>NC_136059.1:1452334534-1452934534 GCF_964261635.1 Lissotriton helveticus | reverse complement strand
TAAAAGAAGGGAGTCCATGTCTATTAATCCATCTCCAATTTCATCTCTTCTGATCCCGTCAACCCCAACCATCTGTGTAGTAATTAACCTGGACTGGGTATTGTAGGTTAGGGCATTCTTAGCATCTTGGGTGGCGGTCATGAAGTGCCTTCTCTGCAGGGGTTTAAGAACAAAGGCTGTCAAATATATATTTCAACAATGCTAAGAAGGTAGCATAATTATTCAGACATAGATTAGCAGTGATCACAAGGGAGCCTGTTAGCCTAATTATAAGGTATGCCATCTTGGAACAATCCATATATAACTAAATTGGACAAAATGCAAATTAAACCAAGAGAGCTTTTAGGTATTTGTTCACATCATAGGATCCCCATTGAATTTGATGTCAACGGAATGGGTCATAGGTAGGTCCAAAGGTGAACGGGTGTCTAGTTTTTGCTACAGTACAGATTTTTCAATTTACTGCTTGTGGGAGGGTAGATAACGAACTTTGGACATCTAATCCTTTGATTTAGAGGGCCCGAAACTATGTTCTCACAACTGGTCAATGGCTGGATGTAGAAGTTGGCATTCCACCTTCTTCTAGTATAAAACAAAACAGCAGCAGCATCAATGAGGAAGAGTTACTATGCACCCATCTCTGATTAGAGGCCATTTTAGGTCTAGCCTAGCGACGCAGCACATGCGCTGCTCACCTTGGCGAGATGTATTGTCATCGTTTTTGATAGCGAAGGGGTACAGGAGATGTGCACGCGCCCGGACTAGCGATGTGCATGCGTACAGGTCGCGCGTCCGTGCTCATGACGTGCTATCGGGGCTCCGAAGGTACTTTGTTTATGCTTGTTCCAAGCATTTAGGGAGTACTGGTGCATTTTTGGGATCAGTTTCGGTGCCATGGTAAATGGACGCAGGTGCATTTCTTGGGTTTTTCTTGCCTCGTCCTGTGAGCAAATACGACTCTATAAAAATAATAAAGCAATCACCAATACTCGGCGTTGGCAGACATGAACCATGAAACTAATGTGACCTGCCGGAGTCCTGGCAAGAACAAGGGCTCCAAGATGTCAGCACTGAACAAGCTGGAAAACCTGGCAGTGCGGGAAAATGAGGGCTTAGAGTTGGCGGAGATTCAAGTCCATACCTGAATACAGCATGCCTTGCAGAGCAGCACATGGGCTACCCAGTCTCGAATGTCACAGTAACACATTCCTGTCGTCACCATGCCTTTTCCCTAATTTGTTCCCTTTATGCCTCTGCTTTCACGCACCACACTACCAATCGACTCTAGATTATGCATGTTGCTATTTCTCTTGTGGCACAGAATTTCCAGGACTGCCCCAAAAATGAAGTTGCAATTATTAGACTGTGACTACCTTTTATTGTGTTTCTGTTACATCTAATGGGGACGTTTGGTTGCTTTTGTCCCCTATATTGCTTTTATCCCTAATGCAATGCAAGAGGCCTCGCATTTGTCAGATTTTTAGCTATTGGCATTGTAAATGGCAATGGGCCAGATGTAGGTAATCTAGATTTACCGATTCTAAAATACAGAATTTTACAGATTCAGTATTTTAGAATCGGAAAATGGGATGTAGGTAAAAATTAGTTAATTTGTACCGAATCGATAAAATTCGGTATCGGCCATTCGGTATTTACCGATTCGGTATTTACCGATTCGGTAAATACCGAATCAGCTATTCAAAAAAAAAAAAGCCAGGAGTCATCCAATCAGGTGCAACCACCCCTCTCCCAACCAGGAAGTGGCTACACCCAGGCAGGTGCAAGCAATCAGAAGCTTCTGGAGAGGCTGTGAGAGCAGAGCAGAGTCCCTGAGCCACAGGAAAACGTTACTGCTTTTAAAAGTGTAAAAATGGCAAACACCAGTGAGAAGGAAGGTTCAGAGAGGAAGAGAAAAATCAAATTTAGCATCATGGAGCTGTAGGTCCTCGTGGAGGAGGTGGTAAAAGAAGACCAACAATGTTTGGGAAGCAGTCCCTGACGGTGGCAGAATCTGCCAAAAGGAAGATTTGGCTTGAAATACAGTCAAAGGTGAATGCTGTTGGAGTGACCCCACGGGAGATAGACGACTTGAAGAAGAGGTGGTACGATCTCAGGAGCTTAACCAAGAAAAAAATTGCAGAGCTCCACAAAGAGGCAAACCGCACTGGAGGAGGGAGGAACCGTGCACCTGCCCTGACTGAGCTGGAGGAGCTGATGGAGTCCACCATAGAACCCGAGAGAGTCTGTGGACTGGGAGATGCAGACAGCTCAGCCAGAGCTGCCACCAGAAAAGGTAAGAAGCATGCACAGCAATCACCCCCACCTCATCACCTTCCCTTTCCCCTATGTGGCAGTGTTAACCCCACTTCAGTAGAGGTAGCAACATACACCAGCAATGCATTATGGGAGATGTAGTCATTGCAACACCTACCATGTCATACAGCACACCAACCAACACGTTATGAGACACACATCAGTGAAAAGCAAGCTAAAGCAATAGCTACAGTGTGTCAGTGAAAATAATGTATTTGTATAAGCAGTGCTGCAAGAACACAGAGCTAATGTATGCTTTTATGTCCACAGGCGAGACATCTCGCAGGCGTACCAGGGAGAAGGAAGGCAGTGCACCACAGAGGGACGACACCCAGGAGGCAGGCACAAGTGCAGGGAATACCACAGAGGACACTGGTGCACCAACAATACAGCCAGCCTCTCAAGACCTGCAAATGTCTCCACAGCTGCAGGCATCCCCATAGCGTTCTGGCTCCCCTCTGCTACTGTCCTCACCTGAACTGCCTGCGTCACTGCCTCATACAACACCTGCAGTTCTAAAGAGCAAGAGGCCACACTAGTCCAAATGGAGCCATCAGCAGGTGACATGGAGGGGGATGAGACACCAACCTTGGCTGGGAAAGAAAGCACTGCCATACAGCAGTCCAGCGCAGAGGGTGCCCGCACAGGTACCATACGCAGAAGGCCCAGAGACAGCAGTGCTGCACAACATGTGGAGGGTCCCAGTGTCTTCCGTGGGCTGGAGGGTAGCATGGTGAAGATACAACATATGCAGGGGAAGGCCATCCAGTTGGTGCAACGCCAGATGAGGCACTTGAATGAAAACATGGCAAACATAGGAACGGACATCAGTGCATTGTGGATGAGAACAAAGAGATGGCATCAGGTATGAGGGAGATGGCTGCAGGGATGCGGGACATGTCACAATCCGTGCTTCTCTTGTGCACAAAACTGGACCAGGACAGGACAGCAAGGCGGAAGGACAGGCAGCAAGCACAGCGACACACTAAGGCAGTTAACCGCCTGGCCACAGCCACTTCCCTTCTTTGCAGGCGATGCGTGAACATGCAAGAGGGACTAGCACACAGCAGCAATGAGGTGTCCAGGGGCCTTGCAAGGGTGACGAGTGCTGTAGAGGTGCTGCTTAATGCTCAATCAGCACATACTGCTGCTCTGGATGTACCTGAGAGCGAGGAAAGCACCAGTAGGAGCAGCATGACAAGCCCCACTATTGCTGAGACACGGAGAAGCAGCAGGTTCCATGGTGATCCCACTTCCCACACACCTAATGAGGATAGCCAGCCAATTTCACCTGGCACCGGTAGGCGTGACCGAAAATGACTAATGCTGCCCACACTCCATGACCTTTAATGGGGAAGTGAGCCAGGACTCCCATTATTAATGGATACCATTTGTGTTGCACATTTGTGCCTTTGAGTACTTGCGGAGTACCAAAAATTAAACTACATTGGGTAAATACTCCACCTGTCTGTGTCTCTTTACTTACTTAAAAATAGTTGCGTGTGATCTCTACCCGTCTCTGTCTCCCATCTGTTGCTGGCGCCACTCCTGCTGTGTTGGGATCAGGCAGTGCATGTTCATCATCGTGGTCCTCATAATTGCACAATTCCACCTCTGTGCCCTTCTTTGTAGCAAGGTTGTGCAACATTGCGCAAGTTGCAATGATCTTACAGCAGATGAGTGCTGAGTACTGCCATGCGCCTCCGCTTTTGTGGAGGCAGCGGAACCTGCTTTTTAACAGCCCAAAGGTACGCTTCACAACATTCCTAGTGGATTTGTGTGCCTCGTTGTATCATCTCTCGCTCGAGTTTGATGGGTTGAGGTAGGGTGTCAGGATGAATGAGCGGACGGCATATGCACTATCACCTATTTGAAAATGATAGAGCCACAACTCGCAATCCCCTACCTGGCTGCACTCTCTCATCCGGGCAAGACGCTGCTGCTCACTCCGTTGGTTCCCCATCGCCACCGCTGCCTCAGAAGCCCTCAGCGCGGTCGCGGTGCGGCGGAACCACAAGCCCCAAGCTGCCTTGCGGCAGAAAGCCGTGACTGGTATTTTTGCACCAGGAGGCGCTTGAAATTGGCAACACCCACCGTATCGCGGGACGCCGGGCGAAGCCTGGGCAAAGGGCGGGCCCTCTTAGGCCAGAGGAGGCCGGGCCGGCCCCCCCCCCTCTGACATCGCCACTACCAGGGGGTGAGCCAACAACAATTTCTCAACTTTGCTTACGGATTGACATATTTGGCTGATAAGATTGTTTGTTGCAAACCAGGAATAACATACCCCCTGAGATGGCTAAATCTTTATCTAAAGGAAGCTCTGGGGGTGGGGGGTTGGGACTTTGGATGCTTTCCTGAAACGTGCAGAAACTGCTGTGGCCAAAGAAATCGAACTCTTTGAGAGAAGGCTATCGTCAGAACAATTCTGCCAAATTCCTTTGCCTGTAGAAACCACTGAGCCCCCCCCCCCGGACACTAGTGCTCCCCCTATCCGCCATATTACAAATGGGGCTGTTGTTGATGTTAGTCTGTCTATTGACTCTGATTCATCTCATGTGTCTAGCTTATTAGCCTCTCCCATAGTCACATGTACTAGGCAGCTACCGTCTACCTCAGTTACCAACACAAATGATGCGCCAGGGAAAAGAAAGGCAAGTGACTCCCTTAAAAGTACTTGGCGAAAAGCTAAACAGCCTAGGAATAGTAAAAACAAAGGCATCCCGTCTGGGAGGGGTAGACAGGATGGAAGTATTACCAAACAAACTATGGAAGATAGAAGGAAGGGAGGGCCAGAGTTAGGTAACCATGTAAATGACAAGACAGGGGAAAATATGGCCCACTTTATTGCAACAATGGAAGAACGGTTGAAAGCTTTTCTTACCCCAGTCATGGATGAATTGGCGAAAATAGGCGGAAGACTAGATACTATTGAAAAACATCTCACTAAACAGAAAGTCCCAATGCAAGGGGGAAGTCAACCTGATACACTTTCTTTAAGCGTAATAACAACAAAGGTAAATAACCTTGTAGACTCCATGATGGTCACTGTGCCCCAAGTTGTAGTGCCAACTGTTCCTGCGTTGGCCATGCCTGGGGGGGGAAGTCAAGGACCAAAACAAGGGCCATTAGGCCAGCCAGAGAGAATAAGCCCCTCTGCTCGGGCCCTTCCTCGCGAAGCAGCGCTGCACCTCCCCCCAGAAGCCAGTCCTTACTCAATAATTTTGGCAAATGTCCCGAAAACAAAGGATGGTAAAGAGGAACACTGGCGTACCCTTAAAAATAAGGCCCTGCAATATTTGAGTGTCAAAACCGTTTTGGGCGAACATTTGTTTAACAATTTTAAAATGGTGAGAAGGGTACCCTGGGTGGGGAAAACAAAGAAAACTCTCAGTGATGACTGTGTAATTGTAAGTTTTGGCTGCCCAATATTGGTTGATCATATTTTGAAGCAGGCAGGTTCATATAGGATTAACCCTGATTATGTTAATGTTCTTCCTTTGGGCTTTTTCTATCCTCCAAAGAACTTCGGAAGGTATGGGGGAGGCAGGGAAATTACACAATTAGCTCCCCTCGCTGGGCCCATTGAGCTGACCAATACGTATGAGGCACTAAGTGACTTAAATACGAATGATTGACTCTGTGGTGCGGAGACCCTAGGCCCAGGATTAACCAGTTCGGTTGTTGATCGTAAAGTGCGCCCAACCACAGAACTGGATTCTCAGGATCGATTTTGCGCCAAAATGATAGGTAAGACAACTCTCTCTTCTGACCCATTTCAAATCTTTCAACCAAATGAGGTGGTTTCTGAAAGAGTCGACCATGAGGTGCAATTTGTAAGAGATGGGTCTCTTGATGAAATGGCTGTTCAGACCTCAAGGCCCACAGAGGCTTATGAAGTTACTAACTCAGCGACATTAAATGGGGGGGTTAAGGAAGTAGGTGACTGTAAGAATTATAGAGCCAACTTGACTAAGAATAAGATTGCGTTTCTATCCTGGAACGTTGCGGGGTTGCGCTAAAAAAGGGGGGACCCAAACTGGGAGGCTACGCTATCTCCTTTCCACATAATTGCACTGCAGGAAACCTGGGACTATCCATCATTTAATAAATTTGCAATACCGTCACCAATGGGGAGATCCAGGGGGGGCTGTTGCTACTACTCAGCCTTAAATTACTGTATAGAGAAGAGTTAGTGGCGTCAAGCTCCCCAAATATCTTGGCGGTTACACTGGAAGGCGAAAACTTGCCCAAAATTCTGGTGGTAAATTTTTATAATTCCTTCACCAGGATTGATGAAATGGAACATTTGTGAGCACTGTCAGTATTTCGGGAGGATTATATTATGGGTAACGAGGTACATTATAATCTTATAATTCTTGGCGATTTTAATATTCACATTTGTCCCCTTAAGTGTTTACAGAATGTTGATTATGAAGTTGACCCGTGGTGTGGTACTCATTTTGAGCACACCAGAAGCGGGATGTATCTTGAGGGTCTTTTATCTGAGTTTTATTTGGTTGCCCTATCACAAGGGGACGTTTTGTGTCCCGTCCCGACCTTTGTGGGTCAAGGTCACCAGTCCATTGTGGACTATATCTTTGTCTCATCCCCTCTGATGGATAGTATAGGTTCGTTCAGTGTAACACAAAATGGATTTAGTGATCGCAACCCCCTTAGTCTGGATATTAATATCGGGGCTCTTAAAGGGGAAAATGCGCTGGCTCCTATTAAAAACTCAAATATAGCTACTATATGTCAGGGGAGGAGAATAAGGTGGGAAGCGGTTACCCCTACGGACTTCTTAGAGGATCTGTACAGGTGTAATGCGGAGGAACTGAATATATGTACAGGAGTAAATTCAGACCCAACTGAAATTCTGGGTGCTTTTAATTGTAAAACAACTCATGTAGCAGATAAGCTAAGTAGGAAAAGCAGACCCAGAAAGCAAAAATTGGAAAGCTAGTTTGATCAGGCTTGCAGCAGCACGCATGTAGCCCTGTTAGAGGCTCTGAAAGAGTGTGAGAGGGACCCACATAGGATTGCTACAGCGAGAAGGGCCTATAAAAATGCCACAAAACAGAGGAAAAATGAGCTAAAAAATATGGCATGGGAAGAACTAACCGAATGGAGTGTTCTGAAAAGTAGCACCCGATTTTGGAAAGTGATAAACAGTCCATTGTTTAATGAGACAGATAACATAAACAAGGACTGCCTTATTGCCCCAGAAAAATGGGTGGAGCATTTCAGTGGTCTTTATGCTGAGATAAGTATATCTCCCGCTACAACTAGTGGGGTGAATATACAAACTGGAAAAATCATTTTTTCTGAGGAGGAAATATTAGAGGCAATTGAGTCCACTGCAAATGGGAAAGCCCCAGGCCCGGATGGGGTCCCTGCGGACCTTTATAAGGCGGACCCGAACTATTGGGCAAAGATTTTAACCTCTGTTTTTAATGCAGCTGTTAATTTTGGCCTACCAGAGTCCTGGGGTAGAGCAGTTATTGTCCCAATTTTCAAAAAGGGCGTGAGGGAAGATCCGGCATGTTATCGGCCGATCTCACTCTTAGACTCGGCTGCGAAAATGATGGGAAAAGCTGTTTTAAATCGATTGACAGACTGGTTGAAAGAGAATAATGTTGTCTCGGACCTGCAGTATGGGTTTAGAAAAGGAAGAGGTACTGCTAGCCAATGTCTAAATTTACATCTTCTCATAGGGAAATATACAGTCGCAAAGCAGGGGGACATACACCTAGCTTTTATGGATTTGTCGACTGCTTTCGACCTTGTAAATCGACAAAAATTATGGTCTTCCTTGTGTGACATGGGGCTGGACCCTGTATTAATATCCTTCCTAGCAGAAATCCACGAGAATACCAGTGCAGCAGTCCGCTACAACAAGAATGGAAGTCTTACCGATGCATGGCCTGTATAGCGGGGGGTACGGCAGGGCTGCATTCTGGCGCCCCTGCTGTTCACGCTTTATATAAACAATTTGGGTGATGCTCTAACCCAAGTAAATAAAGATATTCCAAGAGTTTGTTCAAAAAAAATTCCAGCTTTACTTTATGCGGATGTCGCTGTTTTGCTAGCAAGAACGGCAAGAGGGTTGCAATCTCTTTTAGATTGTTTTATTAATTTTATGGACTCTCTAGACTTACCAACAAATTTTAAAAAATCACATGCTATGACAATTGGTGGAGGGCGGGCAAAGAAAACATCCTTTTTCTGTAAAGCTCAGGTTCTCATTAAAGTACCTACATTCCCGTAATTAGGTGTTGTCTTTGATGATAGAAGGTCGTGGGTCGCGCAATGCGCATTGAAAAAGAATATATTAGCGAGAACAACAGGTGCCTTGTTGGGGTTTGCAAAACGATTGGGTTGTAAGCCCTTACCAGCTCTTGTGAAAATTTATGATGCCAAGTGTGTACCCATGGTCCTTTACGGGAGTGAAGTCTGGGGTTATTTGAACATGTCCGAGATCCAAACCACAGAAAATGTCTTTTTAAGAAAATTGTTGTCGCTCCCCCAAACTGTTGCTGCTTTTAATGTCCATGAAGATCTAGGGGTGGGTTATATCTCAGATCAAATTGCTTTAGCCCCGTTGTTGGGGTGGCTTAGAGTATGGGCGCAGCAAGCGCCGAATTTAAACCAGTTAATTATTCAAGACTGTCTGTCTCTAGACAGGGCCCTGGACATCCCTTGGATCAGCTATACTAAAACTCAAACAGAGTTAATGGGTTGTCCCGAACTGTTTACGAATCCTGTGGCTTTGAGCAAAACTGCTATTAAAGCTGTAAAGGCCCTGTTTTTGAACAGGATACAGTCACAGAGAGAAGAAGAGGAACTGGTGAAACCATCGGTGAGGAGTTTTATAATGTTGAGTATATGCCAAGACATCCAGCCGTACTTAACTTACATAAACAAGCCGTTCCATCGCTATGTGCTGATAAGATTTAAGTACAATATGCTCCCATGGTTGCTATCCTACCCAAAAGGTTTTGCGAAAGTTGGGACATTGGGGCATTGTCCATGTGACAACTGTTCTGATCAGAATACCCTTCACATGATCTTTTTGTGCAAGTTTTATGTTCCCCATCGTAGAAAATGTATTGTCCCTTTGTTTCGGGGCCAAAATGTTGACCAAGTCAGACCAGCTCTGACCTTTTTACAAATGCTTGGGTCTCCAATGGTATGCTTTGGGGTGGCAAGTTACATTATTGGGGTGATTAGGAGCCGAAATAAAACATTGTTACCTTAATTTTGCTATAGCCCCCCTGTGTCGGGGTGTTTTCTGAGCAAGTTTCTGAGGGTGACAAAGTGTTTTTAATTGTATTTATTTCAACCAAATTTGTAATTTTGTAATGTACTCAGTGCTACCTGTAGTTTGTATTTAGTCATCTAAAATGTGAAAACTGTTAAATGAAATGCTGTACTGTGCTTTGATGGTTTTAAACGTTTTAACCGAATAAAGAAAATTCTGATAGAGCCATTAATCACATGTGCAAAAACACATTCATCTGCAATATCTATCGGGGTGTGTCACAGTGTTTTACCTAGCAGGTATCCTTCTCCGAATTCCCCCGCTGTAAGGCGTGTGTAGATCCCACTGTTCTGAAAGATGTAGGAGTCCTGGGTGCTTCCCGGGAATTTGGCCATAATGTCTGTGATGATGTTGTTAACATCACAGATTACCTGCACATTGATGGAGTGGGTTGACTTCCTGTTTCTGTAAATGTATTCTGTGGCAGCAGGTGGGCAGATTGGGATGTGGGTGCCATCAATACAGCCGATGACGTCTGGGAACTGTGCCAGTTGATAGAAGTCAGTCCTGGTCTTTAGCAGTTCCGCATGTGTGTCAGGGAAGCTGATGTAATGATGCATTCTCTGCATCATGGCCTCTAGGAACTTCCGTAAGAAACGGGACAGGCAGCTCTGGGACACCCCACCTACCGCAGCAATCACCCCCTGGTAACTCCCAGATGCAAGCAGGTGTAGGGTACAGAGCACCTGCACATGGGGTGGGATGGCGTGCGCCCTTGGTGTTGGGTGCTCCAGGAGTGGGTGCAGGTCCCTAATCAAGTCCAGGATGGTTTGGGGGTGTAGCCTGCACCTTTGCAAGATCTTTCACTCAGTGAGTTGGAAGAGCTTTATCCGCTGTCTGTAGACTTCCTCCTCCCATCTCCAGACCCTCTCTCCTGCTGCCTGTAGCCGTTGCCGCCTTTCTATCACGTAGAATGCCGCCATTCTGGTCACACTGTTGCATTTTGGGGCCTTTTTTATAGCCTGCACCTGGTTAAAATCTGCTTTCAATCCATGGTAATTACCGACTCTTTCAAGAAATTCGGTAATTTAGAAGTTTCCTACATCTTGATTCTCATTGTTTACCATTTCTTAATTACCGATTCAGTAAATTTCGATTCGGTAAATTCCGAATCGGTAAATTCCGATTCTGTAGATTCCGAATCGGTAAATTACCGATTCGTATTTACCGAATCGGTCTTTTTTGGTGCCCCCCACCCTTGACTTAGCCCCCACCCTCGACTGATCCTGAAGGTATCATGGGGTTGAGACGTTGCCTGAGTGCGGCTGCGACGGATTTCAGTTTCCTGCGCCCGGGATCGAAGGTAAGGCCTGTGAAGTTCCCGTCCGGTCGGAGCTGAGTCTCACTACCAAGGAGGAGTCAGGGGGCGGCCTGGCTAAGGTGGCGGGAGCGAGAGCCGGGCGCTTGGCTGATGGGCACCGCTCGTATACTGAGTCCCCGGGGGCGGCTGTTGGGTCTCAGCCACTGAGGACATACGGACCCTATTGGGGCGGCTAGAAACACAGAAGGCACAGACCGGCTGGCAGCCATTTTCTTTCTCGATTTCCCCATTAGCGGCCTGAGAGGAGAAGGTGGAGGAACCGCAATGGACATAACACAGGTGGGGGTAACATGCAGTTATCATCATGGGCCATCCAGGGCTGTTTGAGAGTCTGGTACACACTCGGGAGATGGCGTTTTGTCTCGAGCTGAGGAAACCCCTGTTGTGCCGCAGTACAGTGGAACCCGGCGCTTTCCTTGGCAGCGGTCGCCGCTGACCACCCTGCGAGCTCCTGAGACCTGATGGCATCTGGACGGACCCGGGAGAAACAGCGCGACCATAAGTGTGCACCCATTGCTCTCTTATGAGGAACACACCCAACTGCGCTAAAACCTGGGCCGAATGCTTGGTCCTAAGATGGCGGCACCTTAAAGACATCGGTAACACTGACTCTGCCTTTGTGTGCCATCAATGCTGCGGCAGTCCTGGAGAAATGTGTCATGGGAGTGCTTTTGTGCGTGCATCTGTGCGTGTATAAGGGGGTGTGGGTGGATGCACGTATGTGTGTGTGCGCCTGTGCGTGTATGAAAGACTATGTTCACATTTGTGTGTGCTTGTGCATGTTTGTGCGTGTGATGGTGTGAACATGTATTTGGGTGTTTTAGTATTAGAGCATATGATTCTATGTGTGCTTGTGTTTGTGCGCGCAGATGTTTCTGCATGTGTGCTTATGTCTGTGCTTCTGATGGTGTGTGCATGTATTTGAGTGTTTTTGTAATAGACCATGGGATTGTATGTGTGCGTGTGGATGTTTCTGTATGTGCGCCCTCTGTTCGCATATGAGAGTGTGTGCGCAAATTTTTTGTGTGCTTGTGCATATCTGTGCATGTGATGGTGTGTGTGTGCATGTATTTGTGTGTACGTCCTTGGGTATTTTTGTACTGGAGCATGTGATTGTATGTGTGCTTGTGTTTCTGTATTGTGTGTTTGTGTGTGTCTGCGTGTATGAGAGTGAGCGCATTTGTGTGTGCTTGTGCACGTCTGTGCATGTGATGGTGTTTGCGTGTGCATGTATTTGGGTGTTTTTGTATTAGTGCTTGGGATTTTATGTGTGCTTGTGTTCTTGGATGTTTCTGACTATGTGCGTGTCTGTGTTCATCGTGTGCATATGAGAGCGTGTGCTCACATTGATGTGTGCTTGTGCATGTCTGTGCCTGTGACGGTGTGTGCACGCTGGATTTGTTTAATATCTGGCAGCCGCTGTCCTGGATATTGACTTTAACTGCCTGATGCCTGACCTTAGGATGGCCACCAGAGTACCAGTGTACCGTACAGTCCTCTGCCTGACCCCAAGATGGCTTTCCATAGTGGACCCCTACACGTTGTTTTACTTCACTGGGACAACAATTGGACATTGACCAGACCTTGAACCTATCCCCTAACCTGCCTACACATCAGGACTTGGAACCTGCGGAACTTACCCCAGACTGTGGAGACCTAGTGATTTGGCTGATGCCCGGTGGAGCTACCATATAGCTAAAGGGGAGATGGGTTGTGGACTCCCCCTCCCTGTCGTCACCTACCCAGCCAGACCTTGGGCAAATTTTCCCCTTGTCTCTACGTCCTATCTTCCTCCTGTCCCTTTACCCTATCCCCTTACCCTTCCTTGCTCCACTCACCTTGTCCCTTATGTTCTTTAAATGCTTTTCTTAATACGTATGTAACTTTTAACTGATGTAACTTTCAACACTATTGTCCCTCATGTAAAGCGCTCTGATTCCATCTGGTCTAGCCAGCGCTATATAATAACTCATTAATTAATTTTGTTCCCATTTAGTACTCTTTGTCCCTTTGTCTACCTCCCCAGCTCTTAGCTCCTATCCACTCTCCCCTGAATCTCTCACCTTGCCTGCTAGTCGGCCTAGCCCCCTGTCCTTTGTGCCCTTTGACTAAGCACTCCTTCTCCCCTTGTTGGGGAAAGATCCAATATTTATACTCTGGAGTCTCAGCGTACCGCTGAGAGAGTCCACTGTGCCAAGGGAGCCACTCACAGCTGAGTATGGTATGGCACCCCTTGCCAAAGCACTCCCTCTCCCCTTTTTGGGGAAGGATCCAGTATGTAGGCCTTGGAGTCTCAGAGTCCCCTCTGAGAGAGTCCACTGCATAAAGAGAGCCTCTCGCAACAGAGATAGGGAAGTGATACCACCGTATTTGTGCTTATTGTTTATCCTCACCTTACAAGTAACTATGTTGCCATGCTCTAATAACTGTGTAACCTTTGTAACGATGTAACCTGTAACTATGATCTGATGCTCAAGTAAAGCGCTCTAATACCTCCGGGTCTATCCAGCGCTATATAAAACCTTTAAAATAAAAAAATTAATTGCCCGAAACCGGTTGGTAACGGCCGAAATTCGGTATTTTGGGCCGTTACCGACCAGTATTTGGCTACCTACATCTGGCCCAATGTCTTTTATAATATTAAAAGGCATTGTCATTTAGAATACCAATAGGTCAAACTTCGGCAAAAGCAAGACCTATTGTATTGTAGAGCGCGGTGTCAGTGAAATGGGCGCTGCGCTCACCAATAAAGTAAAAAAATAAAAAAATAAACTGAGCGTGGTCTCCCTGAAGTGGGCCTAGCTGCACATTATAGTTTAAAAAAAATAATTAAACTAAGCACGGTGTCCCTAAAGCAAGTGCTGCACTCGGCATGCAAATTCATAAAAAAAAAAAAAAAAAGTGATAGAGCGTAGCCATTGTGCAGCGAGTGCTGTGGGGGTAGGGGGAGGCCACTTAAAAGTTAGAGTGACATAGCGTTCTATACGAAAAGTAGCCACCATTGTCCTGTGTGGGTGCTGCAAATACAAAAAAAATGCATTTGCAATGCAACAGGTCTCGCATTTACGTGAGTTTTTGTTATTGGCATTGTAAATGGCAATGCTTTTTACTTATGTTTTAGTTTTTGAAACATAAATAAAAGGCATTGTAATTTACAAAGCCAATAGCTTAAAGTCACGTAAATCCCAGACCTATTGCATTGCAAATGCTTGTTATATACTGGTACAGTGGAAACCACATGACAAGAAAGGGCAGGTTTCGGAACAGGGACCACCGGATGTGAAGTAGCTGTCCCTAGACTTACTAAAATGTTGTCCATGTTCAGTGGCCTTCATAGAACGGGGTTTCCCTGAAGCGGAGTTGAGCCGTTAATTCCCAATTGCAGGTTTTGCCTGTTGGTGACCGGGACCGAATTATCACCAAGCCAACCACCTCACCTCCTATGACAAAAAAATCTCAAAAGTCATCTTGGGAACTGCACTATGCAAGGCTGTTTATTGATTCTAAAAAACACATCTTGTGCATTAGAAGCAGCCCACAAGATAAGCAACATTCTGGCCTGCTTTATTCTCTATAACTAGGTACATCCTGCTAGTAGAACAAATTAGGGTGTAACAAATAGAGATATAACCCTACCCAAGCTTCCACCCATACTTCCGTGCTAATATATTGAGATCAATGGCATTAGTGATTTTGTTCCAAAAGAAGGTAGTCTATTTTTGTTGCTCACTGATCTGAAGAGGTGATTTGAGGTGGAAACATCGGTTTTGGTGTGTGAATCATTTCTGTATTTGCATGCTGCGCATCATCCTGCCACTTAGCAGTTGTCTCTTTGTCATTTCTCGCTTATCATTTTTTGTTGTTGTGGCCATCGTCAAGTTGACCCTGTTCATACGAGTGCATAGTCCGGTACACAGAAATAAAGCGCTGCACAAATGAATATGCTTATTTATTTATTTATTTATTTTTACAATTTGTAAAGCGCAACGAATGCCCTTGGGCGTCATATACAAAAATATTTTAATAATTTTTTGCGGTTTCAAAATACTTCCATGCTGAAAGAAAAGTATATTTTCATTCCTTAAGAATTAATTTTACAACTAACTTCCAAATACTTTTCTTATTTCACCAACTTGCCGTGTTGTACGTGTTTGCTAATTCTTTAGTGTTACATTAATGCCTTGAAATGCGTTGATTTTCTTGTATTGCAGTTATTCTTAGATGTAGCCAGGACAATGAAGATGTGCTGTAAGAATTATATTCCTGTAATCATCCTAATGTTACACTATCCTGCTCTGTTTGGGGAAAAAGACATTCTTTTATTACTTTAAGGATAACAATTATCCCTTGCACTAAGTAATTGTAATACCTGATTATTTCAGTGGTTAGGCTGCAATTCTTAGTGGATATGCATTTTTTGTTTTCTTTACAGAACCATCACAGATTAATTTTAAACACAGAGCGATTCAGCGATGACAAAAACTGTGCATCCTTTCATGTGGACTGTCTAAATATTTAACATTTTTAAAAAGATTGAGAGTGCACACCTGTTTCATCCACGTTTCGTCATAATGTTTATTCTCTTTAGATCCTTTCGCGTGCATGCCCGGTAGCATGGTCTGCCCCAAAACCATGTACTTGTGTGAACACATTGAGAAATTGGGGCGACAACTCACCCCAATGCCGGACGCACAGCGTATTCCTGTGTATTTAACACAAATGCCACAAAGTTGTACCAATTTTATCCATCTTTATTCCAATGTAATCCAAAAATGTTTAGTTAATCCTTATACAATGTTCATCCTTTGTCACTTGAGAGACCTCATATGTTATCAATATCCTTAATGCAGGGGAAATGCTATCAGGCCTTATTCCGAAGCTTAGAGTAAACATACGTATTCCTCATTAATTCATCTTTAACACCCAATGCATTTCGGGCCTTTCTTGGCCCTTCGTCAGGGGTACTCTATAAATTCAAAACATTACTGTTAGACTGTGTGTAAACCACTTAAGCATGTAAATAAATATTTAACATTGCCATGTACCTACACTCAAAAAATAAAAGCGCAAGAAAGAATGCAACCTATTTTTGCTTTAATTTTCATTATGGAAAATGTATAATGGCCAGTGGCAAAAGTTGTGAAGCTAGTCATAATCCCTGTGACTAGATAAGGGATAAGAGCAGACAAGTTGTTTGGTGGTGCTGATGAAAGCTGGCTAGAAGGATGTACTAACACATTGATGTCATGTCTGCTTCTTTCCTAGTTGAAAATGAGAGTCACTGTGATTTTGTGAAGCTCAGGGAGATGCTGATTCGAGTGAACATGGAAGACCTGAGAGAGCAGACTCACATACGCCACTATGAGTTGTACAGGCGCTGTAAACTCGAGGAGATGGGATTTAAGGACACCGACCCTGACAGCAAGCCATTTAGGTAAAACACAGATGTGCACTGGGTGTTGGTGTTCGAGTCATGCCTATGCATACATAGGGTAACATAGAAACACAAAAGAATACTGACTGAGTTCTGTAGCACTTAACGTATAAAAGGGGCACGTATATATTAAAAAATGGGAAAACCTAAAATTCACAAAACCACTTAACATTACAAGAGCGGACTGCTTGGTGTTAATATGCTAAATTAAGCACTGGTTCTTGAAAGAGTACTTGGCGTCATACAATTATGCACATTATTCATCCACAGGCCTTTTGAAGCTCCTTGACCGGCATCGCGTGAACTAGTGCAATGTTCACTTCTCACGCTCTCACTGTATTTTGAAGGACAATCCCATACCCACATTTTAGGAAACGTTTCATGGGTAACTTACAACATGGAAGTACCTGGCAGCTTCAGCAGTAATGCTGAGGTTGTCTAATGCAGCATAAGGGCTCTATTATACAGGCCTGCTGATTACATGCCAAATTGTGCAATAGTAAACATTTAAGCTGCATTATTACTGCCTCTTTGTTTGGATTTACCTGATACCATAACACTAGTCTGATTATTGTGGGTGTTAATTTACCCTGTGGTCATGTTTGATGTTGACCTATAATTCTTCATCATAACTCTCACACCTCTTGCCATGTTTAATTAACCCTCGGTTTCTTCTGCACATTCGTCATTATAGTGCTACTAATATGTTCAACCATAATATTAGTTTGAGTATGATAAATAGCTGACATGTTTTCTATTGAATTCCCATTTCAAGAAGTAGCCAGCTCTCTATAGAGCTTGTTTGCAACCAAGTGATGATCAGTAAGGGTAGTCATAAATGTATCACCATACACTGAATCCCATAGCCTCGCCTTCCTTGCACTCCTTACTGATAGCAACCTCTAAATCTACAAACACTTCCTCCCTTTCTCCAACTTTCTCCTTGTTCTCATCTTCATCGTCTTCAGTAGCAGCAAAAGACAGTATGCCGTGAGATTTCTATCACCGGGGAGAGCTGCTATTTTAGAATTAAGAATATGCAGTCGTTGCCACTTGCCTTATTATGTCTACTCGGATTACAAATCTTTACTTCTGAAGATGGCTTTGACTGGCCTTTGTCCATTTTTACAATACAAGTTTGTTGTCAATAAAAGAGTGAAAGCTGCATTCAGTCCAGAACACAAACATGCTTCGTTTTCTGTCACAGAATGCCCCCCCTTTGACCCCTTCTAAACCCTTGATGCAAACCTAGCATATTCTGTCTTCCATCAGAATCCTATGAAAGTACTGCTCCAAAACAGTACTCCCTTTCATCCAAAGTGACAAACGTGTTGTCCTCTTTCCGAAACCAACTAAGCATGGAAGCTCTCTCAAAATCCTCCTGGCATGTTTACACTTCATTTAGTCATTCCTATGTCCCCACACATGCAATGGACATTTTTATTCAACAGTCTCCTCATAGCTAACTATTAATTGGGTCAATGTACAACAATCGTCCCTTAACTTTATTTTATTTATTTATTTATTTATTTTATTTAGGGTTTTGTAAAGCGCGTAGTAACCCGTAAGCATCCCAGCGCTAAGATCAGGACAGTCAAGAGGGTAACATAAAGGGGAGGGAAGAGAAAGATGGAAATCAGGGGAACAGGTGGGTTTTCAGAAGTTTTCTGAACCGGAGGTAGTCTGGTTCCATCCTTAGCTTACGGGTGAGGGCATTCCACAGGTGGGCCGCGTTGACAGAAAAACGCCGTCCGCCAGTGCGCTCTTTCTTCACTCTGGGAATAACAATAAGGTGTTCATGGTCAGAGCGAAGAGATCTTGTGGCCTTGTAGGACCTTATGAATTTTTTAAGGATGGGGGGGCCTTTATCCTGCAGGAGTTTGTGGGACAGACAGAGGGCCTTAAATTTGACTCGTTCTCTCACTGGGAGCCAGTGAAGAAACTTCAGGGCTGGTTTGGCCGAGCATCTAGCCGGAGTGTTGGTAAGAATCCGGGCCGCGGCGTTCTGGATCCTTTGCAGTTTGTTTAGGGTTGCTTCGGGGGCACCCAGATAGATGGCATTGCTATAGTCCAGCCTTGAAAGGATGAGGCCTTGGATGAGCAATTTCTGGGAAACGGGAGGGAGCAGGGGCAGAATTTTCCTGATAGATTTAAGGAGCCCGAAGCAGGCCCCAGCGATTTTTTTTGGCATGGGTCTTGAAGGACAGGTCTTCTTCTAGCCAGATTCCCAGGCTCTTGATCTCTGTCTTGGGGACTGGGGGTTCGCCCAAACAGGGGGGCCAGATGTTAGGGGGGAGGGAAGGCCCCTTTTGGCCAAGGAGTAGGATATCTGTCTTTGATCCGTTGAGTTTCAACGACGAACTGTTCATCCAACCCTGAATTTCGGAGAGGCAGCTATGAAGGTTTGAAGGTTCCTGGTTGGGATGAGACAGAGACACCACTAATTGAGTGTCATCCGCATAGCTGATAATTTTCACTCCGAACGGGATGACCACCTCCTCCAATGGGGACATGTAGACATTAAATAATGTCGGGCTTAATGAGGAGCCCTGGGGCAGTCCACATTGGAGGGGGGTTGTGGGGGAGCGGGTGTCGTTCTCCCAGACCTGGAAGGAGCGGCGGTCTAGGAATGATGTGAGCCAGGCCAGGGCAGTGCCGTCCACACCGATGTTATTGAGTCGCTGGATTAAGACCCGGTGGTTAACAGTGTCAAAGGCCGCACTGAGGTCCAGGAGGATCACTGCCACTGATCCTCCTGCATCCAAAATGATTCTGGCCTCCTCCACTGCCGCAAGCAGGGCGATGTCCGTGCCATGACCTGGGCGGAAACCGGTTTGCGAGCTTCTGAGCAAGTTGTTGGACTCCAGAAACTGCGAGAGCTTTTTGTTGACTAGCTTTTCAATGATTCTGCTTATTCCGGGGAGGAGGGAGATTGGCCTATAATTGGCCATGTCCAGGGGGTCTAATGAAGGTTTTTTAAGGAGCACCTTGACAACGGCCTTTTTCCAGCTGGGAGGGACTTTTCCCTGGAGCAGTGAGGAGTTGATGAGGTCAGTTAATGGAGGGGCGATCGTTGGGGCCACTTTTTTAGGATGCTGTGGCAGACTTTGAAGTACTGTCAACCACTCCATGTTCATACAAGCCATCAACAATGACTTCTTTCTCTCTTTCTTTCTCAAAATGTGGACCACACATGAGAACGACGTATTAGATGGAACCATCCTTTCATAAACTCCACTTCGCACAGAGTTTACCTGTCATTGTTTAAAAAGAAGCTGCAGGAATTTTCTGTCTGACTGTTCCAAACAGACACAGAAAAGCCTTACCGCCAAAATAAAGTCCTGGCTTGCCACCTGAACATGCACAGGACTATAGCTCTCAGTTAAAACTGCGTCTCCAGTTCCTGGTTCAACAGTCAGTCGCCTTTCCCCCAAACATCAGTGTTTTGGAGTACCCCGGTTCTATGCTGTGGTGTCTGAAAAAAGGCAAAGCTTTTAAAACCTGAGAAGGAAAAAGGGTTCTGAACTGTCCACATCATTGTCTCTCACTATAGCCTTATAGCCCGCCGTAGTGGGCTATACCGGCTATTAAAGGCCCGCTGAATCGTAATGAGACAGCGGGACTTTAATAGCCGGTATAGCCCTGCTACGAAGGGCTATAAGGCTATTAGAACATTCTGCCACTAGAGGGTAGAATGCTCTAACAAATTAAACAAAGGGTTCTCGAAGCTCGAGGGGATATAAATCCCCTCAATCTTCGAGAAGCCTTTGTAGAACATTGGAATGTTGCTCTGCGGGCCTTTACCGGCCCGTAGAAGCAGGTAGCACTCCATTGTCTGCAATGGAGCTCCCAACATTCCAATGTTCTAATACATGGTAGATACAGTCAAGATATCAGACATACAGTGTAAAAACCAGAACCCTTATCTGCTCAGTCGATTTTCCCACAACTCACTGAATGTTGCAATATTGTCAGATATGCTAAGACATCACTGCTGGTGGGGCTGACATATTCAAAGCTGTGTTACCACTGCATGCATGATGTCTTCAGAGTATAGCTTTTGTATGCTGAGGAAAATGCACTCATACAGAGAGGAGGCAAAAAGCAGATTTTCAAATGTACTCACCTCTCATGAAATACTAAATAGCATACTGAATAACAAACACAGAATTCCGCAGTAACCTCTCACACATTCAACATTCCAACAACCACTCACCTGTGATAAGACAAAGTTATTCGTAAGCAACTCCCTGCTACTAAATATGAACATCAAAGATTGAGACATGCATGGGAGAGCCAACATAAAGGACCTAGATCCCTATGAATGCTAAACCTGCTATTAAACCACATCTTACTGAAATTACAAAAAAGAGTGAAGGGTACTCATTTCAATCCTAAGCTGCAAACAGTTGCCTCATATTGCACTCACTGGTACATGAGATGACTAAAATAGTAGATCGCCCCAGCTATTGTAGTTTTCAAATGGAAGGAGATCTGGTTCACTTCCTGTTGTGTTGCTTGTTGATTGGCGATTGAGTGGTGTTCCAAAAACCATTATAACCATATGGCAAAAAATATAGAGAGGATCTTCATTTATTTGGTGGAAACTCGGGTTCCAATGTTCCTCTTGCCACCCTTCTATAAACAGTGTTAATAACCTGGGAGTGGAAAACCATTGGTTACAGTTGACTTAACCAATCTCTGGTTACTAAAGACCCTGGATTTTTGCCACATTTCCACAAGTCTGAGGATTAACATTAGGACAATGAGTGTGGTCTCTCTTTGTACTCCAAATATTCCTAAAGGTTATTGGGAGCGTGGGGAATGGGGATTTCCCCCCAGTTTTATTTTGCTTTGTTATCTAGTTATTTTTGTTGGTGGTACAGTGAGATCGGATGGGTATTTAGCCGTATGGGCAAACACTACCTCTACCCAAATGGATAGAATTCTTCCTCTGTGACATGTAAAGTAGACTTGCAGTAAACCAGTAATCCTGCTGCGATTATCTTCATTCTCATTTATGCACTGCTACTGATGCCCCTGCTAGTAGTCTTCTGATGAAGTTCTATTTTCTCATAGATTGGTGATGGGAAAAAATAGGATCACTGTTTTTTGTAAATCCTACCTTTTGGTATTTTGTTTCAGTCCATTTATAGCATGAAAATGTGTTTTCTTGTCCAAGGCTAAAATAAATCTCACACATTCGATTGCTGTTCATATTGTCTCAGTGTCCATTTTTAACTTGTATTTTCTCCACACGTTGCACCAATTGCTGTAGACTCTTTGTGGGTTATTCAGTAATTTTTGTAGCTTTAGAGCATGGCCCAAGTACTGCTTCCTTTCTCTGTGAGTATCGTTCTGCTGCTCACTCTTTCTGACCTGGGCTACTTTTTCTTCTACTTTCAGCACCCACTAAGAGTGCATAAGTTTGCAGTCTGTCTCCCCTCCTCCTCGTGGCCCTCTTAATGCCATTGTTTGCTCCAACACCCTCCTGCGTTTTTGCCTCGCTGTTGTTTGCCCAGCGCCCCTTTCCACTCCCTTGTTGTTGCTTGACAAGTGTTCCTCCTTCTCTCCATCGTAGCTTTCCCCATCCCCACACACACCATCATGGCTTGCCTGGTTCACCTCACGCCTTCTGCGTTGTTGCCCCATCATTGTTGCTTGCCCCATCCCACTTGCCCTTATGTTATTGCTGTAGCTGTTTCCCCCTCCTTATTGTTGCTTTCCTATCCCCCACCTACCTTCCTTTATCTTTGCTTGCCTTGTCTTCCCGCCCCCTCCCTCCAGTCATTGCTTCCTGTGTACACCCACCCCCTCACACATCGCTGTTTGCCCCATCCCCCTCACACCGATGTTAGTTTCCCACCCACTGACATCCGCCAGAAACCAAGCACTATGACGTTGCCAGCACTGGCTTCTTCATAGAGTTTTACCCTAACTTTTATCCATAGCTAAAACACATTGACACAACCAATTGTTTTTGCAGAGCTGAGACCTATATGCTTTGCCAGTCCTTGCTGTAATAAGAGGCCAGGGCTAACTAAGGTCGGTCTTTCTTCAAGAAGAAATTGTCGATTTAGGGATTTTGCTTTTAATTTACATCTTCCTATGACAAATCATATGTAAACTAGATTGCATGAAATTGAATCTATAAATGAGGCGACATGTATGTGTATGTAGGCATAGAGAGGGTTCTAGAATATGATCAGTCCGCAGCACCATGTAACATTCATCTTTCATTTGCCCTCATGGGACACATTTATTTTGCACTCAGTACAATAAACAGGAGCAGTTGCGGTTCTTTTATGTGCATGCTTTTGCTTTTACAGCCTTCAAGAGACATACGAGGCAAAAAGAAATGAGTTCCTCGGTGAACTCCAAAAAAAGGAGGAAGAAATGAGACAGATGTTTGTGATGAGGGTGAAGGAAAAGGAAGCAGAACTGAAGGAGGCGGAAAAGGATGTAAGAACAATCTAAATGTTTCTTTCAAATGGTTTTACATGTACTTCATTGTAACTTTAGTAAACTTGTCACACAATCAGAATCTTTGTCTCGATTGACCATACTTGAAAAGATAAAAAAAACATAAGAAATAATGTTAAATTAAATTATTTAAAATAGTTAAAATATAAATAAATATAAAATCATATTACAAAATATAAAATATTTATAAACTATTTAATAAACTATTTCGAATTTTTATTCAAAATATGTTATTCAAGATTTCATAATTAAATAATAAATATGAACGATTAGTTTTTTTTTAACGGATACTAAAATTCTACTATTCTGTGTAACCACATGTCTCCTGATAAAAAAATAGTGCCTCACTTGTGTGGCTGTGCCTAATGCCTGCGACACACAAACAAAAACCCGCGACCTGCAGACATCACATTTTACCCAGCAAAATTAACGCTTTGTTGGTTTTTTTTATACAATGTAGGTAGCTGTGGAATTTGAGCCCTAGCTCAGCCACCAGCTAGGGAAACCTACCAACCTCAGGCATTTCTGAAAACTAGACATCCAGAGTCCAGGGTGATGTGATTTTTGTGGATCCCACAACATTTTTTTTTCTACAGAGAAGACGTTGCCATCCTGAACCTTTGGCTAAAATCCACCCATTTTTCTCCCTTTTATGTGGGAGAAAGTTCTGGAAGCTGTAGGGAATGACTAAACTATCACCTGCATTCCCAAACTTCTCCAGATTCAAAAATGGTACCCTACTTGTGTGGCTGGGCCTAGAGACAACAACACAAAACCTTCCAAAACAGACATTGGGACATCAAAAAATGTGAGAAAGATTTGCCTGATTTGGGGCTGTAGGCAACTGGGGATTGTGTGCCCTGGCTCAGCCGCCACCCATGTAAACCTACCAAACTGAAAATTTCCTGAAACCTACAACACAACATTTTGTTTTTTTACCAAGTCCTTGCAAACCTCGAATTAGGCTAAAAAAAGCACATTTTCCCACATTTCATGTGTGGGGATCTACAAATTTCATACCACCCAGCAGTCCCATATGTCTCCCGATAACAAAACTGTATGGCATTTGTGTGGGTGGGCCCAGCCCCTGTACAGGAAAGGCCCCTAAATTTACCTTGGATGGATCAAATGTTTCCACTCAAAACTGAGCTTTTTTTGCAATGTGGTAGCTGTGGATTTTGGGCCTGAGCTCGCCACCACCTAGAGATCCTACCAAACACAGACATTTCTGAAAACTAGACACTCGGTGGGGACTCCATGGTTGTTAGCTATGCATGGATCCTACAATGGTTTCTTACCCACAGTGCCATGCCTATCTCAAATTTTGCCTAAAATAACACATTTTCCTCACGTGACAGAAGCAAATCAAACCAGGCACAATATGAAACATTGCGAAGGAGGTATGTCAAGAAGGAAAGTCAAGAAAGCGCATCTTGCATCCTGGAGCTGAATGGCATTGTACGTTGCCATTTGCATCAGGTGCACAACTAGCTTGTTATAGGTCTTACATGCAGCATTCTAGGGCTGTACCACGTGGTCTTGTTTGGCAACCCCGCCCATGTATCTGTTGTGTAAAAGAATGCAATTAATCTTCAGGACTTCAGCCATCTGACCATGCAAAGAAACTGAAGATGTAGTCTCGCCATGTATGGTGGTCAAAACTAGTACCTAATTTGAGCCGGTGGTTTCTGGTGCTCAGCACCTGCACTTGATTGTCAGCGGCAGTACCTATGACAGCCGGAAACCTGGTGGTGCTGTTTTTGTAAATTCAGAGATGAGCACAACTGTTGTGTATTAATTCAATATACATTAAGAATGGCTAATACCTGCTGCCAAAGCCATTCTTTTAACTTTGGGGTCCTGAAAATGTCAGATTTGTCACAGGAGCGTGAATATTAGTTATGCTGTTCCTGTAATTGACAGTGGCAATGGGCAGTGCAAGCAGAAGTGGGCTGCTGACTAGAGCCATGGCACCTATTTAATTACAAACTGAGCACTGGTCAAAAGATAGATTGATCTTCAAATTTGTTGGCTAGCAGTTCTTCACAACTTAAAGCACTGCACTGCCCTTTTACAAGCTTCCCGTTTGCAAGATCCATTAAAACCCTATCCTATGTTCATAATTGTATCACAAGCAGGTGCGGCCATAGTAAACGACTCCCTGTACTAAAAAGATATACTTGCTTGCGAACTTAGAATTTGAGAGTTAGCAGTTCTTCACAACCTAAAGCACTGTCCTACCCTTTTACAAACGTTCTGTTAATCAACTCCATTGGAAACCTTATTGTGTTACTCGCAATTGTACCACAAGAAGGTGTGGCCATTGAAAACCACTTCCTGAATATAGAATTCCAGTATAACACTTTTCTAGATAGAAGTGGTGGTCGTTGTTCATTAGGGAACCCACAAGATGCCAAACAATTTTTCCACTGGCAGCTATTGTTATTATTATTTCCCCTTATAGAGCGCATGGCTACCCAGTGGGCTTCCCAGCACTAGGGATAGGTAGAAATGTCTAACTAGAAGATTATTATAGCGAGGTCTTTAGGCTCTTGAAATGCAGCATGTGCTGGAGAAGCCAAAAAAGATTTTTACTTATGGGTGCACCACATTGGCTCACGAGACCAGTAAAACAGTGCTGCTGGCTTGTAAATAATTCCCATCAGGAGTACTGGTGCATTCTTAAATGTGGGTGAAGTCTGTCCTGGTGCTGTGACAAATACTGTTTGGCATACTGGTTGAACAACCACTTAGCAGAGAAATACATGATCTATGAAGAGATTAAAAAAATCAATGCGACTGAAAATGTATGTAGAACAACCAGCAACTCCAATAAAAGTAGACTGTACAGGTTGGACTTAGTCAGGAGCAACCCACTCTCTGCCCAGCAGGCACAAGCTTAAGAGACTGCGCGTAAGCTCCAAGTACTATTACCCATGGAGTTTCCACTTCCTGCTCAACAGTCACAGACCTTAACTCTGCCATTGTCAGAGAAATCAGATTCCTCTGACAATTCATTTCTGACAGAGAGATCACCGCCAAATTCCTCTCCACTCTCAGCTTTTGATTTGGTGTCAGACTCCGAGTCGTCAAAATATCTGAAAAAACCCCATGAATGAGACTTCTTTAATGGTAGTATTGGAAAAATCGGAATCACAATGCACAATGAAAAACTCAGAATACGAATAATAGAAAATGAGAAATAAAGTCTACACAGAAGGAGCAGTGAAATAAAATAAAGAGAACCTAGGAAATTCGCAGAAAAAATAAAGGTTGACGGGATGTTCTAATAAGATGAAAATGTCAGTTAAAATGTACTATTTTAAAAGACCAAACGACAGAAATTCACCAGTTATAGCTATCGCAAGTATCCATAACTCTCTCCCTAAAGTAACTATAACTCACGCCCTCACCATGCACTACTAATGACCTCATGTACTTTATGGTATGTTCTATGCCATAATCAAGAACATCATTGCAACATTAGAAATTACATCATTGATGACAACACTGTGTATGGCAAGGGCGCAAATTATAGTTAATTTAGGGCATGAGTTGTAGTTACTTGAGATAACTATCACTGGTGAATCTCTGTTGTTTTGATTGATTAAAACAGTATGTTTTATCTGATATTTTCAGCTAACTACAACGCCTCTTTAAGTTTTCTTTTTCCCCCCTGAATATATATGTATATTTAGATGACTGCCTTCTAACAACACTGGTTGTTCAGAAGAAAAAAGCCTCTCTGGAGATGATATGCAGCCCACATTAATTTATTTAGCCACAGTACATATAAACTACACTAACCAACACATTTCGACCTAACGGTCTTGATCATGGCACATTAGTCCATTTTCTATGTCATTATAAGTGTTCCACTAGCCAAACACGGGACAAGGTATTATAGGACACGTAGTCCTTCTTTACCCACATTTAAAACAAAAGTGATAATTTATTTATAAACAAGTATGTATCTTATATTTCATCACAAAGAAAAGCTATTATTACAGCTATTAAAAACAATGAACTTGAATTAATTACATTATCTATACAGAAAGATTTGGCAAATCAACCCTTTTTGGCCCAACAGCTGGCCTATAATGTATGCATCTCAAGGTTTTACACATTGTATTCTTGAATACACTTATTGATTATTAGCAAAGGCCATATTTACTCAATTATCATCATAATATCTTGATGTTGCGTATCTTTTCATGTGTATCATGTGCCTTTACAGTTTTATTGTCATGATTTTAAAATGCACTCTAGTAATTGGCATCGGCTATATTGGGACAGTTGTTAGTAGAACTTTCCCCATCCATACAAACCTAACATAGAGTACGTGTACATCCTTAAAATGTGGAAATACTCACCAGTGGGCACATGTTGACCATCTAAAACACTCCAGTGAGTTCCTTATTTAGTTGGCTGTATAAGAATTGCCCAAGATAATGTTACACATACTACAAACCTGATCTTTCATTATACTATGGCCCTAATGAAATTTTTGATTTCCCGGAGTTTATTACCTAATAAATCCCTTGTTTTCTGCCATACACTACATTAAAATGTGAACAATGGTCCAGCCATAAATGAGATGCACTAATAACTCATTTTGCTTGAGTTAATTTAGGTTTATGTTTCTCAAAGTCAGAATTTACCATGTTTGCAATTTGCATAAGAAGTTGTCTCTATTTCCCTCTTTCCTGCGTTTTTAGCTTATTAATGGCTTGGTACCTCAACTGTAATCAGCCACTTTCATGTTTCATCTCAGACTGTCTGGTGCCTGGATAATTACGATCTTTATTTGTGATCGCTTGTTTGTGCTCCAACACTCTTTTCTTCGCTTCAAATTAAAAAATGTATTTATTTGAATTTATATGCAAATTCATAAGAGATTCAAAGAACAATAAAAATATAAAATGTTGGCACTGTACAGTTCAGACTAACAGTTAAAAGTTGATAAAAAACCATGCAGTACAAATAGTGTAAATTTAAACAATCTCAAAATGCTACTATGCGAGAGTTGCAAAGAGACTCAGGGATTTTAAATGTAGTCCCTCAACCTATTCAATTGACTTCATAGTGCAAATTATTTAAATAAATTAATGATTTGCGCCTGCGAAGGGTCATTTCAATAAAATCAAGAATCATACTACATATTTTAATATCTGGTAAAATGTTTAAAAAGATAAGAGCTGCCTGATGATGGACCACACCCTGTGACAGAAAAAGAGGGCAATATAGAAATGTTATAATACCACTATAAAACTCACAAAACAGCATAAAGTGTGATGTTGGTTGTGTTGCCTTTCCATTACATGGGCATCTAGGTAAATTTCGGGACCACAAATCAGCTTTTGGGAAGTCCACTAGATGATGAATCAACTCAAAATGTAATCTTGTGAGCAAAAACCTGTCATAAGCACTTTTTACACCAATCAATTATTCTTGTATCCCTTGTTTAACATTGCCCAAGCAGTATTTGTAAAATTGTAGGTTTTGCAATTTCCTGGAGTTGTCTATGGGCTCTCTTTTTTCCAAGCAAAAGTGCTTTAATTTCATATTTACTATATTTCAAGAAGCTGTACGTTTCTAGGTGGTATAAGTCTTCCCCTAATTATTGTAATTAGGATCTCACATTCTGCAACCACAGAAAGTTATCAAAATGGTCCAAATCCAAACAGTCCCTAACGTTATCTCTTGTAAATTTGGTACCCCCCTTTGACAAAATTCTATGCCACTTCTCCAAGGTATTTAGATGGATAGAATATTCAATACATTTCATGCCTAGTTCTTTGTGCACTATGAAAGTAGAGGTCGAACTAGGCACGCCCAGGAGTCTCATTAAAAAAGTGTTTTCCTGGACCTGCAGTAGGTTGCACTTTACCCTATCCCAAACCAGGGAACCAAACAAGGCTACCGACAAATGATTACGTCCATAGATCTTAGTCATTTCTCTTTAAGGCTTATTTCCTATTTTCTTAGAAAAGCTAAAAACTGCAGCAATAGCCCTAATAAATTTCAATGTAGCCATTTCCATATGAGATGACCAATCGCCTTTTTGGAAGAATGTGATACCCAGATAGTTACGTTTTTAGTTCTTCTAATATTTGTCCCTGTGCAAAAACACTGTTCACAGGTATCCTCTGGTAAATGTTTTCCCTAGATTTAGTTTTAAGTCTCTATTCTCCATAAATATTACAAAGTTGTCAACCAGCCGCTGATGGCCGTTTGCTGTCCTGGAGATGAGCACCTCATCATCTGCATATAACAATATAGTGGTAGGATGTGCTCCCACCCTCGGAATATCAGCTTTCACATCTTGCAGAAAATGGTCCACCTCATTAATTTATAGGGAAAACAATAGGGGTACAAGTACACATCCCTACCTAATCCCCCGGGTCACCTGAAACTTATCTGTGTATTGTTCGTTACCACCATAGCGCACAGATGATGTTAAGGAGGTAGATGACTGGGAGAGAAAACACACAATTTCCCTTGGGGTGCCCATATCTATTAAGACCTGCCAAAATTGGCATTGTTCCCAAGGTCGAAAGGGCTATACAGATCTGCAAAACCCAAATGAATGTGCCCCTCTCGTGCTAGCGTATATTTACTTATAATAAGATGCACGTTAATCCCCTGTTCTACAAAGCCCATTTCCTTCCTGAACCCAAATTGTGCCTCAGTGAAAATGTCATTTTCCTGGGCCGAGGTTTCCAGCCTAGCAAAGATCACTCTACTCATTAATTTCTCTGAGGAATCTTAAAAAGATATGGGGTGATAACACCTACCATCCCCTTTTTTAAAATGGGTACAATCACACTCTCTGTCCAGGTTTTTGGGAAATGGCCATTTACAGCAGCTTCAAAAGTTTGAGAAAGGAACGGGACCCATAAAGAAAAATGTGATTTAAAAGCATCCATGGGGACCGCATCGGGCCCAGGAGCTTTTCCTACTGCACTATTCTCTAGTTTTAATTTCTCTAGTAATAATTTATGATTTTCCTGAAGAGGATGTCATCACCAGTATCCGTTGCCTGTGCTAGATCTGCCCAGGCCTGCTCTTGGAGTTCCTTTTTCCTAGCATCTAACTCCATTTTGTACTTGGTTCTTAATTTCCATTTTTTTCCCTATCTCTCGGTATTCCTTGAAGGGCCTTTCTTAGAGCCTGGTGTGCCCATGAGCAGGACGAGTTGAACCACAGTCGACTTTTTAATCTCTTTCAAATAGATTTTGCCAGTCTGTGTAGTTTGGCCGAAATGGCTGCAGTAATCTTAGAATAAGCTTCTACAAGTATATTATAACCCCCCCCCTGTTCAGTACAAATAACAAAAGCATTCCAATGCTCTGAGATAACAGTTTTAAATAGTGAGGGTCCATTTATCCCTGCCCATTTGATAATAACAAATTTGTTTCCAGAACGTTTGATAGGTGGTACTAATTATATTGCCTCACCTCTACTACAGGGAATATTAAGGGTTAGAACTAGCAGAGCATGGTGACTAAAAATTGTATAATCTATTTTATGGCTTATGATTGTTTGTAGGTCTTTAGCTGAATTTTAAATATTATCAATAATAGAACAATGCCGATTGCCATAAAATGTTGGTAAAGCAGAACCATCTCCCCCTTATTCCTGTTATTTCTAGATTGAGTTGGTATAATAATTTGTTTAGTTAATATGAATCATGTTGGAAATGGGATTGATATAGTCCAAAACGATCAACGTAACCACAGGATGTTCCACTTTTATTCTGACAATTATTTATCTCAAAATCAACTGCCCAGATATATAAATATAATTTGAATCCATCTTGTTTAAGAACACCTCTAAGTCCTTTCTTAATTCTATCACCACCCTGCTGTGCGTATTATTAAAAAGGTTATTATAGTAATTAATTAAAATAACCTTGTATCTTTGATCAATTACAAGGTACACCAGCTGATAATAGGGTGAATTAGTCGTGGTTTTCCTAACAATAGAGGGCAGTCGATTTTAAATAAGTATATTTAGGCCCCCTTTAGCTCGCCCATGTAATGATGGTGTGGCTGGGGTTTGGTCATTGGTGAAAATATTATCCACAGCCCAAGTTTCCTGTAGACAAATTATATTGCCAATTTTAATAATATTTTGCCAATCCGGGTTGTTTACTTTTGACTTTACACAAGCCACATTCCAGTTCATAATCTTTTCAGTATCATTCATACTGCCCCCATTAGATCCCTTTTCCATCCTGCTCTTACTTTGCCCTTCTTGGGTTTCTTTCCCCAGGCCCATCTCCTTACTGCCAATCTATGTAATAATATAATGTCAATCCTGCTCCGCGAGGTGAGATATAGGAGTATATCTATTTGTGATGGTCATAGGTGGAGGTAATATATCAATTGTAACCTGATGACTACCCTGTCATGCGCTCTTAGAGGTTCAGACCGATAATGACTACGTCAGGGTTCAGCAGTGGATACATATGACCTGCTGGCACTTAGTGATCTATAAAAAAAGCCCAAAGGAAGGGCTTCAATTTCACCTGAATATGGTGACCCATGCTTCAAACCCTTTAACAATTTGCCCACTATAAAGGACCTGTGAAAATTCATAATGACGCAGTCCTCTTGATTTTCCTTGGGGTGAATTCCAAGCCAGGGCACTCTTTTAACATATACTACTTTCCGAGAAAGATCTACAACCCAACCTGAGTTCGACTTTAACCAATGCACTGATTTATTCAACAGAGTTTCATAATCCTCCTTGCACTCATTAGGAAGCCTTGGCCCATCCTTTAGTATGATGGTATAGGGGGTGCATTCCGGAGGAAGCTGGGGGTATCCTCTTGCATAACGCTGGTCCATTCCATTTATTTTCTCCCTGGTAATCTGTAGTACCCTGAGTTTTACCAGTTTCTGGGTTTAGAATGGAATTAGAGATTCGTGGGGCAGGGGGAGTAGAAATGAAATGTACTTTGTTATTTTGTATCATCCGGGCATTTTGTCCACCGCTGGTTCTTTATTGGGGTACATATTCGTTGGGCCCGAAGGGGGTGCCCCCGGATTCATGTTTCCCGGCCACTGTCTCACTCTTATACATCTAAGCGTAACTGGAGGGGGCAATTTCCCGCTTAAGCAAATCCCTGAAAATGTCTTTACTGTTTTCCATCTACAGATCCCTAGGTTCTTGTATTTTGGGGGAGGGGGATGGCAGTATTACAAATCCTCAACAGAGGGCTAAGGCAGACCATGATGAGTAACTGAGCATTTTTGCCCTTTAGCTCCTGTCTCCATATGGTGCTGCTGTGCAGCATTTTGTATTCAATCAGCTTTAGCCTTGCTTTTTGTTATAACAGACCTCTTTGCCTTTTTATTCTTGTGTGGACTAGTGTCAGAGTATAGATCCCTAGAGCTCATGTCCTCCCGCGGGGCCTGGATGCTATCTAGATCCAAAGGCAATTCCTTATCTGATGATATTGAATTGACATGTGCCAACAAGGGAGCTGGGCCGAGTGCTAGGCAGAGCCTCCTTGCAGTCAAATCTAGCTCCGCGCTTACCACCCCAATTGCCCCCGTTAGCTTACGATCAAGTGCAGTGTTCCTGATCGTTGGACTCTGCCCTTCTATAGCACGCATTATCCTTTTCCCCATATTAGTAAGTATGTACCTGGATTGAATGTGCTAGTTTTCTCACAGGCCTCCAATTTAGAGAAAAACACATACAAAGGAAGTAGTAAAAACTTACCTTTCCCTGCCCCAGTCCAAGTGGTATACTTCTATGGAGCATGTAAAGGGATAGCCCCAACACTATCTCAGAACAATGCAAAATACCATTAATACATCGAGGCTGGACCAAAATGGGGGCACTCCAAAGTTGTCCCCTACGCACCACGAAAACAAAAAGAATGCAAATTATTAGGTCTGCCTGCTACAAAAGAATTAGGGATAGATCCAAAAGTATAAATAAGCTTGACAGAGATAATCAATGCAAATAAACGTTGTAAAGCAGGTTACCTGATGTTCAGATATAAGTCAATACCTCGGAAGACAACCATCAGGGGGGTGGCCCAGCCTTTGATCCAGGCTTCGCCCGGGCCCGTCCTGCGTTGCTGAAGTGCAGGTCACCTTTAGCGTGTCGGATGGAGGCCCCATTCCCTTGCCGAACTAGTTGGCCCCGTGCCTCCAGGCGCAATGACAGGTGGGGTAATGAATCCCCTGTGCTCCTCTGGGGTCCATGTGGTGGCATGGTCCCAAAACAAACAGCAAATCTTCAATTCACAGGCCGTGTTTCCTATATAAGCCAGATTCATGGACATTTTAAACAATATACTACAAATTTACTGTTACATGTTCCCAATTATTGAATGTCTCAATATCCCTTCCTTCAATTTGAACTCATTGATTGGCTCTTCTATTCTGCAAATTTTGCAGTGATTGCATTTCAGGAAGTCTGTCTGACTTTTCCTCTGTTCATTTTATACTCTTTCCTCAAGTGGCTATGCACAATTTTTTCCTTAATACTTATAGTCATCATATAAGTCACTGCTGGCCTGGAGTTCAGAATTTTCTGTCGCGTTGGCCCACATTTTAGTATTTACCAATGTTGCCAGTATTCTCTTTACATCTTTGCTTTCCCTTGAATTATTCATGGCCTGTGTTATTTCATTACGCTCGTTGTTGATATCTTTAGTTCGAGCTTCCTTTTAATTTACTGGTAGGTCTGTTCTTTTGCATTCTTCTGTCCTTATCGTACTCTTCCTGATCGTTCTTTGGAAGTATCCCCCTTGCAAAGATCTTACCTCTTCGCAATTCTTTTTCAGTCAAACAATTTCTCTTTATTCCTAAAGAAACTCACCATAAGGTCACTGTGCTGAAGAACCTCTGGATGAAAGTTCTTTGCATCCAAACATTATTTGTTGAAGTAGGTTTACAATACAGGGTAGTCTCAATTTTGTTATTTTCAATGTATATTTGGGTTTCCAGGAATGTTACTGTTTCTCTACTTATTTCATAAGTGAACCTCAGATTATCCCATTATTATTCAAGATTAGGGTATGATTCTCAAATTCCTCCTTAGTGCCATCTCAAATGATCAAAAGGCCGTCAAAAAACCTTAACCGAATTACAATTTTGTCCGGCATGTCTTCATTCTCCCCCTTTCAATCACCTTCTCCCACCAACCCATAGTGAGATTTGCATAGTTGGGGGGAAAACATTCTCACATTTCATTCCAACTTTTTGTTGATACATTTCTCCATTGTACAAAAAATTATTATTTGCAGGCATTTCTGTATCATTTCAACCACTGTCATAGTGTGCTCAAAATATTGTATATTTCTTTGACGCGGATAGTACTTACACACTTTGTCCCATTTTATTAATTATTCATTTTAATTTATTGTCTAATTATGTCTCGCCTAGCGACGCTAACAACAACAATAATAACCTAGGTTCCTAAGTCAGCTAGATTCCATTCATTTTAAGGGGAGAAACCACACTATTTTCTGTTGGTGGTTGGGTTATTTATTTTACCCGAATTTTTTATTCATTCATATATAGTAAAAGGGGGCAACTGTTCTCCACAGATTTATACACAGAATTTACAAACAAACATTTAGAAATACATACACTACTTCATACATTTAACAATATTCAGTAAAACAAATGAATTCACAAATTTTTACACACATTGTTCACAATTACTGTCAATGATACAATGTGGACCAAAAAAAACTGTTTTTCGCAAGACAAATCAATTACACTGCAAGTCTGCAGACAAATCAATTACACTGCAAGTCTGCGTAAGTTTAGACAATAATCTCATATCAATACAACTCAGCAATATTTTCGCTGTGCCTCAGCGGTATTCTCACTGTGCCTAACACAACTCAGTGGTATTCTCGCTGTGCCGACACGTTTCGAGACACACTTCTGCCTTAGTGTGCTCTCATCAGGGCATCTTACTTATCCACATTTTGGTGTATCTGCCAATGTGGTAAAGCGTTATTTAACTGAGGTTTCAAGACTGCTGTGTCCAGTTCGAATAAGCAATGAGTCTTTCTTTTAATTATGCCAGACTCAAATCAAACTCCTTTGTTCTTACTCCTCGTTGTTTCACTGCGAGACTATTGTCGTTGGTTTTGCTTCGGAAGCGGGGTGGAAGCTCCATCCATGCTTCTGATTGGCGCGCGGAAAAAAAATTGCTCTTTTAATTGAAATGGAGGCATTTTGTACCCTCCCTGACTCCTGTTTGCCGTGGCTGCCTGGACAGAAGATGTGCACACATACGGTGCTCGCGCATTGTGCGCTTCCACTTTCTTCTTGCGGGCGTAACTTTTGATCACGGCCCTTATGCTGTCGCAAGCGCTAATAGTATATTTATGTAACAAGCTTTTACCTATAATACGATGAGTTAGTTTAAAAAATATGTATTTTTTTTATTCTGTTGCATATACCTGCATGGATAAACATTGCGTAATCTTGCTGTCACTGGCCGCGCTTACTCCGTTTTCTTTCAAAGGGGAACGGTATTCTTTAGAACCCTCGCCCCTAAATAGTTTGCCTTAATATTTTTTGTGCTAAATGCATCCCAATGAACTAAAACAATATGTGTATATTTATTCATAAATCCAGCACTTGCTGGAATACATATAGCTCGGCGGGTTGAGGCACCTGCTGGAGTAACAGCACATGGAGATTAAAGTGCCACCTCACAAAGCTGCGGCAGGCACTGTTGTACGGAAAAATACATCATTAATATAATGATAATTATTACTCAACATCTAATCCACTTCCGGCCTTGAAATCCCGCACATTTCAAGCGAACAATTTCTAATTTGTTAAGGATTTTGAAGGCACTCCACAGGCAGGTGTGAAACTATAAAATGTATCTGAAACGTTGCTTGACGCGTGGACACCGTGTTACTTATCACGTTTCAAAACATTTCTATTAGTCATTGTGAACTGGAGGCATTTGATCCACTGTCGCTATCTACAATCACTGCTCTGTCACCACCTCCTTAAAGTTATTTTTCTAGTTATTTTAGGTACTCAAAGCAAGGGTGACCCAGTGGTGTACAATGGGGTGTTTTTGCTCGTCCTCCGTAAGCTCACAACAATATTCCTGTCTCACCAAGATTTCTTGATTTAGGACTCAAAATACGGCTCACTATGATTTAAAATCGTGCTAGTTTACTCAACCTGAATTTGAGCATTGAATACATTAACACCTGGTCGCCTACCCCATCACATTATGTGAAAATGTCGATACAGGCCACATATTGTATATTCTTTCTTACAAATTTGTAGAGGAAGGAATCGAGACAAGAGAAGTGAGAAAAAACACAAAGTTTAGTCAGTACACGTTGTAGTTAACTAAACGAGCCAGTCTAAAAATGGGAAGGTAGTATTTTATTCACAGATAGCCATCAATAACAGCCTTCAAGTTTCTTAAGGTGGTCAATGAGATAACCTCTTTAAGCTAGGCAAGCAACCCTTTAGTCTACGATCTTTGAGTTGCATTTTAACCTTAAAGGTTTCTTGATCTTTCACAATTACCATTTTCTAAACACTACGCCGTGGCCTGTTGCGTCATTACTCATATACGCACAATTTGGCGTGACCTTCTCCATTCTAAGGACCGGGAAGACCCGTATTGTTTTGTATTGTATTTACATTTATGTGGTGCTTACTTCCCCTGACGGGCGTTGAAGCGCTTACCTATGTGGAAAAGCAAAACCAGTGTGACACTTAGCGTGAGCAGAGGAAACTGGGATAAAGCCCCTACTACTACATAAATACGTGAAGACAAAGGAGATCCTTCTGCATGGCCACCACAGGCCTAGTATTGGACGCTTGCTCCAATTCCTGATATGAACATTAGTAAAACTGCCAGCCCATGACTAGAGGTGGTCCGGCAAACAAATACATACAGAGAGCCGAGGCAGTGGTCTGACTTGACTCTAAGATCCTTTTCACCAGCCCAGCCAGCCATGGAAACATTTGGTATGCAAGTCATGCAACAAATGTCATGTAGAATATGATAAAGTCTCTTCAATATTCCAAAGTGTATTTTTTTAATGTGCTGAAGCTTTTCCGTATAATACATCAGAATATATCACTGCATTGAGAGGTGTTTATTTAAAAGCAAAAGTTTTCAAACTTGAACATAGCAACATACATGGCAACCCCCTGTTGTGTCAACGACAATGCCATTAGTCAATAGAAAGAGATGTCAGCTTTCCTGTGCACCTTATACAGGTCTTAGATTTGTATTAAACACTGAGCGACATTACAGTCAATCAGAGTGAACTCACGTATTTGAAGGTGTTGTCATGAAGAATAATGAAGAAAAAGGAGGCTTGGTGAAATACAGTATACATCTAGGATCACGCGATTTGGATAAGCAGAGAAGCTGGGATTCATCCCAGGTTGTCTTTCATATTGTGCAATTCAGCAATGAGATGGGTATGTCACTCTCCCATTTTACATCGAAGGTCACTGCTTCCTTTTTAATTCTTGGCTCATGAGATTACAGGGTGGGTGGCAGGCAGAAGCCATATAGTGCCTCGGCTCATTTTGGGCTCCAGGGTCTAAGAGCACATTGAACTGAGCCGGAGCCATTCACCTGGCTTGAGGCTGGCTCTAGCTTTGAATTAAATGTCCAGTTCTCCCCATGACAAGGAGCTATTTTTGAAGAGATTTCCTCTTTTTTAGGTCGAGCCTGGGAACGCCATGTGGTGCTACAGGGTCTCTTCAAGGCTGTCTCGTGTTTTTAACTGTCAGACTTGTCGCAGTTCGAAAGCGGCCTTGTATCAACACCTCCTGGGGGACGTTTGCACCCCCTCTGATTGGTGAAAACTATCTCCAGGTGCCCATTTCCCTCAGGTATTTGTGCCACACGAGAGTAGCTCAAAATGCGCCTTTTCTGTTTATGCCAATGGTAATCTGATGACGAAAGAGCAGTCCGTGATTGATAGACGCCATCTTGTGATTGTTTTTACAGGTAGCTCACATTAATACAATGTATGGGCTGTCAGTAAAGGTGTTGCTTCAAATGAATGAGTCACGTCTGTGCAAGTACTTTAAGGACGCCTGGGCACGCTGTAGCCATAGATGTATCGTGCGTGGCTGCAGATGTCTAGAATGGGGGTGGCTTTTCCACAGGGGGAACTGTTGGGATGAAGTATCCACCTGCTACAGCGTAATATGTTCTCATTAGCCTGGCATATTTCTTTGTGACCCGAGCTGGGTTGCTGCAAGTTGGAGTCTGCATTTTTCCTAAATAGTTCCCATATGTACAATTAATTAGGCTGAGTGTTTTAATTGCTTCATTCCTGTTACAGCAATGCAATAGGTCTCGCATTTGCAACAGTTTGAACTCTTGGCATTGTAAATGACAATGCCTTTTATTTATGTCTTGTTTTTTAACACATAAATAAAAGGCATTATCATTTACAATGCCAATAACTTAAACTCTCGCAAATGCGAGGCCTATTGCATTGCAAATGCTTGTTTTTTAAATTATATTTAGAGTTCTAATTACAATAGAGTGAAACTGTTTCCCTCAGAACCTGGGTATGCAACAGAATATAATAAGAATGGGTTATGTTGGGGAAGGAATATTTCTTCAATAGTATGTACTTTGTCTTTTCATTTTAACATATCAATAAATGATTTACAGCTCACACGAGTCTGAATTTCCTTCATATATTGTCATTCATCTGTCGAGGTTACAGAAAGAAATAAAAAAAGACTGCTCCGGACAGTGGCAAGAGAAAAGTGCTCATGCAGTGTGATCAAGTGATTGAAACAAAACAATAAAGACAACGCATCAGAGTGAGTCTAAGGGTGAACTACTAGGAAGAATTGGGAATCAAATAATAGAATCACTCAATAATTCCTTATATCAAAGGCAAATCTCTGGGTCCCACTTGTGATCCCTGTTATTTCTATCTCCACCCCCCTTCCTGCAGTTTGAATGCCCCTGATATTGGGGTTTTGGGGAAGAGTTAAAGGGTGACATGAGGGATGTTATAATAAGGCCCTTAGTGAAGTCAAGCAACTTAGAAAAGCTTCCCTCTTAGGAGTTACAACAAAGTTTTTGGGGCAAACAGTGGAAACACTGGTATGACTACATTGAGCTGTTTATGTACAGTGGAGTTTTGTAGCATTGGAGAAGTGAGCGCTGCCCCAATAATGGAGTCAGTTACAGAATGTTTGATATTTTGCTCTTATACCACAATTTGGTAATACATTTACCACAACTAGCTAGCACACCATTAATGCAAATGTAGGGTTGTTCGTCTCACTTTCTCTGCTAATATTGGTGTAAAATTAGCACAAGCTTTTCGTTGTACTCTGATACTAAAAGATATGCAATGCAATACTTTTCTTCAAAATTGCATTAAATGCAGTGAAAACCACTTTACCCATGTCACTGGATTTCTACGGGTTCTGCGTATTCTAAATGGCCCCTAAAATTGTATGCCCATGAATGAAAAAATGCTCCATGTATTAGTGTGTGAGAAGTTGGCCTGGCATATGCTGTCCACTAGTTCTAGTGGGCACCTTGCACCAGTTTAAACAACCCTTATTGATGTTAGGTTTAAAGACATCCTTTATTGAAAGCTATCCTAGTGGTAGCTATGGAGAGCAGCCTTCAGGCTAAGTCTTGAAGGAGTGTAAAGCAGCTTCGTTTACCAGATTATAACCTCTTGAATGTCTAAATGAAAGGAGAACCACACAAGGTATATATATAATATATGTATTTATTACTAACCATTCTCTAGTAATCTCTTTATGAGATTACAGAGCAAGGTACACAATTTAAATGCAATAGAAATTCAGTAAATAGCACAATATACACTGGGCCCCAGGGGGGGACCAAACCATATATTAAGAAAGTGGTATAAGAACCACGACTTGACTAGACACAGTGCCTAGAGCACGTACAATCGCTGGGACCCCAAGGAACCACCGAAGGTAGTGACACAGAGGACCCAAGGGGGACGTGTGCAGTGTTAGAACACAGCCACAAACTTCGTTAGCTTCTATGGGGAAAGTCGCGGTTGGAATTTTAAAGTTAAAGGACGCTTAGGAGAGGACTTTGAGCAAACCCCTTTAGACTTAAGGGGTCCAAGGGCCAACACCCATGGGAGCACTGGAGTACTCGAGTTACCTCACCCAGGGAAACTGGGTGCATAGGTGTCAAATGGTGTCGGGAATGGTCATTGATTTCAATGGCGATCTGCTGCAAAGTGCTGCTGCCGTGAAGAAGAAAAGTGTCCGGTGTGATTAAAGCCTGGATCGAAGATGTGAAGAACCTGAAAGCAGAGGGGACAGAGTCTGGGTCACTTGCCAGTGACCAGGGGCACAGTAGACGAATGCCTACCGATGTTGGGTGCTTCAGGCTCGAAGAGGTGAAGCTTGACTCAGAAGCCACGAGGACCAGGAGGCTTTGATGACGACCAGGAGCCCGATTCGAGCTGTCCCGCGAAGGATGTCGAGTGCTGCGGCAACGGTGCTCGGATTGAGCACAACAAGCCATGGCAACAGCAACCCACGCAGAAAGAGAAAAGATGCTTCGGTGTGGACAAGCAAGGTCCAGGGGACTCCCCAAGCGATGGAGAGTCAGGGCATGTCTGGAGCAACCAGGGAAGCCCAAGGAAAGTTAAAGTTGCCTTCTCAGGGACCCACAGGTCGATGGACCAGGGATTGCGAAGGTACCTCGAGAGAAAACACAAAGGGCCGACTCACGGAACACTCGTGGAGTGTAGGCCAGCATTCTTCGGTGGAATTGCTGCTCGGGGTCTGGGCTACAAGTAACCCAATGCACAGCCTCAAGGATCATCGAGAAGCATATGCACTTGCAAATGTGCACAGTGTCCAGGGTTTCCGGTTCCAGGGTACCCAAGAGGGCTACGGGTCTCAGCTTTGCTGGGAACTTGGGTCGGCCTCTGGGAAGTCTAGGAACCCACCTCCTGTGTTGCAAATTCTTCGTAGTCCAGCGGGAGCTTCGGAGATGCAAACCGGTCAAATGCGTCTTTGGTGCCTGCCACGCAGGGGAGTAACTCCTTTACTCCAAGGGAGATCCTTCAGTCATCTAGCGCCTTGTAGATCATTGAAGTTCCAGGATTCACAATCAGAGTTTCGTCTAGGTAAATCTAAAGTCCTGTAGCCAGGGGTTCCTACTATATCCCCATGGAAGGGGTGGGACAAACTCTAGGGGACCCATTTATGGGAGGGTTTGGAAAGAGGGGTGGCTACACCCATTTCCTTTGTCCAGTGTTGCGCCAGAGCAGGGGCTGGAAGCCACTGCGACCTGTTTGAACTGGGCTATGCACAGGGACACCAAACGTGCCCCCAGTGCAGACTCTTGGATTGCACCCACCCAGCCCTAATACACTAAAGCTTGTCTGGGAGGTGGTGACACCACCCTGTGACAGGAAACCTATTGTCCAGGCCTCCCCTGCTGGAGTTTCGTCCAGCAGCAGGAGGCCTGGACAATAGGTTTCGTCTCGTGTCTGTGGCTGCAGCATCCATTTTGTGATGGCAGGGCAGGGTTCTGTTAAGCTGGTACCTGGTGTACCGGTGTGGCCATGTTTCTCCCTCTAGAAGGGTGGAATCATACCCCCGCCGCCACGTCTGACGGGGGGGGGAGGTGGGGGGGGGGGTAGGATTCCAAGATGTTTGACACCAAACATGGCATGTTTCCTTGCAGCAATTCCAAAGTTAGCATTTACCGCGAGGTTATAATGCACTTAAGAGTGTATGGTCTGGCTGCATCACAGAACAACCCCGGAGAATACATTCCTAAGGCTGCAGAGGGGCCCTGCTCATGCATGGGTACCCTCCCACACAAAACCCAGCACCCTGTCTTTAGGATTGATAAGGCATGCCATAGGGGTGACTGATAGGTTTATATGTGTAGTGATATAAGGTAGATATAGGGAACCTATATCTAAGTAAGGGGTGCATATACCACCTTGCACAGGCTGCTGTAGCAGACCTGTTGTCTCATTTTGGAAGGCTGCCCAGGGGTGGCATAATACATGCTGCAGCCCCTGGTATGCCTCTGGGGTACCTATGCCTTAGGTACCTAGTGTGCCATATACTAGGGACTCATAAGGGTACCCCAGTAACCAAACTGGAGTGTACCTAAAGTACATGGAATCATTTTAGAGAGGAAGCAGTAGGCTGGGGTCCTGGGTAGCAGGGCCCCAGCCAGACTAAAGTCGAAAAACAGTGAAACATAACTGGAGGTAACTATAAAAAGCAAATCCTACTCTCCCTACAGCCATTTCGAGGCCCCCTTTGAAAAAATAATGGTGCTCCGCACCAGTGAGACCCGACCCACTTAAAGCCCTGATACATTGTATATGTTTCAGACTTCTGTTCGCAAAACTGTTCAGATCCTGATGAGAGCCACGACCTGTCTTTACCTCTGATTTCATCATTACTGTGTGTTTGGCACTGTTTTGCCTGCCAACAGAAGAGAGGTTTTTTTCTGCTGACCTTGGATCATGCATTTGCCTGATGCGTAGATCGCTTGCAATGCCACCATTGAGAGCTCTGGAGCAAAGTTTGAAGTGGGTCAAAAAGGTTTTCAGAATACTTGCTTGATCATCCAATCCTTTCCTCTCTGCTGAACAAACAGAGCAATGGTCACTTATTCTAGTTGTAATTGTGACTCTGTGCAACTGTGTGTACAGGAGGTACACATTTGGCAAAATATTAAGAAGGCAAAAGTAATGAAAATACAGTGTGTGTATGAAAGTGCCCCTTTTTGACATGCTCACCCCACATTTTGCCCAGAAATTGATGTGGTTTCGACTGGAAGTGCACTGGGTCCCCGCTAACTAGGTACCCAGTGCCAGACCTCTTTCCTAAAACTGTATCACTGTACCCCAATTGACAATACCTTTGGTACTCCCTGTAAGTCCCTAGTTAGTGGTACGTTTGGTACCTAGTACAAGGAGGCCAAAGCGGGTCCTTATGGGCAGCAGCACTACCTGTGCTACCCTAAAGAATCACTCATCAAACACATACAGACTGCCACTGCAAGCTGCGTGTTTTCATGCAGCCAAAAATGAAAATGTGACATAGCACACAACCCCGGGTGCCATGTCACAGACACCACATGGAGCATAGGTGAGACACCCCTACTGCATGCCTTACAGACCTAAGGCAGGGTGAACTATACTACATGTGAGGTCATAACTGGATAAGCAGTTATGCCCCAGTACTGGTCAACCCTATTGCTGCCACTACAAATGAACAGATAAGCCATTTTTGAGTACTTGTGCTGGGCACTCATAAAGACGAGTTCCCCAACAACATGATGGCTTCACTGAAAATAGGGATGTTTGGTATCAAACATCTTGTATTTAAAAACCCACACTGATGCCAGTGTTGGATTTATTATTACACGCACACTGAGGGCACCTTAGAGGTGCCCCCAGAAAACCTACCAGCCTCTGTTGTGTTGACTGACTGGTTCTTGTCAGCCTGTCGCTACAGACAGGTTTCTGACCCCCAAGGGTGTGGGCCGTTGCTCTCAGGAGGTCAGAAAGAAAGCCTGCTTGGGAAGGGGGTTTTCACATCCCCTCACACAGGATGACTTGCTGATTAGCATTCCAAGGCAAGGGAGCTTCAAAGAGGCCACCACCTTTGAAATGTGAGTCTGGCTTCCAACACAGGAGAGGAAGCCACTTTCCTTTGTCCAGAGTCCTTTGGCTTCTGGACAGGTGGGGAAATTAGCTAGTCAGGGTGGTGTGCCCACCCTCAGACTAGTACAATCCATAAGGTGGGCTACCTGAATTGGACACGACTTGTCAGAGTTGGCCATTTTGAAGAAGGCAAACATGAATTCTGGGGCAGAGTAATGCCCACTTGCTACATCAAGTGGTCATATAGGGGGTGTAGTGACCCCATAGGTAAGTAGCCCATTGACTACTACTCTACACTCCCCAAAATTGAATATTTAAGAGATCCCCTGGTGCCAGACAAGCAGATCCTTCTGACCTGAAAGAAGAAGAATGACGTGAAGAGTCACAAGGAGTAAGAAAAGAAGATCCAGGAACAGACTTGGTGCTAACCCTGCCGGCCGGCCTGCCTGCTGACTTTACCAGTTGCACCAAAAGCCGACCAGTCCTGCTGCTGTGGTGTCGCCCAAGCCTGGGAGACCCTCCAGTACTTCACCCAGGAACCAAGAACTCCTATGACAGTGGACCTGTTCCTCTGCATTGCGCAGGTACCAAAGACTGAGCTGTGAGGCTCCAAGACTGCAGAAACCCGACTCCGGAAAGCACCACTGAACCTGAGCCGCCTAGCCCAAGCTAAAGTTGGACTACTGTGCCAACGTGGTCCCAAGACCCTCCAGACTCAAAGCCCACCTTGGGTTTCCCCACTGTTCACTTCTCAATGACACCTGCAGCCTCTGTTCGCAGGCCCCCTGTACCGCAACTGCTTCCGGTAAGAAACCCTGATGCCTAAGTACATCTCTCACTCGTCGCCCCTGGCCCATGGAGAAGAGAACTAAAGATGTCCCCGAGCATTGTGAGGCCTGAGTCCCCATGTTGGTTCAGCCCAACTGACTAGCCTTCCAGTCAAAGCTTGCAGCCTCTTTTTGTGAAGACTGATCCCCATTGACTTCCATTGGGCACCCGACGATGTTTTGCACCCTTGCACCCAGTCACCCTTGTGCCGCTGGTAATGTCTGGCTGGTGTTGCCTTGGACCTTACCCTCCACTCACCTTAAGTCCTGGAGATTGGCTTCGTAAGTCGCTGTACTATCCCTGAACTTCGTATTTGTTTTTCCTTCCTTAGGATAACATTGCAGTTTCTGAAAAATAAACTTTAAATGCAAAAGTATTTCTATTGAAAAACATATTTACCTGATCAATCATATTGATTCTGGTGCCTAAATATATATAAAGATACGTGTTATTTTTATAAATTGGTGCGGATCTCCTTATTGAGTTGTGTTGATTATTTATGGACTATTGTGTGTATTTGCAGATTTCTAACACTCCCCTCTGATAAGCCTAAGGCTGTTCGACCATACCACCCCTTAGAAGAGCACCTTGGATTGCTTGAGAAAGCCTCTGTCCACTCAAAAGGGAACCCCTGGACTATTTGCACCTTATATTTCATTTTGATATATCATATAAAGAGCCAGCTTCCTACACAGTGGTGCAGATGAGTCTGTGCATTGTGTGTTTGGGGGCTGTGAAGTGAAGGCGATGTGAGGAAGTGCATTCAGGAGTCAGTGAATGGAGGCTGCTGATGAACATAAGATATGCATATGGACAAGATGTGGAGAGAGAAAAGGGTGCACATGTCTAACGTAGAATAAGCATAATTGAGACACTTTGAAGACCACTACCCCTGCCACAGTAATGTATAATTCCCAGTCTCACAATGAGGTACTCTGCATTGTTATCTTAAAGTCTGTGGTTATGATGAATAACATGCTATCTACGTCATTATCATATGAAATCTCTTTATTGATCTCATAGCTACACTTTCCTAATTGCTTTATTAACCTTCTTGTTCTCTCAAATATGCTTCAAAATGCAAAGTTTGCCCACTCTTTTTTTCTAAATTTTCATAGGGAAAGAACACCCCCAGGCTCCACTTGTGACAGTCGGGCTCGCTCACTGCGCTCGCTCGCCACCTGCCACTGATCACAAACGTTTTCACCCCAGCACTTTCAAATGTCACCAGCCGCCAAGTCATTCCTCTACTTCTTGTCTTCAAGAAGTACAAGCCTGTTCCTTTGTCTGCTTTCCTTTCAAGAATGAGTGTTGCATCCTGTCATATATACACAGTTGATAAATCTCTCTACTGCATCAGTACTGGTTAAAATGAGATTGTTAATTCTTTTTCTCTGTATTCCACTAGCTTCATGAGAAGTTTGATCATCTAAAGAGGACTCACCAGGAAGAGAAAAAAAAGCTTGAAGACAAAAAGAAGGAAATTGAAGATGAGGTAAACATGTTTCAGAAGAAGAAAGCAGCAACTCAGCTCCTCCAATCTCAGGCACAGCAGGCTGGCTCTCAGCAGACAAAGAAAGACAAGGACAAGAAAAAGTAAGAACGTGTAAAATATACATGTTCGTGAGTCTGTGACAGCTCTTTGGTTTTGTTTTGTTGTGTGTTTGTAGTTTGCTTTTTTTTCTCATTCGATTTAGCAACAGACTAATCACAATGTTTTTTTCCTGGAAAGAAGTAAAGCACCCATCAAAACAAAAATATATTTTTCCTAGCAATTATAATTTTTGTTTTTGGAAATCAATATAGGAAGAAGCTAGCTGGGGAGAAGTTGGTTCTTTCGCTCCATTTCTAACTAGTGGGGTGGGCAATCGCCCCCCTGAAATCATTTGATTTGGGTCTGCCGTTAAAGACTAAATAGAATGTAGCAGTTTTATGGTTTTGCACCATGATTTTAGCCCAGGTACTGTGCTTTGTATATATAAATACTTCTATTATTTTTTTGTGTGTAACAGTACGGATTAATGTGGCAGTAACACATTAGTATAAAAAAGAAATGTATGTAAATGTGTAGTATGTTCCCTCACCTCCTTGCCTTCTTCTGAATCTAATTTCTTTGGAAGTCATTGACATCAAACGTGGAGGAAACTGGAGCTTAAATATTGCTCTTGGTGCCCATAGGAGTGCATACAAATGTTCTGACCATTGCTGACTGTTGCATAAAAAATATGCTGCTGTAGGCCATGCCGTAGGGTCCTTCAGCTGACATTAAAAAGGCTACAGTCTTTTAGATTTCTTGTCTGCCATTAACATTCCTAGTAGCTCAGAAGGGAGGCAGCAGTTCACCTAACACAGACCTTCCACTTTTCTCTTAAGAGTTTCGTTGTATGACCTGCCACTGTCAGCTCACCTTAAATATGACAATCACATAGAGGCTTCCATATTTTGGATTTGATCATTTTTGATTTAGCGCCTTTTTTTTCTCCATTCCATTTTTTTTACCCCAGAAGGCAATACCTCACCTACCTCCAATACTTACTGGGGTAACTTCCACTCAAGTGGCGCTCTTGCTGATTTGCCGATTTCACACTCTATCTGAGATCTATGGGTTATGGTGTAAAGGAGTCTGGTGAATGATCTGACTGATTTTCCAAGACCGCCCAAAGTGGGCAAATTGTTTTAGTCTACAGATTTATCAAGAATCTGTTCAAAATGCAATGTTGCTATACCTAACTTAAATGCTTTAACTTTTTCTTTAGTCAGAAACCTGCATCGAACCAGGGTTGGCCTTTGTTCAGACTCAATAAACTTCTTTCCAGGAGTGGCAAGATTTTGCTTGGGTTAAAAGGGGATGGCCTTCGCTCAGAGAATGCCCTGCGCAAAACCAAATAAGGCGCCCCTCAGACCCCCACTTGTCCCCTTTTTGCCTATGAGTTGAAAATGTGGGAGGATTAGGAGAGAGGTGAGGGGGCAAGATTAAGGAGCCCCATTAAAAGAAAAAACAAACAGAAGCAGTCAAGGGCACCAGCATCCTTCAGAAACGGTATTTAAATGCAGTATTCTTTAAACCTAAGTTAAAGGCAGACTGATCCAGAAAGCAAACAATTTTGGATGTTCCGGGGTAGAATGTCAATGGATTATTTTGTACTGTATAATATTTAGATTTATGTGCTTCTCTCTATGCCACTGGGTAGTTATAGTTAAGCCAGCTGTTCCATAGGAAAATTGTTTTTTGTGTTGCTAATAACGTTTGTACCATTTGACGAATCTCCATGAAACTTTCCAAAAGTTGCTACTGTGTGGCGAGTTTGTGCATGGAAAGTCTCGGGGAGATCCGTCTAGTGGGTGCTAAGAAAAAAGGTTGTCCCAAAATGCAACAGCCTCATGCATTTTCCTTAGGCTTCTTTAGGCAGGGATACAGCAAAAACTGCTAAACGTAATTACACTAAATATGGCAAATAGCTAGATTTTGGTCCACGGAATGTGCTTTCTGTGATTTGCTGTAAATCAGTTCTGCAGGTTTTGAGAAATCAGGGTTAAAAATATATAGGTATCGGGATGATGGAGTTCGAGGGAGACTCACGAGAGTCCCTCGAAGCCAGTTTAAAAACATAGACTGTTCTAATTGGCCTAGGTAAAAAAATTTCCCTTGGACCCATACGTTCATGCGAGCGAGCACTCTGATTGATGGCCAGCACCATGAAAAAAATGTTGTTGGCAGCCATTACAGGACTTGGGGACTTAGAGCCACAGGTAAAATGATTTGCATTAGGGATTACCTAATTGTTATTTTCTGCGAATCGTAATTGGGTAATCGGTATTACAAATGTATGAAACACAGAGTTTCATTTAGTGATTCATAGGGGGTCACAAATCAACCTACCTCATTAATATTAATGAGGTACATCGCAATTTGCGACCCCATAGAAAGCGCTAAATTCACAAGGATGGTGGCCTGCTGGGGTCAGCAATCCACCGGGCTGTGATTGCTTTTAAATAAAGCATTTTTTTAATATTAAATGCAGCCCGTTTTCCCTAAAGAAAAACAGGTTGCATTAAAAAAAAAAGTTTTTTTTTTTTAAGAGCAAGTAGGGATCCATAGGTCCACTGCCTGCTCTTAAAACGTTTTACAACCATTCCCAAGGGGAATGTGTCCCTCGTGGACCCCTTCCCATCTGCAAATGGGTTACTAATTGTGAATGTTTTGCGACCGCATTCACGTCACAAAACATTCAGAACATACTGCTGCGATTCGCTGTTTGGAAGGTACCCCCTAAACACGCCTCTTCCAAATGCCGAATCGCAAACCAATTTACGATTCAGTAACAGGTTACCGAATCGCAAAATAGGGTTTGATACATGTAAGAAGCCTTTTTTGTGTGCGTAAACGGGCCGATTCTGTGAAACCGTCCGTTTGTGAACGCAAAATTGGTTGATACATGTGGGTCTTAGTTCCCTGTCCTGAATTTAAAAAAACAAGCATAAGAAGGAAGGGTAAGCATATCCTGCCACCCTAAACCTCATTGAGGGACCCAGAAAGCCCCCCCGGGCCAAAATGCAAAAACCCCAGCACTTATTGCCGCAAACCGATGGGACTCCTGTGGGATAGTGAAAAAAAAAAACAATGGCAGCCAGGCCCGCAATCTTAAGTTATAGACCCAAGGGAGCCCACCCCTGGGGCCACATTTCATAAAGGGAGAAGGGCTTGCTGCCCCCCTCCCCGAGCCATTATAGAGGGGAGACAGGGTGGGCAGCTCCTCTCCCCAAACCATCAAAAGCCCTGGGGAGTCCACCCCCGGGGCACAAATGTTCACAGCGGAGAGGGGGGTGTGTGCGTCCCCATCCCTGATCCTTGTATGGCCCTGGGGAGCCCAGAGCCAGCTCACTAGCTGTTCCGGGGGAGCCCACCCCCGGTATACAGCGGTTTGCCTGCCCACACCGGTGCGGGCAGGAAAAACCTGTGTTTGCTCCCGTCTGGTTGGAGCATTTTCGAAATACCCGCCAAATGGAAGCAAACACTGAGTCTGCTCCCAGCGGATGGGAGTTATGAAAATGATCCTGCCCGCTGGGAGGAAACGTTTGATCTGTTTCCCTGACACAGATCAGGAGATTGCTGCCCCCCAGGGGGCTTCATAAGTAGCTACTCCCTGCATGCGGGAGCAGTGCTGGATGCCTCAATATCCAGGGAATCAGCTTGGGCCATGGGGCCCTGGGGCTCCCCCAGTGGACCCAATGTTGTGCATGGTGGGTACCCTGGGTGGGCACCAAGGCACCCACCTTGAAATAATGCGGGTCCAGGGGTATAGGATCCCTAGGGCAAAAAAAAGCTCAGGAAGGGGCGCCATGCGGCTCCCTCTCCCTATTCAGATAAGAAGTGGCACTGGGGAATAGCGCCCCAAGGGCCTTTTGAAGACCGGGGAGGGGGCCTGTGCCTCCTTCCCTTAAAAAAAAAAGGGCCAGGGGATGGGGTTCCCTGGGCCTAAAGAGGCTCAAGGAGGAGAGTCTCCAGCCCCCCTCCCCTTTAAAACACATATGACCCAGGTCCTTTTTAAGGCACACTGAGGAGGTCATGCAACCCCCCTCTCCTTAAAAAAAAATACAACCATAGGAGATGAGGTCCCCAGTCCTTAACCCCTTTGACGCTCATGACGAGCTCAGAGCTCAGCTCGTCATGAGGTACACCTCTTGTACGCTCATGACGAGCTGAGCTTGTCATGAACCGCGGGTTTTAAAAAACTTCAGCGCACAGCGGGAAAATGCGCCGCACGCATGGCGATAATAAGACTCTGGGAGGGGGGCCACGTGACCCCTGTTCCCTAAAAAGACTTGGGGAGTGTGGTTGTTTCAGCACTGGAGGTGGGCTCCTTGATACCTATAATGGGTCAGGAAAGGAGGTTCCCTTTTAAAAAAAAGAAAAAGGACACTCAGTGGGAGGGGGGAAACACGGCCCGCTTCCCCTTTAAAATACTTAAGTCTCTGGAGGATGAGGTCTCCAGGTCCATAATAGGTTCCAGGAAGTGAAATCACGAGTCCCGCCTCCACGTAAAAGCCTCTTCAGCTCCGGCCCCTGAGTTTCGCCCACTGACCTCTATTGCACCCACGGAGGACCAACAGGCTTGTAATCCGCTCCTGCTGGTGGCCGAGCTGACCAGGAGCTCCGTATCTGCCTCATGTCCAGATTCAGGGTGTGATTGCAGCCCAAAGAAGCGGTGGACTAGGGAGACGGGTGCGCAGTTGAAATGGCGCGGAGATGAGCGGAGGGTGGAACGACAGGAGCAGAGCGACTGCTCACAACCCGGTGACTTCCCCCACCTGCGGCTCCTGTGAGAAGGCTCTGTCTCTGCCTGGCAACGATGCAAGCTGCGCAGGGCTCCGGAGCACGCATGGACAAGCTGTGAGTGTCCGGGCGGCTTGAGACACTGTGTTGAGAGTGGCCGCTGCTTAGTACACACTGCGCTGGAAGCTCGTCTGCAGCATCGCGAGGGCCCAGCGGGACTGCCATTGATGACTAGGGAGCAGCAGAAGCAATGTCCAGCCAAGGGTTTAGTCCTCTTCCCCTTCTTTATATTTAATTATCGACCAGAAGGAGGCCGTGGGAAAAGTGGGACCGGGAGGCCATGCCTGACCTTAAGATGCTGCCCAACCAGTGATTGTTCCCGAGGAGAGTCCCCTGCAAGTTATCAGCGACGTGGGAAGGTGGTCAACAAGGGAAGACCTCTCCTAAGGTTCTGATCATTTTTTATGTGAAGGGGGCAGAAGACGACTGATGAGCCAGCAGTGAGGCCTCCACAGTGCCTGATCTTAAGATGGCTGCCAGTGCTTGACTACAACGAAACCCTGCCTCGTCTCTAAGCCTACCCCACGAGGTCCCAAACAACTGGGCTGACTGGCATCGCGACAACCATACGCAGAGGGGCTCCCAGTGCCCTGCCTTGACCCGGAGGGTTTTTCTGCCCATATGCCGCCTAAAAGGCGACGAATATGGTCTCCCATTACTTTGCAACTACAGATAAAGGCCCTTCTGCCTCTGAGTGTGACCAGAACCACCAAATGGCGCTCACCAGGGGGGATCTTCAGCAAGACGTGGATGCAGTGGGATTCAGAGTGTTGGAGGTGGAGGAACAGACACAGGACCTGGATGCCTGCTCCGCCAAAATGCAAGAAACTCAACAAGACCTTCAGTCTCAGCTCCACCAAATGCTCTTGAAGGCGGAGGATTTGAAGAACAGATCGCGGAGGGAGAACATACGCTTTCAGGACCTGGAAGAAGGCGCGGAGGCCCAGACCTCGAGACATTCGTGGTGGGCCTCTTCTCAGAAAGCCTAAGCCCACAACAACTAAAGCTCAAGATCGATCGGGTCCATCGTATAGGGACGGCACAGTCTGGAAAGCACAGACGTACGAGGGATGTTCTTGTCAAGATACACTCCTTCACTACCAAAGAAGCTATTTTAAGCGCGGTGAGGAAAAAGGAAGAAACCTCGTTCCAAGGCTACAAATGTGCGCTATTTCAAGACTTGCCACCTTCTACAGTAGCACGTAGGCAGGTATTGCGTCCTGTCACCTCCAAACTACGAGAAGATGGTGTGAGATATGGCTGGACCTTCCCCTTTGGACTTTCTTTTGAAAACAAAAACAAATCTCATCATATCTCAGATTTGAAGGCGGGTCTACGCATTCTGGTTCTCCCCATCCTGGACGATGACATCAATCCTGGTCCTTCAACTGGCTCGGGATTGCCCCGGAGGGAATCCCGAACTTGGCACACAGTCTCCAAAAACAGACAGACGCCAAAATAAAGTCCCCTGGCGAAGTGTGCCCTGGTCATGACGACGCTCATGTTCCACGCCTGCCGTGGCCTGCTGATGGGACATTTGCCTTTGCGATGATGGTGCCACGTAGACGCTTTGAACACTTATACAGGTTCTGCTGAGACACACCTGATACTCCGAGTTACTAATGGTCCGCAAACTGCCCTTTGTGTTCTCAATGCTTGGGCAATTGGGGGATGCGGGCCTTGTCTGTATTGTCCAGAATTTCTTAATTCTTCTCTACGAAGTTAAGAGCTGAGAGCCTGTTGGCTACTCGGCATGCAGTTCTTTGGGGGGTTTCGGTTTTATTCTTTCTGGGGGGAGAGTACCTGGTGGCGGTGCATTGGTACAGTTAATTTATGTTTTATTAGGAGACAAGCTACTCACGTTGGGTGGTTCCTCTGGGATGCGAAGTTGGTGGGAGGCTGTGATGTGACCTCAGGTATATGCTCCACGTGGGAGTACTGAGGGGCTGGTAGAGGGGGCTGGTTGTTCCCATGGTGTCCATAGCATCCTGGAATGTCAAGGGGCTGAATTCCCCCCTATAAAAGGCAAAAGATGTGGAAATACCACAACGACCGTCAACTTGAGGTTGTGGCGCTACAAGAAACTCACCTCAAGAAGTCTGAGGAATTGCGACTCCGTCACAAATCTTACCCATTAATTTACAGGTCTTCCGCTAATACCAAGAAAAAAGGGATAGGCCTTCTCTTCCGTAGTACAGTCAATTTTCAACCTGAGGCAATAAAGGCTGATCGAGAGGCAAGGTTGCTCATGGTGAAGGGGAGACTACAGGGCGGCCTTTGCACTTTCATCTCACTCTATGCACCCAATGTGGGACAGACAGTGTTTCTAACTTCCGCTCTGGACATGATTGGGGGATTTGTGGAAGGCCCAGTGATTTTGTTGGGCGACTTTAACCTGACATGGCATGAGGCCCTGAACAGTTCCTGTTCTCACAGGGCTGCTCGTAGCTGCTTCCCTAAGTGGGTTAAACAGAAATTGCATGGCTTTGGCTTGCTCGATGCCTGGAACACTCTCTATCCGACTACCAAGGACTTTACGTACTTCTCCCATGTTCACCAATCCTATTCGCATATTGAGTACTGCTTCATCAGCCACACCCTGGTGGGCTCACTACAGACTGCCCAGATCTTGCACATCTCCATCTCGGACCACAGACTGATCCCTATTAGTTTAGCCTGGGGGGGGCAAAACCTAGAACTTCTCGTGGTATTTCCCTACATCGCTCACACAGGATAAAACGTTACGGGACGACTTAAGAGCTTTCATCACTGAATACTTCACTCTCAATCTTGCACAAGTCACTTCCCCCCCAAAATAACTGGGATGCTTTGAAAGCGGTCCTAAGGGGCAGGTGTATCCAACTTAATGCAGTCCTGTATAAACAAAATACAAAGAAAATGTCCTGTTAGGATTCATTCATCATTGAAGTTATAAATCAATAACTTGCCGCCGCAGCGGGCCTTAATAGTATGCAAACAAGGAGAGAACAGAATTAAACTGTCTTTTATTTTTACTTATAAAGTTACTTCTTATTGGTAAATGATATGGCAACAAAAATACTACAGTAATTGTATGGTTACTAAACCAGTAGTATTAAACACCTTCTGCTGATAACATGGAAAAACAATACCATGATCTAACACTTGTTTTGCATATTTAACAAGCTGAACAACCAAATAAATGATACATCAGTAGGCAGAAAGATGTCAAGCGTCGACGTTTCGGTCCCCGTTGGTTATCAAAATCCATAGGACCATCTTCAGGACCAGAAGTTGCACATAAATCTAAAACATCAATATATACATAATCACAAAGATTTACTAAATACTCCTTATAAAAACTTATCCATCTACTTATCCCAAGAAAATTCCAGGTGTATCAGAAGTGCCCACGCATTAAAGCAACACCAATAGCACCAAATAAATACTAGTGTGACCTTCACAAACCAAGTAACGTGTCAATACTACCATCACCACTTATGAATAAACACAATATGAAGCCTAAAACCATACTAATGTGTCTAAAAATTATGAAAAACTAACCAAATAAAATCACTCTTCACTTAATCCTTACCAAGAAGACCTCCAGCCGGAAGTACTCCTGAATGTTACCTCTCTTACACAGAACTCTTTAAAGGGTCTAAAATGGCAAAAATGAAAAAGCAGCTTTTACTCTCATCTCCAATACCCGGATTATACAACTATCGAGTGTCTTAATACAGTGCTACAGCCACTTCCCCAAGGTACTTACTACTTACTAGGTTGATGGGCTTTTAGAACCGAAGATTAATCAGTTACTGCTGGTCTAGACGCTGTAATCGTCTGTCAGCACTGCACGAAATTGCAGGAACTTGTCACGTCATCTACAGATGAAAAACAAACGACTACATTGTTTATCCGGACTCTAAGTGAGCCAGCTCCATTCTGCACTCATTCATACCATCACTACAATGCTTACTTGATCGTGTTGGTAACGCATACAAGGAGCCAGCACCCAACACGATACAAACACAATGGGGCTTGCCTCCAATAACGGGACATTACCCATGCGGCAATTGTGCGGCATGTGCTACCACCAAAGCAACTAAAAATTGTAAGGTTAATGACAAAGACATTAAATTGTTTCAGCATTCGAATTGCAACACCAAAAATGTCATTTACTGTATACAGTGTCCATGTATGCTATCTTATATAGGGAAAACAAAACAAGCAGTAAAAAACCGTATATTGCAACATCAGTCTCGGATAAGATGTAATGTTACCACTGCTCCGTTGGTTGAACACTACCACCAACAAGCACATATGCCTAATGACATGCAATGGTTTGTTATCGATGTAATAAGAACTAACAAACGTTACCACAATGTTGACCGTCTACTTACCCTAAGAGAAAACCGGTGGATTTGGATGTGTAACACTGTAGAAAAGGGACTTAATTGTTTTATTGAGTGGCACACTGTGGCAACTTTATGATATGATATATATAAGAGGCTTGTCTTCTTTAGAGCATGAATATACTGGAGTGGGACCACACTGTAAGATGGCCGCTTGTTTGGTTTAGTATTACATATGCTGACTCTGGATTACACACTAGGGTGCACCACTGAATTGGAGTACCTGCCCTGTGCTTGCTTGCTCCCAGTTATTGGTGCAGCTTTATTGTTATTCATTCGGATTAATGAGGTCTGTTTCTTGTGGTTTTTGTAAATCAGCGTTTTTCAAATTAACGTTTTTTGAAAATCAGCGTCAGATTTAGTACATCTTGAAGACTTGCTATTTTAGCAATTAGTCTAGTAGAAATTTATGAAGGTTTTTGCTGTTAAGCATCATGGTTTTGGTAGCGCTCGATATTTTGTGAGTTTAGTTGTTTTGGGAACTGTACTCCCTTTACCAACATGGCGCTACCATATTATGGAATGACGTCATGACGCGTGCGCTAGGTTATCTACACGCATTGGTAAGCATTGACTTCGCGCTAGAAGCAGCCGACTAGGAGGTGGCGTTACCAACACGATCAAGTAAGCATTGTAGTGATGGTATGAATGAGTGCAGAATGGAGCTGGCTCGCTTAGAGTCCGGATAAACAATGTAGTCGTTTGTTTTTCATCTGTAGATGACGTGACAAGTTCCTGCAATTTCGTGCAGTGCTGACAGACGATTACAGCGTCTAGACCAGCAGTAACTGATTAATCTTCGGTTCTAAAAGCCCATCAACCTAGTAAGTACCTTGGGGAAGTGGCTGTAGCACTGTATTAAGACACTCGATAGTTGTATAATCCGGGTATTGGAGATGAGAGTAAAAGCTGCTTTTTCATTTTTGCCATTTTAGACCCTTTAAAGAGTTCTGTGTAAGAGAGGTAACATTCAGGAGTACTTCCGGCTGGAGGTCTTCTTGGTAAGGATTAAGTGAAGAGTGATTTTATTTGGTTAGTTTTTCATAATTTTTAGACACATTAGTATGGTTTTAGGCTTCATATTGTGTTTATTCATAAGTGGTGATGGTAGTATTGACACGTTACTTGGTTTGTGAAGGTCACACTAGTATTTATTTGGTGCTATTGGTGTTGCTTTAATGCGTGGGCACTTCTGATACACCTGGAATTTTCTTGGGATAAGTAGACGGATAAGTTTTTATAAGGAGTATTTAGTAAATCTTTGTGATTATGTATATATTGATGTTTTAGATTTATGTGCAACTTCTGGTCCTGAAGATGGTCCTATGAATTTTGATAACCAACGGGGACCGAAACGTCGACGCTTGACATCTTTCTGCCTACTGATGTATCAATTATTTGGTTGTTCAGCTTGTTAAATATGCAAAACAAGTGTTAGATCATGGTATTGTTTTTCCATGTTATCAGCAGAAGGTGTTTAATACTACTGGTTTAGTAACCATACAATTTGTGTAGTATTTTTGTTGCCATATCATTTACCAATAAGAAGTAACTTTATAAGTAAAAATAAAAGACAGTTTAATTCTGTTCTCTCCTTGTTTGCATACTATTAAGGCCCGCTGCGGCGGCAAGTTATTGATTTATAACTTCAATGATGAATGAATCCTAACAGGACATTTTCTTTGTATTTTGATATAATACCCAGTCCTTTTGGGAATATTGGGTGGCTCTATTTTGGATTAGTCCTGTATAAACAACGGGAGAAGGAACGCACAGCACTTGAGGGGGAATTGGAGGTGGTGAAGAAAGCGCATAAGGAAACACCTACCCGGGCATTGCAATGTCAGCTCACCACCCTCCGAGGCAAACTGCGCTCTATCTATAACAATAGAGCTGAGTACACTTTGCTGAAGCTGCGGCAGACATCATATGCGCATGGCGATAAGGTGGGGTCGCATTTAGCCCGTCAACTGCGTGAAAAGAGGGAACGCAAATTTATAGGGGGGTATTGGTGATGCGAATGGTAACCTCACCTACTCCGATGATACTAAGGCTAACATTTTTGGTAAATTTTACAAGGAGCTCTATGGTGGCACTCCCTCCGATGTGATATTACAACAACAGTATCTAGATTCAGTGGCCCTTCCCCATCTTTCCCCGGCAGCTGCAGCGCCCTTAAAGCACCCATTTCGGAAGAAGAGGTTGGACAGGCCATCTCCAAACTCAAGCTTCATAAGGCGCCGAGACCTAATGGACTCACAGCCCAGCTTTAAAAGTGCTTTGCATCCAAGCTTATTCCGCATCTCACTGTGCTGTTTAATGCAGTAGCCCTAGATGCTCAGGTCTCAACCTCGATGGCCGAGGCAGTGATATCAGTCATTCCAAAACCCAGGAAGGATCCCCAGGGCTGTGCCCCTTATAGGCCCATTGCTCTGCTTAATCTTGACGCAAAACTCTATTCCTCAATTTTAGCCGCTAGGTTGGAGGACCTGATGCCAACACTAATCCACCCTGATCATTCCAGCTTCATAAAGGGACGGCAGACGCATGATAATATTCGGTGCACCCTGCACCTAATCGAGAAAGTGTCTACATTTTCTGGTTGGCCTCGACGTTGGAAAAGCCTTCGACAGGGTGGACTGGTTGTTCCTCTTTCTTACCATGCAGAAATACAGCTTCGGAGGTGGGTTCCTCAACATGGGCCAGGCAACCTATCACCTCCCGTGATCCTGAGATCAGGTGAACAGGAGCGCCTCTCTCCCCTTTGACTTAAGCAGAGGTACGCAGCAAGGCTGTCTGCTCTCCCCCCTACTCTTCACGCTCAGCATCGAGCCCCTGGCAGCTACAATCTGGGCAAATGAGGGGATCAGAGGAATACAATTTGGCAGCACTGATCACAAAACTTCTCTCTTCATAGGTGACATCTTCTCACACTCACGGAGCCTAGCTCCTCACTACGGGCAGTACTGGAAGATTTAAAGAATTTTGAAGCTGTGGCGGGTTTCAAGGTCAACTTCTCCAAGTAATTCCATTCTAAACCTTACACTCCCCGAAGCTGAAGCCGCGAGACCAAGAGGCCAGACACCGCTGCAATGGGCTAAACACTCTCTCCTATATCTGGGCATCCAGCTCACCCCTAGATTTGATGGTCTCTATAGAGCCAATTATCCCCCGCTGATGACACAGCTCCGGCAAAACTTTAAGAGATGGAGGCCTTTGTACATCTCTTGGCTTGGCCTGATAAATGCCGTCAAAATGACGGTGCTACCTAAACTTTTATATCTCTTCCGGGCACTTCAACTCGACCTTGAACGTGATCGCCTTCCGAACTTATATTCTCTCGTCATTAATTTCATTTGGCAGGGAGGAGGGCACAGCTTCCTTTTCATGTACTGGGGTGTCCTAAAAGGGGTTGGAGGGGTGGGGATGCCAGACTTCGCGCTTTACTACTAGGCGGCCCAACTGCGGGAGGTTCTGGATGGTCCTTGAGAGAATCTGATAAACACTGGATCCACATGGACAGGGCGATAGCAGGCAGGTCCTTCTGGGTTCTTCTTTGGAAGCCAAGGAAGGAGAGACCAGCGAACGCTTACCTTAGCAAACCCACCCGCACCGCGCTCAAAGCCTGGGACGATATTATGCGGAGGGAGGGTTGGACATCTTTCCCTTCTCCCACCGGCAATGCGTGAAGGGCCCTTTGATTGTTGGAGGGAGGGGGGCTTTTTAAAGGTTTCAGACTTATTTCATACCTATGACGTGTTGACGTCTGAGAACTGCAAACTAGATTTTCATGTAGCACATAGCGAGCACTGCCACTACCTCCAGTTGAAACACTGGGTCTCTCAACCGCACTTAAGAGACACAGCCACCAGGGAATACACTGCCATGGAGAACTTGGTCAGGTGAGCGGGTACCATGAAGGGTGCAATTTCCTCATATGCCATGCTGCTTACTGGTATACATGCTCCTAGGGCGTGGTGCATGTCTTTTTGGGAACAGGTGATAGGACGAGACATCATTGATGACACGTTTCAGCTCGAATGCTTTTTTCAAATGCTGATGAAACCGGTGTTCATGCTCAGCGTCTTTAAATATGTGTTGCCTCACTCCCATTGCCGGATACACTGGCTTTGTTTTGATTGCCAACAGTGTCTTGTTTTTAATAAAAATGTATTCCCACAAAATCTCTCATCCAGCTGCATACCTGCCTTTGAACGCACCTGAACATGCAGCGTTAAGTAACCTGCATCCTTCCATGTAGTCATGGTCCGACTCCTGTCAGCAGGTTTACATTTCCCTCAGGCTGCGGCCGTTCAGCGGCTTCCAATACCTTGGAGTATCCTTTTGCCGATGCCACTGTTGCCGCTGAACAACTTCAGGATGGGTTCTCTACGGTGCCTGTTGCTGCACGTATATATCCAACACGAGATCTCTCCTTTGAAGAACCAGATCAGAGCCCACTTCAGATTCACAGGACTTCACTTTTTTTTAAAGCCAGCATACGCGTTCCAGCTCTAAGGCCTTTTTCAAACGCTGATGACATCGGTGTACTTGCTCAATGTCTTTAAATAGGTGTTGCCTCATTCCCATTGGAGGATACACTGGCTCTGTTTTGATTGCCAACAGTGTCTTGTTTTTAAAAAAAAGTGTATCCCCGCGAAATCTTGCATCCTGCAGCATGCTTGCCTTTGAGGCTAACTCACCTGAACATGCAGCGTTCGGTGACCTGCATCCTTCCATGTAGTCACGGTCCGACTCCTGTTGGCAGGGTTACATTTTCCCCAGGTTGCGGTGGTTCAGCGGCTTCCAATACCTTGGAGTATCCTTTTGCCGATGCCACTGTTGCCGCTGAACAATGTCAGGATGGTTGCGCTACTGTGCCTGTGGCTGCACGTATATATCCAACACAAGATCGCTCCTTTGGTGAACCAGATCAGAGCCCACTTCAGATTCACTGGACTTCACTTTTGTTTAAAACCCGCATGGCACGTTTCAGCTCTAAAGCCTTTTTCAAATGCTGATAACACCATGGTACGTGCTCAATGTCTTTAAAAAAAACGTGTTGCCTCACTCCCATTGCAGGATACACTGGCTCTGTTTTGATTGCCAACAGTGTCTGGATTTTAATAAAATTCATCCCAGCGAAAACTAGCATCCGGCCGCATGCTTGACTTTGAAGGTAACACAGCTCAACATGCAGCGTTAAGTGACCTGCATCCCTCCGTGTAGTCACGGTCCAGCTTCTGTCGGCAGGTTTACATTTCCCCCAGGCTGCGGTGGTTCAGTGGCTTCCAATACCTTGGAGTATCATTTTGCAGATCCCACTGTTGCCGCTGAACAACTTCAAGATGGGTGCTCTACTTTGCCTGTGACTGCACGTTTATATCCAACACAAGATGGTATCCCAGGGCCTAAAGAGGTTTAGGGATTGGTGCCATGAGACCCCCCCTAACCTTTAAAATACATGGAGCCCTGAGGGATCGGGTCCCCAGTGCCTTTATAAAGCACTCAGCAGGGCCGTGTGGCCCCCCCTCTCCTTTAAAAATAATACGGCCCTGGTAGCTAGCACCCTTAAGCTAAATAAGGCTCAGAGAGGGGGAGCCTTGTTGTGGTTGTCCACATGGAGGCCAGAGAAGGTTTAAGGGTTTAGAGAGGATTTTATTGGAATTATTGTTTTTCAAACTAAATGTTCTGAGTCTTGGCTCCTTTCTTTTCTGGGCGTTTACTGTTGTCAGTCTCTCAGGATTGGTTCCTCTTCTCCTTAGCGTCAGGGAAGGGTACTTGCACAGCACTCGTGATCAGGAAGCCAAAATAAAATGAAGAAAAAAAAGAACGTTTTAGAATTTTGCCCTCTATGGAGTTCTAATTGGGAGAGGGAGTGAGGGGAGAACACCAGTACCATCACCCAGTGGGTTCTAATGTTCTAATCACATTAGAAACACTCTTTCCATTAACGTTGGTCCTGCCCCTCCCCTACCCCACAGTGGACTTCTTTAGGAGTGGTCCGTTTTAGAAAACCACCCACGTATCCTTGCACATACCTCTGGGAGCCATGCACCCCCAGGTACGCGGCTGGTGGACTCGTAGTGCCGGAATTGGTCCGGCTCCCTCTCTGGTCGGGAACACTCCGGTTCTAGCCTCGGCACCCGCTCACGTCTGTACCTCCAGTTCCGCAGTGTCCCGGCAGGATCCACAGCTTCCGTCTCCGGCGGTCTAGCGTAGAGACCTAGACTCGGTAGGAGGTAGGCGAGTGACTCTTCTCCGACTCCTTCGTTTTCTTCGTTTCCCCTGAGGCATCTTCTCCCGCAGGCTGCATCTTCCTCAGTTTCAGGTCTCGGCTCAAGTATCCCCGCGCTGGAGGGCTCCTCCACCTGAAAGGCATGTGATCTCCCCACATGGGTTATGACGTCATCGGGTACACAGTCTGTGTTAAAGGGGCCGTCGACTTCCAGATGTTGTGACTCTCGTGGGGACTGAAAGCAAAGAACAGGGGAAACAAAAGGGGGTAATTGTTCATCTTCCTCCTCACTCAAGTGGTTTGACAGAGGCAAATCATGACACATGTGGTCCCCTTTAAAATTCATAATTCGGTGGGGGAATGCGGTTCCCCGGCCTGATGAGGCTTGGGGAGGGGGGCACATGGCCTCCCTCCCCTTTTTTCTTGTATTTGGACTCGAATGGGGTCCCCAAAGCCTGAAGGTCTACCTTATGCTGCTCACAGCAAAGTCTGTGCACAGCGAGGGGTTGGATGCCTGCAGACGATTGTGACCAGGCCCTGCGGTCAACCCCCTACAGCCATGCGTGGAGGGGGTTGACTTTAGGTATGGTTATAAAATATTACTTTACGTTTAAAGAAACCTAGAAATTCACTTTAAAAACAAAGGTTATAGTAATGTTATAGTTAGGTGTGATAAAAAGTTCTATTTTTTCTTCAAAAAGAAAAAAACCTTTAGAAACCCTAAGACAACATCAAAGCTATGTTCTAGTTAGGGGAACTTGTCAGTGACAACATTAATGTTTTGAACTAAAAACCACAGAAATCCACCAGTTATATTTAGCAAAGCTTACTTTAACTTGTGTCCCCTGTCAGCCCGGTGATGCCTCAACTTTCCCACACAAAAATGTGTGGAAAAAGTGATTTTTTTAGCCAAATTTGTGGTTTGCAGGGGATTCCAGGTAAGAAAACGTTGGGGAATCCACGCAAGACATACCTCTCTGGAACCCCCCCGGGTGTCTAGTTTTCAGAAATGTGTGAGTTTGGTAGGTTTCCCTAGCTGGCCGGCAAACACGGAGCCAAAAATCCAGGTGACCCCCTTGCAAAACCAGGTCGTTTTGTGATAGTCAATTTTGATGTTGCCTCAATATGTTTTGGTCCCTTGCCTGTCGCGAGTACTTGAGCCTCCCACACAAGTGAGGCACCATCTTCATCGGGAGACCTGGGGGAACGCTGAGTGGTAGGAAATTTGTGTCAGACTGGTGATGCCACAACTTTCCCACACTAAAATTATTTTTTTCAGCTAAATTTTAGGTTTGCAGGGGCTTCTGTATAAGAAACATTTGGGGGATCCACGCAAGCCATACCTCCCTGTAATCCCCCGGGTGTCTAGTTTTCCAAATGTGTGGGTTCGGTAGTTTTCCTTGGGTGCTCGCTGCGCTAGGACCCAGAAGTAGGCACATTCTGCCAAAAAGTCTGTGCCTAGTGGGCTTTCTGCCACCCTGGGGAGGGGAGAAATCGGGGGCTATTGCCCTGATATGCCCCCAAGAGGGGCAGAAAGACTGACTATTTTGTTTGGGTGGGTAGGAACACTGGGATGCCCATCCTGGGCAGCCACCACCCCTACATATAAAAAAAAGCCAGCATAATCGCTGCCGCCTTGTAGGCTCTCTGCCTCCCTGGGGGGGGGGGGGGGGGGGAAATCAGAGGCACTGCCTCCTGAGTGGGGGGGGGCAGAAAGACGGTGGCATTTTTTGTGGGGGCCGGTGTATTGGTATGCCAATTCTGGGCAGCCTCCGCCCTGAACTTTGGAAAAATAAAAGTCCCCGTTGCCTAGTGGGCTTTCTCACCCCCAGGGGGCAGATATGGGGCTATGGCCCCATCTGCCTTCCAGGAGGGACAGAAAGACTGTAGCGTTTTTTCTTTTGGGTAGGGGTAGGGGTATTACGTGTATATATTAATAAATAAATCTCTTTCTGCCCCTGAGATCAGGGGCTATTACCCCATCTGCCTCCTGGGGAGGGCAGAAAGTTCTATTCCTACTTTTTGGGTAGGGTGGGGGCTTTGGTATGCCCATTCCGGGCAGCCCCCAACCCTGACGCATTAAAAAAAACTGGCATCTTTGGTGCTTTCTGCCCCCTTGGGGGCAGATTGGGGGCTACTGCCCCCATCTGTCCCCCAGGGGAGGCAGAAAGGCTGTAGATTTTTTTTATTTTGGTTGGGGGTATTTCCATTTCTGGGTAGCCCCTACCCCTATGTATATATAAAAAAAAATCCTGGGGCCTAGTGGACTTTTTGCCCCCCCGGGGGTTAGATCAGGGGCTATTGCCCCCATCTGCCTCCTGGGGGGCAGAAAGTCTTATTCTTAACTTGGCGGGGTTAGGCTGGGGGCTTTTGCATGCCCATTCTTGGCAGGCCCCAACCCTGGTGCATAAAAAAATCCCTAGGGTGTTTTATGCCCCCCCGGTGGGGCAGATTGGGGGCAGAAAGGCTTTAGATTTTTTTATTTTGGGTAAGGGTATTTGCATGCCCATTCTGGGCAGCCCCCACCCCTACGTATATATATATATAAAAAAAATACCTGGGGCCTAGTGGGCTTTCTGTCCGCCCCCCGGGCTGCAGAACAGGGGCTCTTACCCCCATCTGCCTCCTGGGGAGGGCAGAAAGTCCTATTCCTACTTTGGGGGGTAGGGTGGGGGCTTTGGTATGCCCATTCCAGGCAGCCACCACCCCTGGCGCATAAAAAAATCTCTAGCGCCTAGGGTGCTTTCTGCCCCCCCCCCCCCCCCCCGGGGAGCAGAAAGGCTGTAGAATGTTTGCATTTTGGGTGGTGGTATTTGCATGCCCATTCTGGCCAGCCCCCACCCCTACGTGTGTGTGTGTGTGTGTATATATATATATATATATATATATATATATATATATAAAATCGCCGGGGCCTAGTGGGCTTTCAGTCGTTCTCCCCCCCCCCGATCCCCCCCCCCCCCACATCTGCCTCCTGGGGGGCAGAAAGTCTTATTCTTACTTAGGGGAGTTGGTAGGGGCTTTGGCATGCCCATTCTGGGCAGAACCCACCCCTGGCGCATAAAAAAAATCCCTGCCATCTAGGGTGCCTTCTGCTCCCCCGGGGGGCAGATTGGGGGCTGTCTGGGTAAATTAAATGGGAGGGAGCAAAGGCCCTTGCCCAAGGGGCCTCTCCCCCCATCCTGGTGGCTAGTGGGTGGGTCTCTGCTTGAGGATCGCCCTCCACAGGCGATCCCCAAGCAGGGATCCACTAGGAAAGGGTACCATTGGAAAGGGGAGATCCTCCCCTTTCCAACGATACCTCTCCCAAGTGTTTCGGTGCTCGGGGTGAGATAGCCGCACAAGCACTGAAACACTCAAAGTGAAACTAAGTTTCAGTTTAGTTTTCAGTCTAATGACGACAGCGCGTCATGCGCGCGGTCGTCATTAGACTGAAAACCTGTGAAGGGCCTCAGGAGGTTGGGGAAGCTCTTTCCCACCTCCTGAGGCCCCACCAAAAAATGGAAATCCCTCTGCTGTTTGTAGCAGAGGGATTTTTTATATATATATATATATATATATATATATATATATATATATATATATATATATATATTTTATTTTTTTATCCAACAAATGCCTCAGCTTCGAAAGGCGCACACTTGAAGGAAAGCTCCTTACGGTTTATCCTTGGCGCAGACCCGCACTCTTGCTCTGCGGTTTCTTTATAGACCTGACGCGTTTCTAGGCTCCTGCCTTTCATCAGAGGTCAATCAGTGAAAATGAATATGAGGAGGGTTCTGGTCTTCTTTTATGTTGATTCTTTAAATGTCACCGCCCTTTGTGAGTTCTTTTTACTTTACGGTGCATTGTGGGAGAATTAGTTCTTTTAATGCCAGAATATATTTATCACGTTTGTAGGTTCCTCATTAGTCATCCTTTTAAACGTTTATTTATTGCCCTAAGTGGGCCCGGGAGCAAGGAGAGAGTCTCTTTTAGCCGCAATCCTTCAAACCACGTAACGGGTTCGGACCAGTTCCAACCCGCGGTCTCCTCCGTGACTGATGGATGTTGCCGCCTTTCCGCGGGAAGGCTGCCGCGTAGTAATTTTATCCAACAAATGCCTCAGCTTCGAAAGGCGCACACTTGAAGGAAAGCTCCTTACGGTTTATCCTTGGCGCAGACTCGCACTCTTGCTCTGCGGTTTCTTTATAGACCTGACGAGTTTCTAGGCTCCTGCCTTTCATCAGAGGTCAATCAGTGATGCGGTTTGAAGGAATGCGGCTAAAAGAGACTCTCCTATGCACCGTGAAGTAAAAAGAACTCACAAAGGGCGGTGACGTTTAAAGAAGCAACATAAAAGAAGACCAGAACCCTCCTCATATTAATTTTCACTGATTGACCTCGGATGTCACCCTTGACAGCATCGAGAGGTATGCTCTGTATCCTGTTCTTTTATCATCTTCCCATCTGCCAAATTTAAATCTACATACCTTTCTGTTCTTTGGTGTCCATTGACTTTTCCCTGTCCTCCATTTTTTCATTTTCCATAATTCCATAGCATTGTCAAACCATTACCATATAATTGTTTACTGGAAAATGTTATGTTTTTGCCACACCCATCTATCTCCTTAACTCAAACTCAACCTTTGCACATGTTAATCTATCCTCTCACCCTCTCCCATCCTGTATTTAATTCTATTCAATTCTGCTGGCTCTGGCTTATCTCTCCATATCTCTGGCACTCCAGTATCACCATTTATTTTGTCATCTACTTGAAGTCAGCATCAAATATAAACAGTAGGTCTCTTAATTGTCTTCTTTACCCTCACAAACTCCCCACTTGTTTCAGAGCTCAATTCCTTTACGTTCACCTACATACCATGTTTGAATATTTTTGTACAGATTCGTGATTTTATTTAAGAATGTGTGACCAATTCACAGATCTGGTGCAAAATGCAATACACATCATGTAAACAGTACTGCAACCTAATGTGACACATCTTCACAAAGGGTGAGACATATCTGGTGCTGTTATGGCAAGATGTTTATTTTCCCTGTCTGGTAGATGGCTTAATGAAGGTAATTCTTCAACGCATTGAATAATAAGGAGATAGCCATGTGTCTATCTAGGCATCCTCTGGACTTCCTAGACGGGCATGAAAGCCTCATCTGATTTTTTGTCTTTAGGCAGTTACAGGAATGTGTGATATCTGTTGTCTGAAGTAATCTTCCTGACTACAATCCCCTTGTTGAGTCATGATGGCTTTCAGTCCCAAACACACAACTCCTCTTCCTTTGTCTCAGGGCGTTCTTGGATTTCACTACTAAGCCTTAGGGATGCTGCGCTCAATTCTCCAGAGTTATCCTGTGGGATTTCTGTAGTATCCCAGATTTGCTCTCTATCCAATGCTCACTTTGATTGAGCTCATGTGGACTTTCTCATGTTTGGGCTTTTTTTCTACTCCAGCTTGGGGTCCTGTTATTTAGAGATTTTCATCAATGAAAGTGATGCTCCTTTGAGCTTTTCCGCCAGTACATGCACTTGCCTGCAGCCCTGGGCCTTTTCTTAACATCAGGCGTCCTATGTTAGGTCATGGTACCTAATCATCCTAGTACCTTAGAACCAGTCTTAAATGCTGAGTTACATCTGACGTTACCTGCATATTTATTTTGCACAGCCTACTGGCCTAAAGCTGAGGATTGTGTTTCGATTCTCTGGAATGGAGGAGCAGCTTTACGCCTGGTTTACCATGCCTCATTTAAATATGACCTATGCCTGCCAGTTCAGCCGATCAGTCACATTCCTTTTGGCACAGGCTGACGCCAAAGGGTCCTCCAGAGGTATTCCATAGTCAATTCATCTGCCTTCAGGCATGGCTCAAGCCAGTAAGAGGCACAGCCCACAATGGAAAGCTTCAGTTGAGTATTTATTTATTTCCAATGGTAAATATGGTGCTCTTGAGATTCATCTCAATTTCTGATTTCTTGTAGCTGCCTTTCGGGTCAAATGACTATCAGTGTCCATGCCTATGTGTCCTGCAGCTTTCGCCACATTTTACAAGGTTTCTGGTATTGGGCGTCCTTCCTCTTTACCTGGGCCTGACCTCTTATCATGCCTGCCCTTGCTTCCAGCCTTTGGAGCCACAACGTTAGTTGATTTTATGTGTGCATTGTTTTGTATTGTTTGGGATTGTGGTTCACACCTCTTTCATCCACGGTCAACAAGTGCAGAGGTAACTCCTCTTGAACCCACTTTGGGCTCTGAACACTGCTTCCTGATTGGACTTAAACTGAGCTGTGCTGCACAGTCCCCTGATGATTTTCTCAGAGTGAGCACTGTAGGCAGCATCTATGCAAACCCTTTCTGCTACCTCATCAATGTTCTGTATTACTACAGCAGTCTTACTGAGGAGTTTTCTTGATTTCTGGCCACTGCGGGGAGCAATGCTTTACCCCATCCTACTGCACCCTTTTGTGACTTGGCGTATTGAGCAGCCAGGCCTCTTTGCAGCCTGCAACCTGTTCTCTGCAACTTTAATGGATTCTAGTAACTTGGAGATGTTTTGTCATCTTCTTGTTTTGAGTCTGGCTGACTGGAATGCATGTGGCACCCAAATATGTTTTTTTGACTTTTCACCTTCTCCTATGATGCCAATATGGCGGGGCTTGATTAGAGTCTTGATGTAGAGCCAGCTACTCACCGTAAAACTTATTTTAAAGACTGTTACCTGGTCTGGGTCAAAATTTCAGAATGCTCGTGGTATCCTGTTTGCCACTGTAGTTGATGCAGTGCTTACAAGGACTGATGTTTTTCTGTGCAACATATCTCCTACTGGAATGGCTGGGCAAGTGTCTCTTTCACAACTCCAATGACAGAATCTGCTATGAACTCCCCTTCTTTGGACACCACTGGCAGTGCTTTGCTGAACAATATTTGTAAAACTGCCGTTTTCCCAACTTAATTGTTGATGATTAGTGGGACTTTTCAGAGAACTCCTTCTGCGTCTCGCCCGTCTTTTCCATGAACAATGGGGAGTGAAAGAACATTTAGAGAGGCCAGAATGCACCTTGCACGGGAACAATGAGCATACCCAATGAGATGAATGGTTCTGTTTCATTTAGTACTCACAGGTCATGAAGTAGCTTAAATTGTGCCCTGTGTTCAATGAGAGGGGTTTATTTTAACAAAGGTCAACCCCTCACCCACGCCATATGGCCTGCTTCATCTTAGGGCTTGACTCTTAGATGAGGTAAACTCTTTATAGAATGCTGAGGGGGCAATTGGTATATTGGCATTAATATTACATAAATCCTCATAGTCTAATTATCAGTGGTGCCCAACACTGAGTGTGCCTCCTGCCTATCTTGCAAGGCTCCACAGTCTCTGATTGTTAATAATCCCACAGTCTTTACCACATTACCAATAAAAATATGTGAGGGAAGGCAAATACTAATGTTTTTTGGGACAGAGGAGGATATACTTTACCATTCAAACCAACATGTTTCTGTCCCATGTAGTGCTCCCTATGATGCCAACTGCATTCCTCGGGGTTGTGATTGTGGTGAACAATCTTCTTAACCAAATAACATAACTGTATAAGGGTATAGGTACATCATTCTTTTCATGCATTATGCAGAGCCTTCTATTTACTGTTCAGATGGTGGTGGGTGAATGGAAGATACCAATAACTTCTTGTGCTATAAAATGTAGTGTGGAATCACAAAATACAGCAAAGGCGTATGGTATACAACCATACGTTCATTCGTATTACATTGGACGGGTGTGCAACAGTCTCAGCAGACAACAGAAATTCACAAAGTAGTTTATACATTAGGGTCGATGAGAATAGATCACTTACCCTCTGCTTTTTTAAAGTTGTACTTGCTGGCAAGGCATAGGGATCTATCAAGACTGGAAAAACCAACTGTACAACAAGGATTTTTTCCCTTGACATGGCAGTCAGTCGGAATTACATGGTCCTTCACTCACCATTGATAGCAGTCGTGCATTCCTGAGACCCTTGTGATGTCACTACTGTACAGCAAAGGCATGGATTGCACTGCAGTGGGCCTTCATATGGGATGTGAGCAGTGTGCATTATAGCACTCACATTTCTGTTAGTCAGAGCCTTCGATTTTCATGGTTTCAGCTAATGCCCAAACTGAATTCCACTACCAGGTTGTAGGTAGTCAAGGAATAGGGTATTAAGGAAAATGAATAGCTCCTTTAGTGTAGGCTCCTAGAGTGATAATGTTTAAAAGTTGTATAGTAAACATTTGCTAATTGTGAACAGTTACAGTGTATTAGGAAATAATATCCTAATGAAAACCTTTCCTTTATTTCAGGCCAGGAGTACCCTCTCTAGGGAGTGATCTAGAAAGGTTACTCACAAAGTTTATTAAAGTTGCAACTGATGCCAATACATGCTATGATTTAATGAAACCAGGACACATGTCCAAAGTCAATTAGTCCATTCCTGTTCCTAACATGTGTGGCTCACATGCACATTCTCTGTTTACTCATGCCATCTAGTTTTGGGCAGAAATTATTGCAACTTGTTTTTCTTCTAAGAAATCTTTAGAGTAACGAGGGCTCAGTGACTCCTCCTCTGGTTGTGCGTTGCTCCCCATCTCGATGAGTTCATCAGTTTCAATTGCAGGCCAACTTCCGTTGCCTTTCCTCCCATTATGAGAAGACTCTCTGACACATTTTCTTTCTAACGCCACCTGCTACACTCCTTGAGTGCATTGTCATTGAGCAACCAGGTCACTTGGCCCTCAAGACTCTTCGGCCACTGCATTCTCCAGATTACCTTCGGAGAATGAAGAAGCACTTGAGGGGACAGAATGGAGGCCCTTCAGAAGATGCCCACAGTGTCATTCCAAATAACCCTAGGCCAATCTCCATGCTGTCTGCAACCTCTGCCTCTTTCTTGATGGAGCTCAATAAGAGCCGGTGTGACTCTTGCTCAGCATTCCGCAGCAAGAAAATCCTGTGTCAGGGGCGACCCAGAAGATGGGCCCATAGCAGAATGTCCAAGTCCTCTTTAGAAATGTCAGACATCTTCAGCATGGCTAATCTGCTTAGTGCCTATGAAGAGGAATTTGTTGAGTCAACCACTTGACCTTCCAGTGTGCCAACTCAGTCCGATGATCATTGACTCTGATGTCTTCGAGCCAAGGGAGGAAGAACATCTAGAAGAAGAAGAGGCATCGAAGACACTCCATCCACCTCTGTTGACCCCGTCCTTGTTTGAAAACCAGGCCGCTTGAGTACTATCAACACCCAAGCCTCTTTCAGAGCCCAGGAACAGGTGCACTTTGGAGCTGAGTGCTGCCCCCATAGAGGTGGTTATCAAGCTCTGTGCCTAAGCCTCCACCACCATCAAGTGCGCCACAGGGCAGTAGTGCTGGTCAACTCCAAATCAAGGCCTCAGAGTCGAGGAAAGATCCTTCCAGGAGCCTTGACCCGTGGCAAGCCTTGCGATCGAGGATGCCTATCGGTGCCAAAATCTCAAAGCTGCTCCACCATTTAGGGCAAAAACACCACTGGCGCAGAAGATTCTGTCATCGATGCCAAAACTGCAGTCGGCTTTGAAGTCATATGCTCCCAAAACTCAGGAAAGGGCAGTTCTTGAGAGAATGCAAGGTGAGCTGGATAAGAGACAGAGGTTGATTATCATACAGCGGTACACAGGCAAGATCTCTGCCTCACAAAAAAACCCTGCCAAAGAAACACAGACTTGCTTTCGAACACATCCCGTGACCAGTCACTTCTGTGCCACTGTTGCCCTCCAAGAAGTCTAAGGATAAAGCTTCCGCTCCTCCTTTACCCCCCACATTCACCTCCTCTACTACCACCTTGTTAGACCTGTCAGCCTTAGGGTGTTCTTACCTTAAACGTCTTGCCTCTCTTCCTCCATTTTGCTGAACCTATTTTTGTTGGCTTCGGGACTCGTGGCACTATCCACTGCTAACCAGTTCTATTGTGCTTCCTCCTAAAAAAAACCAAAAAAAAAACAAAACGCAGTATTGGACAACAACTAGTGCGTGCAGATGTCACTATTGAAAAACCCAAACATGACCTACTGTCAATGTGGGGATTCAAGCCGATTGAGGGACACCATAGGTGCGGAAACTGCGTTTCATGCGATACAACAATCGAGGGCAGTGAATTCCTGCATAAAAATGTGAGGTGGAAGAACCAAGGGTTCTCGAACTGTAGGACACGCAATGTCGTGTACGCAATTATCTGCGGCTGCGGAAAATTGTACATTGGAAAGACTAACCAGCAGGTGAACATCCGCATAACACAGCATAGGTCACGAATAAAAACGAAAGTGTTAACCGCCCCAATGGTTCAACACTTTATTGACAGTGGACACACTGAAACTGACTTTAAGTGGATGGTCCTTTACACAATGACTCAAGCCCAACATGCCAAAGATGTGGATGATGTCTTATTGAGGAAAGAAGCGTATTTAATATTGCGCTTCAATAGTCTACAAACCGGTTTAAATTCAATTTCTGAAATTTCAAGATTATGAACAATTGACCGCTTGTTCTAACATGCAGTGCCCACGTGTAATCGTTGAGGCGAGCAACGGTTCATGCCAAAAACACCGGAATGAATGGTGGGACTACATATCCCACAAAGCCCGGCGAGTCACGTGATGCAAACAATTGATCAGGTGTTCTTTTAAACATGGAGACTCAGCTTGCCAAGTGACTCTTCCGTCTGGAGCGGATTGTTGTTCATTTGGGAGCGAGTTAAACGTTGCGAGCTACAACATTAAGGTAAGCGCAATGACACAAAACGTTTCATAACGCCACATAGAACAGAGTAGCGGTTGCTAATTGTCGCGTTTATTACTTCAGAATCACGAACACTAAACGTCAGATTCGCTAGAGGTCAGACTAAAGGGGAGCTGCAAGGAAAACAAATCGAGCGCCGAGGATAAGGTATGCACCTGGCGCCGCTCCGTTTTTGCCTGACTTTGATAAACACACTTGTACAGTTGAGTCACTATAATCCTCTTTGTAGGAATAAAAAGACGGGACCACCGCCGGCCGGCGGTTGGGAGCAAATTGTTTACCTGCGCACTATTGAGTGAAAAGATATCTAGTCAAGGCACAGACCATCAATTGAAAGGTAATTTCCAAGAGTGTTTTGTGGCAGCACAGGCATGGGCTGACCCAACTATGACAATATCCTAATTGAGATTGTTATAATTTTTTAGAAAATACCCAGTTCTGACTGAAAAAGAATACATGAATTATTGGAAACTCGCTGTCAACCCGAAAATAAAGGTATATATATTTTCTAAATTTATGGTATAGGGCAATTCACATAGGGGACGAAAATGAGGAACAAAATATCTCACTCATTTTCTTTGTACATAATTTTCAGACGATTAAAACGAGAAAGCCCTGATGAGAACTTGTTGAATGACAAAGCAAGTTTGAAACGCGTCGGCAAAAGCAGGAAGGATTTTACTGATCTGTGTATTAACCAGACCACTGAGAAATCTGTATTTGTTACAACCAATTTGTCTCTTTTTCCTTACTGCGAATAGCTTCACTTTCAAAATTTAGTTTTGCAAACATCATATAAAGACTAACGCTTCTCGTATTAATGTATTTACACTTTTATGTACATTGAATGATCGAATGTTGTTTTTTTGTCAAATGTTTTTTTGTCAAATGTTTTTTTGTCAAATGAAGCAAAAAATATGTATATGTTGTACTGTGTAGATGTAGTGTTTTTTCTCATGCAATTAATGTCTTAAGTTGATGAGATTTATAAAAAAAAGTAAATGGTTTAAATAAATGAGACCATACAAATCAAAACAAAGGTTTGGTTTGTTGCTTTAATTAAGTAGCCATCAAAAAACTGCAGGGCCGGCATTTCTTTTTCTAAAAATGAACCTATTTTTGTTGGCTTCGGGACTCGTGGCACTATCCACTGCTAACCAGTTCTATTGTGCTTCCTCCCCTAAAACATGACTAATTGGCATACTTAATTTACTTATAAGTCCCTTGTAGAGTAGTATACCATAAACCCAGGGCCTGTAAATTAAATGATACCAGTTAGCCTGCAGCACCTATTGTGCCACCCACTTAGGTATCACTGTAAAACATGTCCCAGGCCTGTAATTACAGCCTGAATGCAGTTTTTAACTGCCATGTCGACCTGGCATTGAAACCCTCTTGCCAAGCCTTACACTCCCATTTTATTGCATATGTCTCCCCTAAGGTAGGCCATAGGGCAGGGTGCTGTGTAATTACAAGATTGGATGTGTACTCTTAGATTTTACATGTCCTGTCAGTGAGAAACTCCTAACTTCGTTTTTCACTGCTGTGAGGCCTACCCCGCCCATAGGATAACCTTGGGGATTCCTTAGTACATTTAATAAGCTGTAATTCTCTATTGGGAGCTGTTGGCTGTGTCATATTTGGAGTCTATGAAATTGTAACCCTCTTCAATGGTAAAGTCAGATTTTTTATTACACTATTGAAAATGCTGCTTTTAGAAAGTTTATATACAATACTGGGGGAGAAGGAGGAGTAAGAGACTAGGTCGCCCTCCAGAGACTTAATGCACAACCAAGAATCCAAATTATTGGGTTCATAAACCTAGCTCATGTTGTGGTAACTGACCTGATTGGTCAGTGATACCTGCCAAGAAAGAAACATTTCTTTCTAGTGTCCCCTCACTCACCGGGGTTGCCCCACGGTGACATGCTTCATCATTGGGGCCCTCCCAGTTCTCTACGAAAAGGGGCGTGCTGCGACTCACGAACTACGCAGGAGCACTTTTATGTGAGAGACTATGTGTAGTGCAAAGTGGTGAAGTGGGTGTGGGTGAATTTAAAAATACCGTGCTTAGTGGGCCTCAATATATTTATTTTGCTCCTAGTCACGTATATTAAAAATGGGGTGATATCACTAATAACCAACCTATAATGGGGATTGGTTCAGTGAAAGGTCGACATGTTTCATGCTACCCCTAGCATTTCTTCAGGACCATGTAGGGACCAGCCCTACATATGCCACTCCAATGTCCCTAATTAGACAGTGATACTAAAAACATTTAATGTATGAAGCATGTGTTCGTAATAGAATACATACGTTTTTTTGGATTTCCAAAAATTGATGCTGTGCTCAATGGCACCTCATGGTCTCTCTAGGGGTTCGTTTTCACCTTCTGGACTTAATGTTCCTGACTCGAGAAAACGTGAGGAAATACCTAGGATCAGCTCCCCCGGGACCGCATCTTGAAGATTAATATAGCTGACTAGGAGCAAAATAAATATATTGAGGCCCACTAAGCACGGTATTTTTAAATTCACCCACACCCACTCCACCACTTTGCACTACACATAGTCTCTCACATAAAAGTGCTCCTGCGTAGTTCGTGAGTCGCAGCACGCCCCTTTTCTTAGAGAACTGGGAGGGCCCCAATGATGAAGCATGTCTCCGTGGGGCAACCCCGGTGAGTGAGGGGACACTAGAAAGAAATGTTTCTTTCTTGGCAGGTATCACTGATCAATCAGGTCAGTTACCACAACATGAGCTAGGTCTATGAACCCAATAATTTGGATTCTTGGTTGTGCTTTTAGAAAGTTGCCATTTTTCTGTACTTAGCCCTTTTATGCCTGTAGCCTGTCTTGTTCCCCTTGCTCCTTGTAATACAAGATGAGTCTGGTGTTCATGGCCCCAGGTATTGTCATTTTGACTTTCGCCGCATCCTCGTCAAAAAGTCCTTTTGTTGTCTTTGATTTAACACCGCCTCTTCCTTTTAAGGGTCTTGTCAGAATTGAACCTGCTATTTAGGACGACTAAATGTGCTTTGTCCCACATCTTTGCTGCTGGATCATGTGAAATTCAGGTTCTGCAACGGATATTGTCATTTGGAGAAACATTTGTCCTAGTATTGTTTGTGTTCTGGTTGTGCATAGTACTTGTCCTTGACCTACAGATGCATAGCATATTTGGAAAAACACTGAATATGTTTCTTACTTTTTTACACACTCTGATTTCTTGTGATCTCTGTGTCTTGTGCAATTTCTAAATTGAACTTTTGTAGCCTCAATTTACAGATGGTTAGTGAGACCATATTTCTAATGCCTGACTCTTCTTTTTCAAAGGCTTCCACTAGCATTGTATCAAACAATTTTCGGCATTTATAATAATTTAATTAACCAATCCCTCATACACCTTCAAATATAATCAATCAATCAATCAATAAATCAATCAAAAAGTAAGTGTATTTAGACCATAGGTCTTAAAACCTCATAAAACACCATAAAACCACCATAAAACACGATATGTTGTTTCAAATTTTAAAATTGAATACATTTTTTTTACAAATTCTTTATCTCCTTACAATATAAGAAACTTGTTTTCCTAACATCAATCTTAATTTTGTTAAAAACAATTCCAAACACAGTTTATTCTCGCGAACCAATATCACGTATGCGATCCAAACATTTGAAATTTATATTCAAAACATTTGAAATGACACGATTTAAATGTTATTTATCAGTTCTTGGAATCATTACTTTATTCCTTATTCCATAAGGAACCTTTTAGCTGCCTGGATAAACTTTGCCACTGCTATTGCAAAATCAAGGACCATAAGGAGCTCAATTGCTTGCGTCCGTGACCTAGTAGCATACTTTAAATATAACACTCCAGTTCTTTCTGAGCATGACCTGGTCCAGAAACATTATTGCTTCTTTTCTTACAATAAAGCCTCCTGACGCTGCCTTTGCCCTTAAGTATTCAACTATGGGTGCACCATGCTGGGCCATTCTTATCTATATTTCCATGATGCACTGAGCTCACGATCATTCCCATAGATTAATGCTTCACTGATACTTTTCTCACCTAAGAGTGAATCATCTCGCCATTGAATGGTCAGCGGTTGTCTTCAACCATGCTATAGCTTGTTAAAAGCCTATTGACAACTAAAGCTCCGGGACTCCCACGCAGATTGAGGTTTTGTATGTCCAAAAGGTCTGAAACAAGTGAGGAGGGCTGAGGATTTCACACCAACCAACTTCCCACAGCTGAGCCTCTGCACTGGACAATCATGAACAAGGTAAAGTCAGAGGACATTTAGAGAGGCCTCAGTATATCCTCCGTGAGAACCATGAAAGTACAGTTGAATGCCCAAGCAAAACAAGCAGTGTCTCAGTTCAAGGAAATGGGTCTAGGCAGGGAGGAGTGATTCCTCATGCCTCTTGCCAGGGTGACTGCATAAATCCTCATAGTCTAATTGTCAGTAGTCACCAATGCTGATGTTGCTGCCTATAACTAGGAACCTTATTTCCATCATCTCAACAATCTCTAGCTGGTAGGCATCCCTCAGTTATCACCACATTACGAATGAAATTGTGTACAGGTAGGCAAATACTAAATGTATTAGAACCGTTCTGCTATAGGATTAAAATCAACTGGATTACATTCATTCTTTATACAATCAAATCACCATATTTCTGCTCAATTCAATCCCCCCACTGGAGTAACGGGTATTTAACAGAGATTCATCCTAAACTGTAAACATAACTTTGAAAGGATGTTTCTGCTAAATGTCAGGTGTAGTATATAAATCCTGCAATTTACTGTTTAGATCCTGTGGATAATAGGAAGATGCAAAAAACAACAATAAATAATACTTTATAATCACAGAACCCAGAAAAGGGATGTTGTGTCAGAACATTCATCCATTTGTGGTCCAAAATGGAATGGTACACAGCTCTCGTAGACAATGACAGAAGTGCCTCAAAGTAGATTATAACACAGCGAGATAAACAAATCAAATCATCTCACATTTGTCCTCTGGTTTAGTAAAGTGGTTCTTACTGGCAACGCATAGGGACCTAAGGGGACTGGAAAAAACAAAAGTACAGTGAGAAGAGTTGTTTTCCTTTACCTTACATGTCAGGCGTCACCTGGTGCATCACTCGTGAGACTAATGCTGATTTCAGTAAGGTTGATCCCTGAAGTGGCACACTGAGCACACAAATTAGAGTAATGGCCTTGGAATAAATACCAGATTCTGAGAATAATTCAAGCATTCTCCCCTTCACTTTTATTGTATTTGTCTCTCTCTATTATTGGCAGGCGCACGTTTCTGTGATCCTCTCGATGGTGCTGTCTTCCAGCCAAGCATGGATCCGTCTGGAGTGTGCTTTATACGTGCAACTGCAGCTTGTAAATGAGCGTGGATGGGTTGGCTAGTCGGGTAGTGAGAACCTGCCCATTCATAATTGCAGCTAAGACCCTGTAAAGTTTGGGGTTTTACTAAACGGAATTATTAGGGAACCACTCGAGTAACAAGTCCTCTGCTGGTTGAGCACTTGGGCAGGGAGGTGTTGTGGAATTCTTCCCTATAAGTGCTTCAGACTTATGCTAACTATGCCACCGTTCCGCCAGAGGATATGCAGGTCTCTTTCTGGGATGTTCTGCAAGGTTTGACTACTTTTGACTTTTGCAGAAGAAGTAGAGGCGTTTACTTGTTACTGCCCAGTTTCGGATCGCCCATTACCTTTTGATTATCCAGGCAAGGTTCTACGGTGTGGGCTTTGGCCTTGTCCAGACATATAGACATCTTTAGGTTTTATGGCGGTGTCCTTCAGTGTTCCTTGTTCTGTCTGTATTGCTGGGTGTGACTTCCTTCCCCTGCCTTTCAATGCCAGCGTCTTCCCCTTCTAAGTCGCAGCCTTCTGTGAAAGAAAGTGGGGTTAAGCATGATTAAAAGTAAAGACAAATCGCTTGAGTAAGTACTCCAATGAGGGAGCTTGATTGAATGTGTTCTTTCTGGAAGCATGGTAAGGTACATGAACTGAGCCTGGACAGGGGGACTCTTATGCAGTTAATTAAGCTCGGAACCTCCCGTTCCTTGAAAGCTTAGGACCTTCAAATATGTGGCTCCGGCTCCTGGTAAGGGAGGGCTCCAAATTCCTTTTGCTTTCTCCCTGTTTGTCAGTCTCCACTCTGCGGCCTTGCTGCTTGGCCTTACACTCTGCCTCTGAAAAGGTTAGGTAAGAGACGCGACTCGTGCTTTGTTATTCCTTCTTTCTTCTTTCCTCTTGCCTCTGCTGTGAGGATCTTGCATGCTTCCCCTCAGCCCTCGTCCCCAGTTTGACTGTTCTTGACGCCAGTTATTCCATTACTGGGGGTCGGTCTTGATGCTGAATTGTAATATACACACAAGGCTCAACATTTGTACCCTGTACATTATATGTCCAGTATTGAGCTGTTCCATCTAACGACGCTGTCTGAGGAAGAGAAGAGTAACTTACCTCTCTGGTAGTATTGACGTTGCGCAACTCGAGGACTAAAGTTTAGAAGTTAAGGGATTTTGAGATATTGCCCTGAAACCACTATGCATTTAGCCTCATTCCCCCACTCCATGGCATACTCTGCACCTGACAACTGCTGCTGGGGGTCTCTCAAAGAAATAAACGCATGGAGGCTGCAATGCAAATCTAGCCACTTCATTCTAGTCTAACAATTGTGTTCAATTTGTGGAGCAAGCTATTTATAATGATTTATTTTATGAACTGAATATTGAATGCCGACACATACACACAGATTAACTTTCAGTGCACCAGTACAATAAACTGGAAAAGGTAACAGTTGGTAAGTTACAAAAGAAAAAGAAACTAGATGTCAACTTTAACTAACGGTGTGTACTGACTCGTCATGTGTGGCTCTTGATGTTAGAGTATGAGATAATGTTCTTATGTCTTGATTAGTGCATGAGCATCTGCCGAAGGTGAATGCTGGAGTCTGGCTCTAATAATTGTTTTGGCAGCATTTTTCCTTTTTGAGGTGTAGCCTTGGGTTAATGGGGGTATTGAGGGCAGGCAATTTCTGTTTCTAATTATTTTGTGTTTGTTTTTGTTTTGTTTTCTTCAACTTGCAGTGCAAGCTTCACATAAAGCCTGGCAAGCCAAGGATGGTCCCGCATTCACCTGCTTTAGCAGTACTGTGTTTCTGCCATCTGTGTATTTGGGCAAAATAACAATTAACTCATTTAATTAATCGATCCTTTTGGGAGACTGGCGATGGGGTGAATGAATGAGGAAGATTACACCTCCAACTTGCATTAATAAAAAAGGTCATTTTCCCCCTTGCAGGTCATATTGGCTCGGTCTGTCAGTTAAAGACATAAACCTTTCCATGTTTCTCCAGTGGGAGTTCATTTCGATGTATAGGACAGTGTTCCATGCAAAAACAAAACAAAAAAACTGAAGCAAGCTGTGCCTTAGTTGATAAACACACATAAGCTGACTGAAGTCTTTTCTGCAGATTGCGGATCAGGAATGTGTATTCAGTTCATTTGTACAGCTGTAAAAAAAGAACAGCTTCTGTTGACACCATCCTTTACAGTTGGCAATGGATGGCATGTGCGCTAGTGCACCTGACAAGATTGCTGAATTATTACAAGTATGTCCATCTTGGGTGAACACTTGGCTGTTTGCAGTCATTTTTTTCAGTCAGCTGTTGATGTAGTCCACTCAGGAGAAAAAGACTGGGGTCAAGACTGAAACAGTCGTATCGCTCTAGAGATTTTTTTAAAATTTACAGTAGGGCAAGATTCTATGAATGAATCAAATGAATTACAAAAAAAGGTTCATCTGAGCGTTGTCAAAAATGATTTCGAACCAGGCAGTTGTGCAGACCAGCCCAATTTTATCTTCAATTTCACTTTCAAAATCGTGCCTCTCAAATCTGTACTTAGCAATAACTCCTTCCTGATTTTATATATATATATATATATATATATATCCTATGCTTAAAACATAAATTTAGGGACTTAAAATACTCACAAGCTACGTCCACTTTGTTGTTGTGATGTTAATCCTAATTGGTCCAGGAAATGATTCTGCTGGTAAATAATCCGGCTGATTCGCTTTGCACAGCAACACTGACCAAGGCTAGAGCAAGCCAATATTACTTGTGTGTTGAGAACCCAAAATGTATACTCGATCACCGAGTCAATGAAATCTTGAATCTTCTCCAGAAACACTCCCTATCTACTGCTAATATACCACGGAATAATCCACCTTTCGGGACTATCTGGAATAACATTTTGAGATATTCCTGGCTACCTCCGCATTCTCCCTTGCACCTGTTTGTGTGACTCCCCTCCTTCTTCATGTAAGCGGACTGTGGATGAGAACACCAGATTCATTTTCAGAGAAAACTCCAGCTTCTAGTCTGAACCATTTTCTTTTGTGGGGAGCAGGGTTGCACCTCTTAATCCCGTTCCCTGCGTTTGTCATCCCAGCCCTCCATCACATGCTCGCAGTGCGCGGCGTCCTGGTATGAGGTCCAGCGCTAACTGGTGGTGGGACTCCTTGACCTGAGGCTAAAGGGAGCACTGGTAGTGGGAAGTGGGAGCATGAACTGCTTGATTCTAGGTGGACATCTCCTTTTTTTCCTTTTACCTTTAGGTTTACAAGCGAACTTTTAACGTGACATGCTTCCTTTGACGTACTTGAAAGAAATTGACTTAATTTGTGTCCTTTTATATCTTTAATGCCATTTCCTTTCTGGACAGGGTCTTTCCCTTTCTGATACATTCCAAGAGGTGGCGGCCCATGTTTACTCTATGACTTCTGGATTTCTTTCCCTCCTGCTGATCTGCTGCCAGCTTTGCCCTGCTCATAGCTAGGTAGTTTCATGTTTCTTTTCTCTATAGCTCACAAATGATGCGCAAGTTTCACTACACTCACACTTACCAATTCTTCCTGCTTCCGTCCTCACATTGGGATGGTGAAAGTGGTGGTTTTGTAGATACAATCCGGGTACGGATTCTAGAGCAGGAACTTCACATGTTATTGAAACAGCCTAACTTGGATCTGGGGGGAAGGATACAAACACATCTTTCTTAGTATTGGAGGGTCGAGAATCACACTGATGACTGATGCAGGAACCAGTGGTCAGAGCGCACATACATTTTGCTAGACAGTTATTGCAGGCGGGGGCTTTGAGCTTCCCTCTGTCTGGGAGCAGGGACGAAGCGGATTGATTTTTGCACAGATACCAGCCAGTGTGATGAAAACGGAATCAAATTCTGTTTTCCACTTTTCTGGTTCGAGGTATGATCCGCAATTTGTTTTCTCATAGTTTGAGAACAGTTTCCTAACAATCAAGCTGTATGTGGTCACTCATTGCTTTTGCTTTCTTATGCCTGACTGCTTCTTTTTTTTTGTGTTCCTTGTCTTATACGCTAATTTGTTTTTAACTGTTTTTCTTTGCCAAGTAACAGCATGATGACTAATGTTGGCTGTCTTTTTGTCTAGTCTTAACGTACTTAAATAAATATTCTATCCAGTTTGCCTTAAGGTGGGAGGGGGGAAAACACACGTAGAACCACTAAACTATTCAATTTTGAGCACTGTAAATGTATTTAAGTCCTTTCTTGCCTACAGAAAATCACTACATAAAACTCATAGCTCCATAGCCTTTGAAAGCTAATTGCCTGTGTTTTTTGTATATAACCCATAGGCCTTGTCTTGTTTGTTACTGCTATACCTCTCTTTTCTTTCTGTATCTGTTGCCTCTTTTCACAGTAGTCCTTGGCTGTGCACGGAATAAATGCTCATGACAAATCTATCCGGATGTGCTCTCACCACTGCATGTAAGTATGGTATAACCTCGCAACTTTTATTGCCATGTACTTAATATTTCCAAATCTAGTTTTTTTCCCTTAAAAAAAGCAATTGTTTTTACTTCAACTTCCCTTTCTTTTACGTCATGGGCAGCTAGACTGAGCACACCTTGACGAATTCATAAGACCGCAGTTTACAGAAGGTCTCCAAGGAGAAACGACACAACTGAATACAATTTGGATTGATTCTGGCTGTCAAGTATGATCTTGATAGCTGGCATACCTGGCTCCAAGGGTGACCTCTAAATCTTGATCAGTAGCTTAGATTTCATTAATATCATTCATAGCCATTGATATTAGAAGAGGCTTTGTCTAACGCACCAGTAATTTGCGTTCGGACAGGGATCGGGACAACGCTTTTCCCAATAATAGGAATTCAAACAGTTGCGCTTACCAGTGAGTTCCCGAAGCACACGGGCGCTCCTGCAAATCTTGATGATGGACGCTACTTCTAATATCTTAGTGCGTCCAAATAGAGAACTAACTTCTGCTTGACTTATCCCTGGACTGGGGGAATTTAGCTCACACATGTACTGTGACCAGTAAAACTGCTCAAGGGAAATATGATATTGATCAGTGTTTGCCTCAGTTCTTCATTTACCCACCAGTGTTATTTGACACATGGGCGGTGTTCCATAATCACTCCGCCCACCTGTGATCATTTGCACTATTTAAATAATCACATTCCATTCTCTAGTGAGTATTGAGTGATTCATTTAGAATATTGCTGTCTACAAAGTTAATTGCATTGATACATTTAGAAAACCTTAGGTTGTTGTTTGCACCCTTGGTAGAAAGTATGAGAAAAAGCACCCTCAACTGTCCATCACCATAGTGCTCAGCAGCAAGCACAGATCCCTGTGTGAGGAGGAGAGTTTAGGTTGCACTCCATAATCCAGTCCTACAATCTCCCTGATGTCCAGCCAGAGAACCCACTGTGATGGTTTGCAGTGGATATCCGTTGCCTGCTAAATTCACTGGAACCCATCACCGGCTCTAACAAGTGCTACTGAGCTCAGTGCCCGGTGGCTATCTATTGTAATCACTATACCTGGGGTCCGATCAAAACCAGCATGGTAGAGTAGTTGCTGTATCCTTGTGCCACTGTACGTCTTTTCATATCCAGTGCCAACAGTATCTTACCTTAAGAGCAACAATCACAACCCTCCCTCTTGCTTTATATGAATCTCCATGTATTTGTAAATCCCTGGGATGTTATGCTTTTTCGGTGTTGCAAATGTTCCTTATTCTTAATGTTTGTTTCAAGTTGAATCTGCTTCTGTTTCCACTTTTATCCACTGGTTTTGCGCTTTTTCTTGATTTTCCTGAAATACATCATTCCCCATCCTCATCATCTTTAAGATTTACATGAATGAAAGTAAAACTCCATTTCCACTTATAGCGTTTTCAAAAGGACCACTGGTACATCTGTGTCTGTACGTTGCATATAGCATGCTATTCATGGGGTTGCCATGCCATTAACCCTTTCTATTACCTACCGAATATAGAGCTGTAAACAGCAGAAGGAATAATGTTATTTGAATGCTTTTTTATATATCACTTGCTTCAACTTGTACTCTAGTAAATACCTCGACAGTGTCTTTTTGAGGCCATTTTATAATGTACACAAAGCGGTAATGCAGTATTATTGTAATGTATGTATATAATTGATGTTTGTTAAATGTTTGATTATTGGTCAAACACATTTCATCTTGAAGTCGAAAAGTACACGCCATGAATCATTAGTGGGTACTGTGTATTGAAGAACTCATTTTCATGCAATGATGTGTGCCGGGAAGTAGAATAAAACATCTTGTTTGTGTGCACGTTGTCAATCATTTTGTATTCCTTTGAGTGTTCTGGTTGTTTTTTCTTTCATGCACGACAGTCCAATTACATAATCTGGTAAATCTCCTGGGAAACGTTCTCTAAATATTTTTCTTTTAGAAAAGGTAAGCTTGTTGAAGCAAATCAGTATGTGTCTCTCAGGGTGGAACCCCGCTTCCCATCATGTCATAGGTGCCTTCGTCCTAAGAGCGGTCCATAGTACTGGACCTGCATCTTGTCCTGGTCTTGAAATGGCATCACCTGCTGATTGGACTCTTTACCTTTAAAGCTCCACGCCGAAATCCATGGGTTACTGCCTCTGGGATTCGCCTCTGAGTTGTGTAAGCCCAAATCCTTTTAGCTCGCCTTTGAATGTTTATTTTTATAAACAACAAGAAGGTCATCAAAAGAAGGGCTCCTGGTCTCTACTATATGAGGTCTACAACATTCACATTTCCAAGCCAATGCAGGGTAGGTAAAACTGCTGATTTTACTATTCACCTCCGACAGGTGTAAAGTCCATGAAAGAGAACGATGGGGGTTTGTCCCTGGTAGTGACTGACAGGACTGAAACACAACTTTAAATGATGGCACCACAGAAGTGGACAATTTGCTGAGTAAGGTCCAGCTCTTGTGAAGAGCCCTTAAAAGGGTCCTGCCTCCCTCCGCTCACTGAGTTTGCCAGCCAGTTCTTGAATGTTTTGGTCATATCCTTTGTGTGTTGGTCCCAGAAGTCAGCGCATCCTACCCTCAGTGCCTGTACACTTGTTGGCCTTTGGGTGCTATTTTTCATGATTAAGATTGAGCAGAGTTCAGGCTCACAAACCTAGAATCACTCACTGTCTACCAGAGGCAGAGCAAGTCAGCATCTTCTTTAGTGTATTATTTGTGAGTAGATAGGGAGGTTCTGAAAACATACACACTTTTAAGTGGATACCCACAAAAACACCTATGTCATTCTAAACCTAATTATTAGGTTTTTATGCCACAAAGACCTCTCAAACTTGAAAACCCAGGAGAAAATGAAGGTGGTTTTGTAGATCAATGCAGAGTAGTACATATGGTGGAGAACTGGCTAAATAGGTCTCACTTTCTGTGGGGTTTTCCTTTTTGAAATGTAATTATTAGTATTATTTATTTACTCATTTGTATTGCACAGAGAATCATCCTCGGGGGGACCTCTCGGCACCAGAGAGGAGGTCACCTAATGAGCAGAGGGATCTTGAAACAGCCAGGTCTTAAGCAATTTTTTAAAGGATTGAGCATGCACGAATCTCATCAGGGAGACTGTTCCAATGAGCTGGGGCTAGAAAAAAAAAAGCCCGACCGCCCATTTTGGCTTTCTTAATTCTTCTCGTGCATTTTGAATATAATTACAATGTAATATTTAAGTAGAGAAGAATCAGGTTGCAAACAATGACACGAAATCTGATAAAAATAAAATCTGTAGCCCTCAAAATTACTTTGAGAAAATTTTTGCTTATAACTTACAAAAGTATTTTCAAAACGAGTTTCAAGATATTAGACTGAGAAAACTGGCTTTTAGTAAGTCTGACCTCACACCTGGAAGTAATTAAAAACTGACATTGAAATGGGTCGCTATCGGGCTGGATGTTCATGTCGTTAATTATCTTTTCTGACAAAACACAGCTCCATTTCTAAACAGTGACTATAACAACTGTTAGGGTATTGCATGTAAGCGATGTAGTTCATGTTTACATTTCATGTATTAACATAATCCTGCATTCCCTGCGAGGGTTTGCTACATTCCAGGGTGTTGTGTTTCTCTCGTTTCTTTTTTCGTGGAGCATGTTACTGTTAGAAAGTGCATACTGAGAATTCGAGTCACCACTAGTATCTGTGTGAGTTTCAGTTGTGAGTGTTTGTAAAGAAACGCAATTCAGAGCTCTGAAGTTGAGATCAAAGGCAGTGTGAGTTTTTGACAGTACCGGTCAGTGGGTCATGAAGGTGTTAAGAATACAACCATTTGCAGCTTGAGGTCTCCTCTAAATTAACATGCTTCACAAAATTCTGACATCTAGTAGTTGGGTCTGGAACTGTCTTTGTTTTCCTAAAACTTTGGCCTATTAGCTTTCGGGTAGGAGTTGACATAGGTGTTGCCCCATATGAATTTATTAGCAAACCCACAATGCCCATGTGCATCCCCACCATGTTAGATTATTTTTTCCGCCGTTGGGTACAAAGTGCGTTAAAGAGCTCGTAATGTTTATTTCGGTGCAGGTCGGCGAGCATTCCTTAAAAAATAGCAGAAAGCAGATGAGGGAATAGCCGGGATGGCCGCTCAACGCTGGAGGGAGGCTTATCAGGGGATTGTTGGGGGGCAATCAACATTCAGCTTCTGTGAGGTAGTCAAGATGGGATACCTGGCGTCCCTCAACACCATTTTAGAGCATGAGCACACTCTTCAAGTTTTGCCCAAACCACCATCAATAGTTGGCTCTGAACGATGAACACTCATCCTGTACGTTATGTCTGCCTCATGACCATAAGTTGGAGAACTGCTTCCATGCTTATAATTTAAACCAAAAACGCTGGTTCCCAGAGACAAAATTCTTTTAGCACAAATGCAGATTTGGCAGGCCTATCTGACATGGAAAAGAAAAGAGTGCTCTGTCAGTGGAAGGGATGGGTTTCTCTGATAATGATGATATGGAGTCACAAGAGGCTTAGTGGGAACACCAAAGTCTCGAGCTCGAGAAATGAGGTAAGAAAAAAACACACCGGAGAGACCCTAAACCCACAGTGCTACATGCCCTTAAAACACCTGAGATGCGACGGAAAAGGTATCCAAACATATGCCCAAGATGTTAAGCTCAAGACAATTTAAGGTCCTTCCAGCAAGAGCATAGACGCACATATGTAAGCCATCAACACCAAAGAAACATGCAGTTGAAGGAGCTCAGCGACCTTTCCTTCCTACCAGGAAAGAAAAGCTCACCCGTACGTGCCCTCTGAAAGACGTTTCCTTGACTTCAGAGGATGATTAAGCATGGAAAGGGAAGGAGGGGCGGGTGCCCTCGAAGGAAGAGGTCCACGGGCAACCTAAGACATGCAATGTCATCAATGTTTAGAGAAAGAAAAGGGCTTTGGAGGCAGAAAATTTAATGAAGAAGAATAAAGCTGTTATATCTTGGAAGGAAGCAACAAATCTGGCACAGGAGTTCATCTCGACAGAGCAGGAAGAAACACATGAGACAGGTCAGGATATAGAAATGGGAAAGAGGAGTTAATTTTCAGTGCTGACGCCAAGGACTTAGCGTTCCACAACATCCCACAGGGAGAAATGTTGTGGGAAGATATCGAGGCTGACTCGCCTCAGGAGGAGATAGAATCTATCCCTCAAGCCCATCCCCTCAAGATGATATCCCCACATACCATGCAGTTGTAAAGAGAAAACAGTAGAAGCATTTGGAGTGGAGATGGAAGTGGTCAAAGAGAATACAAGTTTTCTTCATGAAACACTCAGTCAGGTTTATAGAAAGAACCAGTACCTCCTGATGCTGCCCAGTATAGTACAGTAGTGTGAGGAAATCTTCTTGAGACCATCAATGGCATAAAAAAGAAATACAGAGCTTCCACTCAAGACCCTTAGTAAATGCAGGGGCATGTCAAGCCAGACCCACTTATTGTGTCCACGGCTAGAAAAAGGGCCATGTCCCCTGCAGGTATCGGAAAATCATAAAAATGTTACTAGGACTGCAGGTCTAGTAACTTGAATAATCTACTTGACCTAACTGTAATGTACTTGACCTGTAAACTGGTCTCAAATTGTGTGATTCTAGGCAAATATTCTATTTTACAGTACCATCTTTTTAATCATTATCACATTTGAGAGCACCTTCAACTATGTGAGTTCAACATTTCTGCTGTGCAGAAAACCTCATTTGTTTGATTAAATAGACTAAAACATGCTGCATGTATAATAAGAATCTAGCCCACATGTAGTGTACATATGATCCCAGACTTGCCTCCTAGTTCACTAATAGCATAGCTATCAGGGGAGAGGCAGGAGTGTTTCTCAGTTCATGTTTAAAAATTCACTTTGAATAAATATGGGGCCATGTGTATAGAATTTAGGGATTGCAATTCCCTAATTGCGAATCACAATTAGGAAACTGCAAGCCCAAATGTACAAAAACATAGAAGTTGGAAATAGCAAATACTAATGGTATTGCAATAGACCTATCTCATGAATATTAATGAGGTAGGTTGCAGTTTGCGACCCATTAGGAATTGCATCCCTCACAGGGATATTGGCTTGCTGGGGTCAGCAGACAACTGTGTGTCATTGCTTTTTAATAAAGCAATCTATTTTTTTTAATGCAATCCGTTTTCCATAAAGGAAAAATGGATGTATTTAAAAAGAAAGAAAATGAAAGGTTTAAGTTTCATTTTTTAAGAGTAGGCAGTGGTCCATGGGACCACAGCCTGCTCTTTTAAAAAATATTTGTATCAGCATTCACAAAGGAGAAGGGGTCCCATGGGGACCCCTTCCTGTTTACAAATGGTTGGGATATTTCCCGACCGTAAATTGGTTGCAAAACATTCATACGTACCACTGCAAATCGGTATTAGGAAGGGACTCCCTAAACACACCCTTTCCAAATACTGATCCGCAAACCCAAATTGGAATTCGAAAACATTTTACTGAATCACAATTTGGTTTTTTTACATTTTGAAAACCTTTTTTGCGGTTGCAACTTACCAGATTCTGCTAATTGGGATGTTTGCGACCTCAAAAAAGGTTTCTACATAGGGCTCTATAGCATACTGTGGTAGAGCACAGTGACTTACAGACAGTAAATTTCCCATTAATATGACCAAAACATTCCCATTAATATGCAGTTTTTCTGATAAAACGGTATACTGTATAAACGAAAATCTGTGAAAATTGGGTTTCTGCAAACACATTTATCATTTGAACATCACCAAGTAAAGTGTTCTGATTTGTTCGCATCCTATTAAAATATTTTTTCTTCCCACAGAAAATAGTCTCTCATACCAATTGAATTATATTGTGAAATATTTGTAGAGTTCACTTATTAGCTATTTAAATGCTGTGTGTTAGAAAATACCTGACAGCCTTTGATTTCACACATTTTGTACAGCAGGACAGGCAGTTCACTTTACAAAACGCTGGAGCTCTGCAGTCAGAGAAAGAAAAGTAATTGTAAGAAGACATAAACTGACCTCTGACCCCCCTCTCTGAACACAGAGCAAATGTGACAAGATTTTCAGGCATCCTAATTGTTTCTTTACTTTCTGAGTGAACAGAACAGCTGTTCATTATCACCTCACCAGAACGGGCTAGTACGCCCTAAATACAGCTTGCCCTGATGAAATCTGACTCACCATAGCAAGTGGGCGAATTGTTTTCTTGAGGCCTACACTGCATCCATGGACCCCACCCCCTCCCCGTCTGAAAGAGAGCAAAATGATGGAGGTTGTCGGAAGGAAAATGTAGAGAGGCGCTGCTATGCAATGGTGGACTGCTAACTTAAACTGCTTGTTAAACTAGCATGTCCACCAATACTTGGAGGACTTGGAACACCTTATATCACATCTCTGAGGAATGCCACAAAAAGCATAAAGTATAATTGAGGGGAAGGGGGGGGGGGGGCAATGTTGCCAAATCCTGGCCGAAGTTGACCTCTGAAAATGCGGATCCAGCAGGCAGACAACTGGCTACGTGTATGATCATGAGGAGGAATGCATATCTTATGTTTTAAATCTGAGCATCAGTCAAGTATTATTGACATGCCCCTCACTGGGAATCAGCTTTTTGGAATAGGCATGGGCCAAATTCTGGAAGAGATAAAAAAGGAACTTGAGACAGTGAATGTGATGAGAGCCCTCCCAGTTTACAGGCTCCCATTCATCAGATGAAACCTCCATCGAGGAGAGGCCAGAGGAGGCCACTATTTAGGAACACAAAGTTGGAAACAACCAGGGACCAGCCAATACCCAGTTCCCCACACAATGGCAACAACTGTGGGAGAAAATTGATGGTACCCCAAAATTGAGACACCCCACTACTTACCCCACCTGCACCTCCCACGATTTACTGGATCAGAAACAGTTTTTATCCACATTTTCATGAAGTGATGCGTCCATGCATTAAGACACCTCACAAATCATCAAAATGTAGCTCATTAAAAATTCCAATTTAAGGCTATTTTGAGTCCACTCAATAACTGAGTTCAAGCTCAATGAAAAGTTAAAGCGTATTATTACAAAATCTAACCTTCCCTTCCCCACCCCCTGCCTCCAGCGTAAACATGTGGACGTATTCCGATTCTTAAAATTAATAGGATTAAAGCAGGTTCCTCTGCGTTTCTGTAGTAGTCAGACCCTCAGGACAGCTTTATTATTGGTTTCTTTATCCGTTGCTTAGTTATCTTCTTTTATTATATTGCACACCACTTTAGGTGTTGATAGGACTACAGTTACGACTCCCAATTGTCAGTATATTCATAGAGCGCTAAATAGTCATAATCCTTAAAATCGCCATAAATATTATTTGTATACTCTGGTGTTTAGCATCAGTCACAATATGAGGTTCACTGGATATTTTTACGAAACTTTCTTTAGCATGATATGGTCTTTGATTACTTCAACACTTTTATATGTCATTACCCGTTCCACACTGATTTGGAGAGGTGTTGGAAATGTAGTTTAATATACTCAAATGTGTGTATCTTATATACATGTTTGTATCAATTTAATCAAATGTCAATTACAATATATTTAAATAAAGGAAGGAAATCATCAAGTTAATATAAATCTAATTTTACATCAATAGAAACAAGAGCAGCTGCAGAAATAGTGCTGTTAATCCGATAAATACTAAGCAGACACCAATCCAGCGCCAATCTACCCTAGCTAATGCAATTACTCCCATGCACCTTGGAGCAAAAGGCACCATCTTAAATTAGACACACACCCTCCTGCAATGAAAGAGTTAATAATTGAGAAACCTCTGTCTGCATGTATGTGGCGCCTCACAAAATACACTACCTTATGCGACAAGTAAACAAAAATATGTCGATCTTGGATTTCGACAAATCTTATAATCAAATCCACAAAATAATAAAACAAAATTTTCTTCATTATAAATCACAAGTACAAATAATTCATCAGAATCACAGTAATCAAACCACCAATTGAATAAGAATTGCATAACAAAGTATCTCACACACAGCATCCATCTCAGATGTAGACTTCAACAAAATAGCATAAACACGTTAGAGTCACTCTGTCACCAAAATCATTTCACCCTATTCATACTTACACTCCAGATCACTCAGGAACAACACTGCAAATCAGGTTTCTCTGCAAAATCTCGATCCTGGATACTCCACAAGGGATAATCCACTAATGTCTACGGACTGGGGAAAGAGAGATCTGGAAACTACAGGGTCTCTTATAACAAAAGGAGTTGTTCTTAAACGTGCAACCATCTTCTGCTACCAAATTTGTGGGACCAAATCGAGGGAACCCCTGAATTGAAACATCCCCAAATTTACCTACACTAGACCTCCCGCGATATACTGTATCGGAGACGGTGTTAAACCTCAATTTCATGAGGCAATGTGTCAATGCCTTAAGGCACCTACCAAACATCAAAATCAATCAAATCCAATATAAGGATAATTTGATCCCACTCAATAACTGAGTTCTAGATCTATGAAAACTTGAAGGGTTTTATTACAAAATTGAAAAATAAGAGGCACAGAGTTAATGTCATGAAGGCTTGCAGAAACAAAATTATAGTATGTAAGAATCAGAAAATATAGTCACAATGGGCAGCAAAATAATCAGAAAAACAGCATCCCTTGGAGCATCACAGGAAGTTTAAAATATGTTGGCTTATCCCAAAATAATTTTTTCATACACAATTCTTGGATATTAAATCAATATTTCCACAGATTCATTGTGGTGTGAGCAAAAGTATCATTTCTACAGCAGGTCAGAGCACATGAAAAAATAATCATCATTACCATAACACTATCCCATTTCCTTGAGTAATTGTTTAGTACCCTCTATTGTTGGAACAAATATGAAACATTGACGATAACACTGTCTTCGAATGAATGGATCCAGCAAAGACATGGAAAAAACAGCTATTTTAACAATATTAAATCCAACTGTAGCAGGTTCGATATGAGCAACACAATAACAACAATGAAAATATTTTATTATGATTTCAACTTGACTGTGTGCTGCAGTGTCTGTGGGGAGGAGATGTGCACAGGAGATTAAGCATAAGTGATAGAGATGACTTCCATTTGTTCAAGATGCATTCTATCGAAACATATGGCCAATCTAAAGCACATTATTACATACACATGTGCACACCATAAGAACCTTATTTCAAAAGCAACTGTATTAAATCAGTCTGCAATATAAAATCATGAGTGTAAATGCATATTGCACATTGTTAATGATGCACACAAATATAAATCTTTAAAACACTTCTACACAGCCTAAGTAATTTGTTTGTGGCACGGGGAAAACCAGGAAGAAGCTCCAGGGGATCTGCCTCTAGCTCAGGGACGTGACTAGGACACCACGCCCTCACACACAGCACATTAATAGGGGGGCGAATAAACGACTTCCTGAAAAACTTGGGAAGTGATTTCCACAGAAAAGTGGGTTGTAAATATTATTTGTCACAATTACTGCATAGACTTTATACAAAAACCACCAAGAAAATCGCCAAAGCACCAGCATTTAAAAATAACCAGTTACAAGTCCCTTGGAAAGAGGTACAAGAGCTGATGTCAAAGAATGCAATTGAAGGTGCTGCAGGAGGAAAAAAAACCAGGTGTGTACTTCCGCATCCCCATTCTCACAGCACACAAGCAATACATAAGGTTTGTACTGGAAGGGGACCATTACCATTTGGAATATAGACAGCTCCAAGAGTCTTTAACACCTTGCCTGCGGCGCCGATTCTCCCCCGGTGCTGAACATTCCATTCGCGGGTGTGGTCGTGACGGAACCATTCCGTCATCCGCACAGCTCAACCGCGAGGCATGACGGAATGGTTCCGTCACAAGCATCGAAGGGGTTAAGAAGACAATAGTAGAAGTACTCCTTAGGAAATAGGCCATACATGTTTACCCAAACCCAGACAATTGGTTATTAAAAAGAACATGACAAAGATAGCGAGACAACTACATACAAGTTCACAATAAACTGGGCAAAATCATCTACCACTCCCGAAAAAAGGAAAACGCTTCTAGGGGCAGAACTCGACACCCAGTTAATAATGTGTTTCGAACCATATGGATGATCCAGGCCATGCTAGTCGAAATTTGCCTCTATCAGATGTTATAATCTATGATGGTAATGAATCTCCTAGGGATAATGGCTTACTGCATCCACCTCATTCACAACATGGGATTACACATGAGACCAGTAGAGGAGTGGATGAGCAATCAGTGTAATCAGGCAGCAGGCACGTGGGAGGATCGAGCGGTTGAACAGAAAAAGTCAACAAGAACGTGAGGAGGTGGAACCTAATGAATAAGCTCAGAGGGAGACTAATAAAACAATCATCATTCCTATGAACTCCTCAATAGTATGTTGAGGGGTGCACATGGAGACACTAAAGATTAGTGTTTTTGGTCAGCACAAGATGAGACTAAACACATCAACTTTCTGAAGTCGAAGAAAATCTTACTAGCACTAAAGGCATTCCAGAACCAGATAGGGGTTTGGGGGGCTGTACAGATACTAACGGACAACACATCAGCACTGTTTTACAACAAGCACAGGGTGACAGGATCATACCCACTGTCACAAATGGCCCCATAAATGTGGAAATGGGCCATTTCATTAATAGCAAATCATCCTCCCAGGAATGGAAAATGTACAAGTTGATGGGTTAAGCAGATAAGCAAGTTACACACAGAGAGGTAAAACAATCTATAGTAGATACACTATTCCAGTTGTGGAAAATGCCAGAGTTAGACCTCTTCACAACACAAGAAAAAACACAAAATGCCAGTACTTGGCACAAAGGTATTACCATCCTCAGCTGTTAGGGAATGCCTTGTCAATAAGCTGATAGAGGACCATTGTGAACACTTTACCCCCCTGTACCACTGATCCAGAGCTCCGACATGGCAATGATCTTCATTATCCCATGGTGACCTCGTCAACCATGGTTCTCACACCTACTACAATTGTCGAAACACCAGTATGTCAAAATTCCCCTCCAAAGGGTCACTCTAACTATGCCACAAGGAAGGTATTCATCCAAATCCAGGGTAAATGCAGGTGACAGTTTGATTTCTTTAATATCCAAAATTGAACACCGAATCTACAAAACGCTACATTATGTATCAGTAAGAAAGCATAGACCCAACTACTAGAAAATGCTACATTTTCAAATGTAAGAGGTATATGACATGGTGCCAAAACATGCAATTGAAACACATAACTCTAGACACGGTCATAGTCCAATACCTAATGCATCTCACAAAATATAAACTTACCAATGCTTCGTTGAGGCACATTTGGCTGCCCTTGCAGCTTACCTCAAAGGGCTATACACCTTTAAAACTAGATGCATCGCGCTACGCGCAGCGGAAGCGCATAAGAGAGGCTGACACTGTTACTCTGAGAATAATAGGAGCGCCTGGGGAAGGGCTCCTGATCGCACCCGTCTGTGTCATTTTGGGCATTATCTTTTTAATATAATTTAGCGCATTGTATCTTTTACTTGATCCTCATTAAAAACGCTGCTACTGTGCTTTTAAATTCACCCTCTGCCTACCTGCACGGAGTCCCCGGTCCACCGCTGATTCTTTTGCTTGTGTGGAGAGACAGTCACGTGCTAGAGGAAGGGTTTGTCACTTCCGGTGCACGCTCCAATCAGCTGCTACCAGCTGATTACTCTGCACCCTTAAAACTAGATCCATAGTGCTACGTGCAGTGGGCGCGCCGGCGGCGCCCCGATGGCGCGCCAAATGCAAGCCCGTCCGCGCCAGTTCGTCGCCAGACGCCGGACATGCTGCCATTTTTAATAAAGCTGGGCCGACTTACACTAAGAAAGAGTTGTTAGCCTATAGGAAGGGGGTGAGTAATTGTAGACAGTCTTGTGAGCTTATAATGGAGGGGCCTTTTTGTTGCTTGAGCTATGGATTTAGTACTATTTCCATGCTAACTACATGTGGTGACCATCTACTGTCCAAGGAGGCATACTATGCTGACATTTATGATTTATTGGAGGACTCCTCTCCGGGTGCCCTCTTTCTTACCTAGATATGGCTCTCGGACGACATGACTGAACCTGGTCTAGCGCTCCCATTAGGATATAGCATTCTCACCCTCAATAGGGCGACGAGGTGAGGGGGTGTTGCGGTGATCCATAAATCGGTCTTCCCCTGTACCTTTACTAGGCAAACTATACCTGGATGTGAATGTGACCTTTTTAAGGTTACATTTAGTCCCAACTACACAATGTCAGGGCTTTTGATCTATAGGCCCCCTGGGCCATCTGCTGTGTTTAGGACTGCACTTGTTGAGGCGGTCAGCACGCTTGCTGTTAATACTGCCAACTTTAAAATCACTGGGGACTTGAATATCCACTTAGAGAAAAGTGACGACCCTGATGTGGCTAATTCTATTGCATATATGGCAGCTTGCCAACTAATGCAACTGGTGTCAGGCCCTACCTATGTAGCTGATCATCTGTTGGATCCAGTTTTCACCAACATCCCCTCACTCACTGCCCTGACCCCTATGCCCATGGGATGGTCTGATCATTTTTTGGTCCCCATGTCCCTTCAGGAGATAACACCCTCACGGAGCCTGGACCAGACGTCCTCTCTTAAACGCCCTTGGCATAAGCTTGACTGGGACGCTTTCCAGGCCCGATTGTCTACTACATGTCCGAGCCTCTCTAATGATCCTGATGAGGCTTATAGGGACTTAATAGATTGGATCAGCCAGCCACTAAATGGTCTCATCCCTGAGAAACTGTTCCTGAACCGTAAAACTCGATCTAATCCTTGGTATAATAGCGAGTTGGCTGACCTGCGCAGACAGCGTAAAAAGCTGGAACGTATTTGGAGAAGGGATTTTTACACCAATGCGAAAGACATCTATCGAGCTGCAGTTAAAGCCTACCACAAGGCCATCCAATCGGTAAGCGCTTCGTTCTATGCCGACCTAATCCACAACAGCGATAACCCGGCAAAGAGCATATTTTCAATACTTTCCAGCCTTAAACAACAGCAGATCAATGTAGGGCAGAAAATACAGTCCAACGAGCAATGTGAGGTCCTTGCCTCTTTCTTTATTAAGAAGGTAGATGCCATCTATAGGTCCTTCCCTGCCACAGCTACCATCCCTCTAGTGGCAGGGTGTGATCGACTTGTTAATACCTTGGAGTCGCTGGCACCCATCTCCACAGACCAACTGCAAGCTCTCAGCAGGAAAATTAAATGTGGCTCACCTGCGGATCCTCTGAAACCAGAGCAATTTAGAAGGGTGCTGCCCACGATCTTGCCTTCCTTGAAGCAGATAATCAATATGTCGCTTTCCACTGTGCCCAAGGTGTGGAAACATGCTAAGGTGCTACCTTTACTTAAAAAGCCCTTGTTGGATCCAGGCAAGCCCAAAAATTATCACCCCATGCCACTACTCCTATGGGTAGCTAAGATTATGGAGGCACACGTTAATTCACTTCTTTCAGATTTTCTGGGCAAGAATGACCTGCTGGACCCCTCCCAGAATGGTTCTCAACCTGGTCACAGCACGGAGTTGGATCTCCCAGCTGTGACACCTCTGGTCTGCTCTGGACGCTGGGCAAATGTCGGCGCTGATCCTTCGGGATCTCAGCACTGCGTTTGACACAGTGTCCCACGCCATTTTGCTTCAACGTCTGGCGGAGGCGGGGATTGTCAGCTCAGCCTTGAAGTGGTTCACTTCATTCCTCAGCGAGAGGTCTTTTATGGTTAGTGTTTCCCCATTTGTCTCAGGCATCTACCCTATTAAACAAGGCGTGCCACAAGGTTCTTCCCTCAGTCCCCTCTTATTCAATCTCTATGTCCAACCGCTGGCTGCGGTGGCTAGAAACAGGGGACTGACCATGATCTCCTATGCCGACAACACTCAGCTGGTGGTGGCACTCTCTAGCAACACCAAGAGGGACGCCCTGAAATTTCAGTGCGATTTGGCAGTGGTCGCAGAATGGATGACCGCCAACTGCCTCCAGCTGAATGCCTGTAAATCAGAGGTGTTGTTGATGGGAAGGACCATGGTCTATGGAGTGAATATTGGTGGCCAAAAAGCCTGGGTAGCGCCCCCCCTCCTAAGCTAGCCGTCAAAAACTTGGGGGTGTGGCTGGACTCATCGCTCAGCTATCAAGTCCAAACAAATAAGGTAGCAGGGACCTGCTTTGGGCTGCTACGGGGACTTAGACCCCTATTGGGTTCTTTGATCCCCCTACGCGCCAGACTATTATTCAGGCAGCCATAATATCCAGATTGGATTATGCCTGCTCTCTGTATCTAGGGGCTAATAAGGTTGAGATTGCTCGGCTCCAACGTGTACAGAATGCAGCAGCTAGATCGCTGATTGGCTTGCGCAGGTCTTTCTCATGTCAGCCACCATCCATCGGCTACACTGGCTACCGGTGGCTAGGAGAATTGAATTTAAGGCACCTTGCATCACTTTTAATTTCAAAGTATTTTTATTGAGTTTTAGAACAGAAAAAACAGGCATGGCATAGCAATGGACAATCAATAGGCAAATTAGGCAAACGAGACAGACAGACACGTCTTCTCTAATAAGCATTAGGTGAGCAGGATGAACATGCCCAGATGGGAAGGTGGTGCCCGGAGATCGAGAAAAGCCCCTAGTCGGAGCAACAAGTAAAAAAGCCAGCCCTAAGAACCCGCCTCCCCCCTTGCATCACTTTTAAAGCCCTGAAGTTCAACACTCCGGGCATTCTGGCTAACCTAGTCATCCCCTACGTCCCCACGGCCAGCTTCGCTCACTGGGCCAGTACTTGGTGAGGGTCCCAAGGTTTCGAAGAGTGCAGGCAGGAGGTCGTTCCTTCCGCAGTAGGGCCTCCCTTCTTTGGAATTCACTGTCCAGTCACATTTGAAGCCATACTAACTATCTGGCTTTTAGGAAGGCCATAAATACACATATTTTTCCCACTGTGTAGTTTCTGCCTTCTCTCTACGCTTGTGGCTCTACTGACAGCGCCGGGACGCCCCTTTGCTGGGGCAGTTGTTGCACTATACAAATGGCAGTAACATAACATAACATAACATATACTTTCATGAAGGTGGGCAAGAGGCTTTTTCCTCCCAGGAAGATACCGTCCCTGCAATGGAGTCTTAACCAAGTGTTAGCAGGGTTAATGAAAGTGCCATTTAAACCCATGCATAAGACACCACTTAAACATCTTCCATTACAAAAACATGTTCTTGGTAGCTATCACAATCACTAAGAAGAGAGTGCAAGATGCAAGCTTGAATGGTGCATGAGCCATACATTTCCATTCACAAGTATAAAGTAAAAATGTTGACACACCCAAAATTCCGACCAAGGTCATCTCGCCTTCTTACATGAGCCAGACTATCATTATACCAGCCTTCCAAAAGCCTACTAATGCGGCAATACGAGCTCTACACACACTGGATGCCAGGAGTGCTCTTATTTATTACATCCAGGCAACACAAAGTATCAGAAAAGCAAACAGCCCTGGCCTTAGGGGTATCTTTTTCAAAGGATACCATAGCTGAATGGATCGTACATCTATTCAGCAAACAAAACGTCGCTTTCTAACCAAGGGCACACTCTACTAGGAAGAAGGGGGTGACTATGACTTTTATGGCGACCATCTGTCTGCAAGAAATATTGAAAGGCAGCCACCTGGGTCTCAGAACATACTTTCCCAAAGCATTACTGCATTGATTTACAATCATATAAGGATGTTGAAGTTGGACAAGCTGTACTTAGAAATATTTTTGCTTCCACTCCCTCCTCTGCTCACCTCCTTAAAGTAGGTAATACTGTTACATAATCTGTGCCAAGCATGTGAATCTAGAAGCTACTTAGTGCATAAAAAGTTACTTACCTTGAATTATGGTTTGCAACTTAAAACTCTTAGATTCACATATGACCCCACCCCCATGTCCCCGTTGCTGGAGGTTAGTAGAAGGGAAAAAAAAGAAAGAATCTATCATGACGGGTACAAACTGGCGCCTCATCACTGGCTATGTCGACTGATACCCGTAAACTAACAGAGAAACGTTTAAGGAAAAGAAGGACACTTCAAACCCAAACATGAACACAAAACTGTGCAGAGCATGTGAATCTGAAAGAGTTTCAAGCTGCAAAACCATAATTACAGGTAAGTACCTGTTTTTTTTATATCCAATTCTTGGCTTCTGCAGAGAACAATGTCATGTGTGCCAGTTGTAATTGCAGTTCTGCACACAAGTGTGTAAAGAAGTTACCAACTGTTGAAAAACAGGGTGAAAGAAAATGCAGTGCTTACAGATGAGTGGGTGTGTTGTGTCTAGGGGGATGGTGAAGTGAAGGAAATGTGTGCAAGACCGAAAAGAGGGTGCTGAACAGGAAAGAGTTGAGGTGCAAAATATGCAGATGGAAAATTTCAGAATGATGGGAGGAGAAAAAAGGCGGAAATGTCTAACAGAGATTGAAGACGATAATTGTGTAAAGCAAAAAACAGGAGTTATTAAAATACTCTGAATAGTACTGCCCCTTCTTCAGACTTTTCGTAATGTTTAATTCAGACTCATATTTTCAATTCTAATTATTCACAACAAAATCGTTGCTGCTTATTTAGCGGATATTGCAAACAAGCATTGGCAAAGCCAACATGTTTAGCTTATTTTAAGTGTGTGTACGTTACTGTGTGACATGTCTGGATGCAATAACAGAAAGCTCAATGAAAGGAACCAAAATACTGGTTCAATCAGAGTACTTGTAAAGCGTGCTACTTACCAATGAGGGTCCAAAGGCTCTGAGGGAAGAGAGTTAGGGGATATGCCATGGGAAGAACAGGATTTTAGTTTACATTTTATACCAAATACTTATCTACACAGCCACACCTCCTGGAAATTATTCCTAGTTACTCTTCTTATGCTACATCTCTTTTAGTGACCCTGCTTTTAAAATCCCACTTAAACCCTGCAAAATTGTCTTTGTTATAAAGGCAAATTGATGTCCCCATATAGGAGGATGGACATGGAGGTACATGTTGTTGGAATTGCACAGTTCAACAGATATATCTTGCTGAAGCATTGTCAAACTCAGTAGGTCTAACATTCACACTCAGTACTGGAAAAAACGATTACACATGACAGCTGCAGTTCAAAATAATAAAAAAAAATCTGCTTTACACCATGCTTGGATGAGATTATTAAATATGAGATGTCAGAGTGCGCTTTTCGAATGTTAAATAGTCCCTCATGTATTCCAGTGAAAGGCACATCCAAGCAGCCAATAGAATCAAAGTGTAAGAAATTGAGTTAGTGGCTGAGGGGGGTGAAACCCTACTCAAGTAAGAACCACAATCCTTTTCAGGGTGAGGCACAAGCAAACCCCAAATTAACCTGGGCTCAAACCTCTGGTAGTTTGGTACAAAGCAGTCAGGCTTAACGTAGAGTGAATGTGTAAAGTACTTATGCAGCACTTCGAACAGTAATAAAATAAAAACACACCACTAAAGGGATCATACACCAGATTAGAAACAGAGTAGGTTTAAAAAAAAGAAAAACAAGACCAAAGCGTCAATAATCCAATCGGGAGAACTGGAGTTAGGCAATTTTAAAGATTTACATGAAAATCCCACCAAACAACCCAAAGCGCTACTCGCGGCTATGTGGTGGAGTAAGACTGGGAAAAAGTCACAAGTTCAGGCTGACCAGGATGGAGCGCAAATCCGAAACAGGGACCAGGTTAGTCCTGCTAAAAAGTTACCTTCTCAGTCCAATGCAAAGAGTCCCACTCACGGTGTAGGGGGCCGCGAGGATCAGAGAAGCGTGCAGGGGATCATCGATGTAGCACAAAGAGCAGGCCTGGTGTCGCAAACAAAGCAAACACAAGGAGAAGATGGTCAGAGTGCTGAAACTTTTCAGACACTCACCCCTTGTCACAGATCTGGGTTGAATCCATCATCATTCTTTAGCTCACTTCGCCACCTCAGTTCAGACCCAGCTTTATACAAATCAGTCTTGACACTGTGGCTCATGGGAACAGTCCAGCCTGAACTTCCAAGCCACGTCTTCCCTGAACCGGTAATAAGCATCCTGTGACCGGTTTCTGGGTAAAACCTTTCATCTGCCAGGCTAGCATGAATCTAGTGGCAAAGTGAGCAAGGGACCCACATCTGGGCATACCCTGCCAACATAGGGTGAACAAAGAAAACACAAGGAGATGATGGACGGAGCGCTGAAACTTTTCAGACACTCACCCTCGGTCACAGATCTGGGTCGAATCTATCATCATTCTTTATCTCACTTCGCCACCTCAGTTCAGACCCAGCTATATGCAAATCAGTTTTGACCCTGTGCCTCATGGGAACAGTCCAGCCCGAACTGCCAAGCCAGGTCTTCCCTAAACCGGAAAAAAGCATCCTGGGACCGGTTTCTGGGTAACACCCTTCATCAGCCAGGCTAGATTAAATCCAGTGGCAAAGTGCGCAAGCCGGTCATCACTGTAGAAAGCATATCCTGTTGTCATCGCAAATGGTCTGGGTGGTGCCTCAAAATTACGATCCCTGTGAGTGGTCAATGCTGTAGCGCAAAGGGTCTGGCTGACGCAACTTCACGTTGGTGGGCTGTGCAGGGCGACAATGTTTTAACAGGGCAGCAAGGCAGTAGTCCAGCAGGACAGCAGTCCAGCAGAGTATTAGTCCTTTCAGCAGCACAGTAGTCCTACTTCCTGCCAGAGTTTCCATAGGTTCAGAAGTGTACAAAGGGGATTGGTTTCTGAGGTCCAATATAACTGAGTCTTCCTTTGAAGTGGGAGAAGCTTCTAGAGGTTTCCCTTTGACGTCCACAGGCTTCTTGCATTCCCTGCTGTGGCTTGAGACTAACTACAGGGGGTTTGCAGCCTTGTATGGGGAGGCAGTACACAGCATATTCAAGTGTAAGTAGGGCTGTGCTCAGCTCTGCCCTCCCATCCAGCCAGTGACGGGCCATTCAGGCATACCTACGTTTTCTATTGTGTGTGGCTGTATAGGAGGAAAACACAAAACCCAACTGTCAGCCACACCCAGTCATGGGACCCAGAGCCAGGCTACAGACACTAAAGGACTAAGGCAGGAAAACTGCAACTTTCTAAAAGTGGCATTCTCACATCACTTCACCCTGCAATACCTCATTCCAAGCCATCCCACTCTACGACACTCCACTCCACTCTACGACATGCCCCTTCACTCTAAGACACTATACTACATGCTATTCTATGACACATCACTGCCCTCTGCTCTATGTCACTCTGTAACACTCTGCACAACTCCCTCTACACCACTCCATGCTACTTTACTCCACTATACTCTATGACATTGCACTCTCCGCCACTTCTTTTTATAATATTTCACTCGACGTCACTCCACTCTAAGCCATTCCTCTCAAACGTTACTCCACTGTACGGCACTGCACTCTACACCACTCAGTTTTACACCACTCCACTCTGCGCTATTCCACTCTGCGTCGCTCCACTGTATTCCATTCCATTCTATGCATATCAAGTCTACACCACTGCACTCTACGGCACTACTTGTACGACACTGTCCTCCACTTGACTCTCCAACACACCACTTAATGACACTCCACTCAATGATGGTGCAAGGGTGCCTGCGTTGTAAGCAGAATTGTTTTTGTGCCAGATGGAGCACCTTCACACAGTAAAACAATCCTGAGAAACAATTTCCTCTTTCTTGTAGAATGGAGCACTCACAGAAAGAGGAAAAAAAACAGTAGAAATAAAGAGATTTCTTTTTGTTACGCCTCCCCTGGCAAGGCGTAGCCTTTTGACACACTCCCAGGTCTACAAGTATTGGTAAATCTGGGAATGCTTCAGAATCTATGGATGGACGCTGTAGGAGAGTAGGGTCTGCAATCCTATGATCACCCAGATTTTTGCTTTTTGCTTCACTGGTTTACGACTTTCCCTGGCTGTGGGCCTGCTAATCAGACCCACAGCCTAGCTGTTCTCTCTATCCAAATTGTACCCAGGTACTGAATTGGCACTGGGCCCTCTCAAGTCCCTGTACCCAGGGCTGAGGTGCACCCAGAAGTCTCCCAGGGGCTGCAGCATGTATTATGCCACCCCTGGACTGACTAACTAAATCTGACACAACTGGCTGCACGACAGCTGGGGCAAGGTGGTGTAATCACCCTTTGCTTTAGATATAGTATTCCTATATCTAAACCTAAATGGACACACAGATCTCCTATCAGTCACTCCTATGGCAGGCCTTAACAATCCTGAAGGCAGAGTGCTTGGAATCGTGTGAGATAGTGCTCTGGCATGAGCTGAGCCTGTCTGCGGCTTTCGGGATCCATCCCTTAGCCGTTTCCATGATATCGCATACCATATACTCTTAAGTGCATTATAATCCTCGCGGTTATATGCCAACTCTGGTATCGCTTTATCAAAACATGTCGAGTAAGGTGTCATACGAATTGGAATACTAACCCCTCGCCAATTCTGGCGACGGGGTTAGCATTCCACCCTTCTAGAGGGACACGACATGGATGTAACCTGTAACCCCGGTTAAGGTCAGACAGAGCCTTAGCATCCACAAAATGGATGCTGCCACCGAGACACAAGTCTGCCCTCCTGCTGCTGGGAGTCCTCCCAGAGCAGGAGGCAAGGACAAAGGGTTTCCTGCCAGGGGCGGTGCCAGCACCGTCCCAGACAGGGTTTTGTGTATCCTAGGTAGGCAGGGCTACAGAGGAAGGTGACTGCAAGTGGCACCCCGGTGCTCACTGTGCATAGGCCGGCCTGAACCAGTTCCAGGGACACTCCAGACCCTGAGCTGGGGAAAAGCCCGCCAAGGAAGGGGGTGTAACCACCCCCCTCCTGGTCCCACCCATAGGGCAGGACTTAGTCGCGTGCCAGCCCCCTTTTCCAAGATAAAGGTAGGAGCAGGCCCCCTTCCAAATTAGATCATCTTTGGAATCAAGACACGACTTTCTACGAAAGGACTTCAAGATTTCTTCTTCAAGATTCTCCCTTGTGACTAAGGAGTAGTCACCCTGCATCCGCAGGCACCATCTTAAGAACACTGCGGTCTGCTGTAAGTCCTTCCTCCGGAATCCGACTGCCCAGCTCGACGAGAACCGGCTTCCCTGGCACCTCTAACCTCTACCCACCTCTACAGCCCAGCTGAGAACCGTGGGTGCAACGAGACCTCGAGGGACCGGCCATCTTCAAGACTGCACAACTTCTTTCCAGCACGACCACCGAGGGATCCTCTGGTGAGTGCTTTGGGGTCCGAGAAGCCCCGACCCTGAGCAGCCCCAGCACCGAAGTTCAGCCTCCCAGCATCTCCACGATCTGCGTGGGGCCCTTCTGCTTGTCGCTGCTCACCGCGTTGTTTGGCTACTAGCCCGCTTGCTTGTGGCCTTCTTAGCGATGCCCGACGACATCACTGCTGCTGGTCTGGTTGCTCCAGACTGGCCCTTGCTCCCTTCCAAAAGAGGAGCACCCTGGACCCTCCTGGTCCACCCCAGACGCCATTTTAGGTCCACCGCGTGGGCTTGAATTTGCCAAGACTTGTTGCCCCAATCCTGGGTCCAGCGACGTCGACAGCATCATCCATCGTGGGACAGCTCGTACCTCCATCCTGGTCGCCGACAACGCCTCCTGGTCCGTGAGACTACAGAGCACAGCGTCGCCCACTCACCTAGTCGAGGTGACTACCATCCGGTGCCCTCCTGGTGCCACCTGACTACTGGCTAGTAGTCACGAACTTGGTCCCCTCTGCTTTCAGGTGTCATCCATCTTCGATCCAGGCTTGGATCACTCGAACAATCTTCACTGGTCGCCTGCCAGCAACTCCTTTCCTTCAGGCTCCTGGTTCGTCAACGAAGAATCCCGACGTCTTTTCAGACCTATGCAGCTGCAGCCCCTGGGCTAGGTAACTTCGGCATTTCGGTGCCCCAGCATAGCCTCACTATCCAAGGGTCCAGATCCACTTTCGTTTTTGACCTACCTAGTCGGGTTCGCCCGAGAACACTAACTTTGTGAATACTAGCTTCCATAGGCTTTTTCCCGCCTTACGCGTGAGAGTTCCCACTCTGCACGTGGTGTCCCTAGGCCTCCTGCTCCTAACCTGAGTGTTCAGTATTGTAGGCCTAGCGTTTATAAAGCCTCTGAGAATCGTTACTTACCTGCTAGTAATTCGCATTCCACTTTTAGAGTATATGGTTTTTCGTGCCCCTCGGGCATTTGTGTAAATTGTGCGACTTGAAGTATTTTTATAAGAGTTTTGTTGTGTGCTTAGCTCCCTGTCTCATAAAGAGCCAGGGTAGTCTTGTTATAAATAAATACACTGTTTATTTTCATAACAACTTGTGTGGTGTCCTTTCACTGGGTGTTCAAGGGGTAATGTGATGGTAAAACAGCTGGCTTAACACGCCCTCTAGAGTCTTAGCCTTAGACTGCTCGTATCCATGCTACTAGGATAGCTGGTCTATAAGGTTGACTTACAACCAATCATCAATAAGGGTTGTTTGGACTGATATATAGTGATCACTAGAATAGTGAACACTGCACATCAGGCCAACTTCTCACAGACGCGTTAAGAACAAAAACGTCCCAGGGCAGAGTAATACAACTCAGCCATTTATGTTGCATTATCCTGGATTCATCAAGCCACGCAAGGTAGCCTTGCGTAGCTTGATAAATCAAATTTAAGGATTGCGGCAATTTTCCACCCCGCTGTGTGGTGCAAAAGCGATGCAACTTTAAGATAAATATGCCCCATAGTGTTTCTAAAATATTTAGGTCCGAGTGATTGGCTTAATTGCGGACTCATAACTGTACTTAGCAAGTCAGTGCTGTAGACTTTTCACTTTTCTTTATATAACTGCTGGCCTACCAAACAAAATTCAAACGTGCCAGTATCATCTGGGCTATATTTGACTGTGTGATGCACACAGTTGTCTAGTGATCCATTTAGTAACATTACTTCACGGTGAGGCCTCTGGCACGACATTCATTTGGGCCTGGCAAAAAGTTTAAATCACCCACATTGCACTGCAGAAGCGAGCGTAGTGAGCGAACTCACCCTGAAACAGGGCAATTTAGGTGGGGTTCCTAACCATCCGAAAATTTTTGGAACATTGTAAGGTACAATTTTTAAAATTTGACTGAAAGGACATATAATGTACATTACATTAGAAAAGTAAATAATGAAAATTGAGATCAGTTCTGTCGGAGGATTTATTACCCAATTTGAAAAGAAATGAAGCTGGTACAAAAATCTGGCAGGTATTTGAGCCACGAGATCTGCTGTCAATGTCAGAGCGAATCGCCATATCTTAATCCTTTGCAGAGAAAATACCAGTGTACAATTCTGTTTCAGTCTGTAATGGCCATCGATGTTTACTGTACCAGGGACAACTTGTATTGAAAGCCTCACTATCCAGGGTGCTAGGAGTTGTACATTTGACTTATTATAAGGCACGGTCCAGACCCTGCAATGATGCTTGGGTCTATTCAGTATGAAAACTGACCATTGCCCTGCAAATATATACATTACTGCTAGATGCAATATCTCTGCCAGGCCACAAACTACATTGCGGGGGTATGTTAAGCATCACTGCCTTGCCAGCTAGTAACCACCTTGGTATGGTATGTAAAGCATCAAGGTGATGGCAAAACCGACATTGTAGAATATAAAGCAGAATGGCGATGCTAGTATGCAGATTGTCCTGGTTAGTATAGCACCACTGACAAGCAATCCAGAACTTGCATGTACAGCCCCTAGATTGATATGTCAACCATGTCCTATTTCAAAGCAAGCATTGTCCCCAGTGTGTTGCCTGTACCGATTCCCACAATGCACTCCCCCACATACACACACACCCTACTCACAGCAGTAGGGGCTGGAGTATCCAGGCTGACCCTACAGCGCTTAATAATGGAAAGCTAGCTGCTGCAGTGCTAAATGGAAGTCATGCTACTCCCTTCATCGTACATACTTTTTTGATCCCGCGTAAAGTCTGAGGGGGTAGGAAGTCTTTGATGTCCACGAGCATGCGCGTGTTACAGCACTTTGTAACCAATCCATTGTTACTTTGTAGAAGGGTGCTTCTTTTATTCAGGGGAACCAAGTGGGCTGCCCTAACGGCGTGGGCCCTCTCAAGGCGGTGCAGCGAGAACAGTGCAATGGTTCATGAATGAATGAAGTAAAATTTGTATTGCACAACTTAGCCCAAAGGCATCAAGGCGCATAAGATGGAATAGCTGAATAAAAGATAAAGCTGGAGGTCGCCTATAGGTAGGCTCCTGTGTAGAGCCAGGTATTTAAGGCTTTGCGGAAGGGAGCGAGGGACACAAGTCCCTTGAGTTCGTCTGGAAGTAAGTTCCAGAGTTTCGGGGCAAGTGCAAAGAAGGCCTTCCCTCTCCATCTGGCCTTCACAGTGCGCGGGACTGACAGAAATTTCTTGTTGGCAGAGCGCAGAGCCCTGCCAGGGGTATAGAGAGACATAAGAGACCTAATGTCTTCTGCACCGGATCCATGGAGAGCACATTGGGTGAGACATAGAACCTTAAAGTTTATCCTAGACTGCATAGGGAGCCAATGAAGGTTTTTTCTGATAGAAGTGCCTGATGATCGTCTTGGGGCGTTAACAACAAACCTGGCTGCTGCATACTGCACAACTTGTAAACGTTGGACCAGCCTCTTATTTATGCCTAGATAAAGAGCATTACAGTAATCTAGGCGTGAGGAGATAAGGGCAACCGAAAGTTGTTTCCTGGCATCCAGGGAGAGGTAGGGTGAGAGTTTTCTCAATATCCCTAGGACCCAAAAGCAGGTGGAAACGGTCCTATTGACTTGCTTGTCGACGGAAAGTGTGGTATCGAGTATTACACCCAGATTGCGAGCTGCAAGGGAGGGTGTAGGGCAGGTTCCAAGGGCAGATGGCCACCAGTCAGCCGACCAGACCGCCTGTTTACCTCCAAAAACAAGGACCTCTGTCTTTTCCCCATTTAATTTTAGGACATTTTTGGTCATCCAGCCTGCCACGGCTTCCATGCAGTTCCTAAAGTTTGAGGCCACAGTCTCCACAGGTTGAGTGAGGGAAACCATGATCTGGGTGTCGTCAGCATACGTTAGTACTTCCAATCCGAACGATCTTACTAGCCTGGCAAGTGGGGCCACATAGATGTTAAAGAGTGTGGGGCTCAGGGAGGAGCCCTGAGGGACCCCACACTGCACAGGCTTAGCGGGGGAGAGGAAGTCACCCAGTTTGACCCTCTGCTTACGCTGGTTAAGGAACAATGCCAAGAGGCTCAGGGCGGACCCATCCACTCCCATCTCACTAAGACGAGAGACCAGGATAGTGGGGGACAGGGTGTCAAATGCGGTTGTAAGGTCGAGCAGGATCAGAAGGGTAGTCTGACCACTGTCGACCTTGGTGCGAATGTTGTTAACCACCACTGTGAGAGCTGACTCCGTACTATGCGCCTTCCGGAAGCCATGCTGAGAAGAATCTAGCAGGCAGAATTTATCCATGACAGCCCAACCATCCCTTAAAGCGGCCCAGCGGGGACTTACCAGTGTGCTTGAATGGTCACAGCATTCATTTGAGTCCTGTGTGAACTAACTGAGAAACTTTAATCACATCAATTTTCCACGTCACTCTAACTACTCCATCTTCACCCATGAAAATATCTATTTCTTCTGTATTTCTGTCACTGATTACATTTGCAGTTTTTTTCTTTACTGAATCGGTTTCGTCTTTCTTTCCTTCTTTTTCTTTTCTGTAGCTTCTTCTTTATGTAACCGTCCTGTTGCCTGCTCTCCTCTCTTGCTAAGGATATTTGCACATCAGAAATACAGCTTTATCAAGACGTGGCATCTCTTGACAAGCGCTGCATCCTACCCTTCAACAGAACTGTCTTTATCTCTGTAGACCAGAAATGACCTTAGTGTACGTTTGGGGCCGATGCCTTCCTGGCCACTGATTTCCACTAATGCAAACACCTATACGCACCGTACAGAAAATAACCCTCACCGGGAAGGTATTGATTTTCAGCGAGCCAAACTGTCTGCATTCCAACAAGAAGGCGCAGTGCAGTGTCCACTGCATGCTCTCCTGGCAAGAAGTACTGTTTGCAGAAAGGCCTGTTAACAACCTGATGACGTTTATCTGCTACATCTTTGCTTGGCTAGCTCTCTATTTGATCTACATTGGAATGAATTGTTTGCAGCAATGCTCCATTGCCGAGGGGACTGGATTTGCTATTGTATTCTGTGTGTTGCATACAATGAATTTGCACTTAGATGTTGAACGTATGCACTGTCCATTTTTGATGATGATAGGCCTGTCTGTGTCCAGTGTTCTATTAACTGTAATGCTATAGTATTTATTTTGGAAAATATTGATGACTTTTACAGAATAATCCAATGTATCTTTATAATGAGTACATTTTATCGGTATTTACCGTTGTGTGTGTAGGTTTACAAGTGCCAAAATAGTGTTTTCAATCCAAGGATATTTTTACCACACGTCAGATATTCAACAGTACCCCACTGCTGCCAAAGGCGCCTGTGGGGAGACACATTTACTTCTCACCTACATTTCCTGTTGCACTAACATGTTTTATTTCAACTTAGTCACGACTTCCTAACTATATTTATTTGAATTATATTCTTAAAATGTAAAGTAGGATCGCTGAAGATATCAGCCTTTTGTGGGTGACAGGGTAGGTCTGATCTACGAACAAACCAGGAGGCTGCCCATTTGGGCCAGCAGTATGTGTTTGGAGACTTTGTATTAATATGGCAGCATGGGTTTCCAAATATCCCGCACATGTATAATTGAGAAAAGCACTCGCTCATCGACTTTACTTCAATTCAAATGTACAATTGTATTCCTTGCTCATCCCTGTATTGTGCTGCATGTCAGCTGGAATTGTTTGTTGGAATCTGTGACTATTAGCCGAAGAAAACTAAGAAAGATATCTCGTCCAGCTCTTATGCCCCGTACGTCCTTTCCCCAGACCCACCTATGAGATCTCAACATTTAAACTGCAAAATGCATGCACGAATAAACAGTAATAATCAATTACTTGCAGATAATGTCAATATTCTGAATCAATTTTCTTCCGCTCGCTCCTTTGGTAATGTGAAGTGTGTGCAAGTGTCAGACAAGCATCCTACTACCTTCCCAATTCAAAGTCGTTCCTCGCAAGAGTATACTCTACCGCCAAGATCATGCTCCCAAAAACCGAGAAACGATGCCACCACTCATCCTGTTAGACTCCCCAAGCACCTAGAAGACAAAACCGTAAGCCACCAATAGGAGGGAGCGTAGCTTTGTAAGTACAAGGACAATTACGATGCATTGACAGTAATAATAGTGGCAGCAAGTATCTGAGGGACTGCATCATCATCATCTTTTCATTCCAGTCCATTAGTATTAGGATGCACCCAAATCAACTTATGTGCCTTCCCAACACCCACCACACAAAAAGCCAGTGCAGACTTGATATACTGAGGGCAAAGTCTAATATTAGAAACTCTCCCTACGCTGTAGCAGTGGATGAGACACTTGAGCCCAAACTTATGCCCTGACTCTCTCCAACTTCATCCTCAAAGATTCATCTTTCAGTATTGTATTGAACTTCATAAAGCCAAATCTCAGATATCCTACAGAGACACACTCAAGCACCTAGGAAAGTGGATCTGCCAACAATATCCTCAGACCTGACATATTCCTCCAAAATATTGGCTGCAGAAATAACAGCTCAGAGCTAACTATGCAAGGTAGAAGTGGAAGGTTTGCAACTCTGATGAGCAGAATCAAAGTTCAGCAACGAGAAATGAATCTTATCATTGCGAGTCAAGCGAATCAGCCCAGGCTTGCAATTATCTAAATCATGGGGGCGAGCTTCGTCTAGAGATGCTACCTCAGAAAATAATACCAAAAGCATTCCCTCCTTATTATGGAAAGAGGCTACTTTACAGATGAACAAGGACCACATAACACTAGAAAGCAATTACAGTAAACCCAGCTCTTCCTATCGGTAGGCTGCGGTGAGTGCCACTCAAAGCAAAACCTTATAGAAAGCAATTGTGGAGATGTGACTAGGGGCAGGCCTAGGAGAGAGACAAGCACCAAAGGCATATCCAGAATGGAGCTAGAGATTTTTCTATGCGACTGGACCCGAGAAATCCTCCACCAAACAGGAAACCAATCCCTCTAACAAATTTAACCTAACCCAGAATTCTCCAAAGTCAAAATGGCGATCCCCTGAATTGTATAGTATTAACAGGTGTTTTTGTTTGCCTTTTGCTGCGCAGTTAGGGCAGTAGCAGTGCCAATTGCACTGAGACGCTATATTACATGTCAAATCTAGGTCACACCATCAGGAAGGTTTTTGAAGTTTCCCTAATATATTCCAAGACTGAGGTTAAAATATTAAACAAGCCTTTTGGACTATTTTGGGGGAAGCTGTGCCTATCATAAATATCCAAAGATTAGAGTTACAATAGTAAGTTAGCTGGTCCACCCAATTTCTCCTGTCTGGGGATAACAAATGAAGGCAAGGAACTCAAGTTTGTGTACATTCAAGAGTTCATTCCAGGTCCGAAGGAAAGTGCCTATATGGGCAAATAATCTTTGTGCCACATTAGCTGTGCACAAATTGGGCTCAGACCTGCAAATTGTTTTTCTCTGCACCTTTTGCCCTGTAAAACCTGGCAAAAGTTGCATGTGTCAAAACAGGTCTTGATTTAGGCTTTCAAAGGTCATAAAGGAGGAGAATGCTGTTTTACCATGAAGTTCAATGAAAACTAGGCTATGCCTCATTCTGAACTTCGAGAATTGGAACTGGGAGTTAAAACTACAAAGCGCTATATCGTGCCCCCCCCCCAGGCAAATTTAGCTTCTGAAGATTCAAATCAGGTTGAAGGACCATGTGATTGTCTATAATGGCAAACAGATTTTGAAGCCCTTCTGAGAAAAAGATGGATCTGAGACGCTCACAAGCTCACGGGTGTAAAACCCTTCCATTGCTCCAGGTTCTAGAACAGTACTGATCCTAACCTATATGGGTTGCAGAGTGTCTGGAGGCCCGAACAACCAAAGCTAAAATACAGGACAACCACTACTGCTTGGGTCTCCAGCCTCATAACTTCCAACTAAGGAATGCAGTCTTTTAGAAATTTCAGGGGGAAGGATGTGGATCTGACGGGAGAGAGGCACTCCGGAACCCATTTGTGGGTTTCTAGAAGCTGGCATAGTTGAGGAACTGCCCCATCCAACTCAAGATGGGAACAATCAAGATCTCTTCCTCATCTGCACCCCTGACACTTAGCTGAGGCTGGTGAACCTGGGGTAAAGGGAAGAAAGGCACACTGGAAGGCTGGCGGCCATTATAACGAAGTGTCTGTAGCCCTCATTTCACTCTGCAGGACAGGGGCCCACGTTCAACCCTAGGCAATGAATATCTGTGAGATATGGGAGATTCTGGGGGCCCTCTTCACAATCTGCATTGGGGCATCATTTTGCATTACACCACAGATCCAGGAAGCAATAAAGCTGAGCCGGTAAAGCAATACATTGCCCCTTCCCACAAACATATCCAGAGCTGGAACTCCCGAATTGCCATTACTAGACAGCGAACATCTCCTCGGAGCAATGAAGCCCTAGAGAAGAGGGTAACACTTCGAATAAATTGTCTACATGCCTGCTATTCAAGGCATTCCTTTGCCCAGGTACAAATGGGCTCAACCACTGAAGAAAAGGACATGGAGGTAGTAAATTCTGGAGACTCTATTGTTGGGCCAAGGGCAAAAAGAAACAAATTTGAGGACTGAGGGAATCCTTCACTGTCCCTGGGTTGTCAGAGAGTCCAGGTCAAGACCCGCCATATCCCAAGTGTCTGTGGAAAGGGCCAAAGTGGTTCGCTTGAACAGAGGGACACTTCTGACTGGGTTCTCTAGTAGCAGCAACACATGCAGGAATCTGCTTAGAAAGCTGCACAACCAACCAGGCCTCTGGTAGGAATACCACACCCAATAACCATGAGATCCTAACTTGGAATCAGATAAGCTTTTGACCTACTGATAAGCAATGCAAGGGGACTCAGTAAATCATCATCCATAGTAGCCCTTAAAGTGAGCAAACTAGCCCGTATGCACCCTTAAACTAGTGTTGCACTATAATAACCCTCTTATAGAGAATACAACCAGGGGGCAAGACTTGCGTTAATTTCATCCTGGCAGATTTGAGACTGAAAGACAACACGTTACACCAAAAGTGTTGATCTTTGATTGGAAAGCCCATGAAAGAAAAGTGGCTGGAATGCAAAGGAATGTTGATGTATGCATCCTCCAAGTGCAAGGATTAAATGAACTACCCTGGTGGAACAAAGGAGATGATTCTAGGAATGGTGCTCATCAAGAAATGGGTTGTCTGCATACACTTGGGCCTCCTTCAAGTTTAATATCATTCTTAAGCCCCAGATTTCTTCTGAACGAGGAAGCTCTGGAATTAAGTATCCTGACTCTTCTCCAGACTGGCATGATGGCTTATTTTAATAAGTAGCCTTGAGACACTTGCTTGAAGAAGGTCTCTCTTGGAGATGTCCATCGACCTTGCTAACACTTTGGCCGAGTGACAACTCTGGAGGTATGTCCAGAGATGGCCCCATCTGGAGGGATACCCAAGAATTCAGTATGAAACTGTGTGACAACAAACTCTCTGAACCAGGGATCGAATACTGACTATGTTTATGGATCACTGAAAGAATATCGACGGACAGAATATCGACCATCAAAAATATCGTTGAGAAAATATCGACAGTCAAAATATCGAGTTTCTATCTACAAACAGGTAAGTACAAAAATATCGAGTTAAAAATATCGTTTACAAAAATATAGTTGTAAAAAATATCGTATTTACTAAAAACAGTGTTAAATTAAATTAATATTAATAATTAATTACTAAAATATACTTAAAATTACTTAAATTAACTTATAATAATTAAATAATTAATGAAAATTAAATAAATATTTTTTTATTTCATATTTATTAAACATATATATATATAATAATAAAATATAATACAATAATACCCAAAAACTGAAAACTGACCCTGAACCCTAAAAATACCCCTTTACCCAAAAACTGAAAACTGACCCTGAACCCTAAAAATACCCCTTTACCCAAAAACTGAAAACTGACCCTGAACCCTAAAAATACCCCTTTGCCCAAAAACTGAAAACTGACCCTGAACCCTAAAAATACCCCTTTGCCCAAAAACTGAAAACTGACCCTGAACCCTAAAAATACCTTTACCCAAAAACCCAAAACTGACCCTGAACCCTAAAAATACCCCTTTACCCAAAAACCCCAAACTGACCCTGAACCCTAAAAATACCCCTTTACCCAAAAACCCAAAACTGACCCTGAACCCTAAAAATAAAAACGATATTACTTCACTTACCTTAAAAACGATATTACTTCACTTACCTTAAAAACGATATTTTGGCTGTCGATATTCTGTCCTGTCGATATTTTCTCCAAACGATATTTTAGAGTCGATATTTTCTCCAAACGATATTTTGGAGTCGATATTATGTCTGTGTACCTATGTTTATATCTTGAGGGAAGGCTGATATTTTATGCCCACAGTCACCCCTACTTGAAGGCATAATCAAGACCAATGTGACAGTTTATAAGGCAGGGCTGCAGAACGATTCTCAGCACCCTTCTTGTAGAACTGGTCTCTGAAGTGGTCGCAGCAACTGCTCGACTATCCATGGTGATGTTGCAGCGGAAATCCCACGGTAATCTCGCTTTGGAAAATCTTGGAAATGTGGCACCATTGCCTCTGATTACCTTTATCCTGATTTCCGCTTAAGGTCGATGGATCTTTGCCACCGTTTATGACCAGAGAGATCCTACATAAACATGAGCAATTCATAAAATGCAAATAAATATTTTAGCCAATAACGAGAGATGTGAGTGTTTTTAAAGGGATTTATTTTCCAATCAAAATGTAAGAATCTTCAACTCTTCATTCTGTAGTCAGGTATCAATCAGGTTACAGAATTGATAACAGAAAAATTAAGTAAGCACAAAACAACATAATTTGCAAACAGCGCGTTCCATAAAGAAACAATTTCTATTCTAAGACAATGGGGCACAAAATGATGTTAGTCAGAACTCCTGAAGAGCTCTAGAGGCAAGAGTTCGTTAGCATAAGGCGAAATCAGCCATTAATAATTGCAGAATCTCTCATGAAGAGAAACAAAGAATAGAGCAAATAAGCCTTGGTAAAGCCAGTTAGTCAAAGCACAAATTAGAATGGAACTAAACCTACATCTAATCGGCCTACGTTTTGCTCTCCATCAAGGTCTGCCCTCTCCTTCACTGCATCTGCAAATCACTACTGCTCTCCTCCCTTCATGTCTGCGTCGAAGTATGAAACTCCTCTGCGTCTCTAAATCTCTTTCTGTCTGTCTCTCTCAAAGGGCTCCTAAAGTCTTCCTGCCTGTGTTCCGAAAAGTGTCCTCTCTCATTTCTCTGAAACTCCTATCTAGGAACGCGTTTATCAAAGAATAATGTTACAAAGCATGTAACGTGACTTTTCTTCCTCCAACTGGAATCCAGCATTCTCCAAAAGGATGCCTCTACCCATCTGCAGATTTCATACGTCATCTGTCAGACGGGCAAAGATCCTTCCCACGGCATACTCTGTATCTCATTTAATACAGTTTCATCTGCTAACCTTTCTTTTAAGATAGACATTTCATTTCTAACTACACTCATAACATGAACTGCAAAATAACCTTTTTTAATTGAGCAAGACCCATTAAACATAGTAATGCACTTTTAAAATACGTGGCACAAAATCTTTGTCACTTTTCATAATGCAGTTTTTCAATTCTGAAGCAAAGGCAGGTTTTCCATTACTAAGGAAAGCACAGGTTTAGGCTCTTTCAGTGATATTAAGAATTGTCTTGCCAATGAATGGAGTACAACCCCTTAGAAGAAATGTATCCTTTGTCAGAATGGAAGAGAGTATTTCTGCACCTTAAAGGCTTAATCCGTCATATTGTTCAAGGGCTGACTGAACAGCTTTTTTCCTTAAAGAAGTTTGATGATGCTGCCATTCTGAACTTCTGCCTCTATCAAGTCCCTGCCCCAAACCAGCCAATTTACCCCCACTAAGAAATCACTCATGATAGCAGAAGATCAAAGCTGCAGAAGATCAAAGCAGCCGCGGCCGGTAGTGGGAGTACCTGTTGGGCGGTGACGTGGGGAGGGGGAGGGGCAGGGTGGGGGGTAGTATTGTATGGATTACAGAGCATCCCAGGTAAGTAAACATTTAAATAAATAAAACTAATTTTGTTGAGTGCACTGCATCCACAAATGCGATGCAGTGCGTGCAACGAAATTCGTTTTATTTATTTAAATGTTTACTTACCTGTAAAACTCCGTAATCCGTACATTACTACCCCCTACCCTGCCCCTCCCCACGTCACCGCCCTGCAGGTACTCCCACTGCCGGCCGCGGCTGGATCAAAGCCCAACAAAAGCAATATCTAGTAGGAAGTGTGTATGTGCCTCAATCCGGGTTAGCAGGTCAATGCAGTGTTGTCTCTCCTGGAGATCAAAGAAAAACTTTAACAAGTTCTAGAGTAAGGATTGGGAATATAGGTGGCATAGCTTCCAGCCCACAAGGAGAGGTTAAGGCCATCATAAATGCAGTGTAGGTCCATGTCCAGCAAGCAGGCCATAGGGTCAGTAGAGACCTCAGTGGAAGGGGGATTGAGAGGTATCAAGTTGGAGTGCCCCTTCAAATGGGCCAGCACAAAACCAATCTTTATTATTTGAGGGGTCTCTTCTGCCCTGGGTATAGTCATGACATATATTTATAAACAACACTTTTTAGGCCTATGTCCCTCCATTAACTTAGTACAAGGCTTTTGATCACAGGATGCATAAGAAGCTTGGTCGAGAAAAGGCTCACTGAATGGCTCTCGGAGCTGCGTTTTAGGATCTGCACTGGCGTTGGCAGGGGATGCAGCGATGCACTGCTACTCACACGTATAACAAAGTGAAGGTTTTCTACCTTTGCACACCCTCCCTCCGCCACCTCCCTTCTGGGAATGACACTTTCAACCAAGTAGGCCCAAGGTCCTATCTAGCACAGGCCAGAAACAAAACAAAACTGATGGGAGTCATCTGGCAAGGCTTAGCAGAACACCTGCGTGTATCTGTTGTAAAAAAATACGGAGTGGTGGGGAAGACTCCTGTTACATGGACCTCAGTATTGGGGTGGAGCCTACTGATGTGCCAGGTCAACCCACATAGAAGTTGGCAGGCAGCGAGTTGACTGCTTGGATGGTGTGCACATCTCATTCTACATGTGAACTGGAAAGAGGAGGTGGCAATGGTTTTAAATTCCAGACCAATGAAGATAACTCAGCATGTGACACCCATTAACTTCCACAACATGTAAACACGTAGAAAAATATGACGATGATGCATCAATAATTGTAAGCCTCGGGCTTGAATTGTGGAATGCTTTGTTATTTCACCAATGACACTTGTATACACGCTTGCATACTTTCTGTTTAGGTGATGCTGTTCTGTGCTGTCACACCGGTAGCATCTCCCATTGGAGCAGATTTCGAGGCAGGAGGCTCAGGCTTTCAGTCCTTTGTGGGAAGTGGGATCCAGCGATCTCATGAACACATGGCAGTGATCCATTCTGTGATGTATATTTAGCAAATAAAGGTTTTAGCCAGAATAAACAAAGAAGGAAAATACTTAAGGAACAGAACATTCAACAAGAAGCGGAACTCTTCTTCCATGCGTGTTACAATGTAACCAGATGCCTAAATTATCAAAAAGTCCTGTAAAATGGTGAGTTTTTGGCTGTATATAGTCGATAGTGCAAAATATGTGTGTTGGTTCTCTACTGTTTTAAGCCCTATTTTAAGGAACATCTATTAAGGTGCATGCAATAGCTGCTCTTTTTAAGGTTGACAGTTTATTTTGTGAATAAAAAGCATTTACGAACAGGTGACTGATATTTCATTTATTGCTGATGAAACTATTGTTTGTTACACCAATGACATTTCGAAGATGTTTGAGAGAAATGTTTGCCTTATGCTGTTAACTGCAGCTCTGCCTATAATCTCACGTTATTGTTTCAAATGCTGCAGCAGGTTAAAGAGTAAACACAATTGACTTGGCTACTTGCCAGTAAGCTTTATTACTCTGAGTCCTAGTAATCCTCGCCACAGCCCTGAGGAAATGAGCTACTTTGTTATTTGCAGACAGTATTTACCCATACCAAAATAACTGTCACATGCCCACACCAAAAGGGCTGCACAGGAAGTCGACTCTAACATCCTCATGTAGGTGGAGCCTAGCATGTGTGCTTCCTATAATAGCAAAGCCAGAAAAAAACAGCCGTATTAGTCAATTTTTAGTCGGTTATCCAGTGACCATATAAAAATTAAAATACAATAAAATCACACAAAATACATTAAAAACAATACTAAAAATTGTAGCTTCATATAAAATTGTAGATCTATAAAACAGTGATATAGCAAGCAAAAATAAAATTTTATGACACAGTTGCGGATCGTGTGCTAATAGCTCGCTGTATAAAATGTGCAGTTAAAAATACATTTGCTTACTGTTGGCAATATCTGTAAAAACTCCATGGCAGCCCGACATTGTCTAAAGTTAGCCTGCTTTAGAAAAGGTAAAATAAGTGTTTTTCTTTGTGAGGAATACAATTTGCAGAAGAGAATAAAGTGCAGGGTGCTTTGTTCAGAGAGTCCATCACATGGACATACAGACAGATCAGCAGCAAAAATACCCTATCTGGGGTGTACAAATAAGGAGTGAACAGTTTTCAACCGCAGTCTGGTAAGCAAAAATGTATGTTGTGGGTTGTTAACCCATGGCAGATAAGCCTCAATGCCAAAACAGATGTGAATTTGAACATGGACAACGAGAGTGGGCTTTCCTGCGTATTTGGACATTCTCCCCTCTGCACATTTGACTAAAAACTGTTGAGTCAATGATCTAGAACAACTAGCAGAGAAGGTAAGTGGAGTTCTAAATAATTCAAATAGATTCAGCCAATTACATGTCTTATATATGTATGTGATCCAATGTATCTTGAAACCCGTTTCCAATTTAAGGGAGTCCGCTATAATTAAACTGTTCATTGAGGTTTTCTCTTTGGTCTAAATTTTCAACCACAACAAGAGCGGTTACAACTTCACAGTGTCACTTAGGTACCCTAGCCCGTAGCCCAATTTCAGAATGATAAACATAATTGCTAGCAGGCTTAAGAACAGCTAGTAGACTTTGTATAAAACCATTTACCACCTTCTCCAGCCCATGCTGGTCGCAGAGGCCCCATACACCATCCCCATGTGTGGCGCCTGGACTACACCACCTCTGTATTCCTTGCAAATTAGGTTTACCCCGGCAGCTTTCAAAGTACATACTTAACAAGGATTAGAGAGCAAAGGGATTTAGTCCACAAAAGTGGATGGAAGGGTACTCCCACTCCCCTGGTTAGGTAACTATATAACAAAATTAAGGAGTATCACCAAAGATGAGGCTGACAGCCAATATTGGTGGAATGAGATATTGGTATGAAAGAAGAAGTCCTTCTTTGTTTCTAAGGAACCCCTCACTCACCGACCTGGTCGGTGACATGCTTCATCATCGGGGCCACCTTGACAGCCGAGTGCCATCAAGGTGTGCTGCGACACCTGGAATACAGTGGAGCGGGTATGTGGGTGATGAATGTAAAAAAAGGGTCAGTGAGTTAAAAATTGTCCTGGTATGACTTATCCAAACATTATTTATTCTAAGACTACTGGACAATATTAAAAACAGTGTATGTTGATACAATAAAGGCTTTAATAAGACCTAGTGTATCTGTGGTATGTGTTAGGTCTACATGTTTCAAACCAAACGGGAGTTGCCGGTTTTTCTTCAGGACCAAAAATGATGTAAAAGGAGTTTGGTGGTCAGGGTACACTAACACCCTGCCATACCTGCAACCCTTTCAGAACCCTAAATAGCAAATTGCTAGGTGGGTAAAAGAAAAGAAAATGCAACCCAAAAGTGGTTACCCTCAAAAATGCAAAAACCTGTGAAGAAAGAGAGGACCGTAAGTCATAGAGGCTGTTTACATGCCTGTAACGTAGTGAAGTGACGTGGTCCGCTCTATCTGTAAATCACTCCACATTCAATTAATGCGAATTATCCATGGTGCGGTGTATCAGCATAATTTCTTATGGGAACTAATTGTTCCTAGGAAAACACACCTATCAATATGGGTGTGAAAGTGCACATATATTTCTATATATTAAGCCAGTCTTACACAAGCTCCATCGTGCGTGCCTATGTCATAATTCTGTATGACTAGTGCCAGGGATTGCCGACGTGAAAACATCTCAACTTGATCCAGAATCACACATAACAAGGGACAAACTACACATTACACACACATAGTCAAGGTATTGAAAAAAAGTGCTCACTCCTCAATGGGGAAATGCTTGCTGCAGAGTGCTTTTCGTCTGAAGGGAATGAAAATATACGGCATTACTATTGTGCCTCAACCTTATGATTTCCCATTTTTTCCTCAAATCCACAGAATACGTTTGAGCTCTGTAGCCTCTCCCCTCAATCCCCGTGCAGCAAGCATTTCCCCATTGAGGAGTGAGCACTTTTTTTCAATACCTTGACTATGTGTGTGTAATGTGTAGTTTGTCCCTTGTTATGTGTGATTCTGGATCAAGTTGAGATGTTTTCACGTCGGCAATCCCTGGCACTAGTCATACAGAATTATGACATAGGCACGCACGATGGAGCTTGTGTAAGACTGGCTTAATATATAGAAATATATGTGCACTTTCACACCCATATTGATAGGTGTGTTTTCCTAGGAACAATTAGTTCCCATAAGAAATTATGCTGATACACCGCACCATGGATAATTCGCATTAATTGAATGTGGAGTGATTTACAGATAGAGCGGACCACGTCACTTCACTACGTTACAGGCATGTAAACAGCCTCTATGACTTACGGTCCTCTCTTTCTTCACAGGTTTTTGCATTTTTGAGTGTAACCACTTTTGGGTTGCATTTTCTTTTCTTTTACCCACCTAGCAATTTGCTATTTAGGGTTCTGAAAGGGTTGCAGGTATGGCAGGGTGTTAGTGTACCCTGACCACCCAACTCCTTTTACATCATTTTTGGTCCTGAAGAAAAACCGGCAACTCCCGTTTGGTTTGAAACATGTAGACCTAACACATACCACAGATACACTAGGTCTTATTAAAGCCTTTATTGTATCAACATACACTGTTTTTAATATTGTCCAGTAGTCTTAGAATAAATAATGTTTGGATAAGTCATACCAGGACAATTTTTAACGCACTGACCCTTTTTTTACATTCATCACCCACATACCCGCTCCACTGTATTCCAGGTGTCGCAGCACACCTTGATGGCACTCGGCTGTCAAGGTGGCCCCGATGATGAAGCATGTCACCGACCAGGTCGGTGAGTGAGGGGTTCCTTAGAAACAAAGAAGGACTTCTTCTTTCATACCAATATCTCATTCCACCAATATTGTCTGTCAGCCTCATCTTTGGTGATACTCCTTAATTTTGTTATATAGCTTTCAAAGTACCCCAGGTGACACGATCGTAAAAAAGTATTCCCATGCCAAGGATGCAAAGAAACCTTGCTGATATCCATGCTGTTAACAACAAATGTCTTACTTTTCTTATCTCAAACACCATTGTAGGAGTTTTTGATTGGTTTACCATCAGGTCCAAGCTGTTCATAAAGGCACAGAAGTGATATAATTAACGCTGCAGACCATTTGCTTTTCTGGCCAATAGGACGGTGTCATCTGCATAAATCAGAGCAGGTACACTGCGATTGCCGTTCATGGGACTCTCAACGCCATAATTCAACAAGTGTTTTTCCAGACCGATTACATACAGTGAAAAAAGCAAAGGGGCCAATATCATCACTGGCCCAGGCTGCAATCAAGTTTAAAAGCTTCAGTTATTTCCTCTGCTGTGCCATACCTCACACGGGCAGTTACATCTAGATGGCGCTCTCTCAGAAAGTATTAATCAATTTTCCCTTCTTCAGTCGCATGACACCTGTTTTCATTTGCCTGGAAGGAGAGGGAATGTAGGACTGTGGCGAGGAAGACTATCACTCAGAGTAACGTGGCTCCATCTTCCTTGCCACAGTCCTTACTTAAATGAGTATATTCCAAAGCTAAAAGAACATTGATTACCACAATCGTTGTATGCTACTCCAGCTGAATTTATTTGAACAAATGAGGCCATCACCATGGATTACTCTACAGCTGACAGGACAGTAGAACCGCAAAAACATAAGAAAATGTCACTCATTAATTAATAATGAGAAATAAAGGTATTCTGGTTAGACCAGGTTGCAGCCAGGTAATTGTCCTTCAGGGATGCTTCCTTAAAAGCTGCCCAAGAGGAAGACACCCCCCTCACCCCTCGTGGAGCATCCTTAAACATTAGCAAGCAGAGCAACTTCAGCCTTATGATAGGCTAAGGAAATCACAGTTTTAATTGAAAGACTCACAGTAGAAACAGTTGAGCGTTGCCCCTAGTTGGCCACAGTGGCATAACAAAACTTGAGGAGGCCCACCTGCAAAGTGCATGAAGGGGGCCCCCTCCAACCACACTCAGGAGCTCTGCTTACAGGGTACTGGGCTGAAGGCCCCCCCCCTGGAGCTCAGGCCCCCTTGTATCGCAGGGGCTGCGGGGGCCTTTGTTACGCCCCTGGTTGGCCAAACCAAAAGTGTCAAGAAAAAAGTCTACCTTTCTGAAGGAAGCTGTTCCCTGCAAGTAGATAGGGAGGGCCCTAACCAAATCAATGGTATGCTGTTGGACCCGTCTGCTTCTGAGAGTCCCCTCACCAATATGATTTCTTTTGTTCCCCTGAACCTCCCAAAATGTGCTGCTTTTTATTTGTCTACCAGGACCTTTTTGTGTGTTGTTTCATGGGGCTAGGTGTTCCTTGACACCCAGTTGCTCACAAGGTTTCTGGCACCTGTGTACAAGGCGCCTGGCGAAACCTGTGGACATGAAAACTGAGGTTGGCAACCTGTGTGTGTGTTTAACCTTAAAATGGTGGACACATATTTCCCTCATGTGAGTGACTCCCATTGGAGCCTCCTTGAACCCTGACCTTCTGGTTGGCGCGCTTTCCTGACAGGAATTTCATAACTTTCCTCAGGTACACAAAATGGCTGCTCCAGAGCCCCAGTACGGTGGCTCTGAGTGACCAAAAGACACCTCAAAAGTGCCATGCCATTGACACAGCCAGGGAAGGTTCTAGAACCTTCTGGCTCGTGCCAGTACCTTAGGGCACTGGCTATATAAAGCCCAGTCCCTGGTGGCCATTTTAGATGTAATTCAGGTTCCAGACTTGACACCAGAGTGACACCTGCCCTGCTGACCCCTGAGGTGGCTGAGAGCACAGGCAGTAGAGTGGCAAGGGTTAATAGCCTGATTCCTGACTGGCGTTCCAGTCAGGCGTGTTCCAGTAACCTTGCGCCTACAGCGCCTGCCCAGCTAGTGCCTCATTGCCCCAAAAGACTGTGGCCAAGTTTATGTGCCTCCCCACCCCCCCCCCCCCGGTGGCGAAGTCGTGAAGAAAAGGCGAGTCGCGACCTTCCACAGTGCCCCCTTCGTGAATAGCGCCTATCGCGGGGGACTCGGACGTCTCCGAGCCCCACCGGCGTTGTGCGCTTCCTGGTTGTGCAGTGATCGAAGGTGAGGTGGTGCGCCGGGGCGGGGAGAGGCCGGCCTTCATTGGGCGGGATTAGCGTCCCTGCCCTTTCCCAGAGACCCGGGAAACTGTTGCCATGGGCGGGACCAGCCCCCGTATGAGAAAGTCGGAGGGAGGTCCGTGAAGCCCCTGAGAACCCTGATGCTGGCGTAGGAAGTGCTGTGCCCCGACTGAATCGCTATTCGATTGCAGCCGTAGTGAGGTGGGTCGTTTCCCCTGGAGGGGTGCCGCGTTATCAAGGAACTGTGCACCGGCGTTGATTTGAGTGAGCGCTGAGACTGAGTGACCCCGCTGGCAGCCGTTCGTTCGTCTACTGACTTCGAACTGTGCTACCCTGGTGCCTGCGATATTGCCGTAGGCTCAAGTAAACCATACCGGCATGCGGACATCCTTCCCCGGTGGCAGCGGAGGGCCAAATGTCATATTTACCGTGTTTCCTAGTCTTTAGGTACACGCGCATGGGCCCCACGTGAACATAAAAGAGTCCCCAGTGCACCGTGAATCCAGAGAAGCCCGCATGCATTCCCCATGATTCCACAAGTACTGTTATCCTTTTCAAACTGGGTTTATCTTGCAAATGTAAACTTCCTGATTTATTTAATTGGTGGCAGCGATACCAGAATGAAAATGTGGTTATGCATTTAAATGAACCAGGCTTTATTATTCCATGTATTGGTGATATATAAACCTGATATTCATTTTATTTATTGATAGAGCTATTCCTAATATTTATGCAACACCAGTGTTCCTGAAGTCCTATTTACTGTATTTATTCTCAACCTGAATCCCAGAGTGCTGTAACAAATGAAATGTGAATGTGCTTCCCCAATTGATCCCTATTTACAGCAGAGAACTTTTATATAAAGGAATCGTATTTTTCTACAGCAGTGGTGTGGTGTCCTTCTTTTTGGTGTGACTGTGCAGGGGGTTATTATTGGGTCAGAGCCGGCTTAGCACTACACTACAGCCTTCACTGCCTTGACACTTGAGCCAAGCTACCCCCTTTGTGCTGGGCTTGCCCATCGCAGGTCCAACATATGCCATGAACTCTTCTGATGAGAAGGAGGAGCCGGAAAAACGGCAGGGAAGACCAAGTCTTGAGGGAGTTGAAAAGAGGATGAGACCTTTGGTGGTAAAGAGAAATCTGGTCTTCGCACTATTTTGTAATTACATTTTTTGTAATATGGCTCATGTTCGGGCTGGACTGTTCCCATGGGGCACAGGGTCAAGACTGATTTGCATATGGCTACGATCAAACTGGAATGACATTGTTCTGCATTCTGTCCATCATGTGTGCTTTTATTTAAGTATCCATTTTAATCGCAGCTCGTGAAGGGGCTGCGATTAACATGGATACTTGAATACTAGCACACAATCTCCCCCGCAGCCTAGCTTTACTACCAAACCAATACAGCAAGTCTGCAAACAAGGCAGATTAACCTAGAAATACAAGCAGTGTTTTTAAACTTGCTGTATTGGTTTGGTAGTAACACGAGGCTGTGGGGGAGATTGGGTGCTTTTGTTTAAATATCCATTGTTAATCGCAGCTCGTGAAGGGGCTGCAATTAACATGGATATCTAAATAAAGGCAGACACTGCTAACTCCTTTTCACAGTCTACCTGTTTGAATATCTCAAAGAGAGCTATTGTTGCTATAATTGGCAAATAAGGGTACCGGTGGGTACACTCCCTAAGAAGGAAGCAGCTGAGATAACTATGCCAGCTACAATCGTTTACAAGAACTATGCTGCATACTCAGAGGCTATTTAAATGATACATGTGTATTCCTCTTGTGTGTAGAAGCTCAATGCACTGTTTATTGGTTTACCTTAATGATGATACTCTTTAACAATGAAGAGTTTCAGCACAATGTTGGTGTATTTTTATGTGACACACTCCAGATCACAGTGTTAACCTACTAAAATAAGTTGATTGTTGTGAATTGATAAAACCAACAAATGCATTACACACAACATAAGGTTGGAAACTAGAGCCCTCCAGTGGTTTTAAAAATGCTATGCCCCTTTGAAAATGTTCGTCTTTTGAGCTTCATAACGCTGACAAAAGAGTTAAAAATATCTTCTTTTTTTTTTAGAGTTTTATATAACGTGAACTAGACCCGAAGATATCAGCTATCAGAGCGCTTTACATGAGCACCAGTTTATTTACACATGGACGCATTCATTTTTTGTTAGGCACAGCAGCACTCAAGGGGTTGAGTGATTAGCCAAGAATCACAGGATGCTGAGCATCATCTCGACTCAAACCAGTTCCCCAGGTTCGAGGTACACTGCTCTAGCCATAAGGCTACAAAGATAAGTGCCTACTCCTCTGTAATGGCAATCTTAATAAAGTTCTGGTGTAGCCAAACTCCTATAAATTATATACCAAGTCAATTGGCCTTCACCAATGTGATGGTGTAGTGCTTTCAGCGATTTGGGGATAAATTCAGCAGGCCCTCTTTACTGGGAAGTTTATTTCAAAACAAAGCAGGCAGGTATTAAAAGTGGGAGGCATATGACACGGCCAAAACACTCCCTAGATAGGTATCCCTGAGGTATCGGGTTCTGTCAGGCCTACATACTCTGCAAAAACACTCAAACACCATAGACGGAAATTGGCACGGAAACTGAAAATGTAAAGAGACAAGTTTATTAGGACCCCATGGGGTGGTGGTACACTCCTACAACACCCTTCGGTAATGCAAGAAGTATCACACCGAACATCGGTGCGCGACCTCTTTTATACAGTTTAAAGGTAATAAAAAGATAGGCGGTACACATTTGAACAGTTTTAGGTACATATAAGGACATTTTTGGCGCACAGCCAGCATGTGGGAGGAGCTTAATACCACTGGTCAGTTAGGGGAACATTCCTAAAGAGTGACCACTCTCTTAGTCCGGAGATCGTGTGTGCGCATGCGTGAAACTGACCATCGCTAAAAATAGCCTGTTGCTGGGCAGGGTAAGGGTTCATTGGCATGAAGGAAGGACGAAAGGGCACGCTGACCACGAGGCCGCATGTTCATACAAAATGGAAGCCACAAAATACAAAATGGCTTCCGTACTTAAGTCAAGTTAATAGAAAGGTAGTGTAGCTGAGCTAGACGCTAACTCAGGTGCTGCCAAATTACGACAGACGGCCCTTTTAGCATTTAGCTGAGAAGCTACCTCATAATGGAAATAATCCGGATGTTCATCCTCGACATCTATCATCATGATCCGCCTCACTTCGACATTACTGATTTGTACATTTTTAGCAATAGCTCGTTTGGATGGGATACAGGCCGTAATACATACGGAACATAGAGCAGGACTACATTGAATACATAAACAGCAAAAGAAGAATATTCCAATAATTGCACATAGAATCGTTAGCAGTTTCCAGCCCCATGTACTGAGCATAGTCTAAAACCAACCTGAAAAAGTTCAGGTACCATTATCAGTGTAAATTTCAGAGGCAATTTTGTGCAATTTAGAAATGGCATCATACACAGAAGGCGAATTGTCAGGGACATAGACGCAACAACTACTTCCGATGATACGACATGCACCCCCACGATCAGCTAATACTACATCCAGAACCATTCGGTTCTGAAGTGTAACAATTCTAGTAATCTGGAGCTCTTCAGTTATATTCCCTAAAGCAGAAACAGTTTCATTAGCAACTGTCTCCACAACACGTGTTAGCCGCCTAATTTTCCTGCTATTTAGAGCAGCGCCCACAAAAGAAAATAACCCTAAATTAAAATCCACATATTGTTGTAGGGAGGTGTCGGTTTGATCAACCCCATCAATGTCCAATGTCCTCTTAACTCTATTCAAAATAAAATCATGATATAATACAAAATCATTATGATACATAGGTGGGGCAATAAACACAGGGGGTAATACAAAGGATATGTAACATGTGCCTAACCATCCAAGAGGAAGACGATGATAACCTTTATTACCACAGATAAAATAAGTGTTTCGTGAGGCCACAAATGAAATACCGTTGGGAGTATCAAAAGCAAGAGTAATATTGCATTCACTTCTCCCCACCGGAACGGTCCCCTTATTCCTAATACAGAGATCTGCTTTCATATCAATGACAGTAATTACATGTAAACTGGACATATTTGTAAGTCTCTGATTAGTGAAGATGCGAGGTGCAGATCCATTGTCCGGTCGATATTCTTCCCACTCGAATTTAGTTCCTTCTGCTTGTGGATAGCCATCTCGATCATTATAGCAGACCTTGTTCAGTCGGAAAAGTGGTCCACCTTTTGTTGGCCACCTTAAAGTAAAGAGAAGAGTATACCAAGCATTGCATGACCCATTATGAGAGAAAGGAAGAGGAATAAGTGGGGTTCCTCCCTTCTTCTGATGCCCGGGTAACATCCCACATACCCAACAGTTGGACGTGTTGGTCATATTGTGCGTGTGATGCAATATCTGAATAAAACTATTATTCAAATAAGTCTGTCTATGTCTTTCTTCGTGATAGGGCAAAGTAAAATGAAAATGTTCAGATGGAATTGGAGTGGTAGGCAGTAAATAGTCCCGTGCAGGAAATAGTCTTTCTGTAGTCCAAGCTATTACTGCTATCACCACTATTGTCGCAACAAAAAGAACCGCACCCAAAAGTCTTCTGTTTCTCAGTGTCATAGGTGCCATGGTACAATGAACAGAAGTCTCAAGAAACAAACTAAAAATAAAAATATGGTGCTGAGAACCGAGGCTGCCGTTGAGTTTTTCTCCGAGATTCAAGACGGGTGTCGCTACACTGGCCAGAACTGATCCCCCCCCCTTGATATTCCCGGCTTTCGTTTCACAAACCTCGGAATGGTTACCAACCAGTCATGAAAAATACAAAAAAAATTATTTCCTCGGCCGTAGATTGTACTTCACTCCACCAGAAACAGTGTGGTCCGGGAAGGCTCCCTCCGACTCGTGAGGCATAACAGCTGGGCTCTTCTCCGCGTCCAAGATGTCTCTGTAGTCGGACAGCACAGTAGTGTTCACCAGATCCGGAGAGACACGTCGGCAGTGCGTTGAATGTATCCACCGCTTCTTATTCGTGACATGCACAGCCGTCCGCGTTGCCAGCAGCACTTGCTCAGGGCCACGCCACCTCGGCTCCAAGCTGCTGGATCTCTCAAACACCTTAATCATCACGAAGTCGCCAGGATGAAGATCGTGAGCCTCTCCAATGGAATTGTCGGGGAGCGCTTCTCGAACCTGTTGATGAATAGACAAAACGGGCACTGGTTAGATGCTGCGTTTTCATTTGGTTCAATAGCGCATCTACTGCATGGGGAACTAACACCAACAATTTGTGCGATAAAACTATTCCCTCACTCTGCCGTATAGCTACTGCTGTTGCTGCAACTGCTCGAAGGCATCCAGGCAGTCCTCGAGCCACAGGGTCGAGTACCGCTGAAAAATATGCACAGGGTCTCTGTTTGTCTCCGTGTAACTGTACTAAAACTGACAATTCGCATCCATCCTTCTCATGCACATACAGTGTAAAGAGCTTTGTATAATCTGGTGTACCTAACACTGGTGCAGAGCAACAAGCTTGGCTCAATTGTTCAAAAGCATTCTGGCATTCATCCGTCTATTCAAGGGAGGTTGGTGCAGTTTTGGACAGCACTGCTAACAAAGGTTTTACAATGTTTGAAAATCCTAGTATCCATTGCCTGCAAAAGGACGTCAAACCTATGAAAGCACGAACATCCTTCTGTGTGCAAGGGACTGGTGTGTCTAAGATTGCTTGAATTCGGTCTGATGTTAATGCACGTCCCTCCTTAGACAAAAGATGACCAATATATGTCACCTTTGGTCTACAGTATTGCAGCTTTTTCCGTGAAACCTTGTGATTATGTTTAGCAAGAAAAGAAAGCAGGGAAAGCGTACTCTCCTCTCATTGCTCCTGTGTATCTGCTGCAAGCAAGATGTCATCAACATATTGTATAAGCGCCACCCCAGACTGCAAATCAAAAGAATCAAGCTGTCTTTCAATGCCTGGCTGTAAATGCTGGGACTTTCTGTGTAACCTTGAGGAACTCGACAAAATCTATAAGATTTATTATTTAATGTAAAACCGAACAAATATCGGCTATCAGGATGAATGGGAATAGAAAAGAAAGCGTTTTTCAAATCGATCACCGTAAATGTAGTAGCTGTGGGTGGAACCAGAGTAAGTAACGTAGTGATATCTGATACTACTGGGTACTGGGGTACAACTATCTTATTAATTTCTCTCAAATCAATAATGAAACGATAAACCTTGGAGTCTGTATCTTTCTTTAGAATCGGCAAAATTGGACTGTTGCAAACATTGTAGGGAACTTCCTCCACCACCCCTGCCGTTATCAAATCATTCACAATATGTGTCAAGGCCAGTTCGCCTTCTCTAGCGATCTTGTACTGAGGAACACGAGGTAATGTCGCTCCCTCCTTCACAGTAATGTGCACAGGTGGAATAATCATTTTACCCACATCTGTATCAGAAATGGCCCATAACGTACTTGGAAGGGAAGCTAATGCATCGGACTCTTGCATGAGGCACAATCTCTCAATTTCTGGGTAGTTTTCATTCAAAATAACCCACACCCCTTCAGGGGCACAGCGTATTGTTGCGCGAAAATGCTTTAGCATATCAAGTCCCATAATATTATCTGGTGTATTTGGGGATAATAGAAAAGGACATGGGGCAGTGAATTTGTCAACATGAAAGGTAAGAGGTTGAGACAGTGGGCTTAGAGAAGGTGTTCCATCGAACCCTATTGCTGTAATTATTTCGCCAGACAGGGGAGCCCTTGGAACCAAGTGTTTGGACAGAGCGCTACGAGTAGCTCCTGTGTCAACCAGAAACTGATCAGTAGAACCCAAAACATGAGCTTATAAATATGGACCCCTCTGATCGACTGGTACCTCAACCGATTCCACACCCCATCCTACGCAATCCTATGCATGTCTATTATCCTGTGACTCAATATGTTCTCCTTCAGCTACCTGATATTGATTCCGTCGATCAAAAGTATTATGCTCAACCTGACCACGACCCCTCTCTTCAAACCTACCACCGTCATTCGCTCCACCTCTCGGTCCTGAATAGCTATTCCGTGACCTTCCACTTCCTCGACCCCTCTGACTACGCTGTTCACGAAGTACCGGACAATCTGCAAGCCAATGCCCAAACTGCTTACAGTATGCACACTGATCCTCAGAAATGTCGGAACGAGGGGGAGACGTAACGTACAATCCTCGTCTGCCCCTATCATTCCCTCTCGATTGCGTAACATGAACTTGTGCCAACATTACCTTCGTCTTTAAGTCTTTTACTTTCTTATCATTACTCTCTTTTGCCTCTAATTCCTGTCGTTCATAATACTGAGCCATTGTTAATAAAGAGGCGGGCGTTGCAGTAGTCCACGAACTTTCACTAGCCTTTAATCGTTTTGCAATCTCCGGTAGGAGATTAGCCATATACTTGTCTACAAACAAATGCCTGCCCTTGTCCTCTGTTAATGATTGACCACTATAATCATGGAATGCTACCTCAAAACGTGAAAAGAAGTCAGAAACTGATTCATCTAACTTTTGCTTACAAGATGCCAATACTGTCCAATCTATTTTCTTAGGGGGGACAAGCGTTTTTAATTTATTCAAGATAGCCGTTGGTAAATCTAAAATCAACTGACACGGCTTACATGCAGGTTCCCTATCTAAATCAGCTCTCACTATGTCCTTTCAATCCGCACCTAATATCGTTCGATCGTCAAACTTACGAATCGTCCTCCACATATCAGGAGGCAATATCAATCCAAAGAAAAGATCAATATCGACTAACGTCATAATACATGAAGAAATAGCGCCCTCCACACCTTCATAGGAAGCTGCTGGATTTCTACGGGGGTCAGGCAAAGCATTCTTAAGTGCCATAACATCTGGTCTATTCCATGGTGTATAACCCCAGTTATATATGAAGTAACCCTTCGCATCTACAGACGTCTTATCGTCGTCCGTGCCTGCCCCTTTAGGAGGGACATACAAAGGCGCAGCTTCCCGCATAGGCATAACATTAATCGCAACACTCTTATCTGATCCATAGATAGGGCACTCTCTGGAATTTTCCGTCGATCCAGACGCTGATTGCTCCGATGCCTTTTTCGCCGCTCGCAATCGTGTCGCCTCATCTCGTAACTGAATCAACCGCCGGAAGAATTCGTCCACATCTGAAAGAGCAAAAATACCTTTACGAAAATTCTCACGACCAACTGATATATCTTTAGGTTCCAACTCAGGAGAGTGTTTTCTAAACCGCTCAACAACTTCATCTGCAAAATGATCTAAAAAATACAACCGTTCCTTGTCAGACCACTGACTCATAAGATCATTAACCTCTGAAACAGTTATAGTATTTATATTAAGTTTACGAGCAATCGAACGCAATTCCGTCATACGCTCGGTATGTAACCTGGTACGCTGTTTATCCTGATTATCCTCGTCCGATTCCACATCCGGAGCCGTAGGCTGAACATACGGAGGCGGGCAACGATCTAACAAGGAAAAATCATCTAATTCATTAGTAAGGACAGGATAGAGAGAACGTCTAATAGGAAACTGACCATTAACTTGTAAATTACGTTCTCGACTCTGTTTCTCTTTCTGTTCCTGTAATTCCTTTTCCTGTAGCTGTAAAGCTTTATCCCGAGCAGCCTTGCGCTGCTCTTTGTCCGCCAAGGCTTCTTCACGCTTCATTCGTTCACGCACCGCTTTCTCCCACATACGCACACAATCAAACATGTCCTGTCTAGACCTGCGCTGGAACAAACACTGCTCCACATACTGGACTTTTCGCAAATCGAATGACCCATGTAGTGGCCACTGCAATTCACGATCAGATTTTGTATATTTATGCCATAACGTACTATACATTATGGGAGGGAGGCCAAATTTAATGTACATTTCACGGTTAGGAGTCCCCTCTGGGGGAGCCGGCTGAGATTCATTTAATCGATAACTGGTACCGTTTCCAAAACAGCACATTCCTCGGAGTGTGCTGAAAACAGGCATGTTCAAAAATATCCCGGAAACGCGATATTACAACAAATGGCACTTAAAAAGTACTAACTCACGATGTGCCGTTCAAACAAATTCAAAATCAGAGAAATATCCCTACATGCCTGCCTATGTGAGGTGCACTCCACACATAATTCAAATCATAGGTTCAAACGTTAGCTAACTCATACAAATTCAAATTCAAAAAGCCACAGTAAGTGTCAGTAGACTACCTTACCAAACATAAGCTTACCAAATATCTTCAAAAGTGTCCAGATTTCCAACTGCCAAGTTCCGTAGCCGAATCAGCCAAAACGGGCACTACACGACAAACCAACCGATCAGGATCTCAGTCGAAGACCGGCGCCACCTGGAAGGTCAGATCAGAAGGAAGGGAAAAACACCGTGGGTGTCGAGACTCGGGTCACTCAGTGGCAGCGTGCACGTCCATGGCGATTTTCCAATCCTTCGTTGTGACCTCTCCTTCGGGCATCCGAGTCGTCGATGAGTCCCTTCATGGTCGCCAATTGAGGTATCGGGTTCTGTCAGGCCTACATACTCTGCAAAAACAGTCAAACATCATAGACGGAAATTGGCACGGAAACTGAAAATGTAAAGAGACAAGTTTATTAGGACCCCATGGGGTGGTGGTACACTCCTACAACACCCTTCGGTAATGCAAGAAGTATCACACCGAACATCGGTGCGCGACCTCTTTTATACAGTTTAAAGGTAATAAAAAGATAGGCGGTACACATTTGAACAGTTTTAGGTACATATAAGGACATTTTTGACGCACAGCCAGCATGTGGGAGGAGCTTAATACCACTGGTCAGTTAGGGGAAAAATCCTAAAGAGTGACCACTCTCTTAGTCCGAAGATCGTGTGTGCGCATGCGTGAAACTGACCATCGCTAAAAATAGCCTGTTGCTGGGCAGGGTAAGGGTTCATTGGCATGAAGGAATACGAAAGGGCACGCTGACCACGAGGCCGCATGTTCATACAAAATGGAAGCCACAAAATACAAAATGGCTTCCGTACTTAAGTCAAGTTAATAGAAAGGCAGTGTAGCTGAGCTAGACGCTAACTCAGGTGCTGCCACATTACGACATCCCCTTCCAGAGTGAATGTCTATATGCACATAGCTTTACACACAAAACACATGGGCGAGAAATACTTAACAAACAAGACCATAACCCAACAATAATTTGATTTTACCCATGGGTAGAGAACACTCAGTCACATAGACCACTCACTAAAACGTGGGGTTGTGAGAACATTATGAAACTAGAAACAAGAAGTCATGCACTGTGGTGGTATTACGCCTGGTTCACCAAATTGTTTAATGCTAGTCAACTCACCCTCGGTGTGGTTTCCCCCAAATGTTTTACCTTCATTCCTCCTGTTTTGCTGAATTAGTTTTTGTTGGCTCTAGAACTCTGTGAACTTTCCACTACTAAAGGGCTTGTAAGCATGGTAAAACTGTCTTACACCCAAATGGCATTTTTAATTTAATAGTAAATCCCTATTAACGTTACCGTATACCCATGGCTGGTCAGTTATATGCAAAGAGTGGGCCTGCAGCACTTATTGTCATGCCTGCCGAGTCCAGGAGAACAATGCGTGGTTGGCAACGGTTGGCAAGGAGGAAAATGCGGAACTTGAAGCATGCGCAGTAGCCACGCATGCGCGAGAGATTAGCGTTGCAGCCTTAAGCCCGCCCCAAACTCACAGGAAACGCTTCGCGTTTAGCCAGTGAGAGTCCCATCTCGTTCCGGGTCTTGTTGTGGCGTCCGAGGAGCTAGGTGTTCGTGTTGGCGTTTCTGGGCCGTTAGGCTGTTGGATTGCTCGTGGCGGGAGTTCGTAAGTTGAGTAGGGGCTTGCTTCTCAGTTTCGATTGCATTCTTGAGTATTGCCTGTATCGTGTTGCTTGGATTTTGACCGTGGTGATGAACGGTAATCCTCGTGATTGAAAGGTCGTTTTCTAGGAGATATTTCCTATATTTAGTGCCACCAATTGGTGTGGTGGAATAGGAGTTCTGTACCTAAGCTTTCCATTAGGTATTGGAGTATTTTGTTTGAGCGTGTTCACGTTATTTGAATTGGTGAGTGACTCTTCATTTAGAGAATAGACAAGTGTAGGACTTATGTATACCATTCATGAGGTCCTTTTTTCCCTTACAGATACAGTGACTAGTAGCCACCAGTTATACTTTCCTCATTTCCAGTTCATTTCATACGTTCCCTATGTTAGAGGCATTCTCCACTTCTCATAAGGTACATTGGTTAGCAGTACTTTCCATATTGTAGGAACAAATAGGGAGGGGATAGTGTGCACTAATTGTTTCTTATATATATTGCAGTGCTCATACCAGAAGAGAAGCCTCATCTGAAGCAGAGGAGGAGTGTGGAGCGCCATCCTTTCTTTTCCTTTCTTACCCTTGTTTTGTTCCCCTGTGTTCCCCTTGGTTACTTGCTGGTTGTTGGTGTCTCTTCCCGACATCCGGGGGGTGACGAGGGGGAGACAGGGTGTTGAGCATCGTGAATCCAGGATACTTCCGAGACAACAAGGTGCGTGCATTACAGAACGCGAAGCCTCTATAAATTTGTCTCCCGAGTATCATGGATCTCACGTTACAAGACGTGGCAAACATGGTGGGGAATCTCCAACGGGAAACCCAAACCATTGCAGACAGATTAGAGGCTTTAAGCCAACACAGAGGAGAAGGAGCTAGTGCAAGTAATCAGGCCCCAGTAGTTCAAGTAGTTACTCCTCATACTATTCCTTTGGCACCTCCTGAAAGGTTCTATGGAGATCCTTCTAAATGCGCAGCATTTTTGACTCAGTGTCAATTACATTTTCTTTGTAAAGCTGCATGTTTTCCCAACGACCAAGCTAAAGTAGCCTTTGTCCTATCTTATTTAGGGGGGTCAGCAGCTAACTGGACTATACCCTTGATAGATAAGGATGACCCCTTACTATTGGACTATGAGGCTTTTCGTAGAGAGTTACGTAAAATGTTTGATAAACATTCATTCACACATGCAGCAGATACAGAACTCTTGAACTTAAAACAGGGGTCAAAAGATCTCATCACTTACATATCCACCTTTAATAGATTAGTGGTGGAGGCTGACTGGCCCACTAATAAACGCAGTGCCCTTTTTTATAGAGGATTGCGTGAGGAATTAAAAGATGCATTAGCTCATGTAGTGGATCCTCCAGAGACATGCCCTGAATTAATCGATTTAGTGGTCAAATTAGACCATCGGTTAGGAGAAAGGCGTAAGGATAGAGTCAAATATGAATACCCAAAATTAATCGGTAAAGAAAAGAAACTTGAACCTGAAGCTAAGTCTGACGAGTCTGAACCTATGCAAATAGGCAGTGTTAAAGGACCTTTATCTGAGGCCGAAAAACAAAGACGCAGAGAGCACAAATTATGTCTTTACTGTGGTAAGGCAGGACATTTTTTAAGAGAGTGTCCCATAAAGCCCAAACAATTCCGGAAGTCGGAAAACTAGCTGACCCGAGGGTAACAGAGACCTTCCCACCGGGTCCTTTGAAGCACATGGTCTCATCTTTAATGACCAATGAAGGACATTTTTATGTCACAGCTAGTTTTTCCTGGTTAACCGAGTCTGTCACACAATCTGTCATGGTTGATTCAGGAGCATCTGGTAATTTTATGGATCTTCATTGGGCCATAGCTCAGAAAATCCCTAAAATGCAAAAAAAGGCTACAGAGGAAGTATACACTATTGATGGGAGTCCATTGAGATCTGGCCCTATCACACATTCTAGTATCTTACTAAATGTACATATTGAACCTACGCATTGGGAAACTCTTGCTTTTGACATCATTGAATCTCCCCAATTTCCTGTAGTATTGGGTCTTCCATGGTTACGTCTCCATAATCCTCATATAGATTGGAGAAATAACTGCCTCACATTTGAGGAGAAAGATAAACAAAACATCTCTGTTACCACTTCTAACCATCAGGTTTCCCCAGTGCAGGTTAACACATTGTCCATACCAGACAAGAATTCTGTGGTTTCCCATACCTCCTTAGATTCAGATCCTTGGGACCAACCAGATACCATACTACCCTCTGTGTATCAAGATTACCAGGCAGTCTTTGACAAGGAAAAAGCAACCTGTCTGCCTCCTCATAGATCATATGATTGCCGGATTGAGTTGCAGCCGGGTGCTCGTATACCAACCAGTAGAGTATACTCCCTTACAGAAAAGGAAAACATATATCTAAGGGAATACCTTAATACTATGCTTGAGCTTGGCTTCATCAGACCCTCTAGGTCCCCCGCTTCCTCTGCATTATTTTTCATCCCAAAAAGGGAGGGGGGTCTGAGATGTTGCATCGATTATCGATCACTAAACAGTATCACCATTAAAAACAAGTATCCCTTACCCCTCATCTCCGCACTCCTTGACCAAATACAAGAGGCCAAATGGTTCACGAAATTAGATCTTCGTGGGGCCTATCATTTGGTCAGGGTTGCTGACGGAGATGAGTGGAAAACGGCATTCTGTACCAAGTTCGGTCTCTACGAATATATGGTAATGACCTTCGGGCTCTGTAATGCTCCTTCAGCATTTCAGTATTTCATCAACGAGGTGCTGAAGGAGCATCTTGACAAAAGTGTAATTGCATATATAGATGACCTCCTAATCTATTCCAAGACCCTTGAGGAACACATAGATCATGTTAAGGCCGTCTTGCACCAGCTGCAGATTAATGATCTCTTTTGTAAACTGGACAAATGTTTTTTCCATCGCCACCAGGTCGCCTTTTTGGGTTTTATTGTTTCAGCAACAGGTCTGAGCATGGATCCACAAAAAGTGAAAGCTGTTTTGGAATGGCCACCTCCCAAAACGGTTAAAGAAATCCAGCAATTCCTTGGATTCGCAAATTTCTATAGGAGATTTATACATCAGTTTTCAGCGCTTGTGGCTCCTATCACTCGCCTGTTGCAAAAAGGGGTCCCCTTTCATTGGTCCGAGGAGGCAGATAAGGCTTTTACCATTCTTAATAAGTCCTTTACCCAAGCCCCTATCCTCAAACACCCTGATCCTGCTAGTCCGTATGTGGTGGAGGTGGACGCCTCGCAGGTAGCCGTGGGAGGTATCCTTTCTCAGGCAGACAGAGATACTGGTGAACTACATCCTGTAGCTTATTATTCTCACAAATTAACACCAGCTGAGATAAACTATGCTGTGGGGGAAAAGGAACTCCTGGCTATAAAAAAGGTATTGGAGGAATGGAGACAATACTTGTTGGGCACAAATCATACAGTTACTGTTCTAACAGACCACCGTAATGTATTTAAAATCGGCCAGAGCATTGTCTATGCGACAATTGCGGTGGACACAATTCTTCAATGAATACGATTTTACTATCCATTTCAGAGCAGGCAGACAAAAAGGTAAGGCGGATGCTTTATCACGCTTGGGATTTGAGCCATTACCACATGATGATACACCTCCTTGTATCATTGCACCTCAAAAAATCATAGGATCACTAACAGCTGAAGAAGCATTCACATTACAAGTACAAAAGGCCCAACATGACCCTGCAGCCCAAGACATCCTACAACAACACCAATCCGTAGTGAGGACAAACCTCCATTATGTACAAGGACGGTTGTTCATTCCGACGGTACCCCTTCAAAAGCAAGTTATGGAATGGTGTCATACACATGGGGTTGCGGGGCATCCGGGATACAAGAGGACATTAGAATTGATAAGGAGGTATTGTTGGTGGCCCCAAGTAGCTACAGATGTACAACGTTATGTGCGGACATGTCCAATATGTGCACAAGGAAAACCATCACACGAAGGTTTAGTGGGGTTATTGCTACCACTTCCCACACCTGTAGCCCCCTGGCATTCTGTCTCAATGGACTTCATAGTGGAGTTACCCAAAACACAGAGAGGCAATAACACTCTTCTTGTTGTTGTAGACATGTTCACCAAAACAGCTCATTTCATCCCTTTAAAGGGTCTGCCCACCTCCTCTGTTCTGGCGAGTGTATTCCTGCAGAATATAGTCCGACTCCATGGATTGCCCTCTATTCTGATAACAGATAGAGGCTCTCAGTTTATATCCAGATTCTGGAAACAATTATGTACCTCTTTAAAGATGGAAGTCCGCCTATCGTCTAGCCACCATCCCCAGACGGATGGGCAAACAGAGCGAGTAAATCAATGTTTAGAACAATTTCTGAGGTGCCAACTTCTGCAGGACCAGAGGGAGTGGGATGAGTTGATTTGGTTGGCAGAATTGTCATACAATAACAGTCATCATTTTTCCACTCTATTCTCTCCTTTCTATGCTTCTCATGGTTTCCATCCTAAAGTCTTACCCTTTTCTCCTTTGAGACCTTGTGCAGTCCCTGCTATACAGGATGTAGTTTCGCATTTGCAAACTGTACATTCTAATATCCACGACAATTTGGACCGAGCTAAGACACAGTACAAGAAGACTGCCGATTCACATAGACAGGCAGAACCCAAGTACCAACTACATGATAAGGTATGGTTATCTACCAGACATTTGGCGTTGAAAGGTGCATGTAAATTTAAACCCAAATATATAGGTCCTTTTTCTGTTGTCCAAGTCATCAATCCGGTAGCCATGAAATTGGGATTACCATCTTCTATGAGAGTGCACCCTGTTTTTCATGTTTCTTTGTTGAAACCGGTTTTGCCTGATACCCGCCTGCCAGCTATTCCTCTTCCTATACCGTCGGTGGTAGACGATGGTGATGAATACGAGGTGGGTGCTATTATTGATTCCAGACGCGTGCGTCGCCGACTGCAGTATCTGATACATTGGAAAGGTTTTGGGATAGAGGAGAGATCATGGGAACCTGCCAGCCACATACATGCTCCGCGTTTATTGAGAGCGTTTCACAGAAAATACCCTAACAAACCGAAACCGGTGGGGGGCGTTGTGGGAGGGGTATTCTGTCATGCCTGCCGAGTCCAGGAGAACAATGCGTGGTTGGCAACGGTTGGCAAGGAGGAAAATTTGGAACTTGAAGCATGCGCAGTAGCCGCGCATGCGCGAGAGATTAGCGTTGCAGCCTTAAGCCCGCCCCAAACTCACAGGAAACGCTTCGCGTTTAGCCAGTGAGAGTCCCATCTCGTTCCGGGTCTTGTTGTGGCGTCTGAGGAGCTAGGTGTTCGTGTTGGCGTTTCTGGGCCGTTAGGCTGTTGGATTGCTCGTGGCGGGAGTTCGCAAGTTGAGTAGCGGCTTGCTTCTCAGTTTCGATTGCATTCTTGAGTATTGCCTGTATCGTGTTGCTTGGATTTTGACCGTGGTGATGAACGGTAATCCTCGTGATTGAAAGGTCGTTTTCTAGGAGATATTTCCTATATTTAGTGCCACCAATTGGTGTGGTGGAATAGGAGTTCGGTACCTAAGCTTTCAATCAATCAATCAAGACATTTGTAGAGCGCACTACTTACCCGGAGGGTCTCAAGGCGCTTGGGGGGGGGGGGGCTGCTACTGCTCGAACAGCCAGGTCTTGAGCTTCTTCCTGAAGGAGAGGTGGTCTTGGGTCAGGCGCAGGTCGGTCGGTCGGGAGTTCCAGGTCTTGGCGGCCAGGTAGGAGAAGGACCTTCCTCCTGTTGTCGTTCTTCGGATGCGGGGGACGGCGGCGAGGGCGTGACTGGCTGATCGGAGATGGCGTTTGGGAGCGTAGAAGTTGATGCGGTTGTTGAGGTAGCTCGGGCCTTGATCGTGTAGGGCTTTGTGTGCGTGGGTGAGGAGACGGAAGGTGATTCTTTTGTTGACGGGGAGCCAATGCAGGTCTCTCAGATGTCCGGAGATGTGGCTGTGTCGGGGGATGTCGAGGATGAGTCTGGCTGAGGTGTTCTGGATCCGCTGGAGTCTCTTCTGGAGCTTGGCGGTTGTTCCGGCGTAGAGGGCGTTGCCGTAGTCCAGTCGGCTGGTGACGAGGGCCTGGGTGACCGTCTTCCTGGTCTCGGTGGGGATCCACCGGAAGATCTTCCGTAGCATGCGCAGGATGTTGAAGCATGATGAGGAGACGGCGTTGACTTGTCTGGTCATGGAGAGGGAGGAGTCCAAGATGAAGCCCAGGTTGCGTGCGTGGTCTGTCGGTTTGGGTGCGGTGCCCAGGGCGGGGGGCCACCAGGAGTCGTCCCAGGCAGAGGGCGAGGAGCCCAGGATGAGTACTTTCGTCTTGTCTGGGTTCAGTTTCAGGCGGCTGGTCGTCATCCACTCGGCTGCATCTTTCATCCCTTCGTGAAGGTTGGATCTGGCGGCGGCGGGGTCGTTGGTCAGGGAGAGGATCAGCTGGGTGTCGTCAGCGTAGGAGATGATGTTGAGGTTGTGTTGGCGTGCGATGGCCGCGAGGGGGCTCATGTAGACGTTGAAGAGGGTGGGGCTCAGCGAGGATCCATTAGGTATTGGAGTATTTTGTTTGAGCGTGTTCACGTTATTTGAATTGGTGAGTGACTCTTCATTTAGAGAATAGACAACTGTAGGACTATGTATACCATTCATGAGGTCCTTTTTTCCCTTACAGATACAGTGACTAGTAGCCACCAGTTATACTTTCCTCATTTCCAGTTCATTTCATACGTTCCCTATGTTAGAGGCATTCTCCACTTCTCATAAGGTACATTGGTTAGCAGTACTTTCCATATTGTAGGAACAAATAGGGAGGGGATAGTGTGCACTAATTGTTTCTTATATATATTGCAGTGCTCATACCAGAAGAGAAGCCTCATCTGAAGCAGAGGAGGAGTGTGGAGCGCCATCCTTTCTTTTCCTTTCTTACCCTTGTTTTGTTCCCCTGTGTTCCCCTTGGTTACTTGCTGGTTGTTGGTGTCTCTTCCTGACATCCGGGGGGTGACGAGGGGGAGACAGGGTGTTGAGCATCGTGAATCCAGGATACTTCCGAGACAACAAGGTGCGTGCATTACACTTATTGAGCCACCGTTATGTTGCCCTTTAAAATATGGCTCAGCTCTGCCATAGAAGCCTGTATGTGCAGTTTCAAACTGCCAATATAAACATTGTGCCAGGTCAAAACCACCCTCCTTTTTAATGCATATGTCACTCTAAGGTAGACCCTAAACATCCCAGAAGGCAGGGAGTGTTGTATTTAAAAAGGTGGATATATACTTTTACGTTTTACATGCCCAGGTAGTGAAAAACTTCCAAATCCAATGTTCACTATTTCAAGGCCAACCTCTCTCGTAGGATAACATTGGATTACCTAATTATATTTAATAAGTGATTTATTTTATTTTGGAGCAGGTAGGAATGCCTTGTTTGGTGTCTGCATAATTGGAATTTGAAATCCTCGTCAATGGTAAATTCATATTTTAGGTCACAACCATGAAAATGCCAGTTTTAGAAAGTTTTCATATGAAAGGGGGTTTGGCCCTAAACGACAACTAGAAAGGGCCTACTATTAGAAAAACAAAGAGGATCTAGTCATCACATTCATGTTATGCAATTATCATATGGCAAACCAAGAAACAATCATATGGTTTGGAGTATTTATCTACTCAATTATTCATTATTTTTAAATTGAGCATAGTTATTCACATATGTTCAGAACAGGGAAGACATCACAATTCAAACAGTGAATGTACATTAACACAATTGACAAAAAACAGTTGATGAGAAAACATTACAATGCACATGACCATACAAACCAGTCATGGTTTCGAAAAAGAAAGAAAGAAACTTTAAGACCCTTAACGTGGCGCTGTATGTGTGAAAATGCACCATCTTTTCACTTTTTTAAGTAAACGTTTGGAGTGACATTTGGCACTGCACAGGCGCGTGGTCTGGTTCCTGGCGCACATAGCCATGGTTGCAGCGCACAGAGACCCTCCACTGCCGCATACAGAGGAAAAAATTAAAGGGAACATTGGTCAAGACTGATTTGCATATGGCTAGGTTCAAACAGGAATGGCATGGTGAGCAAAAAAACGATGGATTTAGGCCCATATCTCTGTACTGGGGTGAATGTATGACATTGTTCTGAATTCTGTCCATCAACTGTTGTTTTGGCATTTGTCACCCCGAGTGGGACGGGTATGCTCAGACGTGAGTCCTGTGCTCTCCATGCCACTGGAATCAAGCTATCCTGGCTGATGAGGGCTGAAAGCCCGAAACCAGTCCTAGGATGTTTGTTTCCAGTCCATGGAGGACCTGGCTTGGCAGTTCAGGCTGGACTGTTCCCATGGGGCACATAGTCAAGACTGATTTGCATAAGGCTAGGTTCAAACTGGAATGGCATGGTGAGCAATAAAATGATGGATGTAGGCCTAGATCTCTGTACTGGTGTGAATGTATGACATTGTTCGGCATTCTGTCCATTAACTGTTGTTTTTGCTCATGAGAAAGGAGGGCACTAATCTCTTCCAACCTCCAACCTTAATTTATAGCAAAAAGAAAACCCCTTTTTAAAGTCATGTATTTCAGGGAAACTGAAGAAAGGGATCCAAACTGGGAACCCTGAAGTTAAATACCAAAGGGAGGCCCCATGGAGGTACAGGAGAATGGACCACTGGCCTCTCCGGTGGATACTTCTAAACAAATAAGAGGCCAGGGGGTCAAAAGCGGGAAATTAATTAGCCCCTAATTGGTTTAATTATGGTCCGCTGTCTGCAAAGGGTAGAAACAGCCAATCCAAGGAGAGGCCCATCTCTCAGAAATCCCCAAAACACTGTTCTCCTCAAAGGATGTTGGCAGAAGGCCTGTAGAAAAGCACAATTGGGTACAATTACTCCAGTGCCTCCCATAAGTGTTAAGCTTAGTGGCTCTTCAATAGTTTTGTATGAATAAGGCAATCTTGGAAGAACAACGTAGCTATTCCAGCCTCCGCCTCATAATCGCCAGACCCTCAGAGAGAGCTGGCAGAGAGAGAGATTTCCAGCAAGATGGGAAGTCTGATGGGAAGTTGGACTAGAGAAATTCTCAAAGGAGGCTAAACTGCAAGATGAATCAACCACGGAAGGTAGGGTTTTATCTTCCAAAAGAGAACCACCAAGAGAACCTCCGTACTGTGCTCCTGAATTTTATCTATGATTTTGCTGGTCTGACAGCCTGACAGTGTAACGGATTGAGCCCTCGGTTGGATGGGTAAAGTAAATAAACAGCCAGTAGAGCTGGCTGTTAACCTGTTACGAAAAGCAAAACCCAAAAAAAACAGTAGCATAGATTTAAAATATAATTATCTTTTTTCCCCCACTTTGTTTATATTGCAGAATTGTGCAGTCAACTGTGTACATCACTGCGCACATGGTTACAATGTGATAGAAGTGACCTGCTTGGGGCCACCCAGGTCTCCTCGGACTACATCTCAGCCGTCCATACCAAATAAAGAGTCGGACGAACAGTGGAGAATATTCTAATAATTTTTTGCACTCAGAGCGGCGCCCCGTCTGCACAGTCTCGGAGTGTGGTACAGAGGGAACTGAACTCAACAAGCATAAAGATACATTATGTACGTTTCATAGCCGGGCAAGAACACGCCCACAGTGGAATTTTCCAAGCAGGTGCAGCTAGACAGTGAAATACAAAAAAAGGTTTCAGAGCTCATATTTTACACAAACTAGCATAATCCAAGTTTATCCATCCTGAGCCCATTACTAGCAAAGTGGGAGAGGGCCTCTATCTAGTGAGAAAGCTATGCGCTGACATGAACAGTGTACTCATTACTGAAACAAAACCTAACGTGTCAGAAACGAAACTCAGGAGGGGGCATTTCTCGGAATTAAACAAGATGTTTCGAACAGGCTAAAATGGCATCTCAAAAGAAAATGGTGCAGCAAATGCTAACTTACATAGGGCACTGCGTAAGTGCAAACGGGTCTATTCTAACAAATGTGTGAGATTGACATACAGACAAAGAAATGCACTACATACATCTGAGTGCCCTCCTACTGTCTGCAATGAGCCCAAGAATAACCTGGGACTAGATCCGCGCTCAATATCATAAAGAGAATTTTTCCGTGCCAGATGTATTGCACAAATCCCATGGAATAACAAGGGTAACAACAATAAAAAAGGAAATGGAATGCAAAACCAAAAAAACTCTGGCAGTGTTTGGCGGTGGTGATAAAACCTATACTTTCTTGAGTCATATAGACGGTCTTGAATACATTTTGGAATCCACGTCCCCGTGCTGGACCAGCTACTACTCGGGTTGCAAGACTGCGGGCTATGATACGGTGCATCTGGTCAGGTAGCAATTATCAGTTAACATAGACATGGAGTATCCCCAGTATCCAGAGGTGATTTAATAGAGGACTCCAACTGTTTCCCCCAGAAGACCATTAGGGGATGGCCAGTCCCAGCATGGTCTCCGATGCAGGGGTTACCACTCTCAGCACTCTCCCCCAAACCATTCACCTCCGCCAGTAGACATCATTTGACCAGTGTGTTGGCCTCCTGCGCCCCACCTGTGAGGCGGGGGTCTCTGCCTGTGTCGGGTCCACCATGTCCCCCGGCTGCCTAGCTGACTGTAACCTCTCCAACATGTCCACCCAAATCTCCAAGTCATGTTCAGCATTTTCATCCATCTGAACTGAGCGCAGGCAGTGCTCCTCAGTCACCCCCCATTCACACATATCAGTCCTCTATTTGGCCAAGCGAGGGGGCGCATAATGCATCCAACGTATAGCAATACGGCGTTTAGCCAGCACTGGCCCCAATAGAGTTAATTTATATTGCATACGGGTCGTTGGTTTGGGGGCCAGCAAAACCCCCATAAGACAGTGTTTGGCTGACGCCTCAACAGGGACTCCCGTAGTGTCCCACAGCAATTTGAGGACCCTCATCCAGTATGCCTGGAGGCTAGTAGAAGCTCAGGGCATGTGTGTAAATGTCACAGGTTCAGTGCTGCATCAGGGGCACGTCGATGAGTGTGCTGCATTAAGTTGTGCCAATCAGTGAGGGGTCATGTAAGTGCGATGTAGATAGTGAAATTGTGTGAGTTTAAAGTGAACGTTGCTAGCCACTGCTCAAACCTGCGTGAATGCCTAGCTCCACTCCCCCTCCTTAAGGGGAAATGATAAGTCTCCCAGCAATCTACCTTTATACATCGACTTCATGGTTTGCCATCAGGCTTGATATAGATGGGAAATAAATCCCCTGAAGGAACCCGGATCAAGGATCAACATCAAGGTGTGGGTTTCTTCGGGTTCCGAGTCGTCCACAGCTCACGCGCTGTGCGTGATATTTTTGCCTAGTGTAGAAAATGGACCTCTGGGACCTGGTAACATTCTCACACATCAGCAAAGGAGAGGAAAGTCCCATTGAGATATAGGCCACCTGGTCCCACACAAGCATTGTCAAACCATCCAGCCAAGTCCATCACCGTTAGCATGTGATAGAAGCTGTGGAGCCATTGAAGTGGAAGCAAACGCATATATGGGGCCCTTCACAAAACGTGGGTGACCGCTCGCTCCCTGGCCCACCCTGACGGACTATGAAAGGGCAATCCAGCAAGGTTTGGTAACCCATCATAGGATATCTCGGAAGGTCTACCCCTGTGACCCAGTCAGCCAATAGTTTAATCTCTGTGTTTGGACCCTTGGCACACCACTGCTCCAGTTATAAAAGGAGTCCAGCAAAGTATTAAAGGCCAAGGTGCAGAAGGCCTGAGAAAACAGCGATGCAGTACTTTTTATTGCACTCTCCTTGTGACATCAATGATGCGTCATATTTACAGCATGATGCATCATGTCTCCAGGAGTTACAGATACGTCAGTATTTCTGAAGTATCTGTAGCCGCAAAAATTACTCATTGCTGCAGTGTGTCACAAAAGTGACGCACCTCCAGCAACGGATCATTACACATAGGCAAGTCCCAAGTTAAATGTTCCTGCATCACTCTTACGCCTGCAATGAGGCAGGCTTAAGATATTGATGCATTTTCATCCCAGAAGTAGCGCAGTGAAATCCAATAGATTTCACTGCGTCACTTCTACGACCCTTTCTTGCATAGGAACGTCCCCTCTGCATACATTATACCTGGTGCAGGTATAATGTGGCGCAGGGGTTTACAAAAGTGATGCATCTAACTTGATGCTTCACTTTGTAAATATGGCGTGACATGGCACATTTTTTACGGCGCTGGTGCGTCACAAAGAGTGGCACACGTCTGCGCAAATGTGACGCAAGGGCTCATAAATAAGCCCCTCAGTTTTTATATCTCCAGTTTCACCCTGCTGCACTTCACCGCCCACACTGAGATGAGGAGTCTGTTTAGAGTGGTAAAGGTGGCTCTAGGGATATACCAGAAGGAGTTCTGTAGAACATGGAAGCAGCCAGGGCCCACTCATCCCATAATAGACAGGGTAGGCAGTTCGAGAAACAAATAGAGGATTCTAAGCCCAAAAGAACCGCTCCCATGTTCAAAGGTGTATTGGGTCTCAGCCGTATGGGTACCCTTGATACCTAAATAGCGTAAATGATCACATTCCTATTTAAACTCCAAAGCAGGGAGATCTATGATTCCCAGCCAGAGTTGCCAGTTGGAACATAGCCGACTTCTATCAATTAACAATCAACCCCGACTCGGCCCCAAACGCTGACAATATGTCCACGAGGGTGGGCACCGCTTCCTCTGGGTGACAGACACAAAGCAGCACCTCATCTGCATATAAAGATATGACATGGGTATGTCTGCCCACAGTTATGACCCAGCGGGCCAGATTGCACTGCAGCTGGATCACCAACAGTTCCATTGCCAATGCGAAGAAGGGCGGAGAAAGCGGGCATCCCTGTCTCATGCCCGCGCCGTAGAAATAGCAGCAGAAACTACACAGCCATTGCGGACCCATGCTGTTGGTTGACAATATAGTAAACAAACCCAAGAAATAAAGTCCGATCCTAGGCCCATTCTCCCCAAGAACTCCCTCAAGTCCCACATCAGGGTGTCAAATGCTTTCTCAGTATCCAAAGCGACCGCAGCTGCCTGTACATTCATGTCTGCTGTTGAATGCAGTTTAAGAGAGAATCTTTGCAAATTAATATGGGTTCCCCTACCCAGCATAAACTCACATTGGTCATCGAGGACCAAATGCTTCACCACCCTACCTGGACGCATCACCAGCACTTTAGCCAATAGTTTGGTGTCAACCCCCAACATTGATAGGGACCGGTAAAAACCTGGTATAAGCGGGTCCTTGACAGGTTTAGGTAGCAAAACAATCTGGGCCTCCCGCATACAGGAAGGCAGGACCCCTGCACGTTTGGTCTCCTGTAGGGTCTCTAGCAAACAAGGGAGAAATAGGTCTGCAAGTGTCTGAAATATTCCACCGGGAGACCATCTGAACCTGGAGACTTGCAGTGTGCCATATTCTGCACTGCCTCTTGTAGGTCCAAAAGCCGAAGGCGTCTCCGTGGCCCTCCGTGAGGAGTAGAAGTGCTAGATTGTCAAGGAACCACCCTATGTCAGCCCTGTTAGCCATTGCATCCTCCCTTTATACACGTCTTCAGGTGAGTGTGCAGTTAGGAATTGATACCAGTCTGGGTGGAGACGAGGTGTCCATCTGTCTGTCCAAGCAGCAATATGATCGGAGGGACGTTCTCGCCCAAGCAGCCATGCAAAGAGCCTCCCTGGTTTATCTCCTTCCTGATGCAGCAGCTGATGATACTCTTGGTGGACCAGGCAGTACAGCCTATCCCATATGTCTCCAACCCTGCGCCGAGCGTGCAGCAGAGCCTCACTCCGCGCCTCCATGATGGGGTTCTCACCTTGTAGGACAGCCAAGGCATCCTCTGCCTCGGAAAGGTCCTTCTCTAGGTGCTTCCTCATATCACCCACTTTAGACAGACATTCCCTAGGCATCACAACCTACAGCATGTTCCACTCGAACCCCCTGGTAGAAGTGGACAGCCAGTTGGTAGTAAAGTAGCCGCTAGTCATCTCCCTGAGCTCCTCTTGAGTACACTATCTTTCAGAGCCTCCGGCTGTAGACACCAAAGGGGGACCCTCGGCCAACAACTCTCTACTCCCTGCCCCCCACTCCAACACCACAGGGGCTTGATCCGAAACAACGCGGCTTAATACCCGCGTCGGCAAGACCGTAGGGGGAGCCTTAACGGAGAGCAGGAATCGATCCAGATTACTAAAGAATGTGCATGCAGGGGTATAAAATGTGTAGCCCCGTTTATCCAGATGAGTCATACGCACCGTCTACACAACCCAAGTAGTTCATGGCCCCTCGAAGAGCTAAAATCATGTTAGGTTTTGTTTGTGGTTTCAGGGGATGTCTATTTAGTTTGTGCAATCTAACGTACAGTTAAAGTCACCTGCCTACAGTATAGGAATTCCAACATATAGTAATAATTCTTTCTCCAAATCTAGATAAAATTCACCGTCAGCTACATTTGGGGCATATACGTTCAGTAGGCAAACTTGTATCCCATACAACACGCCATGCACCAAAATATACCTCCCCACTATGTCTGCTACCCAACCAGTGAATTTGAACAGGATCTGCGGGGCCACCCAAATCACAACTCCCCAGGCATAAGTGGAGGAAGTGGCCGAGAATATTTGTCATCTCGATTTTTTATAGAGTTTTTTAGTCTCTGCGTATTGTAAATGTGCAATTCCTGTAACATTGCTACATGAATCCCATGTCTATGAAAATGGGTTTGCATCCGATATCATTTTACAAAGGAGTTAAGCCCTCGTACACTCCATGTTACAAAATTTAAACAAGCTTTTTCTTAATCCAAGATCTTGTGAAGTTCCTTCACACACCTCGTCAATGCTACCGCCAGTAATCGCTATAATTATAAACATCCCCACCCTCCCACCGGGTAAACCCAAGAACTATTTGTGCCTCCCCAAGCATGATCCAACCTGCAACTCCCACCTTAAGAAAATCTGGAGTGAACCAATATACGCAGACACCCCACAACCCTTCACAGTTTGGGAATATATGTAAATGCAAACACAAAAGCAAACTGCCATACACACCTCTCACACAACTGTGAAAGTCAATTAATAACAACCTTTGTCAAGAACTGTACAGGCAAAGGTAACCACTAACTCCACTGATCGTTCCTCAGATGCACCGCAGTCAACCTACTATTATTACGTGCTCAGCTGAGGAGACACCCAAACAGCTACACTCACTGGCGAGCCACGGGTATACCCACCCACCTCCAGCCACGCCACTCACCCAATCACACTTACTCAACAGTCACAGTCTTGCTCAAGTACACACTATAAAGAGAGAATGAGCAAAAGGAAGAACAAAGGGGGGTGGCCAGCCCGCATAAGTACCACTTCGGTGCCCATCCCGCTTATATGAAGGTGAGACCGAATAGCCAACCTGTGATGTACACATAAAACACAGGTTGCATCCTGCCCTCCTCACGCACACCAAACTGATAACTACTACTTATTAACGTTCCGCAGTGAAACTCATACTACTCCAGCATCACAATGAACATTCAGGAATTAATGGTCTGGGGGTGTCCTCCACAACATCACCCATGCTAGTATCTGAGTTCAAAGCAGTGACCACTTCCACCAGCACTGTAGCTTCATGGCATTCAGTCTGCAGAAGTGCAGGGCTTATCCAAGGTGGTTGCTTCCCCTCTCTGTCCGAGTCCAACCACTCTAAGTCCAGAGAGCCATCCTGGAGTGCTGATTCCAGAGCGATGCATGTCCGCCTCGCTGTCCACGGTTGTTCGCTCTCCGCAAGCGCTGTGTCTCAAAGGGTCGCCCATTCGATTCTTTCGCAGCCAGGATCCCACCCTCCACTCTCACCTCTAGCCCATCTCAGTCAGCTTCGGGAGTGAGAAAGAAATGTGTGCTACCTCCATGGATGACTTTCAGCTTAGCAGGATAAAGTAGCATGCACTGCAGGTTCATCGCCCTCAGCTTTTGTTTCACACCAATAAAGGACATCCTCTGTTGTTGTACTAGGCACAAGTAATTAGGTAAAATATAGATGGTGTGGCTTTCAGAAACAGGGTCGTCCACCCGTCTTACCTCCCCGAGAATACAATCACAGTCTCAGTAGTTTAGGACCTTGGCTATGAGTGTGCGAGGAGTAGCGCCCACCAGGGGAGCCAGTCCTAGAGCACAATATGTCTGTTCTATTAAGAAGAGGGGGGAGAGGAAGGCCGTTGGGAGTGAGTTTTTAATCCAGTTTTCAAGGTACAGTTCAGGGGTACTTCCCTCCACTCCCTCCAGGAAGCCAACAAATTGAAGATTACATCTTCGGGAGCAGCCCTCTGCATCCTCAGCCCTGCCTGCTGTTTTCGCAGAGAGGGCCGTCTTCAACTTAGAGACCTCACCTGCTCTTTAGAGATAGTAGCCTCTCCAGGGACCTCTCTGCCACAGCGCAGAGGTCAACCCACAGCAGACTGACATCGAGAGAGACAGCGTCAATCTTGGCCTGCACTGAGGCTTCAATAGATGCAAGGATTTGAGCCCCTGTGGGGTCCCCATGTGTGCCCTCAGCAACAAGATCCCTCTATGGAACTGGCCGTGGTGCACCACCCTGCACTGTGTACTGGTCCATCTTGGTATGCTGAACCCCCCTAAGCGGTCTGTCCTTCCTCATGACCGCTACCATCGGTACAAGGAACAGTGTGTGAGGTAGCCAGAGCCTCGCCTAGGGCAGCTTCAATCCCTCCATCCCCATTTAGTGCGGTGCAGGGTGAGTCTCTTAGGAGGGCGTCACAACCAGGGAGCGCCAAATCCAACACCACTCCATCTAGTTGCCACCCCAAGGCAACAACCTGGAAGGGGTGCAAAAGGAGCTCCAGGGGCAATACAGCGCCGGGGGTATGAGGGCAGGCCGTGACCCAATGAGCCATGTGCCACCACACCAACTCTGCAGGTGGTCAGCCCCCCAGTGCATGCGGGGCAGCAATGGCCCACCACTCCCAGCAACATATCCTAGGTCTCCAGGGCGGGCAGTCCACCGCAACAGAAGCCCAGTCTCAGCTGCAACATGCTACAGGACACTGCACTGCAGGACTACCAACCCCCAGCACCGAACTGGGCACCACACATCAGTAGGAGGGCACCAGCGGTCACCCAGTCCTGTAGTACAGCTGTTCACCGCACTCTCCCGCTATCGTCTACTCATTTTGGTTTAGTAGGCAGCAGCAAATGTACAGCATTGCATGCAAGGGCCCCCAATGCAAAACACAGTTCAATCAATCAATCAATCAATCATGCCATTTGTATAGCGCACTACTCACCCGGGAGGGTCTCAAGGCGCTTGGGGGGAGGGGTATGCTACTGCTCGAACAGCCAGGTCTTTAGTTGTTTCCTGAAGGCGAGATGGTCCTGGGTCAGCCGAAGATGGATGGGGAGGGAGTTCCAAGTCTTGGCAGCCAGGTAAGAGAAGGATCTTCCTCCGGCGGTGGCTCTTCGGATGCGTGGTACGGCTGCGAGGGCGAGGCTGGTGGACCGTAGCTGGCGGGTGGGCGTGTAGAAGGTCAGGCGGTCGTTGAGGTACTTGGGGCCCAGGTCGTGGAGAGACTTGTGTGCGTGGGTGAGGAGCCGGAACGTGATCCTCTTGTCGACGGGGAGCCAGTGCAGGTTCCTCAGGTGGCTGGAGATGTGGCTGCGTCGGGGGACATCCAGGATGAGTCGGGCGGAGGCGTTCTGGATGCGCTGGAGTCTTTTCTGTAGCTTGGCTGTGGTTCCGGCGTAGAGGGCGTTTCCGTAGTCCAGTCGGCTGGTGACGAGTGCCTGGGTGACAGTCTTCCTGGTCTCGGTCGGGATCCAGCGGAAGATCTTGCGAAGCATATGCAGGGTGTTGAAGCACGATGAGGAGACGGCGTTGACTTGTCTGGTCATCGAGAGGGAGGGGTCCAGGATGAAGCCCAGGTTGCGTGCGTGGTCGGTTGGCTTGGGTGCCGTGCCCAGGGCTGGGGGCCACCAGGAGTCATCCCAGGTGGAGGGCGAAGATCCCAGGATGAGTACTTCCGTCTTGTCCGAGTTCAGTTTCGGGCGGCTGTCCTTCATCCACTCGGCGACGTCTTTCATCCCTTCGTGTAGGCAGGTTCTGGCGGTGTCGGGGTCTCTGGTGAGGGAGAGGATCAGCTGGGTGTCGTCGGCTTAAGTTCAGTTCAGTTATGCATCAGTTCTATGGATCAGAGATATGGGTGGGCCGCAACAGCTCCCACTAGAGTTCCAGGCAAACTGATGGGTCACTGTGTGCCTCCCAGCCAAGGATCCACAGCACAGCAAGCTGAGCAACACCACTGTGGCACCTGTCATTGGCTACAATGGGGCTCCGGCATCCACAGCCAGTCACACCACCTCCCGCCAAGATCATGAAGGCAAGAGCCCCTCACCTCACTGGATCAATGCAGCTGTGTGGGGTCATCCCTTTAGCCGCTGCCCCGACCAGCACTCCTACCTGGCTCCAGTGGTGTGGTAAGCTGAAGAAAATACCAGGCCGCCGATTTGCCCTCCTAGCTCTGTGGTCATCCAGCAGCATGGAGCCTGCCTCAGCACCGAACCAAACCTCCGGCACAGTGCTTGGACGCCTCAGGGCAGCTATGTGGGCTTTATAAAAATCATTTTCATTTCATTTCATTTCATTTCACAGCAGCTCCACCTCAGGCCGCAGGTATAGGCGGAGGCATGCCCGGCCGCCACAGAGCTCTGCAGTTCCCAGAGCGGCCCAGGGCCTCCAGTATCGGCAGCTGGCCTAGTCCTGCCGCGCCCACGCCCGCAAGGTCTCTGACGTGGGGGCTGTCATGTACATGGGGCCGCCACTCTGCTCTCCTAGCGATTGGCAATGGTCACAGTCAGTCAGCCCGGTCTCCTGCAGTCATCTTGTGTGACAGTAGGCACCTGCACATGCATGCCCGAGGACTCTCGGCCAGCAGCAGGCTGAAAATAGGCCCCAGTGTCACAGCCCCACCGGGCAGCGTCCTCTGACTCAGGACCGTTTCTCCAGGATCACCGGGGCTCACCACATCCAAGGGGACAACAGTAAAAACAATATTATGGTATGTTGTGTAGTTCCTAAAAATACATAGGATCCGCACGTTTAGACAACATAATCTAAGGGATTGGTGTCTAGACTGATTCCAGACACCCTTGCAGGATATTTTGTCTAAACATGCAGATATTATGTATTTTTAGGAACTACACGACATGGCGCCCTACGTTGGACGCCATGGTGTGTAGTTCCTAGAAAATGCATACGATCTGCACGTTTAGACATCATAAACTAATGGATTAGTGTCTACACTGATTCCAGACACTCCCGCAGGATACGTTAGCCTTTGGAACAGCTAGCTCACAGTGCCATCATAAGCCCCCTAACCTTACCAAGGAGCGAATAGTTTCTGGCAACTATCGAACAAGACAACTCGTAATCCTTCAGGGATCATGGAAACAGTACCGTAATTTTCACTGAGTCACTTGTGCTCATTTGGTCTCAGAGAGATACACAGAATAAACGGTGGGGGCGTTTTCAATAAGCATTTATTGAAGCAGCTTCATTCTAGTATAAAGCACGTATAAGATTACGAGCACCAACAGAGTAAATAGAAGGTCGAATTCTACCATGGTGCTAAAACAGTGAATATATGCAGGCATATATAAACATGATATTAATCGAGCATACTCCTATTATGCGGACCCTATCTAAGTGTACCTAAATGTGCCTAGCATGTATGTGAGTGTAAAGCCAAGAATCCACTAGGAAAGAGCCAACCCCATTACCCGATGGGAGAGAACGAAGGACCCCGTCTTGGTCTGGAGTTGGATACCCTGCAAGGGATGCCAGACCACAGCGTGATGGAGTTTCTGCGTGCAGGGACCTCAGTGTCTTATGTCAGCGTGGAAGCTTCTCCTCTGTCTATCTAGTATAGGTATGGTTTTTTTATACCATACTAGCTTACCAGTCGCGCGTTGCTGCAATCTCTGAAGAAAGGAAATTTAAGGAAACACGTTATAATAACATTCAATTTACATTGTGTCATTTTTATTGAAACATTCATTTTAATATGGAAAACATTTCAAAGTGTCGTTTTAATTCTATTTATTTATTTGAGTGCTTGTGGATACACGATTTTTTTGTTTTTCCGTCTGGTGCGTACATCAGGATTCAAAAGATTATGAGGGCCCTGGGGGGGCCGATATTAAAAATCTTTTATGCCAGAAACCTTCGCGGGAGTGTACTCAACAACTTCCCAAAGTTTCCTGGCGATCGGATGAATGCTGTTTTAATTCTATTTATTTATTCGAGTGCTTGTGGATACACAATGTTTTGTTTTTCCATCTTGTGCGTACATCAGTATTCTAAAGATTATGAGGGCCCTAGGGGGCCGATATTTAAAAAATAATTCTGCCAGAAACGTTCACTGGAGTGTACTCAACAACTTCTTAAAGTTTCATGGCGATCGGATGAATGATGTTTTATTTCAATTTTTTTATTCGAGTGCTTGTGGATACGCGATTTGTTGTTTTTCCGTCTGGTGCGTACAATTCGAAAGATTATGAGGGTCCTGGGGGGGCGATATTTAAAACATTTTATGCCAGAAACCTTCGCGGGAGTGTACTCAACAACTTCCCAAAGTTTCATGGCGATCGGATGAATGGTGTAGTAACGCATAAAGGACAAACAGACAGACAGAAATACATTCGTTTTTATATATATAGATTGATAGCTCTTGGGTTCCTTACACAATCAATGTGTTGTGAGTAGGATTATGTAAATGAGCCTACATCAATACATGCACTTATGCAAAGTAGTTCTTTCGCCCTAGGTTGAAGATGACCATGACTTTTATACAGAGTATATTCATGCTGTTATGTACATCATGTGCAGGGGACTTTTCTAAGAATCCTCGTGCATAATAAATGAGGCTAGTTTCATGGAAACTGATCGACATTTATTCAGCACATAACTGGGTAAAAGGTAGGTGAAAGGTAATTTAGCTATTTAGGCCTATCTCGGGGTACATAACAGGAAGGATGTGCTGGATTACGGAGGCTAGGTAACGGGCCGGCTACGGAGCTCCCTAGAGTGCGTCTATTGTGGCTGCCATCTTGGCCATGCCCCAAATATAATTATCTTAACTCAGGTGATAGGTGTACTTCATCTGAGACACAGAAACTGAAGCAGGCAGCATCTTGCTAGATTCCACCTATTAGTAAACGTTACAGTTGACTTCCTGTGCAGCCATCTTGCTATGGGCATATGTACTTTTTAGGTCGAGACATGCTGTATTTACTTTGTGGGCTTAGACCCCGCCCACTGCTTTTCATTGGTTTGTTTCAGTGACCTTTACTAATCCTTGCTTTTAAGGGTGTATTTGTCCCGATTTTCCCACCTTTTCATAGTTTGTAGCCTTCCACTTGTGTGCATTTAGGCTAGTGGTGAGCACTACTTTTTTCTTTTGTTTCTGGAGGCGGCATGGGAAGGCTGCCTGGTCAGGCTCTCGGAGCGCACAGCTGCTCCCCATGCTTTTTGATTTCAAACCGCAGTGAAAGTAGGTCTGTAAAGAGAGCTCTTGAAAACAAGCCTGCAAATCCTGTTTTGGTTTGTTTTCTGCGCTTGTTCCTTGCTCGTGTTGCGAGCATCACTTTTTGTTTTATTTCCAATTATACCTTCTTATTAGCACAACACAAGGCAATGTGTTTTTGTGCGTTGCATGCCCTCTACAGCCACTGATGCTCCATCCCAGCTGAAGAGAGAGGCAGCAGAGTTGCGGCTGGTACTCCTCCACTTTTGGTTGCTTACCCAGTAGCTCTCACTACAGAGGGGCTGCTGCCATGTTTACTCCCTTCATACTGCTGGCCTTTCTACAAAGTACAGAGGTTTTATTGCCATCTAGTTTCTAAATGGTACAAAAGGGGGTGGTGATGGACGGGGCATCTGAATCAATCAAACACTCACACCCAGTCAAAAGATCTGGGTTTAATCCATCACCGTTCTTTAGCCCACGCTGCCACCCCAGTTCAGACATGGCTATATGCAAATCAGTCTGACCCTGTGCCTCATGGGAACAGTCCAGCCCGAACTGCCAAGCCATGTCTTCCCTGGACCGGAAACAAGCTTCCGAGGACCGGTTTCTGGCATTCCAGCCGTCTTCAGCCCGGCTTGCTTGAATCCAGTGGCAAAGTGAGCAAGGGACTCACGTCTGAGGTCTGAGCATACCCTGCCACACTTATGGCAGCCAAAAGCGGTACAAAAGGGGGTGGTGATGGACGGAGCATCTGAATCAATCAAACACTCACACCCAGTCAAAAGATCTGGGTTTAATCCATCACCGTTCTTTAGCCCACTCTGCCACCCCAGTTCAGACATGGCTATATGCAAATCAGTCTGGCCCTGTGCCTCATGGGAACAGTCCAGCCCGAACTGCCAAGCCATGTCTTCCCTCGACCGGAAACAAGCTGCCAAGGACTGGTTTCTGGCATTCCAGCCGTCTTCAGCCCGGCATGCTTGAATCCAGTGGCAAAGTGAGCAAGGGACTCACGTCTGAGCATACTCTGCCACACTTATGGCGGCCAAAAGCGGTACAAAAGGGGGTGGTGATGGACGGAGCATCTGAATCAATCAAACACTCACACCCAGTCAAAAGATCTGGGTTTAATCCATCACCGTTCTTTAGCCCACTCTGCCACCCCAGTTCAGACATGGCTATATGCAAATCAGTCTGACCCTGTGCCTCATGGAACAGTCCAGCCCGAACTGCCAAGCCATGTCTTCCCTGGACCGGAAACAAGCTTACGAGGACCGGTTTCTGGCATTGCAGCCGTCTTCAGCCCGGCTTGCTTGAATCCATTGGCAAAGTGAGCAAGGGACTCACGTCTGAGGATTTTGGGCAGTTTGTTCAACAGTGGGGGTGCCTCAGTACTTGGTGAGAGTGCATGGGTCTCTCATGACATGACAGTATGACTGCAAACAAGCTTTCAGGCCAAAACTGATTAGGTGGGTAGAGCAATGGATGTGCCGCAAAAGGTCTGGATAAATTCTGGAGTGTGATGGGAGACTCCTAATGTACATATAGTTGCTGTCAGCAAGCCTCTAGGGGCTTTTGACCCTTTGCTTTCTGGGTTTTTGTGGCCATGAGGAGAATTGACTGGTGTCGGTGAGTGTTAAAAGGGAGGTGGTACATTCTGAAGATAGCATTGTCTTGCTATGGGTTGGTACCCACAGGCTTTTGGTCTCCACCAAATGATAAGGTGGAGGTATAAGTGAGAAACGGACTGCAATCTTAAGTTGTGAAGGTGCTTCCTTCATCTGGTTGGCAGCATTCATGCAGAACACTTTGCTAGGCACTCAACGGCCAAGCACTTGTTAAATCAATATGCATTGACTTTGAGACCTATTGACTTTGCTAATGCTATATAGCACAACCAAGGCTGTGCAACATGGGAAGAAATAAAAAAATGCAATGATGTAGCAGTATCACAATGCTCGTATGTGTGTTCCTTACAAAAGTATGCAAGTGCCTTTTTTATATTTACCAATCCGACATCGGTGAGGCAGCAACACAGAGTGTGTGTGCAAAAGAAGTACATCGCCATGAAAGAGGAACACAGAGGGCAGGGGTCAGAGATGCACACAAGAGTGGTTGGGTTTGAGAAGCACACAGGTGAGAGAATGCAACGTGAGCATGAGAGAGAAGTACAAAAATTAGATATAGAAACACAGATAGCTTGGTTAGCAGAATTGCACATGGGCGAGATGAAGAGGGAGAGTGAGAGTGTATAGAGGTACACGTGCGAGAGAAATTAACACAGAGCAGGGGAGTAGAAAAGCAAATGAGAGAGAGAGAAGAGAACACAAGTGCAGGTGGGTGATAGAAGCGCACGGGTGAGAGAGAGCAGCCCAGAGCATACGGGAGAGAAGCACGTGATTGAGACTGCTAAAAAAGACATGCTCTTACATGGAGTGCTCAAGCTAAAAATGTTCCAGTGGGGTACACGGGGCTTTAAGTGGGTCCGGTCTCACTGGTGCTGAGCACCATCAGTTTTTTAAAGGGGGCTTCAAAACGGGTCTCTATCGGGCTCTGTTTTGTGCCTTGGCAAAGACGCTCCATTTTTTCCGGACTGCAGTGACAGCAGGCACATCAATATGGGTGCTCACCCAGCTTACTTATCTCAGTGGAGAAGTTACACGGCATGACATCCAGGGCCGGACTGGGAACCACAACAGGCCCAAGCAAAGCGCTCGGCCACCCCCCCTCCCCTCTCTGGAGGTGCTGCCGAGTTCTTTGCCAGGGCGTTTTTCGGCTGATTTTGGTACAGGCCCTGTAACAAAAACAGCCCCCAGGAGCCCAAAACCGTCCACCACCCGTGCGGCGCACCGGGGGATTGCCCGGTGCCCGCAATGGCCAGTCCGGCCCTGATAACATCATTCCAGGTGAGTGTTGTAGGGGAAGGGAAATCCTTTAAAGAGTCCTTTTCTCTCTGGATTTCCATTCTCTCTCTTGAAACTCAGGAGCAGCAACAATGTTGTGGTGTCACAAGGGCTTTAGGTGGAAGCTTTTTCAATATAATATTCAAGCTATAGTTGCTGCTTATTTATCTTATGCAATTACAACCATTGACAAAGCCAATAGTCCTGAATTGTTGTAGGTATGATGTTACTTGTTGTATCATATATCTGGATGCAATGACAGAAAAAGCAAAATACAAGTCGGACGACACATTATGCTAAGCACAGATTTTTAGCTTACTGTGTTTTAAGCCACGCCCTTGATTACAGTGGCCACGCCCCTTTGAGAGACCCCCCAGTTTTTTCATCCCACTTAAAGCCCTGGAGGTACATACAAAAGATTGGAAGGCAATAAGCTAAAGGAAGCTCTTAGAACGTCACAATAGGTCTGTCACAGTAGGTAGGCTTGACGTTAAAAGTAAAATGTGATACAGTACTGAGGCACATGGTGGCTTAATGAAGCCTAACACAGGTTGGTGTAACCAGTGGCACATTGAGAAACAGAGCCCTAAAAGGTGCGTATTGCTGCAGAAGTGTAGCATGAAGACACTACCACCCAGTCGTTCATAGACAGCTGGGCACAGGGAGCACAAGTGTCCTCTTTAGAGTGTGGGGTGTATGAGTGTTGCTGTTCAAGAATAGACTGAACACTCCAGGGGACGTAAAGCTATTTTATTAAAGAAGTTGAGATTAATGAAAGAGCCCAGCCCTAGGGTTGGACAAAGGGATGTGCAGGTGGGCACAAAGCTTTGGAAACCTTTCTTCTGTCATTTCACAAGAGGCATTGAACAGCATTTGCCAATGAGCTTGGCAACATTTTTTATTAAAGATGACTGCAATATTTTTCACATACCCAATATTAGAAAAGTAAATTGGTTTATTGTCTACTGCTCTATGCTTCCAAAACTTAGCTCCATCACTTATATTTTAATAGATTCACTGGAAAAGTAACAATATGTAACCTTTTGAGATTTTTCTTTCAAGATCCACCCACTGGGCATTGAAATAAATTATGAAAATACTTTGCAATTTTTCTGAGAATTTGATAGGAGTACACCTTAGCTCACTCCCTGGGAGACAACCATTGGTCCCTCCTGCACCTTAAAAATCTCTTCTGCCTTCAAAGCTGAACCCCCCTCTAATTAACAGAATATTGCTCCCTTATCTCAGCACCAGTTCCTGAGGATCCACGGCATGCGCCCAGTAGTCCGACATATTAGTTTATAAACTGCGATGCGGCATGCACCCTTGCACCAATACTGGAATCAGTACAGTCAAACTAGGGGATACCAAATATTACACCACACCGGTAGTGGCTGTGGACTAGACAAGAACGTGGGGCAGACCAAAACTAACCCTCATAAAAGAGAAGGATTTGAAAAGAGCATCACCGGAATAAAGATTGAAAGATAAATAAGGAAAAGTGGTGCAGTACTAGGCTGATATGCACACTGTGCGTCATGACTGAGCTGTGGTCTGTAATATTAAAAACACATGAAAGAACAAACAGAAGCATGGAGGAGGGGGCAAAGGAGAGACAGAAAAGAAACAGGATAGAGTAAAGCAACACAAGGGAGTGCAGGAGGGGAAGCAACACAATACGTGGAAGCTGTGCAGGGGAAGTCAAAAGAGACAGTAAAGGTAACATGAGGTAGCGCATGGGTGGGGAACGCAATAACATGATCCAGGAATGCAAACGGGACTAGCACACAGGAAGGGCACCAATGAGGGGGTGGGGAGAAGCACTCTGTCGACAAAGAACAGGGAGTGTAGGAAGGAGATAACTATACAGGCGACAGATAAAATACATGCCCTTTCATGGAGTGCTGTTGTTATGTATTACCTCTAGATGGTACATTCCATTTCCTTGTTTTCCTTCCCTTACTCTTAGTGTTCTATGCCAAAACGCTGTTTAGAATGCTGGTATTGCACTGGGCTCCCGGTGAAGTCACCTAGATGACTGGTACCGGTACCTGCCACACAATAAAATATACGCACTCAAGTCTCGAAGTATGGGCGGGAGATCCTGTTAGGTCTGCAGCTCTTTTTTTAGGTCGAGCCTATAGCGGCAGCACGCATGCGCTGCTCGCTTTGCGAGGCCTGCAGTATTCAGTATGGCGTGAAAGTTCAGTGGAAGCTCCACACACTTTCAGCCCATCTTTTTCATTGGCTTAGGTCCTAAATGCTGCCTTCTGATTGGTTTTAGGCTTGTTACTCACTCCTCATGACAGCCATGTCATCATTTGTATCCTTCCATGGCCACCTGCCCCTTTACTTCAAACACTATTTTCTTTCTGTGCCTCCCCCTTCCTCCTGCAGTCTGTGACTTCTCAGCCCCCCCCCGCACTCACGGTCATGCCTTCTCGCCCGCCGGCACTCCCCTTTCCAATGCAATAGGTCTTGCGTAAGTGCGAGTCACTGGGGAGAGGATGTAGCCTTACGGCCACAGCAGTGACCACGTAGCTAGGGAACCGGGTTCGAGTCTCGACAGCGACCTCAACATCCTGTGATTCTGGGCAAATCACTTAATCTCCCTGTGCCTAACAAAAAAAAATGAATGTGTTCTTCTGTAATGAAACTGGTGCTCATGTAAAGCGCTCTGATACTCGATGTCTCGGGTCTAGTTTGCACTATATAAAACCCTAAAAAAAATATATATATATTGCATTGTAAATGCTTGTTTTTAGAGTTCTAAGAATTATTTTCTTTATTGAGTTTGTCCTACCTACTTCGGGCAGGATGTCGGGCTTTATTTACAATGCAACACAAATCAGTGAATGACGGATCCATGAACCTAACCTAGGGAGTGGGGGTTCAGCTAAATGTGAGAAACACACCCCTGTACTGAGAAAAGAAAAATCCTTTTCTTTAGTCCCCTCACTCACCAAGGGTGCCACAATCCATGTCAATGTATATAATCCATCAAGATACTGGGACTGGCTTTGTGGAGGATTTAATTGTAATAGCACCCCTCTTGAAATAGATTTCAATCTGGTTAAGCCCCGCACTAGAACTGAATCGTGAAGTTATGAGAGATTGTTTGGCTCTAGATCAAGCAAGTCGTATTCCCTGGTTGAGTCATGTCCAAAGGCTGGCAGCAAAACTGGGATGGCCAGAGCTGTTTAATTCTCCAGATAAACTAGTAAAAGGTGATATTCAATGGGTAAAGAAATCGCATCTGTATATTGCTTCTATGGAAAGAGAAGAAAGGGAGTTGGTTAAACCAACTGTGCATGCTCATCAGTTGCTAAAAACGTTGGGTGCAATGGAACCCTACTTGATTATGGTATCTAATCCTAACCACCGTTCTCTCCTGGTAAGATTTAGGCTGAATCAGCTACATTTTCTTCGATCAATCAATAATTTGTAGAGCGCGCTACATACCCGTGAGAGTCTCAAGGAGCTGGGGGGGGATGGGGGCTGCTGCTACTCGAAGAGCCAGGTCTTGAGAAGTCATCTGAAGGCCAGCAGGTCCTGGGTCTGATGTAGGCCGGTAGGGAGAGTGTTCCAGGTCTTGGCGGCGAGGTGGGAGAAGGATCTGCCACCGGCGGTGGTTTTCCGGATGCGTGGTACTGTGGCGAGGGCGAGGTTGGCTGAGCGGAGGCTGCGGGTGAGGGTGTAGAAGCTGAAGCGACCGTTAAGGTATGCTGGTCCGGCGTTGTGTAGGGCTTTGTGTGCATGGATGAGGAGTTTGAAGGTGATCCTCTTGTTGACGGGGAGTCAATGCAGGTCTCTCAGGTGGGGTGTGATGTCGTTGCATCGGGAGACGTCGAGGACCAGTCGTGCCGAGGCGTTCTGTATGCATTGGAGCCGTCTCAGGAGCTTGGTTGTTGTTCCTGCGTAGAGGGCGTTCCCGTAGTCCAGTCTGCTGGTGATGAGGGCCTGGGTGACGTTTTTTCTCGTCTCGGAGGGGATCCAATTGAAGATCCTGCGGAGCATTCGGAGGGTGATGAAGCAGGAAGTGGAGACGGCGTTGACCTGCTTGGTCATGGAGAGGGCAGAATCGAGGATGACCCCCAGATTGCATGCGTGGTTGGTGGGTTCTGGGGGTGTTCCTAGCGATGTTGGCCACCAGGAGTCGTCCTAGGCTAAGGGGGTGGAGCCGAGGATGAGGACCTCCGTCTTGTCTGAATTCAGCTTCAGTCTGCTCTCCTTCATCCATTCGGCGACGGCCTTCATTCCTATGTGGAGTTTTGTTTTGGCGGTGTGGGGGTCTTCGATGAGGGATATGATCAGCTGTGTGTCATCGGCATAGGAGATGATGTTGAAGCTGTGCTTTCGGACGACGTGGGCGAGTGGCGCCATCTAGATGTTGAACAGTGTCGGGCTGAGGGATGATCCCTGTGGAACGCCGCAGATGATCTTGGTGGTGTTGGAGCGGAAGGGGGGGAGGCGGACGCTCTGGGATCTGCCGGAGAGGAAGGATGTAGTCCAGGCCAGGGCCTTCTCTTGGATTCCGGCTTCGCGGAGGCGTGTGAAGAACCGGGTTATTTATGCTCATAATTCGACACATTTTGGCTCTAAAATTCATTTCTTCAACAGGTCTCTCCATCTTGAAAAACTCCATCCTCTAACCTTGCTGCTCGTGGCGGTAGGGTGTTCCGTGCTAAGGAATGCGTCTGTCAGTCCAGGGAAACGCCCTAGGACCAACCAGAACCGTCGACCTTGTGTCTTCGGTTTGCACTCCAAAGACTTGACGCCGCGACCCTACAGCTGAACCCGGATGGCGGTTCAAAAAACAAAAACTCGATCAAAACAGTTTCTCAGATGGGAGAGCTGAACTTTCAAAAATAGTGAAGAAAAGGATTTTTATTTTATTAGTCCCATGACTCTTGGTCACAAATTATAACGGCTTGTGCCAGGTGTTGTGTGATCGCAGAATAAGAGTTCAGGCTCGGTAGTGTCCAGTCGAGCTGATGGTGGCACAGTTTCTTGCAAAAGATCGTCACTTTCACGCTCAGAACTTGTCTCAATTAAACGTGCATCGCTAAAAGGCAGAAAACAAGGCACGGTTTCAGTTTCAGAATCAGGAATACCCTCCTGGACCCACCGGTCGTACGGCAGAGGCAAAGGGACCCTCTTACAATGTACGCCGTGGATCCAGTTCTTTTTTTCCTTGCACTCGCACTGCAGTTCGCGTTGCTAAGAGTACCAAATAGGGGCCAATCCAGCGGGGCTGGTCGTTCTTTGTCCGCTGAAAGTTCTTGATCAGTATCCACGATCCAGGATCGATTACATGCCCTGGATCTTCAGAAGCCTGAGGCAATGTATCATGAACCTGTTGGTGTAAGACACGCAATTTAGCCGTCAAGTCATACAAGTAATCAAGCAGTATAGGGTGTTCAATCTCACTGAATTTTGTCGGCCTCGGCACTCCCCATATGTTTGCCGGGCGACCAAAAATTATTTCGTAAGGACTAAGTCCCACTCGTGAATGCACAGTCATCCTAGTCGACAGGAGTGCTAGTGGCAACGCGTCAGGCCATTTAAGACCAGAGCTCGCTTGTATCTTTGCCAACTTCAATTTGAGGGTGCCATTATAACATTCTACTAGTCCAGCTGATTGGGGATGATTTGCAGCGTGGAACTTTTGGCGGATTCCTAAGCCTTCGCACACTCTCTTCATCACTTGACCCACAAATTCACTCCCATTATCACTCCAGACCATTCTCGGCAAACCAAATCTAGGGAAAAACTCTTTGACAAGGGCTTTAGCTGTGGACAAGGCAGAATTATCTTTCAGGGGATATGCTTCAACCCATCTCGAAAAGGCACAAACAACCACGAGCACATATTTCAGGTTGTTACATCTCTCCATGTGAATGAAATCTAGCTGCAAAACCTCGAACGGATACGTTGGAGGTGCAAAGTGATCAGCTGGAGTTGGAGTTCCCTTTCCAGGATTGTACTTCAGGCAAACCATACAATTCTTGACCACATTCTCTGCACACTTAGGAATTCCAGCATTTTGCCATACTGGAGCCAACAACTTACAAATTCCTTTCGTACTGATATGAGCCATTCCATGCGCCATTGTAACCACTGCAAGCACGTACGCATCAGGTATCAACCATCGCTGATGCTCTGACAATTCAACCCAACAACCATTCGCATCTAATTTACCCGTACTCTCTCTCCATACACTCAACTCCTTCTCTGTAGCTTCAGCTTGGATAGACTTCACACTCTCTATTGTATCCTCACACATTCCTTTATCCGGAACCCATCTCGCCAGACCCTCAACATACATTCGACTCATCACATCTCTTGCCGTTTCTTTCGCCACTTCATCAGCAAACGCATTACCACGACCAACATCATCGGTAATCTTCTTGTGTGCACTGCATTTCACAATCGCAACTTGCAATGGCAAAGTAAGTGACTCAAGGAGCTCATTCACCAACTGACCATGCTGAATTTTAGTTCCATGAGAAGTGAGGAACCCACGTTCCTTCCACAATCATCCAAAACTATGAGCCACACCAAACGCATACTGGCTGTCAGTATATATGGTCACTTTCTTTCCTTTTGATAATACACATGCTCTCGTAAGTGCAATCAACTCTGCTGCTTGAGCTGAATTATGTGGGATACGTGCAGCTTCAACAATCGTATGCAAAGTCGTAACAGCATATGCCGCAGTCGTATCACCATTTGGAAGCTTGAAGCATGAGCCATCCACCCATAAGGTACCATCACACTTCACAAGAGGAGTGTCCCTAAGATCTACTCTCCCTTTCGTTTCCTCTTCTGTCCTGAGAAAACAATCATGCTGTTCAGAAACATCTGTCTCTGCTGAAATCGGCAATAACGTAGTTGGATTCAACCTGTTGCATCTCTTTATGTGCACATGACTCGCTAAAAGTGTCAACTCATAACCTGACAATCGAGCACTAGTTAAGTGCTGTGTCTTGGTCCTGTTTAGCAAAGTATCCACTGCATGTGGAACCATTACAATCAATGTATTATTCATCACCAAACCAGCAGACTATCGAATAGAAACAGCTACTGCCGCTGTGGCTCTCAAACAACTCGGCAACGCTCTAGCTACCGGATCCAAAGTCGACGAGAAATACGCTCATGGAGGCTGCTTGTCCCCAAAAGATTGTGTCAACACTGACAACGCACATCCTTCTCTCTCGTGGACATACAGTGTAAAGGGCTTACTGTAGTCGGGGGTACCCAACACAGGAGCCAAACACAATGCATCGCGCAATTCCGAAAAACTCTTCTGACAATCATCAGACCACGGGAGGGGATTTGGTGTATCTTTCAAGTCAATGCCAACAAAGGTTTGGCCAGCAAAGAAAAATTCGGTATCCATTGTCTGCAATATGACGTGATACCCAAGAAAGCACGCACTTCTCTCTGTGTAATTGGCACACTCAATTTTGCAATCGTTTGAATTTGTTCTGGGGTCAATCTTCTTCCCTCCTTCGATAAGAGATGACCTAAGTAGGTCACTTCTTGTCGACAATATTGTAATTTCGAAAGAGACACTTTATGGTGCAAATCAGACAAATGACGCAACAACGATAAGGTGGCTTCTTTACAAATCTCCTCAGTATCTGCAGCGACTTACAAATCGTCGACGTACTGGATAAGAGCAGCACCATTAGGTAAAACAATCGTATCAAGCTGTGTTTTCAAAGCCTGACTATATATTGATGGACTCTAACAATAGCCTTGAGGAGCGCGCTTGAACCGGAAGCTTCGACCTCCTAAAGAGAAGCCGAAAATATCCCTACTCTCCTCGGCAATCGGGATGCTGAAGAAAGCATTCTTCAAATCAATCACAGAGAACCAAGTGGCTGAAGCTGGAATCATGGTCAGTAAGGCAGTGATATCTGGAACGACGGGAAATTGCGGAACTACAATCTTATTCACCTCGCGAAGATCGATCACGAACCTATATGCAGGTGGTTGTGAGGAATCAGTCCTTTTTAGAACAGGCAAAACCGGACTATTGCACACATTACCTCTCGTTTCTTCAATTACATCTTTCTCAATCAGGTCATGAATGATCGCTAGCAACGCCCTTTCACCTTCACTAGAGATCTTGTATTGGGGAGTACGTGGCATTTTAACATTCGCTTTCAACGTCACAACATATGGTGGTATTTCCATAAGACCCACATCATTAGGACCAGTAGCCCAAAGAATATCAGGAAGAGAAGACAATTCTGTCGGAATTTTATCCTTCGATAAATACATCGGGGAGACCACTTTCTTACCCAATGTAAGTTGTACTCCCGAAGGAGAACAATACAATGTCGCGTACAATCTCTTCAACAGATCCAATCCCAACAAGTTCTCACCACAACCTGTCGTCAGAATAAGGGGTGCTTCGAATTCACAAGGTCCAACAGAAAGAGACATAGGACTAGAAACTGGGTTTCTAACTGGGGCGCCAGAAAAACCTACCGAGACATTCGTTAAGCCAGACAAAGGTGCGCCAGGGAGTTTAGAGTGCATCATAGAACTCTTTGTAGCACCAGTATCCAACAGAAAAGGCTCTGACACACCTGATGTAATCACTTCAACATAAGGTCCACTCTTATCTACTGGAACTGAAACAACTCCCTCTCTTTGTCTATGGCTGTCCTAGCAATCATCACCTTCCATATTCTCACCTTCTGCATAGTAGTCATCAGCATAGTACTGAGTCGTCCTACCAGACGCGTTATTCTGCTGATCAAAACTATTCATTGAATTTTGAGGAGGAAAGGAGCGTGTGTTCTGGGGGAACCCTCCGCGTCCCCTTCCTCTAGAAGCTTGTGGAACACCCCGGCCTCTTACACTAGTAACACCATTCATACGCTGTAACAAAACAGGGCAGCTACTCTTAAAATGACCATCTTCTTTGCAATATGCACATTGATTGGGGCCTACGGGAAAACGTGGTTGAGAAGGCTCGAACCTTTGCGAGTTTCGCTGAAACTGCTGAGGTTGCTGATAGTCACGCTGACCACTACGAGGCGGGTACACTTTAGTCTTTTTCTCTGCTCTATCCTTCTCATCCTTATCCCTATTTTCGTAGTAATGTGCAGTAGCCAATATCTGTGCTGATGAGGAAACAGCCCAAGAACTCTCGGAATCCTTCAACTTGGTACATAACTCGGGAAGCAAATTATGCACAAACTTATCGACAAACAACCGTTGACCACCTTCAGTACTCATGTCTTGACCACTGTGGTCAATAAATGTTTCTTCAAACCTAGTGAAGAAATCGGACACAGTTTCATCTTTCTTCAGCTTACACACAGATAATTTATCCCAATTTACCCGCATCACAGGCATTAGAGTCTTCATGTAAGTAACTATCTTACCAGGGAGTTCTGCAACTACAGGCTAAGGTTTAGCACCACCAACTTGTCGACCATCCGCAGCAGCAATATTAACCCAGGTATCACATAACTCTTGCGCATGATCCGTGTGGCGAATCAATCCCCATAAAGGCTGTGGGACCACATTTCCAAACAACATGTCTATATCAGCTAAATTCATAACACATGAGTCTGCGGTCTGTGATAATTCCTTATAATACCCTGCAGGATTTTTACGGGGGTCAGGTAAGGTCTGCTTAAGAGCCAAAACTTCAGCTCGCTTCCATGGAACATGTACCCAAACACGCTGAAAGTGAGCCGGTGGGGCTGCAATACCAAGACCTACATCAGCCTGAACTGCTTCCTTCCATACCGGAGGAACTTCTCTCATTGGATATTGTCGCACCTTCCTCCTAACAGAAGGGTCAGGCTCAAACAACGACCGAGAAATAGCCTCACTCCTAAACGACAACAATGTCGCAACTGCTCTCTCAACATCGGAACCCACAATCGTGCCTTTCGCAAACTCGAACCGTACACGGCACAACTCAGGCGGATTGGGTTCCAAATCATTATCCTCCAATTCTTCACAAAGAAAAGCACACATTTTGTCAAAAACATATCTCTGCTTCGGTGCTTCCCATTGGCGGAAGACATCCATAACAGACTCTAACTCATATCTTGTAGGGTCAGTAACCCATTTATGCGCCAAATGATCCAATACTTCCTTCTCTCTAGAATCAGGCAGTTGGTTACGCAACTGTTTACGCTCTGAAGCGGGGGTCGTGCTCAATGACCCAAAGAAAGGAGACAAAAGACTAGTAACAGTATCCGTCATTCTCTGTCGGACAGAAGGAGAAGTTGACAGGAGAGGAGATAAAGTGGATTGAGAGGAAGCTAATGTAGGAGCAGTAGCAGAGGAGGCAGCGAGAAAAGGTGGATAAGTCGTAGGAATTAAAGACGGAGCAGGTAGCAAAGTCGGCGGCCCTTGAGAAGGCTGCACCAGAGGAGTAGGAGCCAGCTGAAGAGGAGCTGGCGGCTGTGCAATAGCAAGAGGCAAAGCAACCTGCCACTAAAGGTTGGGGAGGTGCTGTAGCACTCTGCGCATAAGGGGGTGGCAAACTCAACAAATGGGACTTTAAAGGATCTTTCTCAAGTTCCTTCGCTGCATCTTGCTGAAGAAGCGGCAGAACTGGATAACATTTATCAATTGCCATTTTATGTTGCCTGTGCAACTGCTCACTCGCTTGTTCTTCTTCGTTATCTTTATACTGCATAGCAGCTTGCATTATCGAGATACCCTTTTCTCTTTTATTCCTCTTTGCTAATTTAATTTCTTTCTGTTTGGCTTCCTTTCGCCATAGGCGGAAAGAGTCAAACATCGCCGGCCGGGCTTTCTTCTTAAAAAGTCTAACCTCTAGATTATCTAAAACTTCCGTGTCAAAACTACCATATTGGGGCCACTGTAGGACACCGTCCTTTCTTGTGTATCGAATCCACACTTCATTATACGTGATAGGACCCACGCCATGCTTCACATAGAGCTCATAGGTTGGAGTTCCAATCGGAGGAACCGGACACAAATCATCCAATCGGGAATCTCTATTACAACCACAACCAAATAACTTTCCAAGTCTGCTAAAACCAGGCATCTTCGCTCACTAGTCTACCTTCAAACTTCAAAGGATTATCGAATATGATAGTCTCGTGAATACACGAGCCCTTCGGCTTTGGTACTTGCAAGTTCCAAATCAAAGATCCCAAGGGGATACCTAAAACTAAGGACTGGGAGACGCTCCACTCATACTTAACTGAGGTATCGATGTCGTCACCAGAAGACCCGTCTATCGTCTCGCTTTACAAATCATCAAAGGGTCCAAGACAGGGCGACAGTCAGGGCAGCAGTCCTTTGTAGCCGTCGGAAAGCGGGGAACCTCGCAGCAAAGACTTTCGGACCACGACGACATACAGGGGTCGATGAAGTGGCAGGCCTTCCTCCAGAATTTTCACACGAAGCTCCTCACAAACCTCAGGCTTGGACCGGTACTGCTGAAGTCGCCCCGCGTTGGGTGCCAAATGAAGAACCGGGTTATTTAAGACCCAGCGGCGCCAGGGGAAACGCCCTTGTCTCCGGGTCCACCTGTCTTGGAGTACAGAGACACGGGATACTTCTTGGTGACGTCAAAGATCAAATTTATTAGCTGCAGCCTATAACAGAGATCCTAGAAGTACAACACGGTGTATGTTCTCAGGAGACTGCTCAACCTTACAAAGCCAGTCATCTCTTTTTATACCAAATATTATGCTTCAGGCAAACATTCCTTATTTACAGTTGACCACTCATATGTTTTCACGACAAATTAACAGCAGGAGCATGATGACAAGCCCATTTTGCAGTTTGCCCAGCCCATAATCAATTATTGGTCAAACCTAACATTCTTCATCAGACAGGTCGATCGAACCCATAATAAAAACGGGCACATCCCCCTTGTAAACGGACCATAAAGAAAGGAGCAGAGACAGGAGTAAGATAAGACATAGCTGTGTGCAATAAAAGGGTTTATGATGTCCTATGCCTTGATCCTCAATCTTGATCAGCTACTGGGAAAGGAACTGGTCTAACAAGTTTGGCTTCGGGCAACGGAGTCAACTTGCCCAGGTCACACAGAAGTCAGCTAAAGGTGTACGTGTCCCAAGGACTCGTTCGACCTTAGTCATCGGCCTATGTGAGGGCAACCACAAAATGGCTACCGTACACAAAATGGAACCCGAGGGTTCAGAACGGAATCCCATATTTCATGGTGATCTCGTCACTTGAACATGACGAAAACACTCGTACATCTTACACTCGCCATTTTCGGTCCGCTGATACCAAAATCGTCATGATACGACGACTTTTATGAAACGGGTTCTGAGTTTCAATACCTCACATGCTGTTAGGGTGCGGTGGCAGACTGTGTCGAAGGCGGCTGATAGGTCCAGGAGGAGGAGAGCGGCTGTTTCTCCTTTGTCCATGATGATCCTGATGTCATCGGTGGCGGCGATGAGGGCGGTCTCGGTGCTGTGGTTGCTGCGGAATCCAGATTGGGAAGGGCCCAGGATGTTGTTGTCTTCGCGGTAGCGGGTCAGCTGGCTGTTGACTATCTTCTCCGTGACTTTTGCCGGGAAAGGGAGCAGGGAGATGGGCCGGAAGTTCTTGGGGTCCTTGGGGTCCGCCTTGGGTTTCTTTAGTAGGGGTTGATCGCTGCGTGCTTCCAGCTCTCCGGGAAGGTTGCTGTCTCGAAGGAGATGTTGATTGTTTTCCGGAGGTGGGGTGTGATGGCTTGTTGAAAACGTGGTGTGGGCATGGGTCAGATGGTGATCCGGAGTGGATGGAGTTTATGGTCTTGATGGTGTCTTTGTCGCTGACGTTGAACCAGGCGGCCAGGCGGCTGGTGCGGGTGGTGGTTGCGGAGGTCTTGGTCTCAGCGGCAGAGGCTGGGGTGGCAGGGTGAAAGAAGGTGGCCAGTGAGTCGTACAGACCTTGCAATGGGGGAATGTCGTTGGTGTTGGAGCTGGGGTTGGAGAGTTCTGTCACGATGCTGAAGAGCTTTTGCTGTCGAGGAGGTCCCAGAGTTCGATGGCGTGCTTGCGAGCGGAGCGGGTGTTGAGGAAGATGCATCGGAGGTGGTTGGGTTCTCTGGATAATGGTTTGGCGGTCCGGATGCTGGTGAAGCTGCAATTCCAGCAGGTGAAGGGTCCTCCTTGGGTGTGCTTCGGGGTGGCCTGGTATCAGGAGTGATTACGTCCTGGGTTGAGTGCGTGGAGGGTTCTGGCGTCGTAGTGCAGACCGGTGTTTTGGCGGCTCCGGGGTCCAGGGGTTCTGGCGCTGGGTGCGGTCCAGGCCCAGATGGGCTTGCCTTTGGCGCGCCCGCTGTGCGCGTCCGGGCGGTGGTCGCCATAAGAGGCGAAGAGGGAGGGAGGAGCAGCTGGGAGGCAGGAGCGGGGCGACGAGGGGGCATGGCCGTAAGGGAAGGGCGGGAACAGCTGGGCACAGAAGGCAAAAAGTGGGGGGTTAAGGGGGGGGCGAGGGGTGCAGCCAAGGAATGGAGTAAGGGAAAAACAACAGAAAAGCAACAGTCAGAAAACAAAACAAAGTATGCAAAAACGAGAGACAAACCGCGGCTGATCTGGGCACAGGCTCGAACCCCAGTCAGGACGGCAGCAGTGGGGGAGAGTGCTCACAGGTGGTGCTGAGGCGGCAGGGGAGCGACCCGGCCCTGGAGCAGGGTCGAAGGTCACTTCGGGATGGAGAAGGGTGGAGGACCTGGGTGTATGGTCATGCGATAACGTTTCCGCCCAGGACACATTGCACTTTATTTTCTTTTGTAAGTACTTTTTGCATATTCGAAAGCGTTTTATCCTCCCAATTTTAAAGGACAAAGGCTTTTTACAAGTAAAACCAGCACTTATGTATTTACAGCTGCTATCCAATGTCTGGGAGATTTTTAGTACACAAGTTTTCGTGCTGCGGCAGTTAGAATAAGGAGGAAAAAATGAGAGTGATTTTTATGATCTAGCTTATACTAATTAATTTTAACAAATTGAGGATCTTTTTTATAATGTCACATTTTAGGTTGTTTTGTCCCTGATTATCCAATGTTTACAATTAATGTAATATCTTAGCTGCTAATTAGTCTTTTATCAATTAAAATTTTGTGTATAAAATGCTTTTATGGTTTTAATTACCCGAATAAAGTACTTTTAACTGACTGACTGATATGCATCACAGTGTTTCATGAGAGGGGAAGTTTATATGTGTTCGAAAAGCTCGTGTTTGGGTTCCATGCCGAAGAAAGATGTCAAAAGCCGTTGGTAATGTTTTGTTTTTCTGTTGAAAAAGTTGTAAATGGAAGTGAAGAAATTGGGGTTATGCAGGTGAGGTGCTTATAATGGAATGCTTGACATTTATGCAAGTGTCCAGAGTATTTCTGTTAATAGAGTGCCATATGGAGAAGGCACTGTGATTGGCGCGAGACGATCGCAGTTATCAATTTTCTGCCACACCACATATACGTGTGTAGAGAGGGGGGTATGTTTTTTCAGTGTTTGGGATTGCATAGGCTTCGTAATTGAGCCCTATGCCCAATAATGTTTACATGCTGCCTTGTTTTTTGAGGAGAAGAACACAGAGGAGTTTTGCCCGCTGCCTTCACCTGTCCAGCCAGCCCGATAGCTATCGTGTTCGACAATGGGTCAGCGGGAGTGCCGGTCATTACTGATTGACGGTAGCCATGTCAGATAGGTGCTGGCTATTGCAACATCCATGTTTTCTGCAAGTTGTAGTCATCCCTTCTCATATGGCTGTTTAGGATTTTGTAATAGTAAAACTCTAAAAACTTTCAGGGTCATCCTCTGTAGTGTAGTTCCTATATTCCCAATAGGCTCTGCGCATTGGAATACTTTATTCAGCAGTGTAGACGTAGGACTGAGGTCGACTAGGTCTCTACTGACTATATTAGACTTAAGGTTTGCCAGCTAGCTCAGAGGTCACTAGAAACTTTCTCGAATAAACAAGGAGTTTAACCTCCCTGGATAGACAAGAAGGGATTAGCTTCTGACAACCATAAAACATGACAACTTTGCTCCCTCAGAATAAGAGTGCATCTCTAGAGTCGTGTGAAAACAATAGACAGCTATTTCACTCAGTCAAGTGTGCATACTTAGTTTCACCAGATTGCAGAGAATAGAGAGACGGGCGTTTTCAATAAAAGGTGTAATTTATTGAGCAGTCTTCTTTCTCATGCAAGAGAAATGAATTGCCACAATTGCAATACTCATAGTAAAGTAAAGTGCGTACAGTAAAAGGAGGTTATAAAATAATACTGTAAAAGCATTGATATGGTTTCTTAGCCATATGATACTTTAAAATAGATAAAATATATACATACATATATACATTGACTAACGTACTCAACTGGTGCTTCTAAATACGCCTACCCCGGTGTACCTGACCTAAGCCTAATACGTCGGAAGGAGTAAGTAAGTAGCAGTTTAAGTTCAGTTGGTTTTGCCAAGAATCTGACTCAAGAATTCTCTTTAAGGGTTTAGTCAACTCCGTACCTGGGTATTAGAAAGCAGGAGGTCTGGTATCTCTCTCTCAGGACTCGATATCCCAGTAACCCGCGAAGGTATCTGGAAACACCGGAGCTGGATTTCTCGGCAGGAGAAAAGACAGCGTCTCTCTGAGTGCGTCAAAAGGGAGGGGCAGCGTCCGTGGGCTCTCGCATCAGCTGGGCTCTCGGGCAAGTAGATAGCTGCTCTGCTTCAAAACCACCACCGTGTGTTTGCTTAGGGCAACGTTGGTATATTTATACCTGAAAGGTGCCGGGTTTGACGTAAGGTTGGACATAAGACGTCAATAAAGATGTCACTAAGAACTGGCCGTTCTTACAGTGCTTCACAGGAGTTGTAGGACAAAATCAAAACAAAAGCAATGGGGATTTCCCAGGTTGCAGGAGGTTTGGTTTGTTTAGAGAACTCGCTGTGCTTTCTAGGAGTCTGGGGAAGTAGCCTTGCTTAATGTGACTGCACGGGCTACGACTAAATATGGATATGATTCTTATGCCTTTATAGGGATATTATTTATTATAACCGTACAAGGGCATAAAATCGAAATATCGATTTAGGTTCCTAGATAAAAACACAATACCCACTCCACGATCTAATGTCCATCATTACTAAAACTAAGCAATAGTAAACATATAAAGGTGCTTGTGTATTCCAACCCACCCCAAAATACATTTATTGCATTTGAAATGGTGTATGCGAAATACAGGAAAATGATTATTGGTACTGTACGCTATTCAAACGGTGTAATCATTCAGGTAAAAGGATGCATATATATAACAGCTGAATGATTTGCGAAATTTACACATGAAATGGCTCTTATTACAGAAAAGAAGGTCGAGACCATTCCATCACATATAAATACAGTTGTTGTAAATGTGCTAGAGAAAAGGGGGTGGTGATGAACAGAGTGTCTGAATTAAGCAGACCACTCTTACCCAGTCCAAAGATCAGGGCTTGATCCATCACCGTTATTTAGCTCACTGCCCCATCCCAGCTCAGAACCTGGCTATATGCAAATTAGTCTGTCCCTGGCCCAGTGCATCATGGGAACAGGGCAGACCAAACTACCAAGCCAATTCTTCACCAGAAAGGAGACAAGCTACCGGGGACCGGTTTCTGGCATTTCAGCCTCGTCGGCCCGGCTTGCTTGAATCCTGATGGAGCAGTGAGCAAGGGACTCACGTCTGAGTATACCCTGCCACACCTATAGTGGCCAAAAACGATTCAGAAAAGGGGGTGGTGATGAACAGAGTGTCTGAATTAAGCAGACCACTCTTACCCAGTCCAAAGATCAGGGCTTGATCCATCACCGTTATTTAGCTCACTGCCCCATCCCAGCTCAGAACCTGGCTATATGCAAATTAGTCTGTCCCTGGCCCAGTGCATCATGGGAACAGGGCAGACCAAGCTACCAAGCCAATTCTTCACCAGAAAGGAGACAAGCTACCGGGGACCGGTTTCTGGCATTTCAGCCTCGTCGGCCCGGCTTGCTTGAATCCTGATGGAGCAGTGAGCAAGGGACTCACGTCTGAGTATACCCTGCCACACCTATAGTGGCCAAAAACGATTCAGAAAAGGGGGTGGTGATGAACAGAGTGTCTGAATTAAGCAGACCACTCTTACCCAGTCCAAAGATCAGGGCTTGATCCATCACCGTTATTTAGCTCACTGCCCCATCCCAGCTCAGAACCTGGCTATATGCAAATTAGTCTGTCCCTGGCCCAGTGCATCATGGGAACAGGGCAGACCAAACTACCAAGCCAATTCTTCACCAGAAAGGAGACAAGCTACCGGGGAACGGTTTCTGGCATTTCAGCCTCGTCGGCCCGGCTTGCTTGAATCCTGATGGAGCAGTGAGCAAGGGACTCACGTCTGAGTATACCCTGCCACACCTATAGTATCCAAAAACGATTCAGAAAAGGGGGTGGTGATGAACAGAGTGTCTGAATTAAGCAGACCACTCTTACCCAGTCCAAAGATCAGGGCTTGATCCATCACCGTTATTTAGCTCACTGCCCCATCCCAGCTCAGAACCTGGCTATATGCAAATTAGTCTGTCCCTGGCCCAGTGCATCATGGGAACAGGGCAGACCAAACTACCAAGCCAATTCTTCACCAGAAAGGAGACAAGCTACCGGGGACCGGTTTCTGGCATTTCAGCCTCGTCGGCCCGGCTTGCTTGAATCCTGATGGAGCAGTGAGCAAGGGACTCACGTCTGAGTATACCCTGCCACACCTATAGTGGCCAAAAACGATTCAGAAAAGGGGGTGGTGATGAACAGAGTGTCTGAATTAAGCAGACCACTCTTACCCAGTCCAAAGATCAGGGCTTGATCCATCACCGTTATTTAGCTCACTGCCCCATCCCAGCTCAGAACCTGGCTATATGCAAATTAGTCTGTCCCTGGCCCAGTGCATCATGGGAACAGGGCAGACCAAACTACCAAGCCAATTCTTCACCAGAAAGGAGACAAGCTACCGGGGACCGGTTTCTGGCATTTCAGCCTCGTCGGCCCGGCTTGCTTGAATCCTGATGGAGCAGTGAGCAAGGGACTCACGTCTGAGTATACCCTGCCACACCTATAGTGGCCAAAAACGATTCAGAAAAGGGGGTGGTGATGAACAGAGTGTCTGAATTAAGCAGACCACTCTTACCCAGTCCAAAGATCAGGGCTTGATCCATCACCGTTATTTAGCTCACTGCCCCATCCCAGCTCAGAACCTGGCTATATGCAAATTAGTCTGTCCCTGGCCCAGTGCATCATGGGAACAGGGCAGACCAAACTACCAAGCCAATTCTTCACCAGAAAGGAGACAAGCTACCGGGGACCGGTTTCTGGCATTTCAGCCTCGTCGGCCCGGCTTGCTTGAATCCTGATGGAGCAGTGAGCAAGGGACTCACATCTGAGTATACCCTGCCACACCTATAGTGGCTAAAAACGATTCAGAAAAGGGGGTGGTGATGAACAGATGTCTGAATTAAGCAGACCACTCTTACCCAGTCCAAAGATCAGGGCTTGATCCATCACCGTTATTTAGCTCACTGCCCCATCCCAGCTCAGAACCTGGCTATATGCAAATTAGTCTGTCCCTGGCCCAGTGCATCATGGGAACAGGGCAGACCAAACTACCAAGCCAATTCTTCACCAGAAAGGAGACAAGCTACCGGGGACCGGTTTCTGGCATTTCAGCCTCGTCGGCCCGGCTTGCTTGAATCCTGATGGAGCAGTGAGCAAGGGACTCACGTCTGAGTATACCCTGCCACACCTATAGTGGCCAAAAACGATTCAGAAAAGGGGGTGGTGATGAACAGAGTGTCTGAATTAAGCAGACCACTCTTACCCAGTCCAAAGATCAGGGCTTGATCCATCACCGTTATTTAGCTCACTGCCCCATCCCAGCTCAGAACCTGGCTATATGCAAATTAGTCTGTCCCTGGCCCAGTGCATCATGGGAACAGGGCAGACCAAACTACCAAGCCAATTCTTCACCAGAAAGGAGACAAGCTACCGGGGACCGGTTTCTGGCATTTCAGCCTCGTCTGCCCGGCTTGCTTGAATCCTGATGGAGCAGTGAGCAAGGGACTCACGTCTGAGTATACCCTGCCACACCTATAGTGGCCAAAAACGATTCAGAAAAGGGGGTGGTGATGAACAGAGTGTCTGAATTAAGCAGACCACTCTTACCCAGTCCAAAGATCAGGGCTTGATCCATCACCGTTATTTAGCTCACTGCCCCATCCCAGCACAGAACCTGGCTATATGCAAATTAGTCTGTCCCTGGCCCAGTGCATCATGGGAACAGGGCAGACCAAACTACCAAGCCAATTCTTCACCAGAACGGAGACAAGCTACCGGGGACCGGTTTCTGGCATTTCAGCCTCGTCGGCCCGGCTTGCTTGAATCCTGATGGAGCAGTGAGCAAGGGACTCACGTCTGAGTATACCCTACCACACCTATAGTGGCCAAAAACGATTCAGAAAAGGGGGTGGTGATGAACAGAGTGTCTGAATTAAGCAGACCACTCTTACCCAGTCCAAAGATCAGGGCTTGATCCATCACCGTTATTTAGCTCACTGCCCCATCCCAGCTCAGAACCTAGCTATATGCAAATTAGTCTGTCCCTGGCCCAGTGCATCATGGGAACAGGGCAGACCAAACTACCAAGCCAATTCTTCACCAGAAAGGAGACAAGCTACCGGGGACCGGTTTCTGGCATTTCAGCCTCGTCGGCCCGGCTTGCTTGAATCCTGATGGAGCAGTGAGCAAGGGACTCACGTCTGAGTATACCCTGCCACACCTATAGTGGCCAAAATCGATTCAGAAAAGGGGGTGGTGATGAACAGAGTGTCTGAATTAAGCAGACCACTCTTACCCAGTCCAAAGATCAGGGCTAGATCCATCACCGTTATTTAGCTCACTGCCCCATCCCAGCTCAGAACCTGGCTATATGCAAATTAGTCTGTCCCTGGCCCAGTGCATCATGGGAACAGGGCAGACCAAACTACCAAGCCAATTCTTCACCAGAAAGGAGACAAGCTACCGGGACCGGTTTCTGGCATTTCAGCCTCGTCGGCCCGGCTTGCTTGAATCCTGATGGAGCAGTGAGCAAGGGACTCACGTCTGAGTATACCCTGCCACACCTATAGTGGCCAAAAACGATTCAGAAAAGGGGGTGGTGATGAACAGAGTGTCTGAATTAAGCAGACCACTCTTACCCAGTCCAAAGATCAGGGCTTGATCCATCACCGTTATTTAGCTCACTGCCCCATCCCAGCTCAGAACCTGGCTATATGCAAATTAGTCTGTCCCTGGCCCAGTGCATCATGGGAACAGGGCAGACCAAACTACCAAGCCAATTCTTCACCAGAAAGGAGACAAGCTACCGGGGACCGGTTTCTGGCATTTCAGCCTCGTCGGCCCGGCTTGCTTGAATCCTGATGGAGCAGTGAGCAAGGGACTCACATCTGAGTATACCCTGCCACACCTATAGTGGCTAAAAACGATTCAGAAAAGGGGGTGGTGATGAACAGAGTGTCTGAATTAAGCAGACCACTCTTACCCAGTCCAAAGATCAGGGCTTGATCCATCACCGTTATTTAGCTCACTGCCCCATCCCAGCTCAGAACCTGGCTATATGCAAATTAGTCTGTCCCTGGCCCAGTGCATCATGGGAACAGGGCAGACCAAACTACCAAGCCAATTCTTCACCAGAAAGGAGACAAGCTACCGGGGACCGGTTTCTGGCATTTCAGCCTCGTCGGCCCGGCTTGCTTGAATCCTGATGGAGCAGTGAGCAAGGGACTCACGTCTGAGTATACCCTGCCACACCTATAGTGGCCAAAAACGATTCAGAAAAGGGGGTGGTGATGAACAGAGTGTCTGAATTAAGCAGACCACTCTTACCCAGTCCAAAGATCAGGGCTTGATCCATCACCGTTATTTAGCTCACTGCCCCATCCCAGCTCAGAACCTGGCTATATGCAAATTAGTCTGTCCCTGGCCCAGTGCATCATGGGAACAGGGCAGACCAAACTACCAAGCCAATTCTTCACCAGAAAGGAGACAAGCTACCGGGGACCGGTTTCTGGCATTTCAGCCTCGTCTGCCCGGCTTGCTTGAATCCTGATGGAGCAGTGAGCAAGGGACTCACGTCTGAGTATACCCTGCCACACCTATAGTGGCCAAAAACGATTCAGAAAAGGGGGTGGTGATGAACAGAGTGTCTGAATTAAGCAGACCACTCTTACCCAGTCCAAAGATCAGGGCTTGATCCATCACCGTTATTTAGCTCACTGCCCCATCCCAGCACAGAACCTGGCTATATGCAAATTAGTCTGTCCCTGGCCCAGTGCATCATGGGAACAGGGCAGACCAAACTACCAAGCCAATTCTTCACCAGAACGGAGACAAGCTACCGGGGACCGGTTTCTGGCATTTCAGCCTCGTCGGCCCGGCTTGCTTGAATCCTGATGGAGCAGTGAGCAAGGGACTCACGTCTGAGTATACCCTACCACACCTATAGTGGCCAAAAACGATTCAGAAAAGGGGGTGGTGATGAACAGAGTGTCTGAATTAAGCAGACCACTCTTACCCAGTCCAAAGATCAGGGCTTGATCCATCACCGTTATTTAGCTCACTGCCCCATCCCAGCTCAGAACCTAGCTATATGCAAATTAGTCTGTCCCTGGCCCAGTGCATCATGGGAACAGGGCAGACCAAACTACCAAGCCAATTCTTCACCAGAAAGGAGACAAGCTACCGGGGACCGGTTTCTGGCATTTCAGCCTCGTCGGCCCGGCTTGCTTGAATCCTGATGGAGCAGTGAGCAAGGGACTCACGTCTGAGTATACCCTGCCACACCTATAGTGGCCAAAATCGATTCAGAAAAGGGGGTGGTGATGAACAGAGTGTCTGAATTAAGCAGACCACTCTTACCCAGTCCAAAGATCAGGGCTAGATCCATCACCGTTATTTAGCTCACTGCCCCATCCCAGCTCAGAACCTGGCTATATGCAAATTAGTCTGTCCCTGGCCCAGTGCATCATGGGAACAGGGCAGACCAAACTACCAAGCCAATTCTTCACCAGAAAGGAGACAAGCTACCGGGACCGGTTTCTGGCATTTCAGCCTCGTCGGCCCGGCTTGCTTGAATCCTGATGGAGCAGTGAGCAAGGGACTCACGTCTGAGTATACCCTGCCACACCTATAGTGGCCAAAAACGATTCAGAAAAGGGGGTGGTGATGAACAGAGTGTCTGAATTAAGCAGACCACTCTTACCCAGTCCAAAGATCAGGGCTTGATCCATCACCGTTATTTAGCTCACTTCCCCATCCCAGCTCAGAACCTGGCTATATGCAAATTAGTCTGTCCCTGGCCCAGTGCATCATGGGAACAGGGCAGACCAAACTACCAAGCCAATTCTTCACCAGAAAGGAGACAAGCTACCGGGGACCGGTTTCTGGCATTTCAGCCTCGTCGGCCCGGCTTGCTTGAATCCTGATGGAGCAGTGAGCAAGGGACTCACGTCTGAGTATATCCTGCCACACCTATAGTGGCCAAAAACCGGGCCGGTCCTCGGATGCTTGTTTCCGTTCTGGGAAGGACATGGCTTTTGTAGTTCGGACTGGACTGTTCCCATGGGGCACAGGGTCAGCGCTGATTTGCATATCGCCATTGTCTAACCCAGGGTGGTGTGGAGTGGAAAAACAATGGATTTGGGCCCAGATCTTTGGACTGGGGTGAATGTGTCACATTGATCCACATTCTGTCCATCATTGTTGTGTTTGCAGTTACCGCTCTAAGTGTACTGGGGATGCTCAGACGTGAGTCCCAGGCACTCCACACCACTGGAGTCAAGCTAGCCGGGCTGAAGAGAGGTGTTACCTCGAAACCGGTCCGGTCCTCGGATGCTTGTTTCCGTTCTGGGAAGGACATGGCTTTTGTAGTTCGGACTGGACTGTTCCCATGGGGCACAGGGTCAGCGCTGATTTGCATATCGCCATTGTCTAACCCAGGGTGGTGTGGAGTGGAAAAACTATGGATTTGGGCCCAGATCTTTGGACTGGGGTGAATGTGTGACATTGATCCACATTCTGTCCATCATTGTTGTGTTTGCAGTTACCGCTCTAAGTGTACTGGGGATGCTCAGACGTGAGTCCCAGGCACTCCACACCACTGGAGTCAAGCTAGCCGGGCTGAAGAGAGGTGTTACCTCGAAACCGGGCCGGTCCTCGGATGCTTGTTTCCGTTCTGGGAAGGACATGGCTTTTGTAGTTCGGACTGGACTGTTCCCATGGGGCACAGGGTCAGCGCTGATTTGCATATCGCCATTGTCTAACCCAGGGTGGTGTGGAGTGGAAAAACTATGGATTTGGGCCCAGATCTTTGGACTGGGGTGAATGTGTGACATTGATCCACATTCTGTCCATCATTGTTGTGTTTGCAGTTACCGCTCTAAGTGTACTGGGGATGCTCAGACGTGAGTCCCAGGCACTCCACACCACTGGAGTCAAGCTAGCCGGGCTGAAGAGAGGTGTTACCTCGAAACCGGGCCGGTCCTCGGATGCTTGTTTCCGTTCTGGGAAGGACATGGCTTTTGTAGTTCGGACTGGACTGTTCCCATGGGGCACAGGGTCAGCGCTGATTTGCATATCGCCATTGTCTAACCCAGGGTGGTGTGGAGTGGAAAAACGATGGATTTGGGCCCAGATCTTTGGACTGGGGTGAATGTGTGACATTGATCCACATTCTGTCCATCATTGTTGTGTTTGCAGTTACCGCTCTAAGTGTACTGGGGATGCTCAGACGTGAGTCCCAGGCACTCCACACCACTGGAGTCAAGCTAGCCGGGCTGAAGAGAGGTGTTACCTCGAAACCGGGCCGGTCCTCGGATGCTTGTTTCCGTTCTGGGAAGGACATGGCTTTTGTAGTTCGGACTGGACTGTTCCCATGGGGCACAGGGTCAGCGCTGATTTGCATATTGCCATTGTCTAACCCAGGGTGGTGTGGAGTGGAAAAACGATGGATTTGGGCCCAGATCTTTGGACTGGGGTGAATGTGTGACATTGATCCACATTCTGTCCATCATTGTTGTGTTTGCAGTTACCGCTCTAAGTGTACTGGGGATGCTCAGACGTGAGTCCCAGGCACTCCACACCACTGGAGTCAAGCTAGCCGGGCTGAAGAGAGGTGTTACCTCGAAACCAGGCCGGTCCTCGGATGCTTGTTTCCGTTCTGGGAAGGACATGGCTTTTGTAGTTCGGACTGGACTGTTCCCATGGGGCACAGGGTCAGCGCTGATTTGCATATCGCCATTGTCTAACCCAGGGTGGTGTGGAGTGGAAAAACGATGGATTTGGGCCCAGATCTTTGGACTGGGGTGAATGTGTGACATTGATCCACATTCTGTCCATCATTGTTGTGTTTGCAGTTACCACTCTAAGTGTACGAGGGATGCTCAGACGTGAGTCCCAGGCACTCCACACCACTGGAGTCAAGCTAGCCGGGCTGAAGAGAGGTGTTACCTCGAAACCGGGCCGGTCCTCGGATGCTTGTTTCCGTTCTGGGAAGGGCATGGCTTTTGTAGTTCGGACTGGACTGTTCCCATGGGGCACAGGGTCAGCGCTGATTTGCATATCGCCATTGTCTAACCCAGGGTGGTGTGGAGTGGAAAAACGATGGATTTGGGCCCAGATCTTTGGACTGGGGTGAATGTGTGACATTGATCCACATTCTGTCCATCATTGTTGTGTTTGCAGTTACCGCTCTAAGTGTACTGGGGATGCTCAGACGTGAGTCCCAGGCACTCCACACCACTGGAGTCAAGCTAGCCGGGCTGAAGAGAGGCGTTACCTCGAAACCGGGCCGGTCCTCGGATGCTTGTTTCCGTTCTGGGAAGGACATGGCTTTTGTAGTTCGGACTGGACTGTTCCCATGGGGCACAGGGTCAGCGCTGATTTGCATATCGCCATTGTCTAACCCAGGGTGGTGTGGAGTGGAAAAACGATGGATTTGGGCCCAGATCTTTGGACTGGGGTGAATGTGTGACATTGATCCACATTCTGTCCATCATTGTTGTGTTTGCAGTTACCGCTCTAAGTGTACTGGGGATGCTCAGACGTGAGTCCCAGGCACTCCACACCACTGGAGTCAAGCTAGCCGGGCTGAAGAGAGGTGTTACCTCGAAACCGGGCCGGTCCTCGGATGCTTGTTTCCGTTCTGGGAAGGACATGGCTTTTGTAGTTCGGACTGGACTGTTCCCATGGGGCACAGGGTCAGCGCTGATTTGCATATCGCCATTGTCTAACCCAGGGTGGTGTGGAGTGGAAAAACGATGGATTTGGGCCCAGATCTTTGGACTGGGGTGAATGTGTGACATTGATCCACATTCTGTCCATCATTGTTGTGTTTGCAGTTACCGCTCTAAGTGTACTGGGGATGCTCAGACGTGAGTCCCAGGCACTCCACACCACTGGAGTCAAGCTAGCCGGGCTGAAGAGAGGTGTTACCTCGAAACCGGGCCGGTCCTCGGATGCTTGTTTCCGTTCTGGGAAGGACATGGCTTTTGTAGTTCGGACTGGACTGTTCCCATGGGGCACAGGGTCAGCGCTGATTTGCATATCGCCATTGTCTAACCCAGGGTGGTGTGGAGTGGAAAAACGATGGATTTGGGCCCAGATCTTTGGACTGGGGTGAATGTGTGACATTGATCCACATTCTGTCCATCATTGTTGTGTTTGCAGTTACCGCTCTAAGTGTACTAGGGATGCTCAGACGTGAGTCCCAGGCACTCCACACCACTGGAGTCAAGCTAGCCGGGCTGAAGAGAGGTGTTACCTCGAAACCGGGCCGGTCCTCGGATGCTTGTTTCCGTTCTGGGAAGGACATGGCTTTTGTAGTTCGGACTGGACTGTTCCCATGGGGCACAGGGTCAGCGCTGATTTGCATATCGCCATTGTCTAACCCAGGGTGGTGTGGAGTGGAAAAACGATGGATTTGGGCCCAGATCTTTGGACTGGGGTGAATGTGTGACATTGATCCACATTCTGTCCATCATTGTTGTGTTTGCAGTTACCGCTGTAAATGTGCTAGAGGCTGAAGTAATATATTGTCTCTAGAGTTCCTAAAAATAGAAGCTCTGTTCTTTAAGAATAGTTCTACTTTAAGCAGAGTACATGTGCCAGAAAAAAAGGTAAATATTTTGGAATTGGAAAAAATATATATTTTGCTTTCAGGGGAAAAAAATAGTTCCAAATATTTTCAGTAGCTTTTGTTTATCAAAGCTGAAGGCCGAATTCAGAGTTCAGGGAACGCTGTGTGCTCGTTGCTTAAAAGTTATTCTTTTTGTTCAGGGGAGAACATCATTTCAGACAGACTTTCAAAAAAGTGGTCTACCGCTTCAGGTGAAAGTTCGACCAAGTTTGAAAATGCCGCAACAGTGCAGTCTTGAGCATGATTGCTATCGTCGATATCAGGATCAGCAATGCTCACAGAAGGTCCTACCTGGGTGATGCTGCTCTCATCTCGCACTTCACTACCACCTAATCGTAGTGGCGAAGTTTCAACGAATGCCGTCATCAGAATGGGTAGCCGCTGGGGACAACAAAAACAATTTGATTAGGGTCTGGGCGGGAATTTAAAGACCAAGCTCTAGTAAGTCCCAGCTGTACAATAAACTACAAAGGTACTAGAGGGTCTAAATGAATGCAAGACAGTAAAGAACAGGAAATCAACTTATCATCCCTCGTGTACGGTCCACCCACAGTAACCCTTCACCACGACCCTCATGGTGGTCAGGAAAGGATGCCCATCAGTCACCACACGAAACCGCCCTTCATCATTTGGGTTTCTTTTAAGACCACCACGACGGGTACCACTCGTCTAGCATGACGAGGGCCCAGATGTTAGAACAAGTCTGCAGTTGTTCAGACAGATCTTATGTGGTCTTTTAACTCATTGTGAGAATGTAGAAGTGACCGGGACTGATGTTGCAGTGCAAAAAAGTGTGTAAAAAAAGAGAAAGAAGTGCATTAAAATTGGATTAGTGGGCACTGATAACTTTATTCTGTTGTTACCCACTATGCCAATATTAAAAAGTAGTCAGAGACAATCAAGACATTACAAATTGTCTAGATGTGTGTTAGGGTCGACATGTTTCAGGAAATTTGGCATGATATGCCGTTGCTTTCTTCAGGACCAATCTCTATTTCTAGCTACTGCAACCTAGTGAAAAAGAAAATGTGCTAAAAAACCATACATGATACAAAGATCACCTGAATCTACTAGGTGTCCTTATCGTTTTCCACCTTCCCACTTCAGGCGAGTTTCCGATTTGGGAGGTGTATGAACTTCACCCCACCTGGCCACAGCTCAGGGATAGGGGAAGCACCGCTCTCTCCGTCGGTACTCCACGATCGGCTCAGAAGGTGCACTTCTTTCTCTTTTTTTACACACTTTTTTGCACTGCAACATCAGTCCCGGTCACTTCTACATTCTCACAATGAGTTATAAGACCACATAAGATCTGTCTGAACAACTGCAGACTTGTTCTAACATCTGGGCCCTCGTAGTGCTAGACGAGTGGTACCCGTCGTGGTGGTCTTAAAAGAAACCCAAATGATGAAGGGCGGTTTCGTGTGGTGACTGATGGGCATCCTTTCCTGACCACCATGAGTGTCGTGGTGAAGGGTGACTGTGGGTGGACCGTACACGAGGGATGATAAGTTGATTTCCTGTTCTTTACTGTCTTGCATTCATTTAGACCCTCTAGTACCTTTGTAGTTTATTGTAGCCGCTGGGGACAACACGATGCATGAGCCGTTACAGGACTAAGCAAAGTATCTGTATCCAATGGTACTGCTGATGGTAGTGTAAGACAGACGTCCAACACGCATTCTTCTCCGCATAGCATACATCGAAGCACAGGTAAGATGTAATTCTGCCAGATGGGTCTGAATGAAAGAAACCAGGTCATATTCAGATCTCTTAGCCGGGCTAATCCAAGGACTTTAGTTATGCGGTCCCGATAGCGTATAGCCAGGATCGTTTCTTCCATCGTTGCTGGAGTCTTGTCTGCGACTTGGCTTGCCATATCGGAGCAGAAGTATCAAAAATAAAATTCCTGCTACGAGACCCAAAAGAAGTGGTAGGCCGCCAAAGACAGAATGAACAAAATTAGGAAAAATGCCCAGAACTGTTTCGAAGGGTGTTAACAGTCTCGAAAAAATCGTCTTAAATACATGTGGGATACCACTGGTATCTGACATATTTAGGATTTGGCTTAGCATTTCTGCAAAATGCACCGGGCAATTTGTTGATAAAAGGATATGTATCTCTGCCGTTGTTCTTGAAACTTGCAGATCATACGTTTCTTTTGATGACGTTAAGGGCACAGTTGTCTGTAACAGAACAGACTTTATTCTGCTTAAAGTATCAATTCGAATAAAAGAGCTATTCAAAGCAGGCCAAATTGTTGCCTCCGTATCTGGAGTGCTGTTTGGATACAATACTTGCATACAGCAAGTGACCATGGAACTCACGCTCACGAGATAGGCTTTCCCTGGCACCATGCCACAACAGCTGTGGTCCACTATTAGAATATAGCTCCCGTTAGAAAGCTGTCTAAAGAATGGCTCTATTTGTGTTGCAGGTGTGCCGTGCTGGTGACATGAAAGGTTATTTGAAGTCCCCTCACAGGCCCCATGCAAGTTAATACCTTGACACAGAAGTATACCGCTTAGTTATAGTTTACAATTGTTACTACTAAGAAATAATTCTGTTTCTTTTCACTATAACATGTGTGTGTGTAAGGCAATTTCCATGATGACTTAATGTACCCTTTACCCAACCTTTCATACTGGCCCGCTGGTATATACTCTTGGCAGTATTTAAATTGGAAAGTTGTTATCGGAATTGTAATTATTCCGTGTATTATCCATTCAATGAAAGATCTTTCTGACATTGTCAATGGTAATCTCTCAAGTTTTTCAATGCTCAGAATCGTATAGTCTGCTCCTTTTTGTGCCAAACTGATTTGTGTATCAGTAAGGTTAAAGATAGAGAATAATGACGTTATGTTGATTAAACGCCATGGTACGTAGCCTGAACGCAGATTTTGCAACGTCCAGCCAAGCTGTACAATAGAACGTAATTGGGACTGATCATGTTGTAACATTAAAGTAAAGTAAAGTCCACATTTGTAAAGTGCACAATCACCCGTAAGGGTCTCTAGGCGCTGGGGGCCGTCGGGAAGATTAAGCGAGCTATTGCCCAGAGTCACATGGTGCTGGGCTAACCTGTCGCCGGAGCCGGGGATCGAACCGTGGTCCCCAGATTCCAGCATCAGTCGCCCTGGCCGCGGCGCCACACCTCTCCCACTTATTTTAGTAAGTCCTGCTCTATTATATCAATAGCAGATGATACAATACTGTCCAGTGAATATATTCTGGAGGACAGTCATTAACTCATTGTCCACAACAGAAAGTGATTTTTCCAAATGAATACGATCAGTTTCTCGTATTTTTTTCTGCTGTTTCAATTTGCATTTCTTTCCAAGCTTCGTTGTATGCAGCGTATATACCGGCCGCTATGAAACGTTTTTGACACTGTTTGCGTGGTCCCATTATGAAATCACGCAAGTCAGCACCGTCTTTAAGTAAAGTCAAGTGTTGCTTAATTTCTGCCAGTGTGGATTTTTGTAGCCATTCGAGGCATAGTTTCCCTACACTGTATGTTGTAACTATCCCTGGATGTTGTCTCTGGGAGTATCTAGGGTCTGGCCTGGTCAATTTGAACCCCTGTATTTTGTTCAAGAATCTATCTTGACAGTTATTTGTGTCTGTGGGCCAGATCAACCATTTTTTCCAATCAGGATGTGTTCTGTTCTGGTTAAAAATGTGGGATACGTCTATCTCAACATATGTAGTGCTATTACTGTCAGGCGTTGGCTTTGGAATAGACGGTTTGTTTAAGTCTTTAATTTTGGCTAGGCCAAGACAGGTTGTCTGTTGAATGGTGTCATTCAAGAATATAATTTGTTCTGGGATCATGCAGGCTCTAAATAATGCTTCTAAACCTTGGACCTGCCAATCTTTGGTACCCCAGATGGTTTTTGTTTCAATGTTGTTTTTCCAGAAATCAAAACCAAATGTGATCATTTTTTCATAAAATGTTTCCGAATAGATCAATTTAGTATTTATCAGCATTGTTTGCATTCCTGTCTTATTTAACATTTTGAAATAAAACGTTTCTGCATCACTTGTGTTAAACCCTGAGAAGTACGGGAATTTCTCGTAAAATGTTTTCGAACTGCTTTTTGGTGGAGTTGCATAATGTTCCCATTGATTATAATTTAAAACATTTCTAGGCTGAGCAGATTTATGCAAATAGTGATGTGCAAAGTGATTATAACAATACATTTCTTCATAATTTGATGAACCCTGTAAGTAATCATGTTCTGTAAATGTTGCTGACATTACTAAATCTGACATCATATCATTAATACTTTCAAAGTCCCAATCATCAGAGAATGTGCTCGGTTTTACAAAGTCACTTAATGAAACCTTGAACTGGTGTGGATATTTCAAGAGCTCGACCGGGCCATAGATTTCGTAATCCGTTTTGTCCCAAACTACCCCACCGGGTATTGGATTGGCTGTGAAATTCACTGATGATAGTTCTCTTTTCTCGATGTGAGATGACTTGTGTGGCTTTAGGACCAAGTTGATGTTCTGACTTGCTGTGTCCATTGTACAGTATTTTCCCTCAATGAATTTTCCCAAACAAAGAACCATGATGAGCCAAAGCAGGAGGAAAAGTACACCTAACACAATCCAAAATTCAATCCATGGAGAAATCAGGTAGGTTTCTTTGAGTTGATGAAGGAGTTCAGTTGCTTTGTTTTTAAAAGTTTTTGTTGCTGGCGATTCTTCTGGTTCGCGTGGATCTTCAGAAAAGTTATCGAAATTGATGAAGTAGCCAGATGCAGTTCTGTCAATTGTTGGAATTGCTTCCGGATTTTCATTTGCCTTTGCATTTTTTCTTTCATTAGCATAGTCTGAGGATACATCGTTGTAGATAGGTGTTTCTTGACAAACTGTTGCAATTTGGGTTTTAAGAGGCATAAGTTCCATGGCTTTGTTGCATAGTTCTTTTTCATTTACTGCAGGTTTATCAAATGTGATTAGTCTCTCAGTTTGAACCTCTTGTAGCATGTTTTGGTACTCTGCTATTTCTTGGGAGTCCAGTGGGCCTACTACTTATTATTGGCCACATGATTGTGGTTTTACCAGGTCGATGGATACAACTCGGTTCTCCTTTTTACCAGCAAGGGGCGGTAGCACAACTGGTCTTGTTCTGCTGACAGCTAAGACAGGTACTGCTTTTCTGTAAGAAGGCCCAAATTCCTTCTTCACCGCGATCTTCTCTCTGACCAGATCCCCAATCTTTGGAATCCAGACAGGCCTTGCTGGGACAGGTGGTTTATCTTCAGTGGCTGTTGGCTGCTGTTTTAACTTTACGTTGCTCATGCCTTTTCTTGTTTCATTTAAGTCCTGTAAAATAGCCAAACGATCTTTGATATCAAAGCATTTTTCTTCTACCACTGAAGTCTGACTATCTAAGTCCTGAATATGCATTCTAGTCCCGAACAATAGTTCGTACGGACTGAAACCTTTCAGAGAATTTCTTGGCAGAATATTAAGACTACGTTGGACACTTGTTAAATGTTGGACCCACCCATCACCCGAACCTAATACCCTCGCCGTTATAGATTGCTTTATGTCCCGGTTTTTTCTTTCCACAATCCCATTTCCCTCAGGATGGAAGGGACAAGAGTACCGCAATACAATGCCCATGCTGGTCATGGTCTCCTTATAAGCCCGAGAGCTAAAAGCAGGACCCTGGTCAGAATGTAGCATGCCAATTGCGTATGTGCCGATAAAGACTCGCAAATCTTATATAACAGTTCTGGCGTCAGCGCTGGGGCCACATCCGAATCTCGTGCAGGAATCCACTGCGACCATGATATATTTATAGTTGCCATCCCTTTGTAAGGGACCACAGTGGTCCAGGTAAACACAGGCTAATGGTTTATCTGAGATTAGAAGGGGCGTCTGTGCTGGTCGTTTCACTGTTGATACTTTCATTCTTTGGCATATTTCACATTCTAGAACATAGTTCCTAGTTTGTTTTCTCAAGCGCGGCCACCAATATCTCTGTTTTAATAACGATATTGTGGCGGAAACACCAGCGTGCGCAGAAGCCAACCCTTCGTGTGCCGCTGTAATTAGTCCTAACCTGTGTTCCATGTTTGGAATTACCCTATCCCCCACTCCAAGGATTCGAGCAAATGGAACATTATTCGCATCAGTTATGTATGAGTATTTTACTGGAAAGCCTTTCCGGAGTGATTTTATATCATCTTTTACCGTAGCACTGACAGATTGCAATATATTGCTGTCTATTTTTGTTTTTGACCGGGGGATGGCAGCTACGGAAGCCGTTTGCACAACTGCCTTCGCGGCCTCATCAGCCAATGAATTCAACATATGGATCACGTGAGTCTTTCGTAGTTCTTTCTGTAAAAGAACTACTTGTTCCCAAAGCGTTTTATGCTTGATTGTGCCACCTTTTGCATCTTTGAAACCGTTTTGAACCCAGTTCTGCAAGTATTCATTATAAGACTGAATGCAGTAATATGAATCGCACACTATTAGTGTGGGGAATTCGCGATCGGTATTTTCAAGCGCCATCTTAAATGCTAGTAGTTCAGCTCGCTGAACTGTACAGTCACCTAGAGATTGCGTCTTAGTGACCAGTGGTCTAAATTTCCCTTCGTGCCAACGATCTTTAACAATCGCGCACGCAGCATTGTAGGATTTCTTCTCTACAACGTAATGTTGTGCAAATCTGTCCATGTAGATTACACATGTGTACTGTTCGAGAGGTAGAATTTCGATTGGCAGAGGATATTCTTTTTCATATGTTAGATCTTTCAGTTTTTTCATGTTCGGGTCAAAATAGTATTTCACTTTTTCTGTAGCAAGAGAATTTTCCCATTGTATCCATTTTGGATCTAATGCCACGGTAGTTAAATTGCGTGGGCTTGTTAATGCCTCAAAGGCTGATTCTGCTGTTAAAACAGTTATCTGTATGCCTTGGGCTTGGGCTCTTTCTTTTGCTAAAGCTGTTAGAACCGCATTTACAATATTGTCCGCAAGACTGAATGTTTTTTCAGCTTGTGTGTACAAATGTGATTTGTAAGCTATTGGTACCGTTTCTCCCTCATTAGAGGTCAGGTACGTGAATCCGCATCTTCATGGGATGACTCTGATTACAAGGTTGCGTGTGTTTTCGCGAGTTTGCAATTTTGTTTTAGCTAACATGTCTGTTTGCAATGATCTCAAAATTTCTGTGTGTTTTTGAGTCCAATTGATTGGTTTGAAATCAGGTTTTATTAATTCATAGAGAGGTTTAACCCTCTCTGCATAATTTAGGATGTACGTTCTTCCAAAATTCAGGAAACCTAGTATTGATTGTAAGTTCTTCAGCGTTTTTGGTGCTTGGAGGACAGCGCATTTCTCTAAGAAATTGTCCGCTAGGCTTTTGCCTTCACTTGATAATTCATATCCTAAAAACAGGACTGTTAGATGGGCAATTCGTGACTTTTTAAAGTTGAATTTGTAACCTTCTGCAGCAAACCCAAGTATTATGGTGTTTACTCTTTCCAAGTGAGTATCCAAGTCATCATCTGTTAGATAGATGTCATCGACATATGATAATGCCTCATCATCATATATTTGTAGTAACTCTGTTACCCTTGCTGAGAATAATCCTGGGCTATTCTTGAATCCCTGTGGGAGTCGACAGAAATTTTTCTACGACCCCATTATTGAGAAAGCGGTCAAATACCTGCTTTCAGGTGCAATGTTTTGACAAAAGAATCCATTAGAGATGTCTAATGTCATTTTGTATTTTTTGCGCACAATGTTATTCATTAGTGCTGCACTGTGTGAGTTTTGTACTGCAAATGTCTTGCAACATGAGTTAAGGTGTCTGTAGTCCAAAACTAGACGATATGAATCGTCTGGCTTGGAGACAGGAAACAAAGGATTGTTCATTTGCGAGGTGCATGTTTCAATCATTCCCTGGTATTCAAGTTGATCTAAGATCTCCCTGACTTGTTTTTTAGCTTCTTGCTTAATTGGGTACTGCCTTTGCGCAGTTGGTTGACATTTTAACTGGATTTTGTGAGGAGGAGAGTCCTCATCCCATCCTACATGATTTTTATATAATGCAGGAGCTTGGGCTACGGCCCATTTTCTTGCATATAATTCTTTTTTATGAATTGAAATATGATCTGAGAAGGCAGGCATAATAATTTCTTCGCCATGAGGGCACTCCCTGACAAACTCTGGTGGCCAGTCTTTCTCAGCTAAAAGGATGTTATAGCCTTTTGAAAGGTTATCCCAAAATAGACCCCTTACTTTCCTAGTCTTATCTCCCTCTATACGTAATGTTATTTCGTATATTTTATGAGGTTTGCTAACTCTGGTATCTGCAGTTTCTACCTGAATGTATTCATTCGTGTCCACTGTCTCCAGATGATTCATCAGGATCTTGCAAGCTATGGTCACTTCTGCTGCGCTGTCTAGCATTGTCTGGTCCCACTCTCCGTTTTTCAGCTGTGTCCTCTGTATCCTCGGCATGTTTAATTATTTTAATACTGGCTACCTTCTTTCTTGGAAATTGTAATTTTTTATTTTGATGAGCAGGTTCCTTGTCTTTGGACTTGACGTGCTCTTCCCTGTGTTCTGACCGTCCTCTTCTTTCCGATTTCTGCGAGGAAGTCTGAAAAGATCGAGAGGGACGTGTATCAATATCTTGATATCTATCAGGTTTCTTTAGATTATCCCTATTTCTAAGGTTGTATCTTTTCTCAGAGGGCTCCCTCTGGGGAGACTTGTGCCCTTGGTCCGGAGATCTTTCTCTCCGCCGAGGAGACCTTCCTCTGGGCTGGAATCTTTTTTCTTTGGGAGTGGATTGTTTATTTCCATCCCAGCTCTTTTTTGGAGTGTTTAGATTATTTTTAATAAATATCTTTTCAGGATTTTCAGTTAGTTGGGGTTTTACTGGTTTCCCACCCAAACTATCTCTTCCTAGTTCTTCATAGGATTTTTCTAAGATTCTGGCAAGTTCAAATGGCTATTCTGCTATATCTGTTTCTTTCAATTTCTGGAGGTAAGTTATATCCTCCGTTGCCAATTGAACTAACTCTCTATATGCCTTTGTTAATTCTTTTATTTTAACTAAGAGTTCTTTCCCTGATATTTTATTAATGTCTGGGTGTGGTGTGTAGCTGGCTAGAACCGGCCACGTTGCTCCTGGTCTACCTAGTGGACCGAGCCTAGTGATGTGATTATTATGTTTTAGGGCACCTTTAAACCAGAGCAGGTGCTCTTGGTAATTTAATGGGATTTTCACCTCCTCGAAAGGGGTGTATTCTTCCGGAGGTTCCTCTATTTTGTAATAGTGGAAGTCGTGCGTGACAGCGTTTGCTGCTGGAAAGTTTATCCATGAATAGAATACCTCTGTCTGCCGATATTCATGGGCCTCAATTACGAATATGACTGTACCACCTCGTGATGTCAGTCCGTTTTCTATAAGTTTAATACTTATAGTTCTTCTTATGTTGACCGGAATGAGTATAGCATTCAGGTCATTCTGTTGGAGAGTTGTGTCTTCCAACAACAGTTGAGACGCTGTAGCATCTCTTTCTTCGTCTCCGTCAGGCATTTTACTGACAGAAAGTTCTTTTTTAATATGCAGATCAAGTTTCAAGGAAACAAAGATTAGGTGCACAATATTTTGGAACACTGTATCCTTCAACGTTGACTAAACCAAAAACTATACATAGGAATCTCTTCCTACTAAGTTCCGGCGGATTTTAACCTCTTACCCACTCCAGACATCTTTTGGAGTATTTACGGGAAAAAGGGTCTGTGTGAAAAAGCACGACTGAGTTACTCTAATGTCTTGCGTTAGATTTATCGCCTTACCAACCGTTGGGCGCCATGTAGTGTAGTTCCTATATTCCCAATAGGCTCTGCACATTGGAATAATATATTCAGCAGTGTAGACGTAGGACTGAGGTCGACTAGGTCTCTACTGACTATATTAGACTTAAGGTTTGCCAGCTAGCTCAGAGGTCACTAGAAACTTTCTCGAAAAACGAGGAGGAGTTTAACCTCCCTGGATAGACAAGAAGGGATTAGCTTCTGACAACCATAAAACATGCCAACTTTGCTCCCCCAGAATAAGAGTGTATCTCTAGAGTCGTGTGAAAACAATAGACAGCTATTTCACTCAGTCAAGTGTGCATACTTAGTTTCACCAGATTGCAGAGAATAGAGAGACGGGCGTTTTCAATAAAAGGTGTAATTTATTGAGCAGTCTTCTTTCTCATGCAAGAGAAATGAATTGCCACAATTGCAATACTCATAGTAAAGTAAAGTGCGTACAGTAAAAGGAGGATTATAAAATAATACTGTAAAAGCATTGATATGGTTTCTTAGCCATATGATTCTTTAAATAAAATATATACATACATATATACATTGACTAACGTACTCAACTGGTGCTTCTAAATACGCCTACCCCGGTGTACCTGACCTAAGCCTAATACGTGGGAAGGAGTAAGTAAGTAGCAGTTTAAGTTAAGTTGGTTTTGCCAAGAATCTGACTCAAGAATTCTCTTTAAGGGTTTAGTCAGCTCCGTACCTGGGTATTAGAAAGCAGGAGGTCTGGTATCTCTCTCTCAGGACTTGATATCCCAGTACCCCGCGAAGGTATCTGGAAACACCGGAGCTGGATTTCTCGGCAGGAGAAAAGACAGCGTCTCTCTCAGTGCGTCAAAAGGGAGGGGCAGCGTCCGTGGACTCTCGCATCAGCTGGGTTCTTGGGTAAGTAGATAGCTGCTCTGCTCCAAAACCACCACCGTGTGTTTGCTTAGGGCAACGTTGGTATATTTATACCTGAAAGGTGCCGGGTTTGACGTAAGGTTGGACATAAGACGTCAATAAAGATGTCACTAAGAACTGGCCGTTCTTACAGTGCTTCACAGGAGTTCTAGGACGAAATCAAAACAAAAGCAATGGGGATTTCCCAGGTTTCTGGAGGTTTGGTTTGTTTAGAGAACTTGTTGTGCTTTCTAGGAGTCCGGGGAAGTAGCCTTGCTTAATGTGACTGCATGGGCTACGACTAAATATGGATATGATTCTTATGCCTTTATAGGGATATTATTTGTTATAACCGTACAAGGGCATAACATAGAAATATCAATTTATTTTCCTAGATAAAAACACAATACCTCCTTCCCTAGGTTTTCTTTCTGTTGAAACCCCTCTCACATTCCCCAACAGTCGCTCTTTCATCTCCCATGTATCTGTTTACTTACCCTCTTTCCGTATTCTCAGCCCCATCTCTTCTCCCTCACATATATTTCATAATTTCATATTACATCTCTTTGCCTTGCCTGATAACTTCTCCCCGCCCCGTCATTTTCCATCGTCCCCTCCTTTCATCCACACAGTCTTCACTTCTGTCCTTTTCCATCATACTGAGAAGAAGAGAATCTGCGCTCTGAGATTCCCTTAGAGGCCAAGGGATTGGTGAACTATGCAAAATATATTTAAAAAAAATCTCTCCTCCTTCTAATTCACTATCTAAAATATTTTCCAATTCCTTTCTTAATTTTCCTCTTTTATCCCACCAACCCTTTTTTCTTCATGTTCACTTCTCCTACCCAGTTTCCTCCTTCTCAGTCTCCTTGTTTTACGTTTCCAGTGTCACTGAGAACAAATGCTCTTTTCATCCGCTTATTGCTGAGGGGTTCACTGCTTGCCAACTATGTTTGCTCCCTGGAAATACTCCTGGACGTGCCCTTCTCAAACATTTGTAACATGTCTTCAGTTCTCGTGGTTCAGCTAATGTGTTTAAGTACTACTGAGGATGTAGCTGTCATTAATGCAGCAGGAATAGTGGTGTCTGGGCTCTGAAGAACAGAGTTAAGGTGGTCACCTCCCTGGGATCTGAAGAAATGAGTTAAGGTGGCCACCTCACTCTGTGCCATCACATAGTTTCCAGTCCTAGACTTTCATATGACAACCAAATGCCTTCTTGGTATTGTAGTTTTATATTGCTAACATTGCACTAATTAGACAAAAAAAAATGAAAGTGGTGATTTGTAAATCAAAAGTCCAATAATGGAAACGCTGTAGCATACTGCACCTCAGATATGCATTGTTTTCCTAAAACAGATGGGCAGTGTGTCTATTTTCCTTCAATGCATTAGAACTTATTGGCCTATCTAATGTCCCCTCGCTCATTCCAGTCCCTCACTTTTCAAGCAGTCCCCAAAAAGGAAAGCAGAGGTTTTCTCCATCACATTTTTGTGGACTGTTGTTTTTTCCTTCCTTATCCCATCTAGTTTTGCCTCTCTAGAAGCAGTTTTATTTATTTATCATCTTTCAATCTCCTCCTTTGGTCATCAACTTTCTTTCCACTACACTTCCATCTTGCTGTCTGCAATTTTGAACATGTGGTTATGGTCAATTTATTTAATCATTTCCAAGTTTTTTTAATTTTTTTTACTGTTGCCCCTTGGCCTCTTCTACTTCGCAGTCTATTTAGGTCAAAATCTTAGCATAATTTCATAATTGAAAGGCAATCTTTGTTTATGTGATGCTGTCAAGCCAATATGGGTTGAGGTAACTACCTTGAAGAAGACCCACCCAGGTGTTTATTTACTTTCTAGTACTCAATTTATTTTCTACTGCATATTTGAATGCATCCTTATATACTTAAATTTGTACTTACTTTTCCCTAGGCGTCATTTCATTGCTGCTTCCACTCAAGTTTCACTTCTATCAAAATATGTGAACTGCATCACTACAAATTCCCACACATGAAAAAAAAACATGTATGTGGTTGTTAAATAGCTTTGAGATTAGGCTGTGTTTGGTTGACAGTCACTGATAGAGTGAAAATTGTGTTTGGCAACATTTTTTACTTTAGAATTGGGTGGACTTACATGTTCTAAAGTGCACTGCGTGTAGAGGTTGAGTAAGGTCTGGGTGTGTTGTCACCTCCCTTGTAAGCTCTTCAGAGTAAGTCGAGCAAATAAATGCAGAACACCGGTGTAACCACGTAATCAGTCCAGTTCACTGCAGTCTAAGGGAGGTATAGGCAAATCAGCAATCCGTGTAATACGTATTGACAGTTGTCCTGGTCCCAGATACTACTGCAAGCTCACTCAATGCCAAGAACCTCCCTTTTAGGTCTTGCCTACTAGACAGCGCATGCACTGACTGTTGCGAAACAGTGGATTTAGACCCTGCCAATTGCTCACCATCGGTTGGCTTCATTGCTGGGCTCATTTGCCTGTATTGTAATTGCATTTATATAGCGCTTACTACCCCTTGACGAGGCGTCGAAGCGCTTTTTCGGCGAGTAGCACGCTACTCCGGGACCCATAGAGGATTAGTGTTGAATTAGTATAGTGAAACATGCAAGTACATTTTAAGTGGTGGATAGGTTACTCAGTTATTTGGATTTGGAATGATAGCAGAAGGATAGAGGAGGACAAAGGTTTGTATTTATATAGCACTTGTTGATGCACGCTATTCAGGAAGCCTACAAAGGATTAGTGGTGAATTAATATGGTGAAATATGAAGTAATTTCAGTGGTGGATATTAGTCAGTTACTTGGAGTGAGAAGGATAGCGGAGGGATAAAAGGGGGAGAAAGATTTGCATTCATATAGCACTTGTTACCCCTGATGGGTGTTGAATCGCTTTTCTGGCGAGTAGCACGCCACTCCGGAACCCATAAAGGATTACTGTTGAAAATTAGCATAGTAAAAAAAAATATGAAGTAATTTGAGTAGTGGATATGCTATTCAGTTATTTGGGTAGTATATTAGTATAGTTTAATATGGAATTTGAGAAGTGAACATGTTAGTCTGTTAATTTCGATTGAAAAGGATAGTGGAGGGATAAAAGAGTGAAAGATTTTTTTTTTTTTTTTTTAGGTCTTAGCAATAGGAGGAGGCTTTTGGATGAGTAAAAAGGAGTTTTGGAGGGGAGGACTCAGAGGAAAGGGTTTGGAAAGGGTTGTTTTAGGGGATGGGTATAGTAAAAGAGGTGTCAGATGATGCAAGGAGGGGTAGAGTAGGAGAGAGTCTAGAAAGGGTGATTTTGGCAATCATAGTAGTGGTATGAGGTTTGGGATAAATGAGAGAGTGGATGTAGAGGATATATTGATAGATGTATAGGATGAGAGATAGGGTAGTGCATTGGAAAGAGTAGTAGAAGAAGTTTGAGATGAGTCAGAAGGTTGGGCTAGAAGATATATTGAGCGAAGTATAGGCTGAGAAATAGGGTAGTGCATTGGAAATGCTAAATTAGAAGAAAGTGATAAATATATAGATCCATAATTATATTGGAAGTATATAGATACATAAAGGAGGTAAGTATATGTAGATTAAAGATATTGATAGAGGCACAGGATGAGAAATAGGGTAGTGCATTGGATATGTTTTTTCAGGAGAAAAGTAACAGACACACAGATCCAAGTACATGGAAGGTACATAGATGCACAATGGAAGTATGTACATGTAGACCAAAGATGATTTTTATTTGTTTATTATTATTATTTTTTCTCTCAACAACATAATTATTTTACATGTTTATACAAAGTAATACACAAGGATAGGTACATATCTATAGTGGAAATAAATGCTTGTATACAGAGGGATATGCTGTAAATTTCTGTTTGCATATGGTGCTTATGTGGGGAAGAGCCAAATCTTGAGTAGTTTTCTGAAGATAAGGTGGTTGTCGGTGGATCTTATGTTGGGGGGTAAAGAGTTCCATTGTTTGGCTGCTTGAACAGAGAAGGAAGTGCCACCCATGGTTTTTATCTTGTATGGTTGGATTTTGAGGTGAGATGCTCCTTTAGAGCGGAGTTTCCTTTGTTGATTGTGTTTGGTGATTTTATTCCTGATGAACAGTGGTCCTATTCCATGTATTGCTTTGTGGGTGATACAAAGTAGCTTGAACATGGATCTTCTGGCAACTGGTAACCACTGCAGGGCTTTCAAGGCAGGGGAGATGTGGTCTCGTGGTTTAATATGCAAGAGTAGTCTGGCAGCCGAGTTCTGAATCCGTTGTTGTCCTTTCATGGTCGTTAAAGGTGATCCGTGGTAGAGGCTACTGGCGTAATCGAGTTTGGACAGAACAAGGGAAATGGTAGCTTGGACCATGTGTGGAAATTCCAAATGAGGGAAAATTTGTCGCAGCGTTTTTATAGTAGCAAGGCTTGATCTTGCTACTTTATTCACTTGGGCATTCATCGACAGCTTGGAGTCCATGGTCATTCCGAGGTTTCTTACTTCCTTCAATACTTTAGGCAGGGATCCCAGTTAATCAGGCCATGCAGAAAGCGGGTTGTAATGTTTCCAATCACCACAAACGAGTATTTCAGTTTTTGAAGCATTCAATTTGAGATGGCTCCAGGTCATCCACTGATCTACGGCTTTGAGACAGCTCAAAATTGGTGATTTTCCAATGTCTTTGGGGCATTCCAGTTGAAGGAGTATTTGCGTGTCATCTGCATAGTTATAGCACGTGAGGTGAAATTTATTGATCAGTATTGGTAATGACTTCATGTAGATGTTGAAAAGCATGGGCAAAATGATAGAACCTTGAGGGACCCTTGCTTTTGTGGAGTATGGCTTGGACGAGAAAGTTGAGGTATGGATGACATTAGTTCTGTTTCGAAGGTAGGATGCCATCCAGTCTAAAGCAGTTCCCTCTATGCCGGCTTCATAGAGTCTTTGTTTCAGAGTGTCATGGTCAACAGTGTCAAAGGCAGCTGAGAGGTCCAAGAGGAGTAGCGCAGCAACCCTGTTGCGGTCAACTGCTTCTTGTCTTACAACCGCTACTTTTTTCTTTTTCTTTAAGCGCTCCATGAGAGGCTTATGTTTTCCAGCTGTCTCTCTCATGTACTTTCTTCCCCCTTCACCCGTGTTCCTCTCTGCCACCCATGTGCTTCTCCCCTCCAGGTCTATCTCGCCTGGTTAATTTTGTCCAACCTAAACCCGCCATGTTTCTTCTGCCTCATACATGCGCCCTCCTGTGCTTCCGCCCCTACCCTCCCTATGCTTACCCCAACCACACCCTGTGCTGCTTCCGCACCTCCTACCTATACCTCCATATTGTTTCCACCTTCCATTGTTTCTGCCCCCATGCTGCCTCACCCACCAAAGAATGCCCACACTTGTTTTTGTTGTTGTTGGTTACCGATCCAACTTGGATTGGCTGCTAAACAGAAAAAAGCAGCAGCAGCGTCTTTTTGTTGGCACGCATATGTGTGGTGAGCATGGCAAAAATATGACGCATGGCTAAAAACCACTGGCAAAGCCACGAGGCACTAAAGGAAACACTTTTTTGCTGATTGGCCAAAGCACGTTAGAGTTTGACTTCCAAAGAGGTAGTGGTGGCAACCAGCCAAGCTATATTCTTTAAGGATGGTGTTGGGTATAATGCTTAGGTACAGATAGCACAATAAAGAAAACGCCTAGGCAGCTATGACTGCATACACATTTCAAGAATATTCGCAACTGAAGGATACATGATTTTGTAAAAGAATGTTTATTTTTAACATCACAGTAAGTTCCTTCCAGAATATAAACATGGACTTTCTGGCTTTGCCAGTTTAGCATGGGCATCATGCATGTATTTATAGTCGCTTTAAATGCATTTGCTGCATTAGCGCTGTTATGGCGGTACATTGTTTTGCCGAAAGAGGTAAATAAAAAGTTCTGCATGGACAGCCATTTTGAGTTGTACTGGAACTTTGGGGTGGGGAGGAAGCCGAGTCTTTCAAGTGGGGGAAAACAACTACGGGGTGGCTCTAATAAGCAAGGCTGAGCCAAAATATCAATAAACAGAAGAGGATGCCAGTGCTGATGTAAGTCAAATTCATGCAACGAGTGACCAAACCGGACTTGAAAAAAATCAAGGGCGGGGATAACTATTTAATAGTTTTTTATTTTAGCAGTGCTTTGGAAAAAAGAAGAAGGCTTCTCTATTTTTCATTTACAAAGTGACATATTTGCAAAAGGACACATACATCTTAAAGGAATAAATGTGGGTAGTCAGTCAAACAGTATTCCAAACATATCACAAGCATTCAACACACATTCATACCACTCGGTGACAGGAATAGAATTCTTAAAATATGTACACGATATACTACAAAGTGAGCAAGGTGTATACTGCAGGGTAAACAAAGAAACAGGCCACAGTCTGCGCATAACATTTACAGAAATTGAGAAACAATTAATTTTTTTGCTGTACAATCCTACTTAGATCAATAAAAAAACTTTTTAAAGAAAAATTTGAACAACTAGGTAATGTACTAGCGACTAAGGGACAACTATGGACTCTTGTCGCTCTTGCAGACGCCGTGTGGCAAGGGCCTACGCGTTTCGAATCCCGCTGGTTTTCCTGGGATTCTCTTCAGGGCCTTATGTAGTATCTGAATGGGAAAAATGAAACAAGGGAGAGAGTGTTGAGAACACAGATTTAGAGAAGAGCTGTTAACGACATTAGCTAAAAATTAAAAAGACCAAACATCAGAGACCATAGCAGAGTGAAATTCCATAACTCTGGAGTCAATCCAGTGGCCGGGAGTCACATTTGAAGAGAAAAGGGGGGAGGCCTACAATACTGTCATTAAGTGCACACCGCATGGCTGGACTTAACCTTCAGAAGTAAAGAAGACAGTTTCCTTGCCTGATGTACATGCGGTGAAGGCCTTCGTCTTTGAGCGGTGTAATCAATGAGCACGCAAGGAAGACCCGGGGTTTCTGCCTGAAAAAGGGAACAACCTTAGAGGTTCTACTCGTATATTATCAAATCTGGTGAAGGTACAGGGTAAGGAGACATGCTTACCCGTGGCACTTGATGACAAAAGTTCCAGGCGGCGTGACGTCTTCTATAATTCGAGGCGCGGTTCTATAAAATCAAGAAGGAGTGCAAGAGAGGCGAAAATTAACGAGTCACTTACTATCGAGCGTGTTGGATGTCAAACAACTGGTAACTCGCTATTACCTCATCAGGTCTAGGAATTTACTATAGACCAGTTCGGAGAATTTGTAATTAATACGGCGGTTCTGCAGATTGGAGAAAAGAAAACAGCACCGGGATCAAAGAAAGGAAGGGGTTGGGACTTCGGACTATTCTATCCAGCGATCGCTAATCGGTTCTACTTACCGCTGTCTGGGACAGACATGTAAGGAAATCAAAACGTCCCCGGTTCAAAGGGCTGGTACCGCCTGGTTTATGCACAGACGAGTTATCCGACTGGATGATATACGCTGGGAAGACTTAGTTTAAGATCAAGCTGGAAAACAAGCAATAAACGCCTAGTTAAAAACCAAATGTTGGAAAAAACCTTGGAAAAAGGGGGTAAACAGGTTCTTAACTTACTTGAAAAGCCTACCGGTAGCCGCCGGTCTGCTCGCGTGGCAACAGGTACTAATCTTTGGCGCATGCGTATAGCAGGCCCGAGTTCGCTGCTATCAGGCTTATATGGAATAAAGCGCGCGCTCAAGCAGCCGGTGCAAAAGCCCGGACTGGAGTCGAGGAAGCGTAACATGGAAGGAACCGAGGCGTCACTCGAGACTAGTAATGGAATAGAGGCGATGTTATTTAAAAGGAAAAATAAATAAATAATAATAATAATAATAAAAAGAATTGTGTTCAAAGCAGAACCCACCTCAAGGAGGTATACCTAGAAAGGTTGGGTGGTGGCACTACAAATTCGATCATCACCTGGATTATATAGCGTGCAGTGGTCTCGCTAAAGGTGGTTGAGACCCCATTTTTCCCTTGACTTCTGGGGTACTTCCTGCAAGGCAGTTATTACAGTTTAAAGATTTCACTCAGTTCATTCAGACCGGAGGTCGTCGTATCAAATTTAACGATAAGGTATGCCTCCCGTTTTGACAGTTGTACATTCATGTCACCCCCACGGGGATCTTTTTCAATGCGTGATATCACCGTCCATTTAAGGTCGCTGACCTTGTGTTGCATTTGTGTCCAATGTTGCACCAATGGGGCATTCTCAACTTTATTTCGCAGCCGCGATTTATGTTGGGATATGCGTTGTCGTGCTTCTTGACTGGTTTTGCCTATATACAACAATAGACAAGGACATGTTATGCCATATACAACATACTTACTTTTGCAATTACTAAATGAATTGTGTTTCCACGATATTCCATTATGTTGGAACAAGGAACCTTCCATTGTGGATTCACAACACAAGCAACTGCCACATTTATGGTGTCCCGTCACTGGGGGCATTCCCATCATTTGTCGTAACGTGGGCGGCTTCGAGGTAGGCAAAGCCGCACGGACGATGTGATTGGCAATATTGTTTTCTTTCTTGAAAGCGAATAGGGGCAATTCTTGCAGATTTGCATCTAAGTTGTTTAATAGGTGCCAATTTTGCCTTATAACTTTTTTGAGCTGGTTGGCATTGGGGCAAAAGGTTGTTACACACACTTGTCGCTTTACATCAGGTTTTTCTTTCCGTTCTAGAAGGGTTTCACGTGGAGTCCACTGGGCTCGCTTCTTACAATTTCTCACCAGCTTCTTGGGGTAACCTCTGTCGCAAAGCTTAGATATTAATTTCTCTGAGTGCAGGTGGAAGTCTTCATTAAACGTGCAGTTTCGCCGGACCCGCAGAAACTGCCCGTAAGGAAGATTTTCCTTGAGGCTACGAGGGTGGTTACTGTTGAACATCAAGGATTTATTGCGGTCAGTGGGTTTGATAAACAGTGTGGTAGCCATTTTACCATCTCTTGGAAAAACCTCAACGTCTAGAAATGAAATATTACTCATGGACTGTGTCAAACTGAATTGTATATCAGCAGTCCTAGAGTTTAGCCATTGATGGAATAGGGACAAGGTGTTACTGTCTCCTGTCCATAGCAAAAACACATCGTCAATAAATCGGAACCATGTTCCGATGTATTGATGAAAGGGGTTGTTATTGTGTATAAAGGTGTTCTCATATAGAGACATGAAGAGCACTGCTAATTCGGGCGCAAAGGGACAGCCCATCGCTACACCTTTAACTTGGAAGAAGAATTCCCTATTAAAACAGAAGTAGTTCTTCCTCAAAGCGAATGAAGCGAGGTCAAGTAGAAATTTGGTTGGTACTCGCATTGGGCGTGGTCTTTGGAGGTCAATGGTCGGATCCTTATCTATCTTGCGATAGCAGGTAGAATCGTTCAATTGCTTCATTACTTCCGCGGTGTAATCAATAGTGTCCCATACCACTATGGCACCGCCTTTGTCGGCTTGCTTAACTACTACAGAGGTGTCATTTTTTAGGTTATTCAATGCAGTCATCTGTTTTTTGGTGGTATTAAACTTAACAAACTTTCTTTGTTTTTCCATTGCTGAAATTGCTGAAAGGACGCTTTTTTCGAAGGTCAAGAGTTCTTTCGGCATTTTGTGTGACGGGGGACAGAAAGTAGATTTATTTCTAGGACCGGTCACCTCCATTTGATTTTGTATTGGGGTGCCGTTGAAAAAAAGAGTGAGTCGTATCTTCCTACAGAACTCAATGAACTCTGATTTCATTTTTATAAAATCTGTTCTTTTTGATGGAACAAATGATAAGCCCTTAGCCAGAATGCTCTCTTCCTCTTGTGTGAGTGTTCTTTTAGAGAGGTTAAAGATGGGTGACATTTTCAGTTCTTGTAGTGCTGGCGTCGTGTTTTCATTTCCCATGGGACCGTGTATCTCCTGGGGCGCGTCTGGCCTCTTCCTAAAAAATGAGGGTTAGGGGATTGATTTGTTTGTTGTTGATTGTTATTCCAGTTGTTCCTGTTTCTATTGGGGCGGTTATAATTACCACTAGTGTCACTATCTGTCCCTGATGATGACGTGTCGGAAAAGGAAATGAACTGTTTTCTTGACCTACCTTGATTATCGGAAAGGAAGCGGCGTGATTCAGTACTTGAGTAAAAATCTACCTTCAAATAAGGATAGATGTTTTCCAAAGAGAAGGATTTTTTGTCTTTCTCAAATTGGTTACTTTTTTGAGTTACAGTATAATCTTTGAACTCTTGAATCTCCTTTGCTACCTTATCTAATAATGCTTTAGCGTCGGCAATGGTGGGATTGGTACTGATTTCTGTTATAAAATGAAATCAGAGTTCAAAATGAAAAAATGAAATCAGAGTTCATTGAGTTCTGTAGGAAGATACGACTCACTCTTTTTTTCAACGGCACCCCAATACAAAATCAAATGGAGGTGACCGGTCTTAGAAATAAATCTACGTTCTGTCCCCCGTCACACAAAATGCCGAAAGAACTCTTGACCATCGAAAAAAGCGTCCTTTCAGCTATTTCAGTAATGGAAAAACAAAGAAAGTTTGTTAAGTTTAATACCACCAAAAAAAAGATGACTGCATTGAATAACCTAAAAAATGACACCTCTGTAGTAGTTAAGCAAGCCGACAAAGGCGGTGCCATAGTGGTATGGGACACTATTGATTACACCGCGGAAGTAATGAAGCAAGTGAACTATTCTACCTGCTATCGCAAGATAGATAAGGATCCGACCATAGACCTCCAAAATGAACTCTTTCTGATAATACAAGATGGGTTCGATCAAGGCTTTGTCGGCCCAAAGGAATTAGAATACCTTAAGATCAAACACCCTAAGATCCCGGTATTCTACGTACTACCTAAAATCCATAAAAACGAGAACCACCCTCCGGGCAGACCCATCGTGGCAGGATGTGGTTCTTTGCTCGAGCCGATCTCGAAGTACGTAGATTGCTTCTTGAAGGAATATATGTGTCAGGTAACTTCCTACTTACAAGACACTACTGATTTTATCAACAAATTGTCCAACATTGAGTTTTGCGAACACAGGGATATTTTAGTCACCTTAGACGTGACATCCCTGTACACACAAATTCCCCAGGACGAGGCGATTGCTGTCTTGTCTCATTTTTTGGACTCAAGACCACGCCCAATGCGAGTACCAACCAAATTTCTACTTGACCTCGCTTCATTCGCTTTGAGGAAGAACTACTTCTGTTTTAATAGGGAATTCTTCTTCCAAGTTAAAGGTGTAGCGATGGGCTGTCCCTTTGCGCCCGAATTAGCAGTGCTCTTCATGTCTCTATATGAGAACACCTTTATACACAATAACAACCCCTTTCATCAATACATCGGAACATGGTTCCGATTTATTGACGATGTGTTTTTGCTATGGACAGGAGACAGTAACACCTTGTCCCTATTCCATCAATGGCTAAACTCTAGGACTGCTGATATACAATTCAGTTTGACACAGTCCATGAGTAATATTTCATTTCTAGACGTTGAGGTTTTTCCAAGAGATGGTAAATTGGCTACCACACTGTTTATCAAACCCACTGACCGCAATAAATCCTTGATGTTCAACAGTAACCACCCTCGTAGCCTCAAGGAAAATCTTCCTTACGGGCAGTTTCTGCGGGTCCGGCGAAACTGCACGTTTAATGAAGACTTCCACCTGCACTCAGAGAAATTAATATCTAAGCTTTGCGACAGAGGTTACCCCAAGAAGCTGGTGAGAAATTGTAAGAAGCGAGCCCAGTGGACTCCACGTGAAACCCTTCTAGAACGGAAAGAAAAACCTGATGTAAAGCGACAAGTGTGTGTAACAACCTTTTGCCCCAATGCCAACCAGCTCAAAAAAGTTATAAGGCAAAATTGGCACCTATTAAACAACTTAGATGCAAATCTGCAAGAATTGCCCCTATTCGCTTTCAAGAAAGAAAACAATATTGCCAATCACATCGTCCGTGCGGCTTTGCCTACCTCGAAGCCGCCCACGTTACGACAAATGATGGGAATGCCCCCAGTGACGGGACACCATAAATGTGGCAGTTGCTTGTGTTGTGAATCCACAATGGAAGGTTCCTTGTTCCAACATAATGGAATATCGTGGAAACACAATTCATTTAGTAATTGCAAAAGTAAGTATGTCGTATATGGCATAACATGTCCTTGTCTATTGTTGTATATAGGCAAAACCAGTCAAGAAGCACGACAACGCATATCCCAACATAAATCGCGGCTGCGAAATAAAGTTGAGAATGCCCCATTGGTGCAACATTGGACACAAATGCAACACAAGGTCAGCGACCTTAAATGGACGGTGATATCACGCATTGAAAAAGATCCCCGTGGAGGTGACATGAATGTACAACTGTCAAAACGGGAGGCATACCTTATCGTTAAATTTGATACGACGACCTCCAGTCTGAATGAACTGAGTGAAATCTTTAAACTGTAATAACTGCCTTGCAGGAAGTACCCCAGCAGTCAAGGGAAAAATGGGGTCTCAACCATCTTTAGCGAGACCACTGCACGCTATATAATCCAGGTGATGATCGAATTTGTAGTGCCACCACCCAACCTTTCTAGGTATACCTCCTTGAGGTGGGTTCTGCTTTGAACACAATTCTTTTCATTATTATTATTATTATTTATTTATTTTTCCTTTTAAATAACATTGCCTCTGTTCCATTACTAGTCTCGAGTGACGCCTCGGTTCCTTCCATGTTACGCTTCCTCGACTCCAGTCCGGGCTTTTGCACCGGCTGCTTGAGCGCGCGCTTTATTCCATATAAGCCTGATAGCAGCGAACTCGGGCCTGCTATACGCATGCGCCAAAGATTAGTACCTGTTGCCACGCGAGCAGACCGGCGGCTGCCGGTAGGCTTTTCAAGTAAGTTAAGAACCTGTTTACCCCCTTTTTCCAAGGTTTTTTCCAACATTTGGTTTTTAACTAGGCGTTTATTGCTTGTTTTCCAGCTTGATCTTAAACTAAGTCTTCCCAGCGTATATCTTCCAGTCGGACAACTCGTCTGTGCATAAACCAGGCGGTACCAGCCCTTTGAACCGGGGACGTTTTGATTTCCTTACATGTCTGTCCCAGACAGCGGTAAGTAGAACCGATTAGCGATCGCGGGATAGAATAGTCCGAAGTCCCAACACCTTCCTTTCTTTGATCCCGGTGCTGTTTTCTTTTCTCCAATCTGCAGAACCGCCGTATTAATTACAAATTCTCCGAACTGGTCTATAGTAAATTCCTAGACCTGATGAGGTAATAGCGAGTTACCAGTTGTTTGACATCCAACACGCTCGATAGTAAGTGACTCGTTAATTTTCGCCTCTCTTGCACTCCTTCTTGATTTTATAGAACCGCGCCTCGAATTATAGAAGACGTCACGCCGCCTGGAACTTTTGTCATCAAGTGCCACGGGTAAGCATGTCTCCTTACCCTGTACCTTCACCAGATTTGATAATATACGAGTAGAACCTCTAAGGTTGTTCCCTTTTTCAGGCAGAAACCCCGGGTCTTCCTTGCGTGCTCATTGATTACACCGCTCAAAGACGAAGGCCTTCACCGCATGTACATCAGGCAAGGAAACTGTCTTCTTTACATCTGAAGGTTAAGTCCAGCCATGCGGTGTGCACTTAATGACAGTATTGTAGGCCTCCCCCCTTTTCTCTTCAAATGTGACTCCCGGCCACTGGCTTGACTCCAGAGTTATGGAATTTCACTCTGCTATGGTCTCTGATGTTTGGTCTTTTTAATTTTTAGCTAATGTCGTTAACAGCTCTTCTCTAAATCTGTGTTCTCAACACGCTCTCCCTTGTTTCATTTTTCCCATTCAGATACTACATAAGGCCCTGAAGAGAATCCCAGGAAAACCAGCGGGATTCGAAACGCGTAGGCCCTTGCCACACGGCGTCTGCAAGAGCGACAAGAGTCCATAGTTGTCCCTTAGTCGCTAGTACATTACCTAGTTGTTCACATTTTTCTTTAAAAAGTTTTTTTATTGATCTAAGTAGGATTGTACAGCAAAAAAATGTATTGTTTCTCAATTTCTGTAAATGTTATGCGCAGACTGTGGCCTGTTTCTTTGTTTACCCTGCAGTATACACCTTGCTGACTTTGTAGTATATCGTGTACATATTTTAAGAATTCTATTCCTGTCACCGAGTGGTATGAATGTGTGTTGAATGCTTGTGATATGTTTGGAATACTGTTTGACTGACTACCCACATTTATTCCTTTAAGATGTATGTGTCCTTTTGCAAATATGTCACTTTGTAAATGAAAAATAGAGAAGCCTTCTTCTTTTTTCCAAAGCACTGCTAAAATAAAAAACTATTAAATAGTTATCCCCGCCCTTGATTTTTTTCAAGTCCGGTTTGGTCACTCGTTGCATGAATTTGACTTACATCAGCACTGGCATCCTCTTCTGTTTATTGAGTCTTTAAAGTGGCAGCATGTAAGAAGGAATTCCCCAGAATTTCCCTCTTGATAACTTTGTGCCCATTTGACTCTCCACAAAACGTTTCAGACGTATTCTTCTGCTTATATCGGAGGATGATGGAAAGTTATGTGGCGATTGGTCAAGGGGGTGCAAAGAAAAAAGGGGCGTCCTAAAACATTTTTTGCCACCAATGCATTTTAGCATAGACTTTTTGTATTAGACATAGTGGCCAAAAGGTCAGTCACATTTGCCTGACATTTGGCAGGATTATAGATTATGGTGTGCAGATCATCCTTTTACTACAGTTAAGTAGGGTAAGTATATTTAAAGTTATAAGGTATTTCGACTAAGTGATATCTGTGGCCGCTATCATAGTGGCACATGCTGATGACAAGGCTTTTTATCACTACGAAATTAATTTTTACAATAATTCAGAAAACATCCAGCAGGTGGCAGTATTGGTTAACATTCAGATCGGAAGTGACACACACACACACACACACACACACACACACACACACGCACACGCACACTGAAATTCACAGATAGTCGATATGGAAGAAGACAGACATAAGTCATAAAAGCAGGGACACAAAAGAGCGTGTGACAAATAGTAATGTCAAGGCGCTCTACCCTCCCAATACGTGCAGCTTGGATAATGACAAAATTAAACGTCAATAGTGAAAGAAAATAAAGTCAATCGACCGCAGGAAACTGCTGGCCTCTCGAAATACCCACGAATGAGAAGCATTAAATATCCTTGAAAACCTTAAAATGGGAAAACAGTACCTAGCCCTTTGTTGAAAAATATCACGTTAAAAATTAAAAGATATCTTCAACTCCGCTCTTCCCCAAAATGTAAATGAACGGATGAACGCTCCTTTGAGCTATAATTTGAAGTGCAGTAAAGCAATACATAATACAGCTGCACAATAAACCCTAGGCCAAAGCAACTGACACAGATTCATATAAAACCAAGGATATTCTTAATGGGAATAATGCATATGATGTGACCAATGAGAAACATGCTCTATCATTAGATCATATATGTTTCCAAGCTTGAGACAGTAACTAACACACACACATATACTCTCACACTCTCTCTCTCTCTCTCTCTCTCTCTCTCTCTCTCTCTCTCTCTCTCTCTCTCTCTCTCTCTCTCTCTCTCTCTCTCTCTCTCTCTCTCTCTCTCTCTCTCTCTCTCTCTCTCTCTCTCTCTCTCTCTCTCTCTCTCTCTCTCTCTCTCTCTCTCTCTCTCTCTCTCTCTCTCTCTCTCTCTCTCACACACACACACACACACATGGGATAGCCGCTCTGCACTTATAGTTAGGGTTACCGGGAGTTCCTCAGGTTTAGCCCCTCAATAAATTTATGACGAATCTCCACAAAACTTGCCAGACCTATTCTTCCTTTTTCATTGACAGATGATGTAACGTTTTGCTGTGTTTGGTCAGAGGGGTGCAAAGAAAACAAGCATTTGAAATGCAATAGGTCTCGCATTACTGAATGTTTGAGCTATTGGCGTTGCATTATTATTAGGAACGCCAAAAGTGAAACTTTCAGAAATATGATACATATTGCATTGAAAATGCTTGTGTTATGTGTTGTTGTGCAGAGAGGTACTCTGGTTCTATCGAGTTCTCAGTTTCAATTCCTGCTGAGACATTCGTGTGGGTACCATTTTGGAAAAGATCCCTCAAAGGGAGGAATAAGACTCCCCAGCTTACAAACTGTACTGACACAGTGTCAACATGTATAGGAGGTACCCTAATACTGGGAAAAGGGATGGGTATATGGGCACAAGACAAAACAGATTACCTTCTCCTATTTTAATTGTACATTTCGGATCCAACTGAGACCCAGAAAACTTACCAAACACAATTAATCAGTCCGTGATCTGAATCAAATTCATCAAAATCAAAGGGTTTTCCAGGTCGCTAAATCACAGTTCATTCAAGTGAGGAAGACAATAAAATTAAATAATAAATTCTAAAAGGGAATGTTATATCAAAAAGAAGTTTTATTTCTACTCATACATGAAGGCAACATATTATACATAAAAACATGAATTTTCACATATTAAACCACTATATATCGTCAATAGTTCATTAATTAAAAACAATATAAACAAACAATATAAAGACTTATGTTAGAGAACAAGTAAAACTGCAATTTAATAAAAAACATTCCCTTTTTACAAATTATAGTTTTAGCGTCATGGGAACAAATTTACTTAAAAAATTCTGAATAAATATTCTGATTCACTGAAATTCAAAGTGTCTGGTAATCAATTTTAGGAGGATGAACTTCAGCTACATAGCTTCATAATATTACTAGAGGGGGTGGCTGGTCATCATTTTTAATTGCGAGGCAGGTCCACCTTATATCCCCTGTTTACCTAACACCATGTGAAAGACTAGTCTCATGGGCATTGTATATTAATCTTCAAGTACAATGCTGTTCTTCCTTATTCAAGGTATATACTCCCAAGGATAGCCAGACCCACAGATCTTCTTAACTTTTGATAGCCTTTTGATAGCCATTTGGTCTAAGCTAAGGGGAGCAAAAGATTATTATTAAAATAGTGTTCCCTTGATTTCCATGTCGTTCTATTCGGAATCAGTATCACTATACTTCATATAGTTTCCAATTTTCTTATTGTTGTTGCTGCTGGGCAGTGGGTTTGTTGCAAGTGAATCTAAGGAATATAATGAGAAGATATTATGATTGAGGACTATATGCACCTTATTGACTGTTATGTTCCAGTGGATATAGATTTTGATGTCGCTTTTAGTGACAAATTCAATTTTACCAGAAAAACGGGGGCATGAACCCACCTGCAGTTTTTCATGTAACTCTTTCTACAGACCTTGCGTGATTTTTTCAAAATAGCGGGTGCTCTGTAACACAAGGATTTTAAAATTCAGTGGAGCGTTTTTTTGTTAAATCAAGTTTTACCATGGCTAATGAAATCATTCACCCACAGCTAGGCAATCATACTAGCACACCGGGACCAATTGATGACGAGAATGCAAGTGAGGGGGTGCAAGGACATCCGGAAACAAGAGGTGAATTAACACATTATTTTGAATTACGTTGAGGCACGGAGACGAGCCTAAGGATACATTCTTACCTTCAGGGGGCTGCCCCTGTTCCCAGAGGAACTAGACAGAAGTACTGAATACAGTGGACTCGGTACTGGTTTTGAAAATTAAAATGTTGTTGGGAGGGTGAGAGGCATTGGGGTGGTAGGCACTTCGAAGATCACAGCATGAGGCTGTACGGAAGGAGATGGGAGGGGGATGTTTAACCCAGGACATGGCGGCTAGGGGAGTGCTTACTAAATGTGGTCAGGCGTGAGAGCAGGCGGAGAGGATAAAAATAAGCTGGCACTATTGAGATGGGCAGTACATCATGTGACTTGACTCTTAAGATCCTATTGGAGAAAGTCAATGGGCTAGGCCTCAAAATTTAAAGGGGTTTGGTGCAAAAATGTCTAGCGACAAGAACCAATTTTTTTTTTTAAATCTATTTTTATTGTTTTATAAAGCCATACATAGCATTCATACAGCAATGAATAACATTATACCTTACATCATAATATCAATGTCTGTACTCCCATAGGTTCACAGGATAAATCATGTCTCTTTTAAAGGCTGTAACTATATAAGGCAATTCTCAATAATCGGCCAATCGCACATATACCTATTTCAATAGGAGTACATTGTCTATATTGTTAAGTCTACTTTTCAACAATGCAAGTCAAAACATGAACAATAGGCTAACCCAATCAAACTCCCATTCCCTCCCTCTGCTTCCGGAGTGCCCAATCTTCCAATCTCTGAATTCACTATAAACATCAGGTACGTCAAATCTCGTTTCGGGATATTGTGGGGACCATACCTGCCCATCACCATGCGTTTCACGTTAGCACATGCACTCACCACCTGACCCGGCCCCTACCACCTTCCCAACTCCAGGTCCAATCAAGGGGAACCTTGTGGAGTCTCCTCAGCAGGGCCCACCTTCAAATCAGTGTCACGTATCTGAAGTGCTATCACTAATGCTTCCCACGCACTGGCTGCTTCCAGCGCCTTCTCATTATTAGTACGTATAGCCTGCTGCAATCTAACTGTACTCTCACTTTTGCCCATTTGAGTAACTCCGATTTCCACTTCCATATCGTTGGCCCCCGTCGTGACTTCCATTGGGCCGTATGCTCTCTCTTAGCCAGCTGTCGCTTTCCCCTTCAATAAAGACACGGGAGCCGGAGGTCAGTTAGAGCACGTCTTTATTGCTCGTACTCTACCCCGAACTGCACTTCCTTCCACCCACTTCCTTCCTTCCCCACGCCCTTCCTGTGCTGCCTGTCCTGTCACATACAAGGTCAGGCAGCTACGTTACGACATCTCCCCCTTTTGTACAAAGTCTTACTGTATCTTAGATTATCTCGATGAGACGTTCCGGCCGTCGAGTTTGTCGTCGGGGTCTCTCAGATCTCTCTGGGGTGTGTCGGTGATGTGCAGGATGATCCTGACTTGCTGGGCTGGATGAGCCGCACTCACTGCTTCTGCTTCTGCTTTCAGAGTCAGTGGATGATTCCCAAGGGTGATGGTCGTTTGTTCCAGGTGGATTGCACTTCTTGAAGTGTGATACATTTCGTGTGATCTTTTTATGATTGCCTTGAGCCGTAATCATAGTTCCTTTCCGGCGGCTGACCTTTAGTGGATGGGCAAGGTAGCGACTGTCTGCTTTTGTTCCTCGATCTCGTCGAACTACCACCCAGTCTCCTTCTCTGATATCGGTGTGCTTGGCATGCCTGTGCTGATCAGCATATGTCTTCATTTTTAGTTTCTTTTCTTGATCAATGTTGACTAGTGTTTCATGATCGACGTTTGGAGGTCGAGACTGGCTCGCACTGACCATGGTGGGCAGTCGGGTGCGTGGAGCTCTCCCTAGCATGAGAGTAGCTGGACATTGATCTGTGGTGTTGTGGGGCGTGGTGCGGTATGCCCTCAGTACTTCATTCAGTGCTTGTTGGATATCTTTGTGAGCCAGTTCTGCTTGTTGGACTGCTTTCTTTAGTGTTCCCATAAATCTTTCCACCATGCCATTGGCTTGTGGCCATAGTGGTGTGATCCTTTGATGCTTGAAGTCAAGATGGGTTGCAAAATTAGCAAATTCATGGCTGTTGAATGGGGGCCCATTGTCTGACTTGACGCGCAGGGGGATGCCCCATGCTGCGAATGTTTCATCAAGTATTGGTATTACTGCGGACGCTCTGGTGGAGGGTATGAGGTGAGCAAATGGAAATCTGGAATATTCATCCATGATGACAAGGATGTATTGACTTGATTTCAAGGGTCCAAAGAAGTCTACGGCCACTTGTTGCCACACTCCTTCGGGTAGTTCTGACATCTGTAGCGGAGCTGGTGGTTCATCTCGGCTTACTAGTTGGCATGATGTGCAGTCCTTGAGGGTGTCTTCCACCATCTGGTCTAATGTCGGAAACCAGACGCGTTCCCTTAGCGCTTTCTTGGTAGCACTTGTCCCTCGGTGGCCTTCATGGGCAAGGTTGATGACTCCTTGTCTCAATTTCAGGGGAATGACGATCCTCCCCCCTCTCAGAATGAGACCGTCACTGCTGATGGAAAGTTCATCTTGGACATGTCGGAAGGCGAGGAGCTCCCGAGAGAGTGAACTTTGGTCATTTGGCACGTGGCGCCAAGAGCAGTCGCGGATGCGTGCAGACACAGCCTGAATAACAGGGTCTTGGGCGGATGCTTCTTGGATTGCGGCAAGCGGGACCGTGGGAGGACACGCTGCGTCGATGACAAAGTTCAAATAGTCTTCAGCGATCGATGGTGGAACAGTAACAGACGCCTTGGGATGCCGTGACATATAGTCGGCAGGATTGTCTGATTTCCCGGGCCTGTGGACGATGGTGTAGATGTAGTCCTGCAGACGGAGGCCCCACCGCTCAATGCGTGGGGGCATCTTGGCCTTGGGGTTGCCGAATATAGTGATGAGAGCCTGGTGATCAGTGACGATGGTAAAATGTTTGCCATAGACAAAGAGGTGAAAGTGTTCGCAGGCCCAGACCACTGCCAGGCTTTCTTTCTCCGGTTGAGAGTAGCGGGTCTCGGTGTCAGTGAGGCTACGACTGGCGTATGCGATGATGTGACGTTGGTCAGAGTCCTCAGTGTATTGGGCAAGAATGGCACCAAGCCCGACTGGGCTGGCATCTACGGTGAGTTCAGTCCGCTTCTTCACATCAAAGTAGGCCAGATTGATCGCAGAGCTGACAGCCTTCTTGATTTTCTTGAACGAGTGATGACATGCGTCCGTCCATTCAAAGGGTTGTCCTTGGCGAGTGAGTTCTCGCAATGGGTGACTGAGCGTGGCAAAATCATGAATGTATCGGGCACAGTAGCTAGCCATGCCAAGAAACGAGCGAAGGTCGCCCACGTCTTGAGGCGTTGGAGTGTCTGCTAAGGCCGATACCTTTTCGGGGTCTGGAGTCATGCCATCCTTAGAAAAGATGTGTCCGTAGAATTTCAGGTCGGATTTGTGAAATTCGCATTTGTCTGAGTTCAGAGTGAGGTTTGCATTGAGGAGCGCGTGACACACTCTGTCAAGGGCAGTGTCATGTTCGGTTTGATCCTTGCCATACACCAGCAGGTCATCACTGTAGTTGAAGGTGTTCGGTATTCCTTGGATTACACGTCTGATGGTTTCCTGGAAAATTTCGGCAGCAGATGATATGCCAAAATTTAGACGTTTGTAACGAAAGAGCCCTTGATGAGTTGTGAATGTGGTGATATACCGAGATCTTTCATGGAGTTCAAGTTGGTGATAACCTTTATTGAGGTCCAGTTTTGAAAATATGGTGGCTCCGTTGAGACGGGTGATCATATCACTGATGTGTGGCCCAGGGTGACGTTCTCGTTCAATGGCCACATTGGCTGCACGCATATCCACACACAGACGCACTTTGTTATTTTGTCCTTTCTTGGGGACGACGACCACGGGTGATATCCACGGAGTGGGGCCGGACGTGCGTTCAATGATGTCTGCTTTGAGTAGTTCTTGTAGTTCATCATCTACAGCTTGTTGCAGATGGAATGGCACTTTCCGATGATGTTGTGCCACGGGTGTGACTCGGTCGTCGATGTGTAATTTGACCTTAAAATGGTTCAGCTTTCCAAGTCCTTTGAAGAGGTTGGGGAATTTTGCCACAATGTCTGGGGTGTCTTCAGTCATGTAGAGAAGTTCTACCAGTTTGAGCCGTTCTGCTGTTGGCAGACTGAGTAAACAGTCGGCCACATCTGGACCTTCTACCACGTGGATGTATGCTGGGATCACTCGGTCTCGGTATGAGAGGGTGGTATGAAACCGACCTAGGCATGGTAATGGTTTCCTGGACATCCATGTGAATATTCTCACTGCTGCAGGTTCCAGTGTAGGACGTGGTTTCATACTTTGATATTCTAGAGCACAGATGTAGTTCAGGGAAGCGCCTGAGTCTAGGACAAATTTAGCTGGGTGACTTCCAATTCGGATGTCTAGTTTTGGGTATTTTCGTAGACGATCCGGGTCCGAGACCATGCATATGTATTCGTCACTATCTTGAGACACAGGCGTGTGTGTTGTGGAGTCACTGGATGTTGATCTCGACCGGCGAGAGTGACGTGATCTGAGGGATTGATCACTGGACCGTGATGAGCTGGTCGAGTGTCTGTTCCGTTCTTTGACAGCTCGTGCGTGGTGATGTGTTGAGGATCGGGTTCTGGAGGATCTTTGTCTTGAGCGTGATGATCTCTGTTTCGACGACTTGGCTTGACATACGTTTTCGAAGTGATTGTCTCTGCCACAGCGGTGGCAACGTTGCCCCATAGCTGGACATTGGCCTGAATGTGGATAGTCCTGTCCGCATCTGTAACAGGCTGAGTTGGGTTTGGTAGACTTGACATGACGCGTTTCCCGTGATCTGTGACTAGTTCTGGGTCTTCGAGATGAGTAGTGATAAGTTGATTTGTTCGATTTTCCTCGATCAGCCTGATGTTGTCGGTCCTTGTGGTTGTGAGCTTGAAGTCGAAAGGCCTGCTCCTTCTTATCCGATCGGTTCCCCTCCATTTTCTTGGCATGATCCTCTGCTTGATCGTTTATGCGCGTCATTTCTTCAATTTCTGCTAGGGAGTAGTGTTTTTTCAATAAGCGTCGTCGTAGTGATTCGGACTGACATCCCTCAATTATGCGCAGTCGCAGTGCGTCTTCCGTGTTGAAGTCGTCAAAGTTGCAGTGACGGGCTAGTCGTCGAATGCGCAATATGAAGTCACCCATCCGTTCATCTTTTTCTTGCGTGGCTAGGTTGAACGTATATCGTTCATAATCAAGGTTGTGCTTGTGTAAGAATTGTCTGTCAAGAATTCCTTTAACGTCATCATATGAGGCCGTGGCTGCGTCAGGCAGCTCCTTGATGAGTTGGGCAATGTCTTTCCCTATTAGATTGCGTAGGGCGATTAACTTCTGTTTGGGGTCCTGAACTTGCGACCCTGTCATGTAGTCCTCAAAGTCTTCGGACCAGGTTTTCCATTTGGGGCCCATGCTGCTGCCCGAGGTAAGTTCCAGTGGCTCTGGTGGCCTGAGGTATGACAGTCCCATGATTGATTGTAGCCCTGTGTTGTTCATTACAGCGGCGTTAGTAAGCGGGGCTTGTGTCGCTGGTGGCCCTGTTGCTGGTGTTCCTCCTGAATCACTGGATGAACTGGGTTGTAATGACATGCTCAGGAAGAGGGCTTGTGGTTATCTAACTTCGCCTTTTTTTTTTTCACAGACTTCCAGGTGCCTGACCTTAAGATGGCCGACACAGATGATGTGCATGAGAGGCTATGAGCAGTGCCTGACCCCAAGATGGCCGCCGTCTGGGACACGTGGTGCCAGGTATATTCTGTAGTTTATATTTGCAGGGCACTTGTGGGCAGGTTATTAATGAATTTAGGGTGACCGCTGCATTCAACATTCATTTCTTGTCAGGACTCACTCTTTTTGGTGCCTGGTCGCGTCGCGCAAGGGCTTCTCCGTCTTCGCGCCCTTTTTATGGCTCGTTGTGGCTGGGGCCGGTATTGCGCGGAGGCGGTGTGCTTCACCGGTCGCTTCTCTTGGTCGGCCGCCTCGTCCTTGGGCTCCGCTTTCAGTGGCGGCAGCAGGCAGACGGTGAGCGCGCCTTTCCTTTTTCTGTTTCGCGCGCGTCTCCTCAGCGCGAGCTGCAGGCTCGCCGTGTTCGGCCGCTCACGAGCGGCAGGGTATGAGCGTTGTGGGATTTAGTATCAGGGATCCCACCCTCATCGCCAGTGTCGCTTTCCCCTTCAATAAAGACACGGGAGCCGGAGGTCAGTTAGAGCACGTCTTTATTGCTCGTACTCTACCCCGAACTGCACTTCCTTCCACCCACTTCCTTCCTTCCCCACGCCCTTCCTGTGCTGCCTGTCCTGTCACATACAGGGTCAGGCAGCTACGTTACGACACCAGCAGTAAGCCGAGGTCCAGAAATTTGCTTGTGATCTTCGTCTTAGGGGTGTGTGGGAACAAATGTAATATACAGGTGCCCATGTCAATGTCTATACCGCACTCTGTAATGCCACAGAGCAGTTCGACTACTTCCTTCCAATATGTTCCCAATTGTCCACAAGTCCACATCATATGAGGTAACTCTGCCCCATATAGAGCCGCAGCGCGGGCACTAGGCAGTATCCATCCGGAAGTATTGGTTGATTCTGGCTGGGGTTAAATAAGCCCTATGTAATATAAAGAAGTGTATTAATTGAAACCTAGCATTCCGTGTGCTCTTCCAGACCCTTCGGATCAATTGAACCCACGTCGCTTCCGGTATTTCCTTCCCAAAATCCTCCTCCCGTTCTCCTCGTAATTCCGTCAATGGGCGCAGGACTTCTGTGCTCAAGCGCCTGTAGAGACATGTAATCGCCTTAAATGTCCCAGCAGCCATCACCACGTATTGACACGTCATAGACGTTTGGGGCGCTGAGAGCCCTTCTTTGCAGTGGCGCTGTATGGCCGCAACGAGGGCTGCATGTAGCAAATAGTCCCCTCACGGCAAATCATACCTTTCCTGTAGAGTCTGAAAAGGTAGTAGCACCCCATCTTCATACAAATCCTCCATTACCTTGAGCCCCACCGGTTCCCAGTCTGCTAGCGCCGACCAATCCCCCGTGTGGGAGGGCAGTGCACATGCCCAGGGGAATCTTCGGAGCATATGGGCGACTAACGTTGACTCTGCGATGGCTCCGAGTCCAACATTGTCCTAATGTCCGCTCTTCAACAGTGAGCAATCCAAGGCTCAAGGGTTATTGTAACACTGTAAATGAAAGTACATGCCGTAGGATCCACCGACCCTCTTGGCCCTCTGGGCCCCGAAATTCTCGAGCCACTGCTTGTGTCAGCCACTGCAGCTGAGCCGCCAGGTAATAAAGTTCGAAATCATGTGGACAGATGATGTCCACATGTTTAAAAACTGCCCATCTCTGGAAGGTTACTGGGAAGAAGTTGGTAAGACCGTGAGCATGATCATGAATAAACAACTAACTGTAAGTACAACTCTAACTCTTTTTGGGATAGAAGACACTAAAGATGGAGGGAGATTAACTAAATGTCAAGAGAACCTTCTTTTTGTGCTAATGGTACTGGCAAGGAGGGAGATATGTATCAACTGGGTTAGTGTATCACCTCCAACACATGGAGCATGGATGAATTCTGTCATAAGGGTTAACAAATTAGACAGAAAGGGAACTATCTCTAAAAGATTTAATTTTTGGGAAATCATGGAAAACCATTTAGACTCCAATACAGGGTTGGTACAAACGGTCCAATGATTAATGCGAAATGACATCTGGTGGACGAGTAAAATACTTGTCGAGTAGTCAAGGTGGCTAGCTCTTACCTCTATCGCAAACCAGATCTGCCAATATGTAATGGTTTAAGGATACTCCTCTGAGAAATTCGAAAAATTTGGCAACTTCCCAAATACGAAAGACCAAGGGGCCACTCCGGTAAATACAATCAGAGGCAGAAACCTAAAACTCCATTCGTATAAAAATTCGCAATATGAGTATTTTAAAAAAATAAATAAAAATAAAATAAAGTTCGAAATCCGGTACCGCTAGCCCCCTATCCACTCTGGGTCTCATCATGGTAGACAATGCCACCCTTTTCCTTCCATTTCCCCATAAGAAGCCGCTAACCATTGACCTAAGCTGCCTAAAGATTGCCCCCGGTATCCAAATCGACAATGTACGAAAGTAATATAGCAGGCGGGGGAGCGCTACCATCTTCAGGAGCACCACCCTCCCGGCAACCGAGAGCGGCAGAGCACTCCAAAGTCAGGTTCCCTCGCAGCCCACGTAGGGCCCTGCCCACGTTCCCTTCCAGCAGATCTGCAGTGGTATGATAAATCTTGGTCCCAAGATAGGGCAAACATGTTGGCTCCCACCGAATTCCCGCTACTCGATCAGGGCCTCCAGCCACTGGAACCACTGGGAAGAGACAAGTCTCCTCCCAATTAACCACCGGTCCTGACATTTCTCCGAACACCCACAATAGTTGTGTCGCTCCTTCCAGTGTCACCCGCGATCATCAGCATACAGGGATATATATTGTCCCGTACCCTGCAGGGTCAGGCCCTGAGAATGGCGCCCCAGCCTAGCCTGCACAGCCAATGGTTCCATAGCCAACGCAAACAACAGCGGTGACAGCGGGCAGCACTGTCGCGTTCCTCAACCTACTGTACAGGGGGAGGATACAGTCAACCCTGTCCGCACCCTAGCTGTCGCATCCCGATTCATTAGTCCCGTCCACCCCACAAAGGCCTCCCCAAAGCCAAATGCGCGCATAGCGAGGTACAGATATGGCCACTCCAGGCTATCAAAGGCCTTTTCTACATCCACTGAGAGTACTGCGGCAGTGGAAGTGTCACCACGATCTTCATCCAATATGTGGAGGAGACGCCATATATTAACTGCTGTGTTCCAGGTTGGAATAAAACCCGTCTGATCCCTATGAACTAAGTGTACCATATGGGGCAAGAGCCGAGTCGCCAGAATTCTGGTTAATATCTTATAGTCGGACGTCAGCATAGATAACGGGTGGTACGCCGACCTATGCATTGCATCCCTTCCCGGTTTCGGAAATAGGACAACAACAGCCTTCCTCATAGAAGTTTGGAGCCTCCCCACTGTCCGGGCCTCTTCGTAAATCCTCACCAATTTTGGAGCTAGCATGTCAATATAGTTAAAAAAAAACAGGGATATACCCAAATAACCCTTCTAAGCCTGGGTATTCAATATAATAGGAGTAACCAACAGTCGGTATGAAGGAATAAATAATACACTAAATTTGGTTAAGTTATTTTTAATTTACCTTCCCTGTGTTTTATAGTTTACAATGAATATATCATACATGCATTGTCTCCTCATAGCCAATAACACCTTATCAATGAATTACAAAAATTCTCATATAATCACATTCTGTACAAGGACGTAAATTATACAAAAAACACAAAGTAACCCTAAATAATAATACAATTTTAGATAGTTGCTTCCATTCACATCTGGACAGACCACTCGGAGGTAGTCGTAAACACACACTTCTAAGCCACAAACCACTACTTCTAAGATTTACAGTGTGACACTCTATAATTTAGAGGTGCACTATATCTCCATTGACTCCTCCAGAAAAGTGTTGTCGACTTGACCACGTTTCAGCTTATCTTCATCTTAGGCCTCCTCAGGACAGGGTTAAAACATGAATTTATTACCCATATACGAACAGCTGGGTTCATCAAACTTCATGGCCAGGGGTATAGTCCTACGCGCAGCAACTGCACATCCGCAACCTGCTGCCTCCCTTGTCACTATTAATCCATGGTTATCACCTCCTTTTCTGAGGCGTTCCTTCCCTCTAATTTACTTCCACTGAATGCCCGGGGTTTCTCCAGGTGCACGTGTTACTTAGTAACTCACAGCAAAACATCCGTCTGACTCCGCCGTACCCCACAGGGTCAGGCCCTGAGAATGGCGCCCCAGCCTAGCCTGTACAGCCAACGGTTTAAGAGACAACGCAAACAACAGCGGTGACAGCGGGAAGCCCTGTCGCGTTCCTCGACCTACTGTACAGGGGGAGGATACAGTCAACCCTGTCCGAACCCTTATTGTCGCATCCCGATTCATTAATCCCGTCCACCCCATAAAGGCCTCCCCAAGGCCAAATGCGCGCATAGCGCGGTACAGATATGGCCACTCCAGGCTATCAAAGGCCTTTTCTACATCCACTGAGAGTACTGTGGCAGTGGGAGTGTCACCATGATCTGCATCCAATATGCGGAGGAGACACCGTATATTAACGGCTGTGTTCAGGGATGGAATAAAACCCGCCTGATCCCTATGAACTAAGTGTACCATATGGGGCAAGAGCCGATTCGCCAGAATTCTGGCTATTATCTTATAGTCGGACGTCAGCATAGATAACGGGCGGTACGCCGACCTATGCATTGCATCCCTTCCCGGTTTCGGAAGTGGGACAACAACAGCCTCCCTCATAGAAGTTGGGAGCCTCCCCACTCTCCTGGCCTCTTTGTAAATCCTCACCAATTTTGGAGCTAGTATGTCAATATAGGTTAAATAAAATTCAATTGGGAGGCCATCCAAACCCGGTGTCTTGTTATGTGCCATGTGCTTAATGGCACTTCGTACTTCTCCCAGCATGATGTCCTGCCCTAGCAGCTCCACCAGTGCATCACTAGGTCCCCTGCGCGACTCCTATACAAGCCATCATAATATTCTAGGAACAGGTAGTTAATCCCTCTTTGGGCATAGACCGGAAATCCCAACAGAGAGTTAAGTGCCAGTATAGGTGTGCCCCGGGGTGTCGGATTAGCTAGCCAAGCCAGCAGCGTACTTGCTTTGTCACATTCTGCATGCGCCCATGCCAGATAAGCCCTATAATCATGGCAAAGCTGCTTCGCCATTTGACTCGCCACCTCCTCTCTTGCCCCTACTAATTCATCCTGCACTTCTGGGCACTCAGGTCATTCTTTCTCCACCCCTCGCAACCGGGTTTCTGCTGCTTCCACCTCTCGGAGCAACGTCTTCCTCACACCCGCCTGTTTGGCAATACACACTCCCCTCACCACCACCCTAAAAGTATCCCATTCTATCGCTAATCCAGATGCTGTTCCCTCATTCTCAGCAAAATATTGCTCAATGCTCATTTCTATATCCCCACGGAAACCAGCACCCTCTCCGGTCTTAGGCGCCACATCGGGAGTGCAGGCCTCTCCTGAACCCACCTAACCGTTAGGAGTAGTGGGTTGTGATCCGATATAGTAGCAGTAGAAAACACCAAGGGGGTGGATGGAAAAAAACTTGGAGTATTATATCAAGCTGGGGAAAAATCTATCACAGTAAAGACTATGAAAAATGTGGTTAAGTTACCAGTTATTGATCTCCCTCCACAATCCACCCCGCTGGTGATTATCTTGGGTAACGTTCCACCCCTCTCTGAAGGAGCAAAAGAGGATTTTGGTCAACTCAAGAATAAAGTAACACACTGGCTGTCCCGTAATACTGAAGAAGGTCATACTATCATGCATAACGTCATTATGGTCCGCCGCATTTCCTGGGTGGGTAGTTCCAGGAAATCAAGAGGGGGAGATTGTGTAGTGGTAAATTTTAACAACTCCTTGCCAGTTGAGAGGATATTTAGGGAAGTAAGTTTTGGTGCAGCTCATAGGGGTCAAGGCATTGAGATACTGCCACTGGGTTTCTTCTATAGGGAGGAGTCTCACGGGAAAAACAACTTGAGGCACTTTGGTTGGTCCAACATACACAGGGAACATCGTAGGCCTGATAACCTGTCTTTTAGGGTAGCAAAGGAAAATACCTGGGGAGACTTTAATCATTTTTCATTACCACAGGGTCTAAACAGATATGCAGCACTCTCAGGCCTGAATGACTGCAACTGACTCAGAGATCATGTGGTTAGCCCAGCCCATACAGCTAGTAGCTGTGCACCAGCAGATGCATCTGCTAAAGGTGAAGGGTCTCCCTCGGAAACAACGCTCGCAGTGTTAAATCTAGAAACATCGGGCCTTGCTGTAAGAGCTGGCCCTAGGGATAATGAACTTACTAGGATAACCTCTGCTGATTGCCTCAGGGAGGTAATCTCTGACCCCCCTGATAATCATGCCATGAAGCAGGATAATAATGTAATATCATGGAATATCGCCGGGCTGGCCGGTAAGGTCTCAGACCGGCTATGGGTGCAGTTTGTCAGCCACTTCTCGGTAATATGTCTTCAAGAGACATGGCAGGTTAACTGCAACCTATCATTGGAAGGGTACAAATCCTTTTATGTCCCAGCAATGCCAGCAATTAGTGGGAGAGCGAGGGGAGGCCTGGTTATTTTTACTTCCCTGGCCCTAAGATGCAACATCAAGGTCATTTCCTCCGACTATAGAGATTTACAGGCAATTGTGCTGGGGCGTCAGAATGCTAGCCTTTGTGTTATAAATTTCTTTAATGCTGTACATAGAAATGAGGGATACAAAATAACCGAATTGAATAACTTTGTGGAGCAGTGTTGTGGCCCTTATAGAAACAACCTCATGATTACAGGCGATTTTAATGTCCACCCGTGTGGTGATCCTAAATTCACCGCCATGGGCAAACTGGGCTGTGCATTGATTGAGGGACTTCACTTTGAGCATTCTGTACAAGGAAATGTTCTCAACGATATGCTCAGTAAGTATGATTTGTCCTCTGCTATGAGCTTTGCTTCGCCATCTAGTAAACAAAGGGAACCGACCTTTAAAGGCCGTGGCGGTGGATCTTTTATAGATCACATCTTGTTTTCTAGAACTATTTTTGCTTCGTTAAAGGGTTTTTCAATTTTAGTAAGTGCCCATAGTGACCATAACCCAGTGTGTGTCAACATGGGTGGGAATCTTATGGAAAAAAAAGATAAAGTGATAGGCCCAGTCATGCTAAAGCCAACTGATGGTAGGCGTCGGTTGAAATGGACTCGAGTAATTCTGTCCCTGTTTTATGAAATACTTCAAGAAGCCTGTGCAGTAGAATTCTCATGCTGTTTGAACCCCGAATCGACTGCTACGGGCACCCTCTATGCCTTTGAAGGGATTGTCTCTAAAGTAGGGAGTCTACTATCAGTCCTAGGGAATAATAGGGCATCTAGTGAGCCCAAATGGTTTTGTCCTTTATGTTCCAAAGCCGCCAGAGATCTTAAAGCGGCATTAAAAGTATTCCCCAGGGACAGAATACAGATCCGTAATCTGCGTAACATTTATAAAAAGGTGATGGCCTCCCGTAAACGGGAACTGAGGGGGGCCACTTGGCGGGAGCTTCTAGATCCCTTGACCCTTTCTAGCAGCTCACGATTCTGGAGTATGCATTTTATTTGGGATATATCTGGAGGAAGATTTCCTGACAATGAATGGGTCCGCAATTTTATTATAATTTCCACCCACCAAGAGATTGGAGTTGGACCAGGAATGTAAGGTATGAGACATGGATTGTCAAAACTGTGCATCCAATCCAGTGGGTGGGTAAATGTTATGGGGGAAAGAGGGGTACAATTAATAACATGGTGAAGAAGAAGCCATCTGCCATCAACATCCCTCTCCTCCTTTTCTATAGTTAAGGAAAGAGATTTGTGAAATAATGTCTCCACTTCATTCATTCTTTCCTTAGCAGGAGAACAATAAACATGACCAACCCACTGCTGAAGAGAGCTAATATCGCCTTCAGTAAGTTGTGTTTCTCGTAGCAATGCAATCATACACTGTAATCTAGATAAATGAATAAGCACTCTTTGTTTCTTATTGGGATTCCGTAGACCTTTCACATTCCAAGATAGATTACGAACATTACCAGTCATATTGAGATGGAAAGAATATTAGGAGTAACCATGAACATTCTAAAATTGAAAATAATAGAAATTCAACATGCAAAAATATGAAACCAACATGGAAAAAAATGTGCACTAAAAATATGTACAAGAGACAAATGTTTAAAAGGTAACAAAAAGAGAGAAATGAATGTAGAAGATAAGAGACATAAAAAGAAAAAGAAGAAGAGAGAAAAGAACTACAATTCAAAATATAAAAGATGAGAAAAATAGATCAAGGATAAAAAAAGTAAAAGAAAGAGGAAAGAAAAGAATGTAAGAATAGTAAAAAAAGAGAAGTTGAGCAAAAGCCAGGGACTTCAGTCAAAGATGACAAAGTACCCTTTCAATGAGAAAGAAAGCACATGGAGAGGCGAGGATAAGCAAGAGGAAGACAGACAGCAGAATCAGCAAAGTCAAAGAGAAACGACAGAGACCACTATGAAAATCAAAGAATATAAATAGAATAAGCAACAGCAGTTAAAAAATAATAGTACGTGGAGTTAAGCCAAATAGACAAATGGTATAAAAAACAAAATAGGAAAAGTGCATATTTAATGAAGGGAGTAACGCTTACCAACAAATGAAGATCAACTATACACATTGGGACTAGGAAGGCAGGCACAAGGAGGAGGACACATCAAGGAAGGGAATATGTGCTAGACCTGAGACATCTGTAAAGGAGAAACCACAGAATTATTTAAGCAGGAACATCTTTAGAAAAGTAAACAAGCAACAACCACCTAGTTAAACCATGAGTGAAGGCAGTAACTAACAGTTCCTGAAAAATAAAAATATGTTAAGAGAATAAGAACTGAGACACATTAAGAAAGTCCATATTCAGGATTTCCCAAAGGCCATCTCTTCACCTTTGTAATGAAAAAATAAACTGCTTTAAATCTTCTGGGCAGTCAAAAGAGTAAGTCCTTTCCTTGTACGTGACATTAAAAAAACAAGGATGCATTAGACCATATCTAGCATTCATGGAATGAAGAGCATGACGAAAGGAAAGGAACTCCTTACGACGAGCGGCAGTGGAATGGGCCACATCCTAAGAGAAGAAAACCCTCTGGCCAGACCATAACATTTGCTTTCTCTGCTTGGCTGCGGATATTGCCATTTACATTTTTGGTACATTCTAAAAAAAAGGACAATTATCCCTCTGGAGCGACTAGCTGATGAGGCAGAGGATGACTACCCCCCCCCCCCCGGAAAGGGGCCACTGCGGTGCGCATGCTGCAGGTTGAGAATTGTAGCTTCCTAAAGGCCAATTATTTTGGGAATTTGAATCCTAAGAAAGGCTAGCATATCAGATCCCTCCGCCCCTTCAGGAATACCATAAATTCTGAGATTATTGCGTCTGTTGCGGTTCTCCAAATCCTCCGTTTGTTGTTTAAGAAGTACTATTTCCTTGGACAAAGCGTCAATTTTAGTGGTCACATCCTGAACATCACTTATCTTTTGCTCTACCACCGACATTCTAGATTCTAAGCTAGTCCATTTCTTCTCTAGTCTCTGAAAAGTAGTGTTGGTGTTGATAACAAAAGGTTTCAAAAGGTTTATTTCCTCCATAAGGTCATCCAGAGTTAGAGGCAATGGAGATTTAGTAGGAGAACATGGCTTTTTTGGGGCGTTTTGAGGCAGTAATGGTGGAATCTTTACAGACAGAGGACATGTTCTTAGATGTAACCTTTGTGCCAGATGAGGTGGGGAGCGCCATGTAAAAAAGAAAGATAAGCCACCTAATGCGCCAAAGCCACAAATATCGCTCAGATATCAGGAGTGAACCTATATTCAAAGGGCACCAGAGGAAATCCAATGAACGATGAGGAGGAGCAAGGAAAAAGTTCCAATAAGAATTTAGCTAGGAACCAGTGCAACAGCCGTCATGGTGAGACAATGAATTAAAAAAAACGGAAGAAATGCAGAAAAAAGCAGAACAAATCCATATGATGACACAGCTGGTGAGCCAAACAGTCTGAAAGGCTAGGGGCAAGTAGAGGAAATTAAATAAACTAAGGCACTGCCAAACGTTGATGCCAATCACTCCCTACACCTTCAAAGCATGGCAGGGACTAAGGAGGAATGGCGCATCATGCCAGGAAGGAGCTGTTTACCACTGCATACCATGGTAAAGCAATTCTTGAAGTAGGGTTTTTAGTAAGACAGGAAGCTTGGCGCTCTGGCTGCCATGCATTATGTATATAATGCTGAAAGTGATTACGGTGCTACCAGGTCGGGGGAAATACCCTGTAACCCCCGTGGATGTGTGAGTCATGAAACCCAGAACAGAAATGAGCAACAATGTCCTGGGTACATGTTATGAGGCTATCGTACTGTTAGAAATGTCTCGTATTGTATCAGTTCTAGTGGTCGACACCAGAGTGTTCGTTCAAAAGCATTTATTAGAGCAACAACAAAGAAACAACCAGCCGGCACGTGTTTCGTGACATGCGAACTGACTTATGTATTAATGCCTTTTCTCCCCCATGACCCATTTGTACTGAGAACTCATTTAGGGGAGTAATAATATGCTCCAACCACTATTTTGTCATTTCATCACTACGCACTGTTTCCATTTTAAGACTTATTGTTCGATTGTGCACACGTTTGTCAGTCCACTGGTGCCCTTTGGCACCACAGCTGATTTCCTTTCAGGATGCCACACCTACATACTGCCGTATCTTCACCTGATGTCACGCCTGATGTCATGTACCCCGGGTCATCCCACATCAATTTCTCCCATCTCACACGTTTCCAATGCTGCCATGACTTCGTACACTCTGCTCAGCAGCCGCATCACTACTGGGTGTGGACAGCTGCTTTTTTGGCTGTCTTTCAACCGTTGCAGAATGCGGTTGACTTCACCCCCAACAATCTTATGATGGTTCCCAGCCCAGCCATGACCATCCCTCTTTGTAAGGGTCTCTCCCCTGAACCATTAGAGTCCCGGTTAAGATTCTCATAGTTTCTAAACGTTGACTCAGGATTTTTGATATATATATATATATATTTATATATATATTCCTTCTCCCTTGTGCCTTTCTCCCTTGCCCTCTGCCATCCACCTGGCATTTAGACTTTCTGGGATACCCACCAGACTCTTAGTGGCCCTGCTCTCCTATCTTTCCCCATTCCTATCGATTTATATTGAACTATTTTCCGGGTTCACCACGTGATGCCCTCCCTCCCCAGTCACCATCCACTGCGGACCAGTGTTCTGCCAAGTGCCTCCGCCCATTTTTTACGTCAACCCCGCCTGTCCTATGACGTCTATCCCTAGGGACATGAGGACGCCACAGTCTTCATGCTTGTTTTAAATAGCTTGCTTGTCAAGCCACAGACTTCCGCATCCGGAAATCCGGTGGACCCAGTGTTCTTACAGTCCTGCCCTTCCTATCCGCAAGGTAAGCCATGTCAGGGTTCCAATCTTCTTCCCCATGGGATTCTTGGTCCCACCATCCGCTGACCGTTTTTTACCTTTTACTCACAGCTGACCGGCGTACCCGCCCCCAGCCCACCACAGATACTGGAATTCCTCCACACCATCGTTCCAAGGTAATTCCTTGCTACAATACCCTTTTGTTCTGCCCAGCCCGTCCCCGCCCCCATCCTCGTTTTTACTTTCTTTCCCCCCTGATCCTATTTCAGCTCTGACCAGGCTCCATGGTGCACCCGCTTTACACCCGCTTCTATCCGTCCACCTGTTGGAGGAGCTGTTTCTTCTCCTTGGGTAAGTCCCTTCCTTCAGGAGCTGAGTTCACCATGCTATTCTCTTCCTCATTTCCCCCCTGCAACCCTGCTTGCATGCATGCTCATGTTCTTTTTTTTTTGCCTCCCACCAGCGTGTCGCACCTTACGGAGGTGCACACCTGCCACTCTTCCAAGTCGCAGCCCGACTTAAGAGAGCCCCTTCCAGGTAGGCATTTCAAGTCCCCATTCCTCTGCTTCAACTGTTCTAGTTGGCTTGTGTCTCCATCGTGTCCTCCTGTTTCTCACTCTCCCTTAGGAACGACTCATTTCATTGCCTCGCACACCAAAGGCTCCCGCATCACAGTACTTCCCTTAAGGACCACACTTTCCCACAAGACACGGAGGCCTTTCTGATCCTTGAATAGGTCTAGTGACAGCACCGGTCTTCTCGCATAACCATACAGGTACTGTCTTCCTACCCATGTCTCCCCGCCCTTTCATCCTAAATATGTCTTATACACGTTTTACCTTTCAGAGGCCTCATTTTGCCTCCACTGACTCGCACCTCCGGTGCAGGTCTTCCACTTAGCCACGCTACATTTCTCCTTTCCGGGTCCTCATACCCACGCCGGGCATCACATGTCACCCCACCGAGCTTCACAGCAGCCTAGTGACTTTTTGGGTGGTCACTCACACTCAAGTTGTCACCACTGGTGTGATGTACCATTGTATTACTGTGTTTTGTTCGCACCAAGTCAACTTGTAGAGGCCACCTGAGCATCACCAGTCACTTTTTTGGTTAATCTTGTCTTTTGTCGTCCTTCAGCGTCGTCCTTCACCTGCCTACAGTCACCTTCTGTTCTGATTTTGTCATTGTGCTGTGTTCTCCTCCCACTCACACAGTCACATCATCTGCCACCAGGACATCTGTACATACAAAAATCAAACAGTTTCATAAAGGCTTAATTCAATTTGCGCCGCATTGGGTTTCCACTTGTTAAGGGTGATCCGGATCCATGTTTTCGTGACCGCTACATTTTACAGTTTTCACCAGCAACAACTCTGTTTTGTGTTCTTAGTTCCATTAATTGTTGACTTGATGTCTTGTATCCTCCCCAGCCCTCCCACATGCGACGAAACACTTGTCTGCTGGTTGTTTCTTTGTTGTTGCTCTAATAAATGATTTTGAACGAACACTCTGGTGTCGACCACTAGAATTGATACAGTACGAGACATTTCTAACAGTACGATATACTCATAACATATGCCCAGGACATTGTTTACCATGGTAAAGGAAATGGCGGCTGCAACTGGCAAAACTGAGGAGAGCGTGATGCTGGGGAAACAGTGTCAAAAACAGCTTATTTGGAGCCAAAAAGGTGAAATACCTGTGTACTGCTGCTCCAAGTACACAATAGGTCCTGGTCGAGGCGCGGAGGTTCACGAACCAGCGGCCATCTTGCGTGCCTATAAGCCACGTCGCCCCTAGAACCCGTATTCTAAAACAAGAGGTCTCTTCCCCAACTATTGTGCCACTCACATCGCAATAGTGCTCCTCGACATTGATTTACAAATCTTTACTAAGATTTCTGGTACTACATTGAAATAACTAATGCCTTTTTAAATATACTCTGCCAATACAGGTTTCAAAAGAGACAGACAAATCATTGACAAATAGTTTCCCACCTGATTAAAAGGAAGCTGAAGAGGAAGTTCCCCTTTGTAGTGATTGCTCTTGCTGCCAAAAAGGAATTGAATAAGGCTGATTGGAACTTTCTCAGTGAGATCCTGTACTGAATCTAGGTAAAAGTATGTTGAAATACAAATGGCTAGTTATTTACATCTCTTGCAAGTGGTGACAACAGACAGTTTATTGCTGCTGAAGGGCGCTTCTGAGGATGTACCCTCTTGCTTCGACAGATCATGCTCACAGCAGAAACCCGTTGCTATCCTATTAATGTACTGTGACACGGTTAAAGGGGTTGACATTGAGACTGACTCCCAAAAACAACATTTAAAATTGCACCCTCCTGACTCTGACAGATTGGAAGTAATACAACGGAGTCTTGTTGTACTGCTGCAATAAAAGCATGCCCCAACTTTTGGACAATGATACTTAAAACATCTGCTGCTTTAAAGAGTTCACAAAGAAAATAACAGTGATACGCTCTACCGTGTACAAGAAAGGTGGCAAGACCAAAATGAAAAAACTATACTCAGCAGTATTGTTAATCCCTGTGGCAAAACAGTTTATTGGAACACTTGAATTATTGTGCAGATAATACAGAGACCTCCTGTGTCCCTGACTTGATTCCCATGGGGAAGGTCCAGGATGCATAACAAGTTGGCCGTGACCATTATGGCTCATAAGTTTTTTAGAGCTGACAAAGTGTCCTTGTGTATAGTATTCACAGATGTTTGTGTATCTGATGTTGTTTATCAGCCCTAGTTGTGGGGAAACACTGTTTGGCAAGGTGGAGGTGGCATTCACATGAATTTCTATCCTGGATTATTGAACTTTATAGCAATACTTGGGTTATAGTAAGAGTTGGCCAGGGGACCATAACTGAGAGAGATCCTCTATGGTGAAATGTTAGTCATGGTGTGCAATGGTACCACTTTTCTTTAAACCATTGTTTCAGCAATGTCCATGAAACCCTCATAAAAAGAGGGGTGAATCCACCTCAATTAGTAGTAGAAGTAAAACAAAGTCTATTAGGACAATTTTCCATTAACAATCTAAACCAATAAAAAATACCTGTACAATGTAAAATGTACTTAAAACACACTAGCCAAACCCCATATTCAAACCAGTACGTGAAACTCTGTTTGACAGTAAGTATAAGAGTGCAAATCCTACCTGCCACATCAAAATAGCACATTTCAGACAACAGCTCCATCGCCTCCAACCTCTGTAATGTTATGTATTTTAAAAACAAGGGTCTAACAAACGTAATATGAGTAGTAATATAATAAACACAATCCATAAGTACATAAGACAAGATACATTTTACATTAAAGGGGCTTGTGCATAAACTATTACCATCCTGGATCACATGACACCATTTACGGGACGAAAAGATTGGGCTACACCTCACCCTCACCTGTAAAATGTTATTCTGTAATATAGGAAGCAAATGACACACAATTGATGGACGGAATGCAGAACAAATCAAAACATTCACCCCCAGTCAAGAGATTTGGGTTAAATCCATCATTCTTTTGCTCACCATGCCACCCCCAGTTTAGACCTGGCCATATGCAAATCAGTTGTGACCCTGTGCCTCATGGGAACAGCTGCAAAAACAACAAGTGATGGACTGAATGTGGATCAATGTCACACACTCCCCCAGTCAAAAGATCTGGGCCCAAATCCATCGTTTTTTTGCACTCCACACCACCCTGGGTTAGACAATGGCGATATGCAAATCAGCTCTGACCCTGTTGCCCCATGGGAACAGTCCAGTCCGAACTACAAAAGCCATGTCCTTCCCAGAACGGAATCAAGCATCCGAGGACCGAACCGGTTTCGAGGTAACACCTCTCTTCAGCCCGGCTAGCTTGACTCCAAGTGGTGTGGAGTGCCTGGGACCCACGTCTGGGCATCCCCAGCGCACTTAGGGCGGCAATTGCAAAAACAACAAGTGATGGACTGAATGTGGATCAATGTCACACACTCCCCCAGTCAAAAGATCTGGGCCCAAATCCATCGTTTTTTTGCACTCCACACCACCCTGGGTTAGACAATGGCGATATGCAAATCAGCTCTGACCCTGTTGCCCCATGGGAACAGTCCAGTCCGAACTACAAAAGCCATGTCCTTCCCAGAACGGAATCAAGCATCCGAGGACCGGACCGGTTTCGAGGTAACACCTCTCTTCAGCCCGGCTAGCTTGACTCCAAGTGGTGTGGAGTGCCTGGGACCCACGTCTGGGCATCCCCAGCGCACTTAGGGCGGCAATTGCAAAAACAACAAGTGATGGACTGAATGTGGATCAATGTCACACACTCCCCCAGTCAAAAGATCTGGGCCCAAATCCATCGTTTTTTTGCACTCCACACCACCCTGGGTTAGACAATGGCGATATGGAAATCAGCTCTGACCCTGTTGCCCCATGGGAACAGTCCAGTCCGAACTACAAAAGCCATGTCCTTCCCAGAACGGAATCAAGCATCCGAGGACCGGACCGGTTTCGAGGTAACACCTCTCTTCAGCCCGGCTAGCTTGACTCCAAGTGGTGTGGAGTGCCTGGGACCCACGTCTGGGCATCCCCAGCGCACTTAGGGCGGCAATTGCAAAAACAACAAGTGATGGACTGAATGTGGATCAATGTCACACACTCCCCCAGTCAAAAGATCTGGGCCCAAATCCATCGTTTTTTTGCACTCCACACCACCCTGGGTTAGACAATGGCGAACAGTCCTGCCCGAACTGCAAAGTCAGGTCCTCCCTGGACCGGAAACAAGCATCCTAGGACCGGTTTCGGGGTTTCACCCCTCATCAACCAGCAGAGCTTGATTCCAGTGGCACAGTGAGCCCAGGACCCACGTCTGGGCATACCTGGTGCACTTAGGTTGAGAAAGCAAAAGACACACAATTGATGGATGGAATGCAGAACAAATCAAAACATTCTCCCCCAGTCAAGAGATCTGGGTTAAATCCATCATTCTTTTGCTCACCATGCCACCCCAGTTTATACCTGGCCATATGCAAATCAGTCTTGACCCTGTGCCTCATGGGAGCGACTCAGAAGAATGTGGTTGGCGACATGTGTCATTAATTGACCAGGAGAAGTAGTCTGCCAGTAGCAGAGCGTTAGGAATAACTTGTGTGAGGGTGCCATGCCGTCTCTCCTGCTAACTGGGTGGTGGGACAAATCGTAAATAATAGGATGAATTTAGCCCGTCTGTAACCACATCGGCCCACCCAGTTGCTAGTAGACTGTATTTTGTTTCGCATTGATGCCCATTGACCATGCCTAGCTGTAGAGGCATGTCAAATCCATATTTCTGTTTGGATGCCTTCCAGTGCGCACACGTCACTAAAGGGAGGGGAGCCCCTGCTGCACCCTCCACTCCTCTGTCATCGGGTCTGCATCCCTCAAGCAACTCGGCTCTGTTGGGGATCTCTCCTGACAGTCATGCAGTATTGCATCTCAGAGAGTCGCAATGGGGAATCGCTGAAGGAAGAGGGTCTCTCCTTTGTGTAGGGCGATGCTCTCAAGTTTGGCCCATTCCAATAGTGAACATCGCCAAACTATCAGTGGAAGAGGGTCAAAAGATTTCCACAGTTTTGTGATCAGGCACTTAGTCACCAGGAGCTTTAAGTCCAGGAAGCATCAAGTCACCCTTTGTTGTGGACTTCTAGAGAAAAGGTGCAATATGCACTCCTCCCAGGTGTGCACAATGACAGGTTCTGTGCAAGATGTCAGTAAAGCCGTGACCTACCGCCAATGGGGACAAGACCACATCATGTGGAGCAGGTCCACGCCCACAGCATGGCATCTGGGGCAAGCCGCATCTGTGCGATGGAAATATCGGTTGATCTTCTCTGGGATAAGGTATGCTTTCTATGTAATGAAATATTGAATTAAGCGAAAACTGGTATTTCGGGGAATCCCGTTAGGGCTTTCTAGGATTGCAACCCACTCTTTGTCCGGGCAGGGGCAGACCAGGTTTGTTTCTCAGCGTTGTCTCAGGGGGACGAACTATGCCGCTGCTTGCTGCCACAGCGGAGCCACAAACCATCTGGTAAGGCACCTACACATTCCCATCACGAGCAAGCATTGAACAGCAAGGTGGGCCTGGTGTTCGCTCAACAGGTCTCCACATCGGCATCCCAAAGCAGCGAGTATGGAGGTGTATAATAAAAACTGCCCGGGGTGTAGCCCATCCTTTTCTATCAATGTATCATAGGGTATCAGTACTCCCTCTCAGTAGAGATCACCTACTGTGTGGAGGCCAGCTTCCCACCACATGGGCAATTCAGTAGACAAGGCGACTACTACACAGTGGGGGATGCCCAATAAGGGTAGTGTTGGTGCCTAAGGAATCGTCAGCCGTATGAGATAGCTTCTACGATAGGAGCGATATGCAACATCCAGGCAGTAGGTGGTCAGTATACGGCCACAAGCACAAGGATGAAACAACCTAGGCAACGCTTGGAGCAACCAAGGAGGCAAGTGCATGACTGTGAGATGTAATCCCTCCTGCCACCTGGCCACCCACTGTAGTTGAGAAGCAAGATAGCATTGTCCCTTGTAAGCAACGGATGTATGACGTTACAATGCAGGCTATTACAACGCCTGCCTTTACAACGCGGTTTTTACATCACAAACCTTTACAACGCATAGCGCTTAGAGGTGCTGGATAGTGGTAAGTATAATTTTCTATTCCAACTCCAGTCCCCGTGGACACTAGGGAAGATGTTAAATAGAAAATTAAACTTATTCCCTATCCTAGAGCGCCCCCCAGCGCAATGCGTTGTAATGGTTTGCGTTGTAATGACCGCGTTGTAATGGTAGTGCGTTGTAATAGTTTCGTTGTAAAGGTTGTTTACCGTAAGGAACAGATACAGCTGCCTGATTCGTGGGTAAATAGAGCTTGGAGAGTGACACTCGACTGCGAGAGCCATTTCAAACAAACTCCCTCATTGTTTGCTCAAATGCACGATAAAAGAGTGGAGCTACATAATGGGGCAAATTAGTGAAATAATATAACAGCTGCGGCAGGACCTCCATCTTCAGCAGGGATAGCCGTCATATGACCGACAGAAGAAGCATGCGCTAATAAACATCTGAGATCCAATAGCCAACGTAGCCCATACAAGCGTCCCATCAAGCAGATAAGCAGGTTTATGATAGATTCTAATCTCAAGGAAGTGGAAGGAGTTGGGCTTCCAGGCAATGGGAACACCCCAAAGCGTCAGGGTAGGATCAGGACATGCGGGCAAGAGGAGGAACAAGCAAGACTTCGCCCAGTTTACTTTCAATCCAGAGATATCAGTAAAGTTGGTGCGTATGTGAGCCAGTACACTGGGAGTCGACCCCACATCTTGGAGAAAGAGAAAAAGATAGAGATAAAGAGATATGATGTGTGTGTCGTCTCCCAGGGGAATGCCCCAATCAATACCTCACGCACAAAGAACTGCTGTTAGCGGTTCTGTGGCCAGGAAGAAACGCAGATGGGATAATGGGCACCCTTGGCGAGTGCCACGGCACACCAGGATAGGGTCTGATATGTAGGAGCCCTTCTTCACCCCAGCCATTCGCACAGTATAAAGCAGTTGCACCACACAAATGAACGGGGGCTTAAGTACATAAGGAGGCAGTGTGGCATAGAGGAAGTCCTATTCCAGAGAGTCGAAAGCCTTTTCCTGGTCAAGCACAAGACAGCCTGAGGAAGGCCAGAGAAGTGTGGAGTAGGTGGAGATGCGGAAGAAGCATTGCAGATTAAGGGAGGTTCTGTGGGCTGGGAGAAACCCATTTGATCCGAGTGTACCAGTGACAGGACTAGAGGTGCTAGTCTATCCGCAAGTATTTTGGCCAAAATGTTGTCATCAATATTGAGCAAAGCTAAAAGACGTTAGGAGCCTAGGGCAATAGAGTCCCTATCTGACTTAGGAAGGGAAATAAGGAGCAACTCCTGCAATGATGTTAGGACGATAGATGCCCCTAGAGCATCTGCAAATAAAGTGCGGAGGCTTGGAGTCAAGACAAAAGCATTTGCTTTATAGTATGCAGAGGGGAGGCTGTCCAGCCCAGGACACTTGCCGGACGCTAAAGATTTAATGGCCTCACTGATCTCAGAAAGCAAAACAGGCTCCTCCAGCTCCTCCCGTTGAATGGGAGACAAAGCAGGCAGAGTTACAACAGAGAAAAAGTCAGCAAGGCACTCTGGGTTAGGTGCAGCAGTGGATTTCTATAGCGAAGAGTAGTGTTGAGTCAATTAGGCATGTATTTCATGTTGTGTGTGAAGGAGGTGACCTTCTTGGGCATGTAGGGCAAGAATAGGATGCCGGGGCTGCTCCTGACGTATTAGCCATGACATAGCTGCCCGCACGGTCCAATGTGGCATAGGTTCCGCAGAGTGTATAGTGTAGTTGCGGCAGGGCAGCCGTTCGAGTAGCTCGGCATTCTCGCAGTGGGTTTTGTTGAGATGCGGCACCTTACCGATCGTGCTTCAAGAGGCAAAAATTAATGTTCGATTTTGGCAATAGTCTTGTCAAGCTGCTAATGCATATTCCATGTGATGCCTAAACTGTGCCCCCTAATGGTGACCTTAAAGGCATCACACTTGGTCAGCCTGAGCCAGCGTTAAGATCGAACTACTCTGTGGTGGTGACATCTAGTGTCTCCCGAAATGGTGGGTCTTCTAGTGCCGCTGGATGGAGGAGCCACGTAGGGAGGCAGGAACTTCCCAGTCTCATGCCAGCGTCAGGAGCTAAGGGCTGTGGTCTGGGTGTGTGCAACCTAGGTAATCAATGTGATGGATTGTGGGGAGAAGAGCAGCTGACCCTACCATGAGGTCAATTCGCACATGTAGATTTTGCGGACCGGAATAAAAGGAATAAACTCGCATGGTTGGTTTGAGGTTGCGCCACAGGTCACCAAGAGATCACTAATGCAACCAATTGCTCAAGGCATGGGCGTTAGACAAGGCTGCCGTACATGGCAGTGGAGGAAAAGAGCGATCCAGGGTAGTCTTGAGGACAGAATTAAAATCTTCACCTAGAAGCCAGGAAATCCCGCTCAAGCGAGAGAGTATGCCAGATAGTGCGACCAGACACCATCCAGGCGACCCCCTTATGAACACATATCTGCCTTCTGTGTCCAACACTTCTTCCTCTGAAAAAAAAACCCATACTACTCAGAGGTTATCTCTTCTTCTGACGGACGCCGGAATTTCTGCTTACCTGCCGTGAGGGGAACGGCTGCTGTTGTTGTTTCTTCTGCCCTCGCCTCGCCTTCATCTTCCTGTGCAGCGCGAGTGAGACGCCGTGAGGGGAACGGCCGTCGCGCTTGCACCGCCATTGTGCCTACAGCCACCGGGGGTCAAGACTACACCTCCCAGGTGCCCCGGCGGCTGAGTCGCGTCCCTGACGCCACCTCTGCGCCCGGAGGCGCCTGAAAAGAGAGGAGCGCCGAGCGCTCTGAGGGACGCCGGAATTTCTGCTTACCTGCCGTGAGGGGAACGGCTGCTGTTGTTGTTTCTTCTGCCCTCGCCTCGCCTTCATCTTCCTGTGCAGCGCGAGTGAGACGCCGTGAGGGGAACGGCCGTCGCGCTTGCACCGCCATTGTGCCTACAGCCACCGGGGGTCAAGACTACACCTCCCAGGTGCCCCGGCGGCTGAGTCGCGTCCCTGACGCCACCTCTGCGCCCGGAGGCGCCTGAAAAGAGAGGAGCGCCGAGCGCTCTGAGGGACGCCGGAATTTCTGCTTACCTGCCGTGAGGGGAACGGCTGCTGTTGTTGTTTCTTCTGCCCTCGCCTCGCCTTCATCTTCCTGTGCAGCGCGAGTGAGACGCCGTGAGGGGAACGGCCGTCGCGCTTGCACCGCCATTGTGCCTACAGCCACCGGGGGTCAAGACTACACCTCCCAGGTGCCCCGGCGGCTGAGTCGCGTCCCTGACGCCACCTCTGCGCCCGGAGGCGCCTGAAAAGAGAGGAGCGCCGAGCGCTCTGAGGGACGCCGGAATTTCTGCTTACCTGCCGTGAGGGGAACGGCTGCTGTTGTTGTTTCTTCTGCCCTCGCCTCGCCTTCATCTTCCTGTGCAGCGCGAGTGAGACGCCGTGAGGGGAACGGCCGTCGCGCTTGCACCGCCATTGTGCCTACAGCCACCGGGGGTCAAGACTACACCTCCCAGGTGCCCCGGCGGCTGAGTCGCGTCCCTGACGCCACCTCTGCGCCCGGAGGCGCCTGAAAAGAGAGGAGCGCCGAGCGCTCTGAGGGACGCCGGAATTTCTGCTTACCTGCCGTGAGGGGAACGGCTGCTGTTGTTGTTTCTTCTGCCCTCGCCTCGCCTTCATCTTCCTGTGCAGCGCGAGTGAGACGCCGTGAGGGGAACGGCCGTCGCGCTTGCACCGCCATTGTGCCTACAGCCACCGGGGGTCAAGACTACACCTCCCAGGTGCCCCGGCGGCTGAGTCGCGTCCCTGACGCCACCTCTGCGCCCGGAGGCGCCTGAAAAGAGAGGAACGCCTCTCGCCCCGCGAGTCGCGCGCGGGAGCGCCCAGGCGAAGCCCGGGCAAAGGGCGGGCCGTCTGAGGCCGTCCGAGGTCGGACAAGGTTGGGTTGGGCCAGGTCCCTTATTTTGTGGTGTTCGTAAACGTTGTGTTATTACATCTGGCAAATCTGGTGATTCTCACAAGTGTGTATTGTAGACGCTGTGCACATATTTTATCATGCCGGCTAAAAAGGCTGTCACTTCTAGTAATTCTATTGAGAATTATCTTGTACAGGTTGTTGAAAGAATCAATAGTGATAGGAGATCCTCTCTTGGTATAGATCTGACTACCCAATCCTCCCTTACTGATATTGATTTAGATGATCCTTTTGGTCTTCAGATTAACACCTGTTCTAACGGCGTAATGCCTGATCCTGCTCCTGATACCAGCATTATTCAGCCTAGTGGTATTGTAGCTGGAATTGTAGACCGCAGTATTGATGAGGCTTTGATAGAGATCACTAATAGTAGCGAACCCCTGATTTCCCCCTCAGCTCCTATTTTAGTTGTAGGGAAACGGGAGGGTCTAAGGTCAGCTAAGAACAGAGTAGCAAACCCTCCTAGGAAACACTCAGAGGAAGAGGAGCTTGATTTGACCAATGAAGCTTCTCTTACACTTTCTAACGCCCAATTCATCAGACTATTGTCTCTGATTGATAATAAAATTAAAGGTGCGGTTAAACCTCTTGTCAGTAAAATAGACAAGTTAACATCTGAGGTGAGCCGATTAGAAGGTCTATTAAAAGATACTGTGAGTGAGATGGATAAGATCCCAGAAAATGTTTCTACCAGGATTAAGGACATCCTAAGCAAACCACACACTATTGATAGCAGCGGATTGGTCTCTACTTCCGTCCCAAATCCTCAACTGGTATCTAGGTGCGTCCCGGCTGGTGATGCTTCTAATGTTTTCATCCCAGCTCCCGACACTGAAGACCAAGCTGTGGTAAAAGGATCTTTCGAGCTTGTAGTAGAAGCTTCCCCACTAGTACTTGTTCTTGCCAACGTACCACCATTGGCCCTCGATGAGAGGGAAACAACATCTTCCCTAATTAATAAATCCTTATCGTGGTTGACAAACAATATGGTTATTTCTCCCTGGGGTAAGCAACAACTTTCAGAAGAGCTTGTTAAAGCGAGAAGGGTACAGTGGATTGGGGACAGACCGAAAAAGTTTAAGGGGGAGTGTGTTGTCCTACATTTTTCAGACCCAGGGGTTTTACCTAACATTTTGCCCAACATCTTCCCACCACAACGGAGATCCACCTCAATTGTCCCACTGACTTTGGACTTCTTTTACCCAAGAAAGGGAAGCGGGCCAAATCCTAGTATTCTAAGAACTAAATGGAACATTGTGACAAAGAGGGGGAGGAAGGATGTTGCTTCAGTGGATTGGGGATTGGGGTTGGAAAATCGATTCTCTGCATTATCGAATCTAAATGCTTGCGACTGACAACCACTTAGTAGCAATTCTTTGATTTTGTCTGATTGTGATGGAGGTATTGTTGAAGGGGTTGGTAATGTTGTTAAAGATTGTATTTGGGGGAATTCCGCTGTGGAGCTAGTAGCCCCCACCAACGAAAATAATAGTGTGCAGAACTCTGGTGGTACGGAGAGTCACGAGATTATTATAAACCCTTGTTCTCCTATGATATCTAGCTCAGGGAAGCTTTTGTCCTGGAACATAGCTGGACTATGTTCGAGGATGGATTGTGCTGACTGGTTGGGATTCATTAATAAATATGATCTTTGTATCTTTCAAGAGACTTGGGCATGTGACCCTATCTTTGCCCTGGGGTATATACATTTTTATGTTCCTGCCACTAAGGGCCCTAAAGGTCGGCCAATGGGGGGCCTTACCATATGGATCAGGCAGTCTCTGAAAACCATAGTAAAATGTGTGGAGCTTGACCATAAAGATATTCAGCTTATCAGATTGACCAGTGATGCATCCATCACCATAGACATTTATAATGTCTATGTTAGAGGTGGTAGCAAAGGTAAATCAGAGGTTCTTTTGAGTCTTTTTAACTTTCTTGAGACTCATTCTGCAGGTAAAAATATTCTAATTGCAGGCGATTTAAATCGCACATTCGAACCCCTTATCACTGGCGACTCTCCTCTTGGAGCAGAGGAAGATAAGCTTTGGAATATCCCCATATTAGAATTACCACCAATAACTCGCTGGACATCTGACATATTAGGCTTGAACGCAATGTGTCTTGAGCATGGGCTTCGAGCCCTGAACGGTCGAACTAAATCAGACCGTGTTCCTGCTACGACTTTTAACAATGGGCGTAATAAAAGTCGTATCGACTATGTCATCTGTAGTACGTCATTATGGTCATCTCTCAATGACATGGTAGTAATAGCCAGGCCAGAAAGCGATCACGACCCTTTATGTGTCTCACACAAATGGTGGACATCTAAAGAAACTATTCACAACCTCCCAGATGAATTTGTGCCCCCAACGATTCTACCATCTAACAATATGCGTAGGTTAAGGTGGGTAGGTGTTAAGGCAGACCAACAGACCCTTGTAAAAATAAGTGCTGCGGCTGACAAGGCCATCATGGCATTGGAGAATGTAGACGGGTGTTCCCAGGGCAATGAGGATATTATAAATGCACATACTATTCTCTTTACGGAAGTCAAAGGCTTCTTTGTGAAACCTGTGAACAAGAGGGCCTGCCCTTGCAAATCAGCAAAATGGTATAACCCTGCCTGTAGGACGGCAAGATTAAATCTAGGAGCTGCAATTAAAGGTAAAAATTTGGACGGGATCCGTTCAGCCAGGAAGTACTACAAAAATTGTATTGTAAGGGCTAAAAGAGACTGGGACGAAGAATACTGGCTGAAGCTAAAGGATGCAAGCGATCGTAAACATTCCAGACTCTTTTGGCATATCGTCAAATGGGGTCATGATAGGCCTCCAGAAACTCCCAATAACAACGTCTCCCATGATGCGTGGGTTAAATTTTTCAGTGAGCAGTACTCTTCCAGGGATCAACTTTTTAACAGTGCAAGTCTAAAGTACCTGTATGCAGACGATGACATCTTTGTGCAAAGTGAAGTACTGTCTGCCCTGAAATCTGTTCACCCTGGCAGAGCCCCGGGTATAGACGGAGTCCCTGCGGATGTCTTTCTAAATGACACCGACAGGTGGAGTAAATATATCTGCCTCTTATTGAATCATATTGCCAAGGGAGCAGAAATCCCGGTATCATGGCGTGGTGCTGTTATTATTCCAGTATATAAAAAGGGAGACCGTGCCCAACCTTGCAATTACCGCCCAATTAGCTTAATTGACACAGTCCAAAAAGTTGTTGGACGTGTAATTATTAACAATTTGTTAGATTGGGCTGAGGAGCAGAATGTTTTATCCCCCTTCCAGGCTGGGTTCCGCAGGGCAACTAGCACTGTGGACCAGGTCTTCCGTTTTCAATTGATACAATGGAGGACCGTGGTACTGGGAGGATGCAGCCTTTACGCAGCGTTTGTTGACCTGCGGGCTGCATTCGTCCTGGTGCCAAGGGCAAAATTGTGGGAGGTCCTTGCAGCTCTAGGGGTCCCAAAGATTATTTTAACGATGATTATGAGACTCCACGAGGGCACTTATGCCAAAATCCAATGGGGTGGCTATGGCAACGACACTATTGATTTTCCAGTCGCCAGAGGCGTCCGTCAGGGTTGCTCAATGGCACCAACACTTTTTACTCTTTTTATTAATGGAGTCGTTGCCCGCATGCAATCGCAGGTAGTGGATGCTCCTTCCCTTGCAGGTGCAAAAGTCCCTGTTTTAATGTTTGCAGACGACACCCTAATTTTATCAAAATCCCCCAGCGGTCTTCAAAAGGCTTTGGTAATTTTTGACAAATTTTGTAGCGACCATGGCCTGGAGGTCAACGCCGATAAAACAAAGCTCATGGCTTTTAATCCATGTAGAAATTTTAAATCTAAAATAACCATGAGTGGGCGTTGCCTCGAAGTAGTAAACTCTTTTACCTACCTGGGTATTCATATTTCAAATGACAACAGATGGAACCAACATATAAACATCGCAGTTTTAAGACATAAACAACTGGCTGGTACCATCATTAAGGAGCATTTTAAATCTCTGACAAAACCAATCAAACCTCCTTTGATCATATATGAGGCCAAGGCCTTGGGGTCAGCCCTGTATGGGGCTGAGTTGTGGGGTCAAGAAAATCTTCTGGACCTTCAGGTCTCAGAAAATAATTTCCTTCGCAAACTTACAGGTACCCCTCAGAGTAGTCCCCTTTTGCCTCTTAGATATGATCTCGGTAGGAAAGAAATATCGGTAATGTGCAAATTACGTCCAATATTATACTGGCGTAGAATCTGGACCACCCCTGAGTTGTCACAATATGCAGCTGGGTTTGCTGATGTCATCAAAGCAGACCGATTTCACAAAATCAAATGGTTTAGATTTTTAAAAGCAGCATTAGGCGAACTAGGGTTAGCTGAACTGTGGTCCGACCCAACTGGGTCGTCCTTCCCCACTAAGGAATTTATAAAAAATCTTTTCTGGGAACAGGTAGAAAACAGGAGTCTTCTTAGTAACAACCATGGGTCTATGACGGTTATTTTTCTTGAAGCTAAGCTCTTCCCCATGTATGAAATCTATTGGGATTTAATAACGAAACCCATGGATAGGAAACTGTTTTTCCAAATGAGGGCTGGCTCTCTACCTCTGTGTAATCTAACTGCAAAATGGAGAGAGGGAAGTCCAGCTCTATGCCCAGTCTGTGGGGAAGGAAAGGAAACGTTGGGTCATTTTTTGTTCTCTTGTTATGCATATTCTGTTCCTAGACGTGTTTGGTTGGCTCCTATGTCTAGAAATCTGGGTACTAAAAGCAGTATGGTAGCTTTACGTATAATAAAAACTACCTCCTTAAATTGGATTACCATAGCGACCGCAAAGTTTTTGGGGTGGTCGTGGGTAATTAGGCAGAGATTGCTAGTAGGGTAACTACTCTCTGCTTAGTTGAACAGAGATTGCTAGATCATCTACTCTCTGTTCCCCATGCGGGGTGTCTGATCTGTTTTAATCTATTTTTATCATGTGAACTCTGCACTTTTTGTCAATATATATTTGTTAAATGAATTTTTAATCGTCTTTTAAAATGCATCGTGCTAAAGTCATATTCGAAACTGTAATTTAATTGTATTTTTATTATGTGTTTGTTTGTCTGCTTTTATGAGTAATACTCGAATAAAGCACTTTTGAATTGAATTGATCTTCTTCTGACAAGGGACAGAAAGAGATCTTTAAGATAGTCAAGAGCTTTACCAATCCCACTGTACTCTCTCAGGAGATTCCACCTTCCCTCCCGCTTTGTAATGCCATAGCCAATTACTTTGAAAAGAAAATCTCTGACATTATCAAGGATTTTCCATCCATGCCACCTACTTCGACAAACACGGAAACAATGAGGATAGGCGCCATGACAACTAACACCTCTCGCTTTGACTCATTTACGCATATCTCCCTGGAGGATTCACATCAGGCTATTTTAGCCATAAAATCTGGATCTCCATTTGATCTCTGCCCGCCCATAGTCCTGCGGACCTTGGTTGAGGAGATAAACCCAATTATCAATAGTATCATCAACTCCTCATTGGTTACAGCGGTAATTCCAGGTGATTGGAAGTGTGCAGCGGTTATGCCACTACAGAAAAAAGGCCTGCCAGATCCAACTACTCTGTCCAACCTGCGTCCCATTTCCCTACTCCCTGCGGTGTTCAAATTAACGGAGAAATTAGTTAATTATCAACTCACGAGCTTTTTGGAGGAGAATAATATCCTGCACTCCAATCAATCAGGGTTTCGGTCCAAACATTCGACTGAATCTGCTCTTTTGTTTACAGCGGAGACTTTACGAATGGCATTGGATCAAGGGAAGAAGGCCGTCTTGATTTTACTCGATCTATCGGCGGCCTTCGATACGGTCTCACACTCCATCTTGATTGACTGTTTGGATAACGCAGGTATAGGAGGAATGGTGCTGGCATGGCTTACTAATTTCCTCTCCCAGAGACGTCAGATAATAGTACTAGGTGACTATGAATCTGAAGAAAAGGTCATCAGCTCAGGGGTCCCACAGGGCGCTAGTTTAAGCCCTGTACTTTTTAATCTCTACATGGTTCCCTTGATTGAGCTGATTGCATCCTACCAGATTGAAGTTATATCGTACGCTGACGATACGCAGCTGATCCTGGTATTCGATAGGGAGCTGCCTGGGGCTGAGGAAAACCTGATGGACTGTCTAACGGCTACATTTGAGTGGATGAATAACAATCACCTCAAGTGTAACTCAGGGAAGACAGAAATATTGCCCTTTGGATCCCAAAATCTGCTTTCCCCTAAACAATGGTGGCCTGAGGATGCAGAAGCTCCTCCTAATACTATTTCCTCTGCGCGAAACCTGGGTATTAAATTTGATGACCAACTCTCATTCAAGCAGCAAGCGGTAGGCGTGGCTAGCTCATGTTTCCAGATTATTAAATCATTGAGGATGTTTTTTGATCTTCTTCCTCTGGCAGCCAGGAAGACGGTAGCAGTAGCATTGATAACATCCAGACTGGACTACTGCAATAGTCTTTATGCAGGTACCAACAAAGCAGTGCTGCACAGGCTGCAGATGGTCCAGCACGCTGCTGCTCGCCTGGTACTTCGCTGGCCGAGAAGGTCATCTGCCTCGGCGGCGCTTAAGATCTTACACTGGCTGCCCATCCACAAGCGTGTCCTATTTAAGGTCCTTGTTATCACCTTTAGAGCCTTTCAGTTACAAGGTCCGAGATATCTGTTGAATGGCTTTAAACGCTACGTGCCAGCACGCTGTTTGAGATGTCAATCAAAATCTTTTGGTGACTCCCAGATTCAGAATGGCTACCAAAGGGGGGAAATCTCTTTTTGTACTAGGTTCAAGAGCTTGGAATAAACTGCCAGCGCAGCTTCGGTGTATAGTCAAGGAGAGCGAATCAGGAAGTCTCTGAAGACATGGATCTTCTCACTCTCCGATGTGGCTTGCAGAGCACTAGTGTAAAGCTTGTAATGCGTTGAAATTGCCTTCTGTCCACCAACCTTTTCCAGCGGGGTTGGGTGTTGAGCGCCAAGATGCTCCTTGGAGCGATAGTAGCGCTATATAAATGTGTGCTTACATTACATTTACAATACATTACGAGTAGGGTCCTAGGTCTCATCTACACCAACATGAGTATGAGTATGAGGGGTAATCAGTGGTGAAAACCTGGCCCAACCACCAGCAACCAGCCTCGGGCAAATTGTAGGGCCGTGTGTATGAGAAATGAGCAGAAACTTATGAAAATAATAAAAGGGGGTAAATCCTAATACATAAAACACTATTAGAACAGTAGCGTAGAAAGCGACCGCTGAAAACAACAGAACTGGTTGTGGCAACTTCTGTGGATATTGATAAATTTGAGGGCCTTGAGAATGTTCCAAAAAAGCCAGAGGCAATCCCGACATACAGGTTATAATATACTAGTAATCAACATACATCAAGGACAAAATGGCAACATTAAAGCTGAGGCCCAGAGAACTCCTGCATGATAAATAATTAATTAAGGCACATGTTGCAACTAGATCTCCCACCCTGCAGATTTCAGCCATAGGTAACAAACAACTGTATACCATCTAAGGAGATACATAGTTCTTGTAGGGCCATTGTACCCAATGATTTTGATCAAAGTCTGAGATTCAAATGATGTAATCCGCTGCTGTCTGGTGCGAAATATCGTGAGGAGTGAATGCATCAGTTTGTGATGACCATGTGTTAGGGGAACCATTGTCACTGAGAGACTTTGTCGAGTCAGTATCTCCATCAGCGCTGGAGGTGCAGTCGGGCATCATGGATGCAATGTGCAGGGTCTGCCGGCACTTCGTCAGCATCTGTTCTAGATTCAGAACCACTTTCAGGGGGGTTTGGGGGTCGGGTTGGAAGGGAACCCGCCCTATTGTCGCTGACCCGTTAGTGCAGCTTACACAGGCCATTTTTCAACAGCTACAGCAGAGGTGGGCCATGAGGCAACCAAGCCATTCGCCTCCACCCAGGCCTCCTCAGCAGAATTATACCTGGCAACATGCCACAGCAGCTGTGATCGTTCAACATGAGGTAACTCTCATTTGAAAGTTGTCCAAATATTGGCTCAATCACTGCAGCTGGTGAACATTGCATGTGACAGGATAAATTGTTAGAGGAACCATCGCAGGCACCATGTAAATTAATACCCTGACAAAGGAGAGAACCGCTTCATGCGTTTTCAGTTTTTACCGCTAAGAAACACTTCACGTCCCCCACTCCAACATCTGTGTGTGTATGGTAATTCCCAGGATGTTTTGATGTATTCTTTACCCAACCTTTCATATGTGCCTGCTGGTATGTGTTTTAGTAAATAAATTGGGAAACCCAATAAACCCTTGGAGGCTTGGGCAATACAATAATAGGCAATAGGTGCCAACAATCAGGGCAGCATGCCGGACGCACGCTGGTCATCACGCTACGCCATCTATTTTCTCCAAAGAAATTAAAGATATACTACGCATGGAAGATTGCTCTCCTGCTCAATACGAATGGTCCAGCTGACTTTAAATATATGTATGCATCATAGACATCAGTGCCAATATTGACATTTGCGACCATTGATCCGTCTCATGGTTTTTGGCCGCATTCTATTGTCCATACAAGATTCTTGTTCTAGCAAACACTATTGTCCTGAAGATGGTCTGAAGGACTGGAGCCACAAGTCTGAAACGTCGACAACACCTTCTATTCCAGAGAAACTGTGTTAATCTCTTGCGACATACATTTTCATTACAAGATTTGTTGTGTTATGCATTGTATTGGAATAGTTGTTGGTCATGGACTGTTAGGATATTTTGATTTCACTTCTCTTTTGCTGATTTAATTCATGTGTTTGTACTCCTTTTTAATCATTGCTTTATATAAACAAATTTGCACCTTCAAAGAATTAGGATCTCCCGTGTGCTTGTGCTTATTAGTTTCATTGGTTGAAGTTGTCTGATAACACATTAGGGTTTGCTCCAGATGGACTAATCCTTGAAGTAATTTTACATTTATTTAAGTCCATTGCAAATAAATTCCCTGGTATGTGTTTTAGGCAATACTGAAAATGGAAAATTGTAACAGGCATAGTGGTTGTTTCATGTATTATCCATTCAGTAGCTGGTTTCTCTGCTACCGTAAATGGCAATCTTTCCAGTTTTTCAATGCTTAGCACAGTATCGTCTGCTCCTCTTTGTGTCAATTTTATCTGTTCATTAGTGAGATTGATTTCTGAAAACAGTGACGTAGTATTGATTAAACACCAAGGCACATAGCCTGAATGAAGGTTTTGTAACGTCCAGACTAATAGCATGATAGAACGTAATTGCAACTGACCATGTTGCAACATGACCAAGTCCTTTTCCATGATGTTTATGGCAGAAGACACTATGCTGTCCAATGAATATATCCTGGACGACAGAGTCGTTTACCCATTGTCAACCACAGAGTTTTATCTAAATTAATACGATCAATTTCTCGTATTCGTTCTGCAGTCTCTGCTTGCGTAATCTTCCATGATTCATTATAAGCAGCATAGATACCGGCATATATAAAACGTTTATGACGCGGTTTTCTTGGTCCTAGCAAGAATTCCCTAAAATCAGCGCCATCTTTAAGTAAAGATAAGTGTTGCTTTACATCCTTAAGTGTGGATCTATGTAGCCAATCAAGGCACAGCTTTCCTACACTGTATGTTGTTACTATTCCAGGATGCTGTCTCTGAACATATATTGGGTCTGGCCTATTGAATGTGAAACCCTGTGTTCTGTTCAGGAATCTATCTCGACAGTTGTTTGTGTCTGTGGGCCAGATCAACCATTTATTCCAATTTGGATCTGTTCTGTTGTGAAGCAAAATAGTATGTACATCGACCTACCCCTCTGAAGTGTTATTACTATCAGGTGTAGGTATGGATGGATTGTTCATATCTTTGATCTTGGCTAACCTACGGCAAGACGTCTGTTGGACAGTGTCATTCAAAAACATAATTTGCTCAGGGATGATGCAGGCTCTAAATAAAGCTTCTACACCCTGCACTTGCCAATCTTTTGTACCCCAGACAGTTTTTGTCTCAATGTTGTCTTTCCAAAAGTCGAAACCTAGTTTAGACAGTTGGGCATAAAAGGCTGCAGAATAAATCTGTTTTGTATTGGTCACATACTATTCATTCCTGTTTTGTTTACATTTTTAAAGTAAAATGACTCAGCATTTGATACATTGAACCCTGAAAAGTATGGGAATTTCATAGCAAATGTTTTTGAGCTACCCTTTGGTGGCATAGAACAATGTTCCCATTGGTTATACATAAATACATTTTTTAGGAAGTCTGATGATCCTTCTAAATATTCATGATTTGTGAACACTGCAGATATTTCTAAGTCTAACATCATATTATTAACAGTCTCGAAGTCCCAATCATTAGAAAAGGTACGAAATCAAACAAAGTCACTTAATGAAATCTTGAACTGGTGTGGAATCCTCAACAGCTCAGACGGGTCAAAAATGTCATATTCTGTTTTGTCCCAAGCGATACCACCTGGTATAGGAACGGCTGTGATATTCACTGTTGACAAGTCTCTTTGTTCACGATGAGATGATTTGTGTGGCTTGAGGAGTAAGTTGACGTTCTTACTTGCTGTGTCCATTTTGACATATCTTCCATTTATCAGCATACCCAGAGTTATTACCAGAGCAAACCAAAGTAGAAGAAAAAGTACACCCAACACAATCCAAAGTTCAATCCATGGTGAAACCAGATAAGTCTTTTCCAGATGATGAAAAAGGTCTGTTGCTTGTTCTCTGAAAGTTCTTTTGGCTGGTGTTGTTTCAGGTTCGCTGGGATCCTCAAAAAACGTATCAAAGTTAATTAAATGGCCAGAGGCAGTTCTGTCAATTGTTGGGATTGCATCAGGATTAGTTAAAATCGCTGGAACCACTTGAGCACTTGTTACTTCATTGTAGACAGGTTTATCTTGACAAACTGTTATTTGGGTCTCAAGAGGTACAAGTTCCATAGCTTTGTTGCATAGTCCTTCTTTTCGCACTGTAGATTCCTCAAAGGTGATGAGTCTCTCAGTTTGAACCTCTTGGATTGTAGCTAGATTAGTGCGTCTGCTACTTGGTCGGAGTCCACTTGGCCTACTGTTTAGTATCAGCCACATAGTGTGGTTTGATCAGGTCGATGGACACAAACCTGCTCTCCTTTTTACCAGCAAGGGATGGCAGTAATACTGTTCTTGATCCGTGGATTACTAGGGCAGTTACTGGTTGTCTGTAAGAAGGCCCAAATTCCTTTTGTCCGCGATCTTTTCTCTGACTAGATCCCCAAGCGTCGGGATCCAGACAGGCCTTGCTGGGACGGTCGGTTTTTCCTCAGTGGTGGTTGGCTTCAGGAACACGTTGCTTTGTTTTGGTCTTAGTTCATTTAAGTCCTGTAAAACAGCCAAATGATCTTTTATATCAAAATCTTTTTGGTCCACCACTGATGTCTAACAATCAAGGTCCGCGACCAGCATTCTTGTCCCAAAAAGGACTTCATATGGAGTGATACCCCCTAGAGAACTTCTTGGCAAGTTGTTAAGACTATTTTGGACACTTATTAGATGTTTGACCCACCCGTCACCCAAACCTAATACCCTAGCTGTTATAGATTGCTTTATGTTCCGTTTTGTTCTCTCCACAACCGAATTTCCCTCAGGATGGAATGGACTAGAATACCGCAATGCAACGCCCAAATTGGCCATGGCCTCCTTGTAAGCTTGAGAGCTAAACGCAGGACCCTGGTCAGAATGTAGCGTGCCAACTGAGTGTGTGCCGATAAAGACTCGCAAATCTTTTATAACAGTTCAAGCATCAGCCGAGCGCTGAGGCCACATCCAAATGAACCTTGTCTTAACATTTGTGGGACTGCATCTGTCCACAGGGACGTCTGTGTGTAGAAAGTCTAATGCTGTCTAACAATGGTGTCTGTACTGGGCTGGCTATACTATAGTCAGGAATCTGGCGGCGTTCTGTGTTGCGATCTCTATTGCAGTCTTTGCAGTTAATCACAAATATGTGAATATATGCATTCATTCCTGGCCACCAGTACATCTCTTTTAATTCTAATATCGTTTTAGAGATCCCCTGATGTATCAGACCCTCTGCCAGATGTGCTTCATAAATCAAAGTTACCCTACGTTTACTGTTTGGAATTACTCTATCCCCACTCCAGGAATTCGAGCAAAAGGAACGCTGTTTGCATCAATTATACATGAGTATTTGAGTTGAAAGTTTTGAGGTAATGCTGCACTGCTGCCTTTGCATGTTGTATTGACAGCTAGCATTATTTCGCTGTCTATTTTTGTTTATGAACGAGTGATTGCAGCTACGGAAGCCGTTTGCACAGCTGCCTTCGGGGCTTCATCATCCAATGAATTCCCTTCAACGTGAATGCCATCACGTTGATGACTCAGCGTATGCATCACGTGAGTGTTCTGTAGTCCTTTTCGTAACTGAACTACTTGTTCCCAAAGCGTTTTATGCTTGATTGTGCCACCTTTTGCATCTTTGAAACTGTTTTGAAGCCAGTTTTGCAAGTATTTATTGTAAGATTGAACACAATAAAATGAATCGCACACTATGAGTGTGGGGAATTCGCGATCCGTATTCTCAAGTGCCATCTTGAATGCTTGTAGCTCCTATCGCTGAGCTGTACAATCTCCTAAGGATTGAGTTTTAGTGACCATTGGTCTAAATTTGCCATCGCACCAGCGACCTGTAACGATCGTGCACGCCGCACTATAGGCTTGTTTACCCCCCCGTAGCGGGTTGAGCGGATCCGTCAGTATAAATTATACATTCATACTGGTCAAGAGGCAGAATTTCAGTAGGCAGAGGACATTCTTGTTCGTATTGTAGAAATGCTTGTGCTTTTAAATAAGTATCAAAAACGTATTCAATATCTGTTGCAGTAAGAGAATTAACCCATTGTATCCATCTCAGATGTAAAGATTTAGCAGTTTTAGGGCGCCTTTAAACCAGAGCTCATGCTCATGGTATGTGAGTGGAATTTCTATATCCTCGAAAGGAATATACTCATCCGGTGGTTCCTCTTCTTTGTAGAAGAGAAGTGAAACATATGTGTTACAATCACAAAAACTGCCCTACCACCACTTGATGATGTTTTATAGTGATGGCTTTCCTTGAATTAGGAGGAATGACTACAGCATTCTCGTCAGTTTCATTAAAACCTGTTTGATTAAAAGCTAGTACGGCGTTGTCGCCTTAGATCAACTGGCCCTACGATTATCTTCGTCGTTGACTGAAAGTTTGCAGAGCAAGCCTCAAGGAAACAAAGATAAGGTGCACAATATTTTGGAACACTGTATCCTTCAACGTTGAACAACCAAAAACTAATACAGAGGATTTTTTTGTCCTACTCAGCTATGGCGGATATTATCCCTTTTACCCACTCCAGACGTCTATTGGAGTATTACGGGAAAAGGGGTCTCTGAGAAAAGTAGGACTGAGTTACTTTAGTATCTCGCGTTAAATTAGTGCCTTACCAAACCGCTGGGCGCCATGTAGTGTAGTTCCTATATTCGCAATAGGCTCTGCGCATTGGAATAATATTCACAACAGATTTGACATAGGACTGAGGTCAGTATGTCTCTATTGAGTATACTAAACTTAATTGTGTGTGGGCCAGCTATCTCAGAGGTCACTAGAAACTTTCTCAAATAAACAAGAAGGGATTAGTCTCTGACAACCGCATAAACATGACAACTCTGTTTCCCCTAAAAACGAAACATATCTTCAGAGTCGTGGAAACAATAGATAGCTAGTTCACTCAGTCAATCATGCATGCTTCGTTTCTACAGAGTTGCATAGAAATAGAGAGACGGGCCATTCAACAAAAGGGGTTTATTGAACAGTCTTATTTCTCATGCAAGAGATATGAACTGCTAAAATCGTTGGACAAAATGGGAAGTATAATGCTTACAGCATAAACAGTAATATTAAATAATACTGTATTAGCATTGTCTGTTGCTATGACATATATAAAAATACATACATAAATTACACAGGCTAAAATACTCAACCGGTGCTTCTAAAATACACCTACCACAATGTACCTAACCTAGGTCTAGTACCAGGGAAGAAGTAGGTGTTTGTTTTTTAGCATAGGTTTAGTTTTGCCTAGAATTGCCAAAGGTTTCTCTAGGTTTTAACCAGCTCCATACCTTAGAATGAGAGAGGTTGGTGTCTCTTTCACAGGACTCGATTTCCCAACACCACGCAAGGGGCGCCAGAAACACTGGACCTGGAATCTAGGCAGGAGAATGGCAGCCTCTGGTCAGTGCGTCAGCTGGAGAGTTGGCTTCCTTCGGCACTTGCTGTAGCAAGCTGCGTCGTGCAAGTAGGTAGTCGAACTGCACCGAATCACACCGTGCTTTGCTATAGCAAGTGAAGGTATATTTATACCTTGGTGTTTAGGAATGCCCGTATTGACCAAAAAGTCGGGCATATCAACGTCATGAATGAACCCCTAAGGAATAGATGTTCATGCATAATAATGAGTTTCTTGGAGAAATCAATATCCAGGCTAGGGGAAGTCCCTTCTGCTTAAGAGTCTTGTTTTCCAAGAAATCGTTGTGACATAGATGAACAGATGGAAGTAGCCATGCCTGTATTTGGGTAGCATGGGCTATGCCTAAATAAGGACTGTTTTTCTCTGCCTATATAAGGGCAATGTGAATTGTACCTAAATAAGGGCATGAATCAGGAAATTCATTCGGAATCTAAATCGACATACAACAACGCATCACTACCCCATTGCTTACAGGCCACCACAGTTCAGCCGCTGCAGCTCCCACCTTGGCCTGAAAGGGAAACTAGCCCGCAGCTCTGCCCCACTCAGAAGGGGCAGATGGGGACTCTGACGGCAACCCCTAGCTGACTCAGCAGGTGTTTTCTCAGGGTGCTGGCAGTAATGCCAGCAGGCGGTGCACCCTCCTGCCCAGAGGCAGGCAAGACTGCCAGGCCTGCTGTCACAGGCCATCCAAACTGCACGACGGGTCAGGCCTCACCACACCGCAGCCTCCAATCCCTGAAACAGAGGAGCTAGCAGGACGGGGATGGCAGGAAACAGCAGCAGGGCACTCCGGGGATCAGACCAGCCTGGGTAGATCCATTGGTGCAGTTGCTAGCATAGGATTAAGGGCAGATAACGGACTCGGCAGTCTGAGCCTCACTAGATCGCGCCCGCCATCTTGGCTGGCAGGCTCTCACCTGGCTTTTCATTTGTTGACAGGCGGAATCAAACCAACTCTTCCCTTTAACATGGAAGTTACCTGTGACCCACCAGTTTTTATGTTTACATATGTGCAGTCCAACACATTGAGGATCTCATTGAATCACAAGATTCTGTTCTCTTGTCTCACAACAAATACCTCAGTGTTTTCAACTACTTGATATGCTGCTAAAAGATGAAGGTGGGTAGGGTTGAGGCGATTTGTGAGCCTCCCAGGGAATGATATAACCAAAGCAGTACCTTCTTCACTACCATGTGCTCATGAAGATATACAACAGCCGATGTGGCCCAATGGTCAGCTCCCTCATTATTTGGTCAGTTTAAAGTCTGAAAAGAGACCAAGCATATAGTTGTTGCAGCTGCTGGAATATCATTTTTAAATTGGACCACACAGGAATACCAGACCATTGTTCAACAGCCATTGGCTGGCTGAAAACCTTAACCCCCCTGCTTGATTGAGCCAGATTAAAATGAGGCTGGAGAGATATATTAACAATCCAACGTCTTCCATCTGAATGTCTGCCTGGGCAGGACACAGACGAGCATTAAAATCCTCAGCCATTATTCTAATTGTTTCCAGGAATTTTCCTAGGATTTCCAGAAAAAAATGATCAAAAGACTCCAGCCAGTCTTTCATTCTACACTACTCTTCTCTGTGGATGTATACACTTATAAATTAAAAAAAAAACACCTACAAACGCTGATCACACCAGGTTCAACCACAGAAAGCTGCATATCACTAGACAAATTAATAACCTCCATTGGCTTCTAAATTACCTTGGTTGATATTAGTGTTAAGACCCCTGCTGAGGCTCTACCCTTTCCTTGTCTAGAGCCTTTACTACAAAGCCATCTATTGTCTTGTTCTCGCTCAACCAAGACTCCTGAATGAACCACACATGTTAGGGCTTTATACTTTTATCCAGGTCACCACTCTTCTTAAGATGCTCAAACCTGTGTATGTTCCAACTCAGGATTCTCAAATTGGGAGAGGATTCCTTCCCCTCTATGGCCCAGTAGGCCAATCTTCCTACTCCCAGGCATCGGAGAGCTACATTAAGGGAGCAAATGTATTTCCCCTATTCCCAATCTGGTTTGCCAAAATGTTGTTTACAAGTACCATCATCAAATTCTTGGGGGTCTGTCTATCTTGCCATGGCCTCCTATCCGTTGACCACAGCCTTTCATAGGGATAGTGTGTAATCTGCTCCCACTGACTGGGGGCTAGCCCATCATATATACTTAAAAAAAGAGGAGGAGTTTGAATTTGAGACAGACAGTTAAGACTTCTCTCTGGAAGGACACCTGACTTGTAAACCAGCCTTGGCATGATTTACTTCTGCCTTCGCTATCAAAAAAGCAATGCAGGGAGAAATGAAGGTTTTTATAGTTTGTTTCCTTGCTCCCCAACCTGAAAGGCCACAGAGACTTTTTTTAACACAAGCTTTATTGAATTTGTTCAAAACATACATTCACATATGTTTAGACATTGCCAATGTATAATTTTACAATTGTGGCATATAGTGCAAGTATTATGGATTGTGCCTTGACATTCTTAGTCACATCCTTCATAATAGTGCTGACATTTTTATATCCTAAGTCTTCCGTGCAACTGTTGCACTCTTCCTGAGTGTACCAGAGTCTGCAAGTTTGAATGAGTAATGTTTATATCCATTAAACATAATTAGGGCTCCCGGTTTTATGGTATTTATTTTTTTGCCATTTCCGTCTGTATTTATCCATATTTATTTTTGTGGCATTTTGTCTGTATTTATCCACATTTATTTAAATTGACAATGCACACATGCGCTCACTTAAACTAGCGATTTGTTGTGGCTTAAGCAGTGCTTTAAATGGTCCAGTACTGAGTAATTTGAAAAGTAGAGTACATGTGCTTCCCAGTTCTGCTATAAAAACACTTCAGGAGCAAACAGTTGTCAGCACTTCTGTATTTCCATCTAAAGTCAGGTAGAAATCTGCCTTAAAATGTCTATGGTTTTCACACAGAAAGTACGTAAGGTTACCTATATTGGTGGTGGTGTGTTTATGTGTAGATAGACAGACAGATAGATCCCAAGCTACACGCTAAGTGCCCTGAAAGTTACCATCTCAGTCTAAGGTTCACCGACTGAAAATAGATGCTAAACCACTCTAGGGTGATCTCAGCAAGCAGATTAAAGTGTCTCTTATTCCACTCCATCCATGTTTTCTCACACCCACAGCAAAGTTCGAAGGGCATGAACATATGAAGCCGTGCCAAAAAATGATCATTCTCAACCACAGACAGAATGCTGTGTGAAATTGGCATTCCACAGCAGATGGCCATTTTTTGACAATTTGAACCAGTCATATTTTGTAGATGGCAGAAGAACTGCATTTGATCTGCCTCATGAAATGCTTCCTCACATCAAACTTTCCTTTCAAATTTAAAATATAAACAGAACTCCTCGGGGGTAAAATTACCTGATGCTGGTTGACAGAACAGATGCGGTCATTAAATAAATGCAATATTTTTCTATTATTCCATGCATTTTACATTTTACCTTTCCCTCATTGCCTCTGTCTTGGGCAGTCTGACATTCCTTCCACCTCCCCTCGTTCGCCTCCCTGCCACCAGCTATCTGCCCCTCATTCTCCCTCCTTTCCCTCACAGGCACGTCCATGTACCACAGACTAGCCATGATGTGTTCCATCATTAACTATGAATTAAACCACTGAGTGATTGTTAAGGGGAAGGACCATTTACATTGCAACGGGTGTTATTAGACTTTCATGCCATAGAAATGTAAAGTTAATATTTATATATGAACTGGAAACAAAGTTAAGAAAATCATGGGGGTGGTACAAAATATTAACCAGAGTAACATCTATTGGTGGTGCAGCAGGTGCAGGGGCACCGGAGCCTGGGGGCCCCACTGTACCCCACTATAGCTGCACTTCACCGCCCAAACTGTGGACCGAAAGGGTTCCAATTTCCTACTTGCTTATGGCAAATTTGCTACGCCACTCACTGCATATTCCTGGCCTTAGTTTTTATTCTACATAAATGCTCAAGGGCATGCTATGGAAGTTAATAGCAACTGATTGGAAGTATTTAACAACATACTCTGACCATAATACATTTGCAGCTCATCTTGACTTGAGAAGATGCTTTTGGGATATTCACAATCTAAGATTTTTTTTAAAGAAGAATAGCCATTTTGATAGTAAATATTTTAGTGACAATTGTAGGGCTCCTTACTGACATCAAATAACTTTTACCTTTAATATTGCTACCATGGTGTTTCAGTCATTTGAGCTAGGATTAGCACTGTGTCTGATCGATCCTAGTATTAGTTAAACAATCTGTGTGGTGATCCAGCTTTCTAAATTTTTAAAGCTCTCATTGAGACTACCTCTTGACTGGCTCATAACATTTGAGCATGACCAACGTACTTTATTTATTGTACAGCGAATAAGAAATCGATTACTTTTAAGCTGTGTGCCAGGATGCGCTGCTGCAGCACTGTGAAATTAAGTGCTTAAAACGTGCACTGTATGGGGCCTGTGACAGGGTGTCAGCGGCATTGGGAGAGGCTACGGCATGGGGTGAAAGAACAATAAAGCGTCGTTAACAAGTAAATGGTCTTTGAAAAGACCTGTGAAGTACTCGGGTGCGGCTGTGTGCGCCCGGGAATGAATTTCCAGCAGCAGGAAGGGGGCATGGCGAGAACTCTGGATTCGATCGTGGCAACATTTTCTAGTATTTTACAGTTTCTAAATATAAATATAGACAAAGGAAATATAGCTTTCCGTCTGTATTTATATGTAAAAATCCATAAAAACGGAAAACCAGGAGCCCTAAACATAATACAACCGCCCTACATCCCTCCCCCCTCCCACCCCACAGTTAACTAACTGGGAAAACAGCCGGTATTCGCTCAAGTACACCCACCAGTACACTTTTATACTCGTGGTGCTTGACAACAGAGACGGTTGCACAGAACACATTTCTACAGTACATTTCAAGTAAACACATGTAATTTTCTCTTCTCTACCCCGCTTTTCTACTTGTGGCATTCCCCGATGGTGCACCACCATCGCGTAGATGACTAGCGGCGATATCTATGTTGTTACATCTGCACTCTCCTCCGACACTTGAGTGGGCCCATCCTACGCTTTGAATGCCATACATATCATATCCTGGGCCATTGCAATGGGTATTTTCCTGCATCCTCGCGTATCGCAGTGCTTTCGGCTAGGCTCCATTTCACTACTTACTCTTTCCATGTCTCTATTTTTGGCGGTCTTGCTGCCTTCCACTTTCCAGTACTGAGCCACTGTGCTAGTATTAGCGCAGCGCAAGGTTCCCACATCGTGCCTGCACTTTGTAATCCCTTCGAATTTGGATACACCCCTAATATACAGCTCTTTGCCATATTCCAGGTCTGCCCGCCAACCACATCCGTTAGCTCCTGCGCTTTCTGTGTCCAGTAGTGTGAGAGTACTGGGCACACCCACAGCATATGTACAAACTCTACATCTTCTTCTATACATCTCGGGCAGTTTGATGATGCTGTGGGGAACATTTTGTGGATTCTGTGTGGAGTTAGATATGCCCTTTGCGTGATTAAGTATTGGATACATTTAAATTGTGCGTCACATGACACTGCTTTCGGGTAGGCTAGGCGTGTCATCCATTCTCTGTATGCCAGTTCTGTGTCCATATCTGCCTCCCACTTCTCATGCAAGGTCCCCAATGGAGTATCCTGTGTTTCTCTAATGCCCGTGTACAGCCATTTCATCAAGTGCCTGCCGTTCCCCCATTAGAATAGTCTATTTGTTGTTCGTTCTTGCCTGCCGGGTCCCATTCCCTACGCACATAGTATGATAACCCTGCGTGCAATTGGATAGAGTGTCCGGCAACCCATTAGCACTGACAAAATCTGCGTGTGACATCAGTGTACCCTCTTGGAACATCGCCCCAACTGTTGTTGGTCCTCCCTCCTCCCAACCGGTCAGTTGTCTCTGCATAACATTTCCCATTGGTATAGGCTGTCCCAACAAAGGGGTATTTGGCGTGTAAGTTAGGCATGGTTTAGTATATTTTACAGCCTATCTCCAGTATTTCAATGTTATCTGTAATACTGGGTAGTCTGTGGTATTAATTGGATGCGAGCTATACAATTTGGCATGTAATTTGCCCTGCACATTTCGGCCTGCTAGCCAGTATGAGAGCCATTGCAACTGGCTCGCCATACAGGAGGTCTTAAAATCTGGAGCTCCAAATCCACCCTCTATTGTCGACAGTTTTAACTTCCTGAGCACCACCCTACGCCTTCCTCTACCCCACACCAGCACTATCAGCAGTGAGTCTAGTACCTTAAACACTATCATGGGGATTAGTATTGGGATTGTTGCAAAATAATACAATACCCATGGCAGCATGACCATATTCGCAATAGCCAAGCAGCCCTTGGCAGATAGTGATCGTAATGAGGCTATTGCCCGTTGCAAAGTATTGTCTAGCGTGTCTTGTTGCATCCGGTATATGTGCACTCCCAGGTACTTAAATGTGTTCTGAGTCGTTTGTTTTCTACTGTCTCCAAAATCAAGCATTTGCGGTGCATTGGGCTGCTTGAAGAAGAAAATTATTGATTTATCAAAATTGATATGTAGTCCTGCCACTCTACCGAACTCTGCGAAAAGGGCTGCAGCCTCAGGGAGCCCGCTGTGCAAATCTCTATATACAATATTATGTCATTGGCGTATAATGATGCAGCGTGCATCAACAATCCAAAAGGTATTCCCCAGCCCTGAGCCGACCCTTGCACTTTATGCGCTAATGGTTCCAATGCTAGTAGAAAAAGCCTAGGGGATAGTGGGCATCCCTGCCTTGTGCCTCTGTGAATCTTGTACTCACTTGAAATATGCTTGCCCGATCGCACCCGGGCAGTCGGTGCCGCATACAGTAGTTAGATTCCGTTCAGAAATTTAACTGGTATACTATACCGTCCTAATGCCGCTAGCATATACTCCCAACTCAGCGAGTCGAACGCCTGTCTCATGTTCAAGGACAGACATCCCACCGCCGGGTATTGGTCCATGGGGCCCATATTACTTGATATAACCTCCTCACATTATGTGCAGTGCTCCTTCGTGGCACACATCCACATTAACCTACATGTATCAACGAATTAAGGCATGGCATTAAACGTGCAGCTAAAATCTTGCGCAATATTTTATATTCGGTGTTTAAAAGTGATTCAGGTCGGTATGCTGTACTATCTGTGGCATCCCGTCCTAGCTTTAGTAATGATACCACCAATGCCTGTTTTGTAGTCTGGGGAAGTGATCCTTCCTCCAATGCTGATTCATACAGCTTACTTAACTGAGGTGCTAACTCTTTGGCATATGCCACGTAAAACTCTGCGGGCAGACATCTAATCCAGGAGTCTTATTCGGTGGAAGGTCACGAATAGCTGCTTGAATTTCTTCTGTGGTGATCGGCGACGCTAAGTCGTCTTTGTCTGCTTCATCCAGCTGTGGTAAGTTTACACCACAAAGGAATTCCTCAATTCCCTGCCTACTTGAGCACTCAGGTGCACAATACAGGTGTCTGTAATATTTTTGAAGTGCCACATTTATCGTTAGTTGGGTATCTGCCACATCTCCAAGGGGGGATTGAATCTTAGTTATAGGAGTGGCTTGGGGCTGGTTACTTATGATATGAGCTAACAGGGTACCTGGCTTATCTGCCTCTACATGCGTTCTCTGTACAAACGCCCTATAGTCTACCACTCTTAGCCTCTCCAGTAAATCAACATGCCTTATCCTCACTTGTTGCAGTTTGTCCGCCTTAGCTGGGGTCTCGGCCTCTACTTTTTCTAACGGTCTCAACTGCCCTTCCACATCAGACAGGCTGCGCACTATTTCTTGTCTAGCTCCAACCGTAGTTCCAAAAGTAGTGACTCTCACCACCACCTTAAACGCTTCCAATTCAAATAACGGGGATGAGGCGGTACCAGCATTCCGTTAAAAATAGTTAGTAATAGTGTCAGACAATTGCGCTTTAGAAGCCCCATCCTCTAATAATGGAGGACTCATTCTCCATGTCGGCACAGGTGTGGGGACATGTCCCCAGTCAAGCACTATCTCCATTGGACTGTGATCGGAGAGCATTTTTACCTAAATATGCTGTGTCTAACACCTGCAGGAGAATGGCGTGGGAGCAGAGAATATGGTCTATTGTGGTGTGCACTGTGTGAACCGGGGAGTAGAAAGAGTATTCAAGCGTTTTTGCGTTCTTACTCTGCCATACCTCCAGGAGTTCCCATCCATCTACCCACTCCCCAAGTGTATTAGTTGGCCTTATTGCCAATACTCCGTGATGCGGCGGATGCGACCTGTCTAAGCGCGTGTCTAGTACCGCAATATAGTCCCCCCCCAATATCCAGGGGCAGTGCGCCCAATCTGCCAGTGCAGTGCTTAGTCGTTGCAGGAACTCTTCCTGCTCCGTATTTGGTACGTATACGTCTGACCATCCATCTCCCCTTTCAATAAAACATACCTGGCCTCAGAATATATTCTCTGCTCTAGCATTCTGAATGGTGTAGGAAAGTAGCATCTGCTTCTTATGGTTACCTCCACTTTTTGCTGATGCCACACTGTTTTTGGACTAGTCAAACTGGGATCCTGCTATTCAGGACCCCAGTCTATCTACTTTCTCCCTTAAATTGATATGCATGTACTTTAGGTACACTCCAGATTGGATTCTGGGGTACCCTTATCCGTCCCTAGTATATGGTACACCATGTACCCAGGGTATAGCTACTCCAGAGGCCTGGGCTGAAGCATGTATTATGCCATCCCTGAGGCCATTCAAATTGACACGACAAGCCTGCTACAGCAGACTGTGTCAGCTGGTGCTTGCACCACTTACTTAAGATATAGGTTCACTATATCTATCTAAATCACTACACTTCAATACCTATCAGTCACCCCTATGGCAGGCCTTATCAATCCTGAAGGCAGGGCACTGGGTTTTATGTGAGAGGGTGCCCCTGCATGAGCAGAGCCTCTCTGCAGCCTTCAGGAACCATTCTCCGGGGTTGTCTGTGATGTAGCCAGACTTATACGTTTAAGTGCATTATAACCTCGCGGTAAATGCTAACTTTGAAACGGCTGCTTAGACATTTGTGTCAAACACCTTGGAATCATACCTACCTAACAGTAACTGGTGTGGAAGGTATGCTTCCACCCTTCCAAAGGGACTATGTGGGTCACCGGTCTACCCAGTACTAGCTTTCTCTAACTGGGCAGCACAAAATGGACGCTGCCAGCCACAGACACGATTCTGCTCTTCTGCTTCTGAGCCAAGCTCGAGCAGAGGAAGCAATGACAATAGACATCCTGTCACAGGGAGGTGTGACCACCTTCCAGACAGGGTTTAGTGTATTGGGGCTGGGTGGGTGAGTGCCAGAAAGTCTGCACTGGGGGCACATTTCGAAACCCTGTGCATAGTCCAGCTCAAACCAGTTCTGGGAGCCATTGGCTCCTGCTATGGTGCAAAACTGGACAAAGGACATGGGTGTAGCCACCCCTCTGTCTGGCCCCTCCCCTAGGAGGGTCCACAGAATCTTTCCAACTACTTCCCATGGGTATAAAGTGGGTTACCTGAGTACTGGACTTTAGATTTTACCTGGACAAGATTCTGCTAAGAAAAAAAACAAGTACTTCAACTGCCTGCACAATGCTGAACGACTGAAGAATCTCCCTTGGAGTACAGGAGTTACTACCCTGCAAAAGCAGGCACCTAAACGCTTCTGACCGATTTGCTTCTCCCAAGCTCCTGAGGACTCCGAAGATTTCAGCAACACAGGAGGTGGGTTCCTGAAGGTCCCTGAGGTCGATCTGCCCTCTCAGCAATTCTGAGTCCAGTATCCATCGTGGGGACCGTGCAACCCGAACCCCTGTGCACTGCGTGCTTTTGCAGTTGCATATAACTTAGGGACGAATCCAGAGCTTGTACATTGGACTCCGTGTAGTCCTGACCCGAGCAGTATTTGCACCAAAGATTTATGGCCTCCACTACTCCAGTGTCCTGTGGGCTGGTACTTTGCAAACTTGCTTGAGGTCTCATCAGGATCCCTGGTCCATTGGCCTGTGGGCCTTGGTGAGAGTCATCTTGTTTGCTCTTGGGCTTACCTGGTTCCTACAGACATGCCCTGACTCTCCAGTGCTTGGACAGTGCCTTGGACCTTGCTGGTCCACACCGTAGCCTGTTTCATCTGACCACGTGGGTTGCATTTGCCAAGGCTTGTTGGTGCTCCAGCGGGACATCAACCTCTCAGCATTCAACATCCTTCATGGGACAGCTCACCTCCAGATCCTGGGCATCCTAGACGTCTCCTGGTCCCCGTGGCTGCAGAGTCGAGCAACGATTCTTCACTCCTGAAGTACTCGACATCGGTGGGCATTTGACTACCAAGCCCCTGGTCACCTGAAGTGACCCAGACTCTGTCCCCTCTGCTTTCAGGTTCTTCTCACCTCGAATTCAGGCTTGGGTTCCATGGGACATTCTTCGCCCTCCTGGCAGCAGTACTTCTTTGCAACTTTCCATTGAAAACGACAAAGGTTTCCGACACCACTTGACCCTTATGCACCCGGCTCCTCTGGAATAGGTAACATGGGCACTTCGGTACTCACTGGTGGGTTGGCCTTAGAACCTCCTAAGTTCCAAAGGGTTTGCTCGAAGTCCTCTTAGAAGTGTCCTTAACTTGTTAATTAACAACCGCGACTTTCCCATAGAGATGTACGGAGCACGCGTTCGTGTTTCCTCACTGCACCCGTCCTCCGTGGGCTTCCTGTGTCACTCCTTTGGGTGGTTCCTTGGGATCCCAGCTATTCTACGTGCCCTAGGCACTGTGTCTAGTCAAGTCAGTGTTGTTATACCATTTTTTTAGTATATGGTTCGGTCTCCCCCTGGAGCCCGTCATGTATTTTGCTATTTACAAATGTTTTATTGATTCAGTATTGTGTACTTTGTGCCCTAGTCTCGCACAGAGACTAGTAGAGAGTGTTATATTAATAAATACAGATTTGTATATAAACACTATGTGGTTCTCCTTTAATTTAGTCATTTAGGAGGTGATATTCTGGTAAAACAAGCTGCTTTACATTCCTTCAAGATTAAGCCTGAAGGCTGCTCTCCATAGCTACCATTAGGATAGCTTTCAATAAGGTTATCTTTGACCACGTACATCATAAGGGTCGTGTGGACTGGTACAGGGTGCCCACTTTGATTAGTGGACAGCATATCCCAGGCCACCTTCTCACAAACGGTACCCCGGCTCATATCCATACTGCGGCACCTCTTGCATATGCTGAGTATGTTGTGCTATACAGCTGACCTCGCCACTTCTTCTGTGGTTTGCATGCCTCAGTAATATTAAAGTGTGTCTCTTGGTGAAGTACTATGTGCGCCTTGCGCCGGCTCAGCTGTGCGTGTATGCGACATCTCTTATATAGAGTGCTCATGCCCCGTACATTCCATGTGAGAAATGTATATGATGCTTGTGACGTCATCAATTCTACTTGTGCTTTGTGTACCTTTTATGCACGCCCTGTCTCTGCACTTCTGGTACAATATACTTTGCTTCCAGCTGAGTTCCCCTGTGAACTACCCCAATATGAAGATCCAACCCTAGAATTGTGCTTGACCATAGTGCTTCTAAAAATGACAACAGCTTTAACTTACATTTTGCTTTCACTAGCCGCGGACCGTCTCACACCCTGCTGTGCCCTCCATACCGTGCTAGGCGGCTACATTGCAAGGATTGCACAATAATAACGTAATGCATAAAACTGAGAATCGTACATACTTGGAAATTTAGAAAAAAAAGACTAAGGAGAAAAAAATTCAGATCGCCTTCTGGGGCACAGCCCCCACATTACATATATTAAACATTTTTGAGCATCCATGCCAATAGTTACCAACTATCGCTGGCACCCACAGCACTCCTTCTCCCTGTTTCAGTCCATAATGTGTCTGATCTTCAACTGAGTGGACACTCCAACATTTTCGCCTGTGTTCGGCAACAATTCCTCATGTCTATCCTGCTAATGTGATCAGTCCTCCATGTCTCTGGCAGCCTATGGCGTCAAAGAGGGAAACAGAGGTTAGCTTGTTTCTGAGTCCATTGCTGGTGCACCCTCTGATGAGGATTCCCAGCTGCTGGTTTCTCCAGTCGTTCTCCATGCTGCTGCCGTTCTCAGCTCCGCCTTACTTTTGATCTTCTGTTCAAGAGTAGGTGCCCTCTCGTCCCACATCTTCTGCTGCCCTGTATGCCTTGGACCTGTGCGCCTGCGCCATTGACTCAGCCGATGTTCATCTAATATCGCCAGATTTGGAAAGTTGATCTCAATACATTGCCAAGCTGCCTCTGCATCCTCAAAAAAATTGCATGCATTGTCATGCATTATTTTCAGTTTGGCAGAAAATATCAGCGCGTAGCACAAGTTGAGCTGTTGCAGGTGCTGCTTAACGCCGAAAAAAGCTTCCAGTTGTCTTTGCACCTGCATTGTGTAGTACTGGAACAGGGAGACCCTGGAATATTCGTAAAGAAGTGGAGCTTTTTTGCATGCTTGGTGGAGTAGTGTCTCTATCTCTGTATTTCAGGATTTTTGCTACTATCCGCCGTGTTGGCGTCCCAGGGACCCTCGCCCCCGTTGGTACTCTGTGTGCCCTCTCCACGCTAAACATTCCTGTCAGTGCTTCAGGCGCCACCTCCGTGCGCAACCAGTTTTTGATGAAAAGGGTGGGGTCCAGGCCTTCACCTTTTTCAGGCATTACAACTATTCGTTGTTTCTTCTGCGTGCCCGCCCTTTGGCATCATCCACTTTGTCTTGGAGCTCCTTTATCTGCCTCTGCATCTGTGTGAACGTTTCCGACTGCGCCTTTCCCCAGGGAATGATATCCGATAGGGTTGTTGCTTGGGTCGGTACCCTTTCTGCCAGTTTCTTGTGGTCTGCATGAAGTAGGCTCACATCTGCTGTAAGTGTGCCCAATCTGTGCTCCAACACTGTTTTTGATTCGCGTATTTCCTGCAGTATAATCTCCAATGTATCTGCAGGCTGCTCTGCTTGCGACAGGGTGTATGGGATTACCTCCTGCATATTTGGAGAGTGGCGCAGTGGGTTGGAGCTTGTTTCTCACAGTGGGCCCAGGTCAACCAGCTTTCCTTTTGTTCTCCCCATGCCGGTTTCTTCACCATGTCTCTGGTGTATTATTGTTGCTGTTAGGGTCCCCAGCAGATCCTGCACTCTACTTTGCTTAGCGAGCCTCTAAAGCTGACCGCACCTGTCTTTGCTGGCAGTCACTACGTGTCTGATCCGTTTCCCAGTCGCCACACCTGGTCACTTCATCTAGAGATTGACATATCCACTTGTAGTATAGGCCGCCATTTTGTGTCATCCCAGCATAAAGTATATTTATACTGCTCAGCTACCTGGGACTCGCTGGTCGGTCTCCATGATTCTACGCGGCCCCTTCAATTGAGCCCCCAACTCCAAGTGCTGATCAGTTCATAGTGCTTGGCTCTTTGTTGTGTCAACTTCACTCCAGCTCTTGTGCCATACCAGTCCAATTTAGAGCCCGGTTATGCCTGAGGCCTGTGCCCCGTTGGGCCTATTACTTCACCAGGCTGGCCTTAGAACGCTTGTTCTTCACCAACAACGCTGAGTCACCATCGCTAGAGGGGGGGTACAGTCCTCAACACAGTATATATGCCCTAATCTACTTTTGGGCCGTATCTGCTGCCTTTGCTGGTCACAGCTCGTGGTGCCACTCTCCTATTTCTGACAGCATCAGTCAGGCCCTCCGTTGGCCATTACCCAGGCTCGTATAGTGTCCGGGGAAAGGAGGCTCTCCGCTGCCCTCGCCACATTCCGGTGTTGCCTGGTGTATTATTGCGGGCGGATCATCTCTCTCCACTTCTGTGCGGCCGAGCGAGACTTGCCGGCTTGGTGGGCGGGCGGTATCTTCACTTGCATGTGTAGGCCCTGTAGTGTCCTACGGCGGAGGGTAGCGGTTCAGTCTACCCGCGCCGGCAAGGGCACGCTAGTACTGACGCTTGACGTCACGCGCACTCTATAAAATAAAGGAGGCGTGGCCGACGAAGGCAGTCAGAGCCACGAGCAAACGGAGCACGGTGTCCTGAGTGTTATTATTGCGGCGGCGCCGCAATTACCCGTGCTAGTGCGACCTGGCACATTACACTGGCGACGAGGGGCTAAAAGACCCCAGGCTGTGCAATTTATCCCTCCCTCACCTCGTGATTCATCCACACTGAGAGTCCTTGTGCTTTGGGCCCACGGGAGTCACGCTGACTTCGAGTCTGCCTGAGAGGTGCTCCTAGTCCTGGGTGCTGCTACTGGAATGTCCCCTGGGGCCCCTGCTCATGCCCTGTAAAGGGGAAAGTAAGTCCACACTACACCCAGGAGCTGGCCTACACCCAGGTGCCAAGTGTGCCCGCCTCTGAGGACAGGGCAGAGTGGACAGGCAGACAACCATCGTGGCAAGAGTGAGGGACGGCTGGCCACAGGAGAGAACTCCGGCATCGTCATAACTACTCTCGGACAAGCAGCTACCGGTGCGCCCAAGAGGTGAGCAGCGCACGTGCCGCGAGGAGTGCTTACGCGCGCGTCAAGATGGCGTCAATTCCCGCCATTGAACCATTCGTAGTGGATGGGGCCCCATCGTCCCGAGGGCAGATAATCCAAGGGTGTTACTTGTCCAAACTCAGAGTCACTATCCTTCAGGAAGACGGCAAGCCACTAGCGGACATCCTCACCCTGGGCCGCTCCAAAGAATTGTCGCAGGCCAGAGCCTCCCAAATGGAAGCAGCCCTCCACCGACCCGTCAAGACAGAGCAAGTCAACATGGCGGAGAAAGTGAAAGTGGTAAGGCCAAAAGCGGGCCAAAACACGGGGAAGGAACAGCAAGATAAGAAGAAAGAGTGTGGGTATTGCGGAGGCCAGCCCCACCGCATGCAGGACTGCCCGGCGAAAGGAAAGAAGTGCAGCGCATATGGGTGGATGAACCACTTTGCAGCGGTGTGCAGGTCAGCGAAGGCCAAGAAAGAAGCTGCGCACGCAGTGCTGGAGGAACGTGACAGTGAAGACATGGACGACGACACAGGTGATTACCCGGTCCACTATGTGTTCGCGATTGACCAGCCACGACGGAAGAAGCGGCATCTCCCGGAGTGCTGCATCAAGATTCAACAGCAGGAAGTGAGAGCCACTATCGACACAGGAGCATCCATTGAGCTGATGGCCGCCAATGTGTACAACCAGTTAAGCGATCGGCCTCCTCTACGCGAAGCAAGGATCAGAGTGTTTGCGTACGGCCAGAAGACACCTATTCCCCATATAAGAAGTTTCAAGACTGAGCTGCAACACCAAGGCCTGAAAGTACCCACAACCGTGTATGTCACAAAAGAAGGCAGTGGCATGCTAATAAGTGGGCAGTCAGCGGAAGAATTGAGGCTCATATTGTTTGCCATGGCGGTGCTGGAAGAAGAACTAGAAACCATTATGGAAGAGTTTGGAGAAGTATTCAAGGGCAACGGATGCCTCAAAGGGAAAGAAGTCTCCCTCCATATTGACCCGTCGGTCCAACCAGTGGCGCTGAGGCATAGGCGCATTGCATTCCACCTGAGGAAGAAGGTCAAAGAAGAACTGGAGGCATTGGAGAAACAAGGTATTATTGAAAAGGTCAGCGGGCCCACCCCGTGGGTGTCCCTGATCGTGATGGCCCGGAAGCCGAAACAGCCGGGGCAAGTCCGCATTTGCGTGGACATGCGCCTCCCAAATGCAGCGGTAAAGAGGGAACGGCACCTACCCCCAACCTTCGATGACATCCTGGGAGAATTGAACGGCGCAAGATGGTTCTCAAAGATGGACCTCCGCTCCGGTTATCATCAACTACCACTCCACCCAGACTCTCGATATATAACCACCTTTTCCACGCACGTAGGTCTCAGAAGATACCGTCGCCTCAATTTCGGAATCTCGAGTGCCGCTGAGGTATTCCAAAATACCATCCGGGAAGACCTCAGCAGACTCCCAGGAGTTTCTAAATGTGAGTGATGATCTACTAATCTACGCATCATCAATAGAAGACCACCATCAGAGACTGAGAGGAGTCCTCCAAAGGATCAAGGAGTCCGGCCTGACCCTACACCGTGAGAAGTGCCAGTTCTTAAAGAACAAGATCAGCTTCTTCGGTTACACCTTCACCGACCAAGGAATAGCACCGGACCCCTACAAGTTGAGGGACGTCCAAGAAGCCCCAGCCCCATCCAACATCTCGGAAATAAGAAGTTTTCTGGGAATGGTGAACTTCTGCGGACGCTTTGTCCCCGACCTCTCCATCCTCACGAAACCCCTCAGGGAACTGACAAAGTCCACCACCACATGGCAATGGTGCCCGGAACAGGAACAAGCATTCAAAGCCACGAAGGCAGCCCTGTCGGCGGATACGACTTTATCCTACTTTGACCCTACCAGATCCACCAACGTTGCAGTGGACGCCAGCCCCTATGGGCTAGGGGCAGCGCTAACCCAGCTTCAAAGCAATGGAGAATGGGCGCCCATCGCCTACGCCTTCACAAAAATTAGGGGAACTTTGTCTAAAATTAAAAAAGTATGGCCATGTTGTGCCCCTCAGATCCCCCCCCCCCAAACCCTGCCGAACACTGTGTAACCATTCAATTCATGCATTCCTGGACACACTGGATGGGTAACTGAGAGCCAGACTCCATTCTGCGTCTGATTGATCATAACTCAGTCCTCCACTAAGTTCCCTCTAAATGGAGCAATCTGGCGTCCGCTCAGCCTCTGTCTTGTGCCTCCTAAAGAAACACTGAAAGCGTGCACACATCAATATTGAGCATCAACATTTATCTTCATAAGGCCAACTGTGATACACTCCGGGTGGCAGCAACACTTGCCTGCAGTGTTAAGGCTGCTGCACTGAATTCCTCCTGATCAGCTCTACAAAAAAATAAAGTATTGCTAATATGCTGCCTGTTGTATGCCACCTCGGCTTCAGCCCCAGCTTCCCAGATAAACAAAAGCAGGTAACTGAAACAACTTCTATGCATTTATTTATATAGCACTTTAAAAAAAGATGGCGTTAGATATATAATTATTTGTTATTTTAAATTTGTTTATATAGAGCACATACATGATTTATAATCAACAGAAACTTACATACGTAAAATCAATTATAGCTTCACTTTGTATCAATATCTTAAAAAATCTAAAATACATTTAATACATAAATGTCCTCAGAATGTGTTAGTCTTAAATGTAGCTATCATTCTCAGCAAAATAATAATTCATATTTACTAACTTAATTCTCTTCTGCACAGACAAATATTATAGACTGACATGAATCATGTGCTATACTTTCTTTTTATTTATGCACAAAACAGAAGAGGAAAAAAAAGCAAAAGCAGTTTAAATCTGCATAATTCACAAATCCTTTCCATAACACCTATGTTTCCCTAAATATAAATAATGAGAAACAGAGAGCAAAATCATCTGACATAGAGCAAAAACCACATTCATAAGAAGAGAAAGACATTATTACATTTGAATAATTAATCACAATAAACAGATTACTCATCCTAAATTAATAGGTTAATCCAGTCTTTTAATGGACACCAAATATTCAGCTCTTTATTTCTCCCTTTTTTTGCCTCTATGTTCATAGAATTCTTTTTCCAAATTAAATATGTGTAACTGCCGGCCTTTCCACTGCTGAAAAGTTGGGTGGGGGCGGGGGGGGGGGGGGGGGGAGGGATCTAACCAGGCTGAGACAGCACATAATCTGAAAACTAACATTGCTATAAATAAGAGCTCACTACCAGGGCCATCTTGTGAGATTACCCCTAGTGGCATAAGCTGAGGAGAAAGCAGCACATCTTCTTTTAACACATGCTGCAGAAAGCCAGATATTTCTTGACGTATTAATTCTAAACTAGGACATGTAGAGAAGATATGAATCGCATCCGTCCCATATGCCTTACACCTAAAGCATTGGGTCCCTTCCATTCCGCCCCACTTAACAATTTTTACAGGCATAATGGAAGAGTTACTTACCTTCAGTAACAATATATCTGGTAGAGACACAGTCTAGCCGCAGATTCCTTAACTTAAAATATCCCCCCCAGGCATCAGACTGGATCCGGAAAATCTTTTTTCTCCAGCAATGCCTCTGAACGCCGGGAGGTGGCGTCGCCCAGCTCCGTCCTGACGTCGTCCATGGAAGTGACGTCAGTAGAGCCATATACGCCCCACCCGGCGTGCTGACGTCAGTTTTCTACAGGATACTTTTCCACGCACCAACGCAAAGCCGTGCAAAAAACTGCGATAGCATAGGAACAGTGTGTGTTAAAAAAGAACAAAACCATAGAAAAAGCACCCGGTACCCGAAAGGACTGAAGGGAGCTCACAGGGTACTTGCTGTGAGCAAGGGCCGCAGAAATTGCCAAGCAGTGCCCCACCTAGAGGAGGGGCAACGACTGCGGTACAAAGGGTATGACAAGCGAGGAACCGCTTGTCACCAAGGGAAATTAAAAGAACCACAATATTGAAGCAACATGTTGCAAGACAAGTCACTAGAAGTGAACAACCACCAGAAAGTCCACCACACACACACTCCAGAGATTGAAGAACTGTAGCACCAAGCGAACCCAATCTAGCCGACTGCCAAAAAAAGGAGGAGGCCTAGGTGTGGGCGGGGGAGGGAATCATAAACAGAATAACTCCACGTGTGAGTAGCACAGGAGGAAAAATATAAGGTAGTAAAACATATAGACCTGAACCACCTTAAAACGTGGACGGAGTGGAGAGCCAAAGGGCATGAAAACTGCTAAAGGAAGGTGAGAGAGCATGCTACCAACTAAACACTAGGATGGAGGGGAGTCAGGAGGCCCCACGTAGAACAACACACCCTACCCCAGAGTGAAGTGCGAGAGCACACCTCCGGAAGACCAAAGCCACCAGAAAGAGGGAGGCTAGGTGGAAAAACACCATATGAAAAGGTCTTCGCAGAGTGGGGAGGATGGGCGGGCGTTAAGGAATCTGCGGATAGACTGTGTCTCTACCAGATATATCGATACCGAAGGTAAGTAACTCTTCCATCTGATAGAGACATCTAGCCGCAGATTCCTTAACTTAGATTAGATAACAAAGCCATACACTATAGGAGGAGGGTCTGCGAAACAACCACCAAGTTCCAGGAGAACATATTCGTCAAGAGGCTGACGAAAAAACGGTGGTATCCGCCATGCCAGGACAACAGGCATCAGACCCATGACCACCTTAAGGAGCATGAACACGGGATGGAAAAGACACCAAACCCGACGTGGGACGGAGTGAGACCTGTCTTGCTCACACATAGACGAAAGGAAAACAGAACTAGAAAGTTCTGTGCCAACGTAAGAAACAATGCAGCGAGACCTTCAAAAAAGAATCCAGGCATCGGTCCCTATAGCCCAAGAGGAACGAAGTACCAAGGGTCAAAACAACATGCCAAAGGACCACAGTGGAAGCCACAAGAAACAGGGGACAGTTGGAAGACTGTCCTCTCAAGAACCGGAGCCGCAGCATGAGGCCCGTGGGTGGAAGAAAAAAACACCTTAATGTGTACTGCAGAGGACATGGAACAACAGTGGCAGGGCCGAGCCCAGAGTCTAGTGACAACAGAGACAGAGGAGCTACCATTTGAGCAAAGCTCAGGAGGTAGTCATGCAGCCAAACGAATTAAAAGGCACCACTGTGAGTGGATAAACTGCAAGGCTATGAACACACAGAGGACATCATCCCCAAGAAAAGAGTAAGTAAGAATGTCGGACACTAAAGCAAAAAAGACTTAGTATGCGAGCCCCTCAGTGGCGTGTAGAATCCACGATACACACAGAAGAGACATGCATGTCGACACACGTACGTGGAGTGATTAAATCCTAATAGGGGAGTAATGCAAGCAGCACTACGGCACCGGTGTGCTGCATAACAGGTAAGAAAAAATAACAGGTCACCGAGGGGGAAGAATCCTGGTCTCCCGTAGGACAGCGGAAACATAGACCACAAGACTGCCCATAAAGGATAGAAAGAAGGAACAGACAGAAGCCTGGCGCCAAAAGCCTGCACCGCCAAAGACCGACACCATCTCCCAAAATGGAGAACGCCGGGAAGAAAACATACACAGTAATGCTACCTAAAGAAGCACCTGTGCCATAAAAGGAGTAATAACTCACACCCAGAAAAACATCAGGGGTGGAGCACAGATCCAGAGGCAGAAAGGCATAGACCCGAACCCCTCCTTGTGAACTAGGAATATGCACAGGACAGGAAGGGACAAACCGGACCCCGTGTCCTGCCAGAAGCAAGGAACCAGAGACTGTGCCAGGGAAGACCTGCTCCCCCTCCCAGGGGCGCATGTCCACCGATAAACAGGCAAAACATGCACAGCGATGTTGTAGGAACACGCCAGAGTGACAAAACCCCTTACGGAGGCGGGAATGTATTATGGACCAACCATAGACAACCATTGGTAACCCTTGGAGAGAAACCAATCCTATGGATCTCACCAGAAGAGACATCCTACAACAGTAGGAAGTGTCAGCTTGCGCCAATAGTTCCTGGGCAAAGAAGAGTAGCAATAGGATTGCCAACAAATACCCCACATAGGGTAAGGCACAACCCTACAAAACAAGGGTCCCTTTTGAAACAAGCTCGTAGGCAGAGGCTCAAAAGAAAGGTAAACAAAGCCTAACCAGCTGTACCAGAATAAGTAAACAACACCACTGAGCAGCCACACAACCCAGAACATCTGCGGCCCACAACGGATAACAGAAAAGAGATACATATACAGTAGGTACTTGACCGCTGAATGAGCATGGGCGTCAAAAAGAGTGACCACATTAAATGGTATATCTTTAAACCGCTCCTGAACATGCTCTGGGAAAAAAACATCACGCAACCGCGCTTTGCGGCGTATGGCAACTGACGACCCAAAGTGTCCGTGGTGTCCATGGCAGACCGAACTGAAAAGTGTGCCATATCATGGCCATCACTGATTAGGCGGGTCAGAGCGGCAGGAGAGATCCCCGGCAAGGAGGGGAGGAGCCAGTCAACAGCGTCCCAAAGGGCAAATGTAGCCCGAGCAAATACACACAACGTGTCGAGGGACCGGAGTCCCGAGCTGGCGGATGCAAGCACGGCCATATGACTCCAACCACTGAGTCTCCAGAGTGGGAGGATGCAACATAACAGGAGTGACAGAGAGAGCTGCCTGAAGCACAAGACCTCCAGCTCCAAGATTGAGGTACAAGGACTCTGCAAAAGGCAATAAGGGTTCCATGTACACCGTGCCCTGGTGGAGAATATCCAGCAAGGCTCCAAAGAACTCCATCTTAAAATGTCTGCAGCCCTACATACAGCCTGACGAACGTCCACTAGCCTCCATGGCCCCGCGAGGCAGATGAAAGCAAGCCATCAGTAGGTGATGGACACAAGCTAAACAGGTCACTTAATAGAGGCTCAGCAGCAGGATGAGGCCAATGCTCCACTGGTGCCTGCTCCGGAGAGCAGTGAGATGACTCAGGGGGTGGTGAACCCACCGGGATCACAACCTCCACCACTAAGAATGGAGACGGTACCGGCGTCGATTGGCGCCGAGGGGACGTCGAACCGGCATCGGAGACCTCTGAAAAGGCCCCGACTGGCAGAGTAGAGCAAGGGTCGGCGACCTCCGAAAAGGCCTCGACCGCCCGAGCCGACGACCTCTGAAAAGTTCTAGCCCCTCGAGTGGAGCCGGCTCCTCGAGTTGAGCCGGCGTCGGCGACCACCGAAATGATCTCGACTCCTCGAGCCGGCGACCTCCGAAATGGTCTCAACGGATCACTGAAAGAATATCGATTGCAAAGATATAGACCTACAAAAATATCAAGTAAAAAATATAGAATGCCAAAATATCGACTTCCTATCTTCAAACAGGTAAGTACAAAAATATCGAATCAAAAATATCGACCAACAACAATATAGATAGTCAAAATATCGAAATTTTTAAATAGTTAAAAGTAATTTTAAATTAATGAAATAATAAATATAACTAACTTAAACATACTTAAAATACTTTAATAGCATTAAAATAAATAAATAATAAATATAAATACAAATATTTTTTTTACGATACCGAGAGGGTTAAATTTACTCTTCCCACTCTAGTGAGTGCAACAGTAGGGAAAGCGTTGGATAGCGAAAGGTTAAAAATTACTATTCCCACTCCAGAGAGTGCAACAGTAGGGAAAGCGTTGGATAGCGTAGGGGTAAAAATGACTTTTCCCACTCCAGTGAGTGCAACAGTAAGGAAAGCGTTGGATAGCGTAGGGGTAAAAATTACTATTCCAACTCCACTGAGTGCAACAGTAGAGAAAACGTTGGATAGCGTAGGCATAAAATTTACTATTCCCACTCCAGTGAGTGCAACAGTAGGGAAAGCATTGGATACCGGGAAGGTAAAAATTACTATTCCCACTCCAGAGAGTGCAACAGTAGGGAAAGCGTTGGATAGCGTAGAGGTAAAAATTACTTTCCCACTCCAGAGAGTGCAACAGTAGGGTAAGCGTTGGATAGCGTAGGGGTAAAAATTACTATTTCCACTCCAGTGAGTGCAACAGTAGGGAAAGCGTTGGATAGCGTAAGGGTAAAAATTACTATTCCCACTCCAGAGAGTGCAACAGTAATGTAAGCGTTGGATAGCGTAGAGGTAAAAATTACTATTCCCACTCCAGTGACTACAACAGTAGGGAAAGCGTTGGATAGCGTAGGGGTAAAATGTACTATTCCAACTCCAGCGAGTGCAACAGTAGGGAAAGTATTGGATACCAGGAAGGTAAAAATTACTATTCCCACTCCAGAGAGTGCAACAGTGGGGAAAGCGTTAGATAGCATAGGAGTAAAAATTACTATTCCAACTCCAAAGAGTGCAACAGTAGGGTAAGCGTTGGATAGCGTAGGGGTAAAAATTACTATTCCCACTCCAGTGAGTGCAACAGTAGAGAAAGCGTTGGATACCGTAAGGGTAAAAATTACTATTCCCACTCCAGAGAGTGCAACAGTAATGTAAGCGTTGGATAGCGTAGAGGTAAAAATTACTATTCCCACTCCAGTGAGTGCAACAGTAGGGAAAGCGTTGGATAGCATAGGGATACAATTTACTATTCCCACTCCAGTGAGTGCAACAGTAGGGAAAGTATTGGATACCAGGAAGGTAAATATTACTATTCCCACTCCAGAGAGTGCAACAATAGGGATAGCGTTGGATAGCATAGGAGTAAAAATTACTATTCCAATTCCAAAGAGTGCAACATTAGGGTAACCTTTGGATAGCGTAGGGGAAAAAATTACTATTCCCACTACAGTGAGTGCAACAGTAGGGAAAGCGTTGGATAGCAGGAAGGTAAAAATTACTATTCCCACTCCAAATAGAGCAACAGTAGGGAAAGTAAATACTTAAGATATAATTAAAAATAAAGTAAATATTAATACCAATTACAAATTATTTAAAATTAATTCCCAATTAAAGATATTATAATAATTTTTCAATTAAAAATAATAAAATTAATTTAATTACTAAAAAATAATTACCTATTAATACAAAATATTTACAAATAACAATAAATTATTATAAAATTAAAAATAATTAACAATTAATTCAAAATAATTACCAATTTATATATTAAATTTTTTAATTAATTACAATTAAATAACTTCACACCCAATTCACCTATAAACCCACAACACAATACAAAATTAAATAACTAAAATTAACAGAATTATCAAATAATCAATTAATAAAAATTAATTACCAATTATATATTAATTAAATACCATTTAAAAAATGAAGTAACAATTAATTGTAAATAAGTAGCTATAAATATTTTAACATATTTAATTAATTTTAATTAAATTACTTCCCATCCTATTCCCCTATAAACCCACAATCCGCTCCAGAAAATAAATAAATAAAAAGAACATATATTATCAATTAATCAATTAAAAAAAATTTATTACCAATTATAATTTAATTAATTACCAATTAAAAATTAATTAACAAAGATTTTTAAATAAATACCAATAAAAAAATAAATAATTTAATTAATTATAATTAAATTACTTCATACCCTATTCCCCTATAAACCCACAACCCGCTCAAGAAAATAAATAAACAAAATGAACATAATTATCCATTAATCAATTAAACAAAATTAATTACCAAATATATTTTAAATAATTGCCAATTAAAAATTAATTAGGAATTAATTGTAAATAAATACCAATAAATTAAAATATTTAATTAATTATAATTAAATTACTTCCCACCCTATTCCCCTATAAACCCACAACCCGCTCCAGAATTATATTACAAAAAAATTAAATAACATACATTTACTTACTTACTTACCTAAAATTCGATATTTTTGCTGTCTATATTCTGTCCCTCGATATTTTTGCTGTCTATATTCTGTCCCTCGATATTTTTGCTGTCTATATTCTGTCACTCGATATTTTTGTTGTCTGTATTCTGTCCATTCGATATTCTGTCCATTCTATATTTTTGATTCAATATTATTGTCATTCTATTTGATATTTTTGTAGTCTATATTTTGTCTTATCTATATTCTGTCTACTCGATATTTACAACTCGATATTTAGGTACCTCGATATTTTTGTAGTCGATATTATGTCTTTATACCGGTCTCAACTCCTCGAGTCTAGCCGGCGACCTCCGAAAAGGCCTCGACCCTTCGAGTCGAGCCGGCGTCGGTGACCTCCAAAAAGGCCTTGAGTCGAGCTGGTGCCCTTCAAAGACCTTGACTCCTCGAGCCAGCGTCTGTGAAAAAAGGTCCCGACCGTCCGAGTCGAGCCGGCGACCTCCGAAAAGGCCTCGACCGCTCGGAGTCGGACCGGCGTAGACTCAACAGTCCCCGAGGTGGAAACCTGCGGGAGAGTACGCCAAAGTGGTGTCATGCACAGCGCCGCGGCCACCCCCAGCGATGCCGCAGGGAGCCTCGGAAAGCTGTGCGACAGCGCTATGGAAGGGCTAAAAGTTGTGGGATAACCCTCCGGGCCGTATCCCGACGTTGCAGCGACTCTGGTGTCAGAGTCAGGGCACTCGGTTGGAGCCGAGGGTAAACCCGCCGGCGGTGTCCCAACCTGAGTCCCTACCCCCCCTTTGGGGCCCAGAGGTGCGCCAGGGAGGGGGGATGCTTACCTGCGGCGACTCTAGAGTCCGGGCACTCGGTTAGAGCAGAGGGTAAACCCGCCGGCTGTGTCCCCCCCCTGTGGGGTCCAAAGGCGCGCCAGGGAGGAGGGGCAAAGCTTACCTGAGGCAGGCAAATGACAGCGATGACGCCGGGACGAGCCCCGCCGCGTGGATGGAGAAAGAGACAGCCCCCCCCTCAAATACCTACCCCATTTTGCTTACCTTGCCACTAGACCCTGTCTCTTGCTTACCCTACCCCGGACTGGGAAAAACACAAAGAGACGTATTTGTCATTCAGTAGGTACACATTTGGTTTTGCACGTGCTCCTACTAAATGATGTGGCTGCAGCGCCATAATGCAAATGAGTCTTTTTAGGTTTCGCCTGGGGCCGGAGCTCCTAGCTCCGCCCAGGAGAAATCTTATGTCCCTACAGTGTGGGGCTTAGTCCCGCCCTCTGTTCCATTGGCTAGCTCCATAAATGGAGGCTAGCCATTGGAACAGAGATCTGTCCGTCATGGCCGGACCAGATTCGTGGGCGTTCCCGAGATTTTTTCCATCTCCGCCTCTGCGATGTCGTCATCGCGGCCGTGGGCGGGGTTTATTTTTTTGGTGCGTCCATGTTTGTGTTCTCATTCCGCGGCCGACCGCCAACGGAGGAAGCCTTCCCGACCCCCCTCCCGCTGTCCGTTCCCGCCCCCCCATCCGTGTGCTTCATGTTTTTCAGAGCGCACATTATCAACGGAGGAAGCCTTCCCGACCCCCCTCCCGCTGTCCGTTCCCGCCCCCCCCCTGTCCGTGTGCTTCATGTTTTTCAGAGCGCACATTACCGCGGCCGTGGGCGGGGTTGCCGAAATGCCCGCTCCGTGCTGGGCCTCCGTTGTTCCCTAGGTGAGTGCTTGTTCCGTTTGTTTTCCGTCTTTGAGTGTGTCGTCTATGTTTTTTTGGTACATGGATTTTCGTTTTCCTTTGTACGTCTCATGTCGTCTCCCTGTTATCCAGTGAGAGCACGCAGCTTCTGGACAGTATTTCGTTTCTCTCTGCTCACAGTTCTCCCGGCGAAGTTTCTCCGTGCTTGAAGTTTGGCGATTCATAGATAACTTCCCCTTTGTGCCTTTCGTAGAAGTGATCTCTACTGTGTGCGACACCCTCACATGCACACTTCCCTCGGGTCATCTATATGGCGACTAGTTGCGTCTAAGCTTCTAGCAATGGGTTTTATTTCATCAGTGAGGCACTCTGGGAGTTGTAGTTTTGGTTCCGCTCCCACTGCTGTGTCCGCACGCACGCTTAGTTAGCTCACTCTAAGTGGTCGAGGAAGTAGCTTGAAAAGTGTGACTGGGCTGGGTCAGCGCGGACACAGAAGTGGTTGGTATGTGACCTGTTCGCCCTGTGACCCTCCCCTAACCTGCCCCCACGGCGCTCCTCCGGTGCAGTGACCTTTCATGCATGGCCTCTCCTGCAACCCTCTTTGCTGCCAGGACACCTTGGTGCACTAACTCCATAAGCGAAGTAAGGCAGCGACATAAAGTCGAGAGTTACCAATCGGTGCACTGAATCACATTAAATTAACTACTACTAACACCTGTTGTTTAAAGCGTATATAAAAATTAGAAGGGCAGCATCAAGTGCTATATACAATAGTTATCATTACAGTGGTCATAGGTCACCCGTGCACCTTTCGGTAAATAGTCCGGGGCTGGCAGAAATTGTCACCGATGACGTGCTACAGCCACGTACGGCTGTACAGACAGCGAGCACTATTTTCAAGGGCAGGGTGCTTGTGCAGACGGTATGCTCATGTTCAACTCACTGCTCTACTGTATGAACTACCTAGCAAGCTCTTTAGTACAGACCGCAGCGCTCACTGTTCTCTCAGATTTTGTTGCTGTTTTATATAGCAAGAACTCGACGCAAAGGTATCTGAGCGCTTTACATGAGCCCCAGTTACGTTACACAAGGACACATTCGTATTTTAGACACGAGGAGATTACGGGATTTTGCTCCGAATCACAGGATGGTGAGCAGACACAGAGACTATAACCCGGTTCCCCAGCTTCAAAGTCGGCAGCTCGGGCCGTTATGCCACGTTCCCAGTACAAACAGCAGACAGACTTCTCTCGGGACATAACACTGGTGCGGTTGTCTATCTACACTGCTCTATAGAAGACTGCAGGCAGCTCGCCGGTACAGACTGCTCATACTGCTCCCCTGTACAGACTGCTCCCATGTACTTACCGCTGACAGTCTTCCCCTGGACACAGACTGCTCAGACAGCCACGCAGTAGAGACTGCTTGTGCTGCACCCTATAAGAGACTGCATGAGATTGTCTATACTACTCTCCAGAGTGCTTGCCAGGTCTTCCTAAGTCAGACTGCTTCCTGGTACAGACTGCTCACACTGCTCGCTGGTACAGACTGCCCCCCAGTACCGACTGCTCCTCCTTACACTGGTAGAGACAGCTGGCAGGCTTCCCCCAGGACACAGTGGTACAGACTGTCTAGAGCGCTCTCCAGTAAAGGCTACTGGCATGCTCCCCAAGACAGCCTGCTCCCCAACCCCCCCCTCCCCGGTACCGACTGCCCGTCCTCAGTTGACAGCAGCTTCAGTCACATCTCCTGTGGCACAGTGCTTCGCTGCCCTGTGCGGGTGAAAAGCGCTGTGGGAGAGCCGTGTTATTAAAACGTCCTGTCAAATATCGCGTGGTCCTGCTCGTAACATAAGTAAGGGCTGAGAGGAAGCCAGGGGTGAGAAACCCGGGGGAGTCTTGGAAAGTGCTAAATCGAATTGCCAAATGTCTTGTGGGAGCCCCATGTGGATTATTAGGGAACTGAGTGTAACGAGATGGAAAAGACCTCAAGGCACTATTGTTTCCTCGGCGAGTGTGAGGCAGGAGAGGGGTGGCCAGGGTCAGTCAAACAGCTTGTGATCCATGGCAGGGCTGGGAAGACAGGCGCCCGCCACCTGATACCAACTTCTGAGCCTGGCCACACAGCCCTCTACACAAGGGGCGTAATGCACACAAGGGGCCGCGGTATTGACAGGACTTACGAAAAGAGGCAGTGTAATAAATGATGTAGTCCAGCCTTGCCCGTCTGTGGGCCTAGGGTCTGACATAAGTTGTCAGGCGTGTGACATCCCTTCTAAAACTGATTGAAGAGGTGATGGCTCATCCCTTCAAGGTGCACCCCATGAAGAATTTCCAAGGGCCTCCTCCCCCATCCCAGGGCTAATGGTAAAACACACCACCCCTTTTTATCCACAGTCTCGAGCCCCCGCCTCCTTCCTCAGTATGTACAAGGCTCCCTTACTCATGTGCTGCAACATGCCAAGGCGGACAGCACGACTCTACCCCAGCCATCTGAGTGCTTCGGGGTACACTCTGATGTGGATTAGTGCAGAGAAAAGCAAAGGTTTCCGGTTCCACCACAACATTCCGCGTGCGCCTTTGTCACCTTTCAGATTGGTGAAACCCGTTTCCTCCCAGGCGGAGACACCTCTGATGTAGGCTGGCGAGTGGCAGAGCGGACAGGATATGAGGCGATCCGTCTTCACAGGTTCCCGGCTCTACCTTCTAATTAACAGAAAGTGGTTTAACTTGCAGGGACTCGGCTGAGTAGGTCTGTCTCAGGAATGTCCGTCCGTCTGTCAGCAGAGAATGCATGAAAACACAAGGACGGGCTCGTTACTGTTCTAATTGCTGGCCAACTATTAAGGTAGGTGGTCGGCTTTGTTAATACTTTCCTCACTTCCCCTCCCGCAAGAAAAACAGGATTTACTGGGTTGTGTGTGTACTTCACAATGGCTGGAGTCACACCTTCATCCAGGTCCCACCCACCCCCGCTCCTCTTCGTTGTGCAGGTGTCCACCCCCCCACTCTGTCTGTGTGAGGGTGGCTCTGTGTAGGTGGCTCTGTGTGTGTGAGGGTGGCTCTGTGTAGGTGGCTCTGTGTGTGCGGGTGGCTCTATGTGAATGACTGTGGGTGGCTGTGTGTGTGTGGCTGTGTGTGTGTGGCTCTGTCTGTGTGTGTGTGGCTCTGTGTGTGTGTGTTTGTGCTATGTGTGTGTGTGCAAATGCAATAGGTCTCGCATTTGTGAGAGATTAAGCTATTGGCATTGTAAATGACAATGCCATTTATTTATCTGTTTTCAAAACTAACACATAAATACAAAATTTGTCATTAAAATGCCAATAGCTCGAACTTTTACAAAGGCGAAACCGTTGCATTGTAAATGCTTGTTTTCTTTTCAGATCAAAAAGGCAAAACCTATTGCCTTTCCCAATGCTTGTATTCCTCAGCATCCAATTTTTCAGATTCCTTTAGCTGCACTTCTGCCCCTGTACTGCAGGGAAATCAACCACTGACAATGCCAAAACAGATTTGACATGTATACTACATGAACATGTTCACACTGCATGCCATACACATGTGAAATCTTTTGTCATTGCCAATGCTGGTGGTTGTACAAAAATGTATCTACTTACTTGTATTTCCAGTTCTCCAGACTTGACATTAGTTTACATATGTGAATCAATCCCTATCTTCAGACTGGAGATCATCAGTATTTTTAAAATAGTAAACAAAGTTAAAACGACCATGTAAGAAGGTGGAGTAATATGCAGTGATGCTGGTTAGGTTTCAGTATGCAATACTCTCACAACATCCCAAAGATGGTCCTTGGATTCACAATAACAAATCCTTAGCTCAGTCCTGATAGAGTGGCAAAGAGCAGTCAGGCTCTTTGCCAGTCAGGCTTTACTATAGGAACATGTGCTAAGCATTTCAGAGTCCTAACATGGACGATAAGTAATTGACACCGCTCGAAAAAAATCCGACATCAATTAATAAATCCGATTTGTACATAAATTTAGACATCAAAACAAAGTCAATCAGATAAGTATAACCGGAGTTATGGATTTTAGAAGCAAAATTAAATCAGTTCAAAACGTTTGCATTGCGGTCAGTGGGGGAAAAGCACTAGTGGCAATCCGTCACTTGCAGGTCGAGTTGCGTGGAACACAACGAGGGCTAAGGTGATACAGGTCCAAGGACCAAGCCACAACCATCAGTTAAATTTTACCTGGCTCAAGAAGCCAGGGTGCAGAATTGTCCTGGCTGTTCTTGGGGCTGAAGGGGGAGCTGGTCTTACATGGTGCTGGTGAGGAAATAGGTGCAAAAAGTCATTAATGAGGCCACTGCTGGTGTCGGATGAAGGTGTTGCGGTGTTCCCTTAAGTTGCAATGTCAAGTAATGGTGGTGGTTGCCGGACTGGCCACCAACAAGCCTGGTCAGCAAGAAGTTATTTCGAGGTCTGCTAGAAAATGGTAGCTGCATGAAACCAGCTGGAGGTTGGACTACATTTCCCACAATGCATTGGACCGTCTACTGTTAGGCGATCCCTCGGAGGGTCCGAAGGCCAGCGATTCTTTGATGCAGGGCACTAGTCCAGGGGCGCTTGGAGTTGTCTTTGGCTCTTAAGGAACAGGTCTTTGGTCCGGGTCGAGTCACAGTCATGCTGTTCCAAGAAGGTTGCCACAGGTGCGATGTATCACTCCTTTGATTTGTGCAGCTCCTGTTGTCGCAGACTTTCGTCTCTTCTGTGTCCTCTGTTGCAGATAAGAACTGAAGTTCTGGTGCCAGGGATGCCCTTTAAATATTTTAATTAGGGGGGTGTGAGAGTGCAAGTGGCAACCTGGCTCCTAGCCCCAGTGGCAAATCCACCCCTGAGGTAATCGCATCCAGGGGTGTGTGTCACCTTTTCTCCCCACAACCCTCTATCCTGCTACTTTTAAAAAGGACAGTCACCTTCCTTAGCTGTAAAGACCAGGTAGCCACCCTAGAGGTGCGGCTAGCATTCTGGAGGTGCCCGGATGCAAATGTGCCTAGGGGGAGGGCTGTTTTTTCCTTAGGGGGGAAGCCTGGGTGCATATCATAGGCTTTGAGGCTCACCACCATGATGTGCCACTTCATTAACCATCTTGTCAAGGAGGGAGGGGATTGTTTCTGGCTCCTGGGAGAGTTCACATCTCCTGGCAGGAGGTCAGATTCCTGGCTTTGGTGGCAACAGCTGTAGGCTGGCAGCCAGAGTATGGAAAAGGCTGGGGCAATCTGGGTTCATGCTATATCGTCCACAACAGAAGATTCGTGTCGGAGGTGATGAGGCACGTTGTTTGATACCAAACATGATATTATGGTGGTACTATAAAGGAGCTGGAGACCTCATGGTAACCCGGGTGCCAGCCCATGTTATCCTATGGAACGCTGATCACTTATAGTAGCCCTAAATGGAGATGGCTACTATAAAGACTAATAAGCTTGCTCTTATATGTCCTCACTTTTAATTTAATGTACCATATCACCTGGGCTCAGGAGGCCTTCCTTAGGGTTTGACTGGCATATATTAAAAATAGTTCATTGGTCTTCCCACACAGGGTGAGGGCAAAGTCGAGTTTGAGCAGTTCGCACTGCTCCTGCAGCCTGCAATGGCAGGACTGCTGTCATCTATTTACTTGGTTCACTCATGGTGGCACATACTGTGCTTCAGGCCCTGGTGACCCCTTCCCATGTCCTGAAGTGTCACTAGTATCAGATACTAGTGACAAATAAGGAGGTTAAAGGTCTTGCCAATTAGGGTTACCAATTCGCCGTTATCAGGTTTAGGGAGAGAACACTGGGACCAGGGCAGCAGGTTCCAGTGAACTTCCAATCCTAACCATCAGGATTGGAGAAAAAGGTGATGAGTGGCTAACCTATTACCTGCTCGTTCTCAGTGTCTAAGTGGAAAAACCTGGAAAGGCCATCTGCATTGGCATGGTCAGTCCCTTGTCTGCGTTCCACTGTAAAGTCCATACCCTGTAGGGAAACGAAAAACCTCAACAATTTGGGGTTCTCTCATCTGCATCAGCCATCTAAGAGGCCGTACGGTCTCAGCTTCTTCAGGGACCAAACTGCAGCAAAGGCTTACCTCTCAATGGCACTCCAACGCAGCTCTCTAGGGAGGAGTAGCCTGCTGATATAGACAGCTAGTTGATCCTTGCCCTAATAATTTTTTTGTGACAACACTTCCCCAACCCCATGTTCAGAAGCATCTGTTTGGGCAATTAACTCATTTCCGTATTCTGGTGCCTTCAAGACAAGTGCTGAGCATATAGCCTCTTTCACTTTGTCAAAGGCCTTTTGGCATTCTGTGGCCCAGGTGACCTTCTTAGGTTGCTTTTTGGAGGTAGGTTCAATATCCCTTTAAAGACCTCTTGTAGTATCCAGTCAAGCCCTGACTTGGGTCTGGTTCTTGGGAGCCTCTGACTCCAGAATGGTCTGGATCTTGGGTTGGAGAGGATGGACTTGACTTCCATCTACAAGGGGGCACAAGCACACAACAGAACCCTGCTCTACCTGGCAATTGCTGGCTTTGATATTTAGACCTGCCTGCTGCAGGGCATGTCAAAATTCCCTTGGGGGACCAGGTGATCCACCCAGGTGGAACTAAAGACAATTAGATCATCTAGATATGCTGCACTAAAGATGTACAGACCTGAAAGAACTTGACACACCAACCTTTGGAAAGTGCCAGGTGTATTTTTCAGACCAAAAGGCATTACTTCAAATTGAAAGTGGACTTCAGGGGTTTAAAATGCTGATCTCTCCTTTGCTCCCTAGATGAGTCCAATCAGCCAGTACTGTGATGTTGAATCAAAAGTACAAAGTACTCGAGAATTTGACCCACCAATCTTGTCAATGGTCTCCTCTGCTCTAGGAATGGAGAGAGTGTCAGTTTAAGTGACTGCATTTAAATCTTTGTAATCCACACAATAACTCATCTCTGATTTTCCACCCTCGGAGTGAGGATTGGGGACCAGTACCACTGGGATAACCCAAGGGCTGTCTGAAGGTTCAATCACCCCTAGCTATCGCACCCTGCTGATCTCAGCCTGCATATCTTGATTTTGACAGAGAGGATGTCATCAGTGTCCACATCATAGGTACACCATGTTGTCTGACTAGGGGTCAAAGATAAGAGCTCAACAAACTGGCCTAGGACTTGCCTGCAGTCAGACTGTTATTGCTCAGTAAGAGACTGATAAAACACCACCCTCTATTGGGTTATTTGACAGCAGTTCTAAGAGGGGTTCACTTGTCACCTCCTGGCCTCCATCAGAGACCATGGGCATGGTCATGTCAGCTCTGTCCTAGTGCTGCTTGGCAATTTACATGGAGATCTCTGTGAGGACTCTTGGGGCTGCCTAACTCTACCAAGTAGGAGACTCCCCCTTTCTTCTCCAAAATATCATAGTGCCCATTCACTTGTCCTGGAGAGCCCTGGGGCCACCAGCTCCAACATCCACACCAACTGGTCCTCAACCAGTGCTGCTGTTTGGTCATACCAGTGCTTGTTAAGCTCCTGGCTGACCTCAATATGGTTGTTTTTCCTCTTCATGTACTCAGCTATGCATGAACGCAGGTCCAGTACATAGTTCACTATGTCTTGGTTGGGCTGTTTAAGAGGTTTCTCCCAGCCTTTACTTACCAAACTTAGAGGACCCCTTACAGGATGGCCCAACAGAAGTTGAAAAGAGCTGAAGCCACCACTCTTCTGTGGCACCTCTCTGTAGGTAAACAAGAGACAAGGGAACAGGACCTCCCATCTCCTTCTGAATTTTTCTGGGAGACTCATAATCACAACTTCCCATCTCCTTCTGAATTTTTCTGGGAGGCTCATAATCATGCCATTCACAGTTTTGCTGAATCTCTCAACTAAACCATTTGTCTGGGAGTGTATGGGGGATGGTGAACTTGTAGCTCACCCCACATAGGCTTCAGGGATGCAGACATGAAATACGTCCCTTTAAGATTCTACCTCTTTAGGTCACCTCCTTATGGTGAAGATACTATGAAGGACTGTTGTCACTGCAGGGGCAGTGAATGACCTGAGGGGAATTACCTCTGGGTACCTAGTGGCATGGTGCACTCCCACTAGAATGAATCTGTTCCCAGATGCAGTTTGAGGATCAACTGGACCAACAATTTCAATCCCTACCCTCTCAAAGGGAGTCTCAACCACTGGAAGTGGAAATGAGGTAGCCTTTGGTTGTGCCCCTGGCCTTCCTTAAGGGTAATTGGCATACATTAAAAATAGAGCACTGACCTTGCCACACATGTTGAGCGCGAAGTTGAGTTCAAGCAGTTTGCACTGCTCGTACAGTCTGCAATGGCATGACTGTTGTCATCTGCTTACTTGGCACACTCAGGGTAGCACAAACAGTGCTTCAGGACCTGGTGACCCCTTTAGCTCCGATGCCCTGCGTACCACTGATAACTCCACTATAGAAAGGGAAAGGAGGCACGTCCTTTTGTTTTATATTCCCTCACACACCCTAGTGGTGTCATGCTTCATCATCGGGACACCCTGACACCTAGAAGTCATGGTGGGCTCGACCATCTTTCAGGGAGCGCTAACTGAGATGTTTTTGGCCAGGGGGATAAAGATAAAAAATCCACTGTCAGATCCCAGTTCCCCTTTATTCTTGGATCTGGCAGGGATAATAAAAACAGAGAGAAAGGTCAGTAGGGATATTATGGTCCTAAGACCCTATTGCCAACATGTTTCAGTCCGCTGTTGCCCCATGAAGGTTGCTGGACTTTCTTCAGGGTGGTAATGGTTACCCCCTGGAACAAGGAATAGTAAGAGAATTTCCCTATACTACTTTGAACAAGGGCAGATAGCTGCTCCTTAGTTATCTTGGACGTATGTGTCTCGTGTATCACTCCATCTGCGGAAGGAAAAAGAAAGAGACAATACACAACCACCGTTGTATTTAGGTTCAGAATTGTCCACATATTCATACGTTTGTGCTCATACCTCCGTGTTCAAATATTACGACGGTGACAAACGCAGAGAATGCGTGTGATATACTGTCATTATCTATTACACACACATATTTGTGTAATAACCATTTTGGTGGCAGCCGGTTGCCGCATCCTGTCATCTTTCACTCATTAGTGTGTGATCAGCATTAATGAAACATCCGTGTCATTCACACTCATTCAAACATGTAAATATAAAAAAGCCATATCTCTCATTACTGTGGTGATTTTATAACATCACTCTCTATATTCACTTGAACATACATGCTTCTTACCCCGTACTGGGAGAGGTTTAACTCCACGTGGGACCTCACCTTACGCCGAGGTAGCCCTTTAGTCAAACCCTGTTTTTGTCAGGATAGTTTTAACGACCATGTAAATCAGGGTTGCATTGCGGTAAGCTAGTATTCATGATCGGTAAAGCCAAAATGAGGGAAGGGGAGAAAAATTGAAAAAAGTGGTGAGATAAAGATGGGGGAGCCACTCCTGAGTGGGGTGGAGCTCACACATACTTTCCGGCTGCTGCTAGCTACGTATTTATTCACGCCATCAAGGGTCCTGCCCCGCGTATCGTCCGATTTGGAGGGGGTTACCACCGCTTGGAGCTATAAAATTAATAATTTTCCTAATATAAGAGGTACTACACCCCAGTAATAGCATGATGATAGCGAGCAAAAGATACCTTTCACCATATATAGCGTAATAAACTACAAGTAAGAACTACATTTCCCAAGATATAGCATAATGAACTACAAGTAAGAACTACATTACCCAAGATACCATTGCTAGGCGCGATGACTCAGACTACGCAATCCCTGGAAATGGGCGGGGTCTAGCATCCTCAATGAGAGCCTGGTTTTCATTTTAAAAACCATGACTGTGGAACACTCGTAGTTCCAAGGTATGTGTGAGCTCCAACCCACTCCGGAGTATCTCCCCCATCTTTATCTCACCGCTTATTCCATTTTTCTCCCCCTTCCCTCATTTTGGCTTTACCGATCGTGAATACTAACCTACTGCAATGCAACCCTGATTTACTTAGTCGTTACAACTATCCTGACAAAAACAGTGTTCGACTGCAGGGCTACCACGGTGTAAAGTGAGGTCCCACGTGGTGTAAAACCTCTCCCAGAACGGGGTAAGAAGCATGTATGTTCAAGTGAATATAGAGAGAGTGATCTTATAAAATCACCACAGTAATGAGAGATATGGCGTTTTTATCTTTACATGTTTGAATGAGTGTGAATGACATGGATGTTTCATTAATGCTGATCACACTAATGAGGGAAAGATGACAGAATGCGGCAACCGGCCGCCACCAAAATGGGCATTACACAAATATGTGTGTGTGATAGACAATGACAGTATATCACATGCATTTTCTGCGTTTGTCACCGTCATAACATTTGAACACAGTGGTATGAGCACAAACATATGAATATGTGGACAATTCTGAACCTAAATACAACGGTGGCTGTGTATTATCTCTTTCTTTTGCCTTGCACAGATGAAGTGATTACAAAAGACACATAAGTCCAAGATAACTAAGGAGCAGCTATCTGCCCTTATTCAAAGTAGTATAGGGAAATTCTCTTACTATTCCTTGTTCCAGGGGGTAACCATTCCCGCCCTGAAGAAAGTCCAGCACCCTTCATGGGGCAACAGCAGACTGAAACATGTTGGCAATAGGGTCTTAGGACCATAATATCCCTACTGACCCTTCTCTCTGTTTTTATTATCCCTGCCAGATCCAAGAATAAAGGGAAACTGGGATCTGACAGTGGATTTTTAAACTTTATCCCCCTGGCCAAAAACATCTCATTAAGTGCTCCCTGAAAGATGGTCGAGCCCACCCTGACTTCTAGGCGTCAGGGTGTCCCGATGATGAAGCATGACACCACTAGGGTGTGTGAGGGACTATAAAACAAAAGGACGTGCCTGCATTCCCACTCTAGAGTGGTGTTGTATTCATTGCTTCACATAGGGTTTCCCACCTAATGGTAGCTCAGGGATTGTTCCAGGAAACTTAATGACTTGACAGCGGTAAGGTAATCAGGGGAGTACTTTTTGTGAAATAGTGTTATGACACGGGAGGGTGCACTCCCCTCTTGAGTTCCTCTCGGCCCCTTACCAAGCAAAAACGTTTTTTCCCGCTTGATTTGTGTGCCAAGGGTTAAAGTCCTTCCCAATTGGAATTACCAATTCACAAGTATCAGTTTTAGGGAGAGAGCACAGCCACTGGGGCCTGGGCAGCAGGCTCCAGGGCACTTTCATCATTATAACCATCAAGAATCCATAGCACAAGTATGAATGGTAGTAAGGCTTTAGTGACCCTCTCACTGGGGAGGAATGCGGATTGCATGAGAATCTGTGAAAGGTACCAATGCTGGAGAACTGGAGTTAAAGGTAACTCATTTCTCCATCAGCATTGGATCTTTCATAAATTCACATGCTTGAATCAGAACAGCAAACACTATATCAAATTCCTAAATACGGAGCATCAGGTTTACCTTTAATTAAACCAGCTGTGTACAACTGGTTGTCCCACTGCAGAGATTAGGCTGCGGCTTCAATTCCAGGCAGTACTGCTTTGGTGAAATTGGGCCTGTTTTTCCAAGTAACTGCACTGTAGAACTCTCTGAGTTGTGCTTATACATACTTTGTGAGGACTGTACCCATATTCTGCACAGAAGCAGGCACTTAACCATAATGTGGCAGGAAATAATGCATGCTGTCAGGGAGCAATGCTCTCCAACACAGGGCGGCCCAGCCTGGATGGACTAAGGAGACACATAGCAGATCAGACATATTTATGCCCTTTATTTTGTTCAAGAACATTTGATGCATCTTTGCAAATCTATTGTATGCAAAACTCTGTCAGCTGATGTAGTTGGATATGGAAAGGAGGAGTAAAGACAGGCTTATTAGAAGGGAAGTATGAGGGAACTTTTGGCATCAACCTTGGCCTGGTGTGCAAAGGGACTTTATCAAAGGGTGTTCCCATGAGCTGATTAAGGACTGCGTTCAACTGCTGTGGCACAGTAGGATGGCTAACAGGAAAACATACCTCAAACAGGCCCTCCTTGACGATCCTTTTGAAAAACAATGATGTGGCATATGTTCTTCTAAATTGTGATATTGTTGTAAGGTGGACTCTGACTGCGGAATATTTGAAACCTACCTGGGATAGATGCAGCAAGTACAGCAGCTCCTGGAAATGGGATTCAGTCCGTTCTTCCTCCACCACACAGAGAAGTGTTTCCACTAGGTGTTGTAAATTCTTGTTGTTGCTAGTGTACATACTTGTGACAGTATTGCTGTGACGGAGTATCTGACCATTGTCATTTTAGGGTCAGTCGTACTAAGTCAGTCTACCAGAAGTAAATCGATCATTCTGGGGCTATGTGCGTCAGGGAACAGTGCTGCGGAGGATTTTTGGGCATTTCGCATTAGACACAACCCATGAAAAACATTGATGCCAGCCGTTGTGGAGGCTAAGAACATCATTCAGTAGGCACATAGAGGCTTGTGCCTCTTCGTCTGATGGTGCCTTTACTAGCTTTTCATCCAAGTATTGGTTCACCTGGTGACTGTACCTCTGTAGGAAGGCTGCCACAAGGGCCAGACACATGTGAATATCTAACGGGTGGATTTTAGACTGAAAGGGACTGCTCTGACAGGTAGCTGTTGCCCAACCATGGAGATTCACAGAACCATGCCAGTGGTATGCATATATGGAATCATGAACACAGGCTCTCTAGAACAGAGGTAAGGAATTCTCCTTCCAGCGGAAACAGAAGGAACTCTTGCAAGGTGACCATCCTAAAAGACTTTGTCCAGGAATTTGTTAAGTTCATGACGGTTGGGAATAGAGCTCCATTATCCAAGAAGAAGCTGCAGTAGAATTGCCAATTTCTGTGGAACTTCAGTACGTGTTTGAACACTTCTTTGAAAAGAAGGAAAAGGATTTCCTGCTAAAGCTACTGCACAGGTGGATGGGATTCCTTCTTGGGTGAGCGATTGGGCAGTCATTCCAGGGCTCACAGTCCGCAATTAGTTGTAATTTTGTCACATTCAGAAATGAAGTGGGATAATCCTGCTCCCTACAGCCTGTGCAGGGATAGTAGGAGGCGGCTGTATGGGCTTGTTAGGTGGTTTCCTGGGAACGCAAATGTGAGCTACCCCACTTCATTCCAGCTATGTGGCAACTCAGACGTCCTTAGCCTCTTACTGCGAAATACACTAGTTGTAGATGAGAAGGGTAATAATGACAACCTCGTCTGTTGTATTGGTTGTAGGCACCCATGTATTTAGGTGAAGATCTTGAGCCAGAAAAGGTTTAGAAGGGGCATGTTCATATTGTAGAGCCCTCAATAAGCAAGCTACATTGGATTCTGTTTTTATAATTCACAGTGCATCATACACATGAATGCCAAACAGGGTATGTCTGTCAAGGGGCATGTCAAGTATCTTGACATTCACAAATGGGCACAAGGCCTTGCCTCTTAAGGACAGCAGCACCTGCTACCTGCCAAAAATCTGCACTGCAGATGTCCATCTCTGCAACAATAGCGGCAGCTGAGGACTTAGCTACCTGCTTTACCACTTTCCATCTTCTGGGATCATGTCGCATTGCCTTTATGCATGTTGCCAACCTTACCCAAGGTATTTATAAATTTAACAGCTCTGTCAAGGGGAGCAGAGAGAAGCATTAAAGGACCATTTTTAAGACTGTGCTACTGAGTCTAGTTTAGCGTGGCTGGTATAGCTTGTTGGAGTGGAGTAAATTGCCCTATATTTCTTATCAAGATGCAGCACCACTACTTGAACTGTGGAAGGAATAGTCATGAGGTTCATGCAATGCTTCCAGACAGGAGCCAAGACAGGGATGAACTTTGTGGTCTTCCTGGGCTGCTCCTTGAAGTCATACAAAAATAACAAATTGCTTACCTTCGTTAACAGAAATGGGTGGGAGCACACTGCTTCACCTCCCAGCACAGTTCGCCCCTTAGCATTATGGTAAATGCAGTTCATGGTACATGCTTACTTGAATATTTAGTAGAGTATTCCACCAAAGTTGGTGCAGGTTAGTGCTGTAAATCTCTAGACACGTATTTATGGATATCATCCGTCATCAGTAGAGATAAAAACTAATTTAATCTGGGGTTGCTGAGCAGACTGCCACAATCGTTTCAGGTCTCAGTACCTCTCACAGGTGCATCTCCACAAGCTCGTCTGCTCAATGGCTCAAGGGAGCCTTTTCAAACAGAAAGGGGAGGGAGCACAATGCTTCACCTCCCAGCACAGTTCGCCCCTTAGAATTATGGTAAATGCAGTTCATGGTGCATGCTTACTTGAATATTAACTAGGGTATCCCACCAAAGTTTTACAAAGCGATTTACAGCACTAACCTGCACCAACTTTGGTGGAACACTCCAGTAAATATTCAAGTAAGCATGTACCATGAACTGCATTTACCATAATGCTAAGGGGCGAACTGTGCTTGGAGGTGAAGCAGGGCGCTCCCACCCCTTTTTGTTTGAAAAGGTTCCCTTAAGCCATTGAGGAGACGAGCTTGTGGAGATGCGCCTGTGAGAGGTACTGAGACCTGAAAGGCTTGTGGCAGCCTGCTCAGCAACCCCAGAATAAATGTGTTTTTAGGTCTACTGATGACGGATGATATCCAGAAACACGTGTCTAGAGATTTACAGCACTAACCTGCACCAACTTTGTGGAACACTCCAGTAAATATTCAAGTAAGCATGTACCATGAACAGCATTTACCATAATGCTAAGGGGCGAACTGTGCTGTGAAGCAGTGTGCTCCCACCCCTTTTTGTTTGAAAAGGCTCCCTTGAGCCATTGAGCTGACAAGCTTGTGGAGATGGACCTGTTAGAGGTACTGAGACCTGAAATGAGTGTGGCAGCCTTCTCAGCAACCCCAGATTACATTTGTTTTTATCTCTACTGATGACGGATAATATCCAGAAACACGTGTCTAGAGATTTACAGCACTAACCTGCACCAACTTTGGTGGAATACTCTACTAAATATTCAAGTAAGCATGTACCATGAACTGCATTTACCATAATGCTAAGGGGCGAACTGTGCTTGGAGGTGTAGCAGTGTCCTCCCACCCCTTTTTGTTTGAAAATGCTCCCTTGAGCCATTGAGCAGACAAGCTTGTGGAGATGCGCCTGTGAGAGGTACTGAGACCTGAAAGGATTGTGGCAGCCTGCTCAGCAACCCCAGATTAAATGTATTTTTATCTCTACTGATGACGGATGATATCCTGAAACACTTGTCTAGAGATTTACAACACTAAACTGCACCAACTTTGGTGGAACACAAGTAAGTATTCAAGTAAGCATGTACCATAATGCTAAGGGGCGAACGGTGCTGGGTGGTGGAACAATATGCTCCCACCCCTTTTTGTTTGAAAAGGCTCCCTTGAGCCATTCAGCTGACAAGCTTGTGGAGATGGACCTGTTAGAGGTACTAAGACCTGAAAAGATTGTGTCAGCCTGCTCAGCAACCCCAGATTAAATTTGTTTTTCTCTCTACGATGACAGATGATATCGAGAAACACATGTCTAGAGATTTACATCACTACCCTGCACCAACTTTGGTGGAACGCCAGTAAATATTCAAGTAAGCATGTACCACAATGCTAAGGGGCGAACTGTGCTGGGAGGTGAAGCAGTGTGCTACAACCCCATTTTGTTTGAAAAGGCTCCCTTGAGCCATTGAGCTGACGAGCTTGTGGAGATGAAGCTGTGCGCGGTCCTGAGACCTAAAAGGATTGTGGCAGCCTACTCAGCAACCCCAGATTAAATTAATTTTTATCTCTACGGATAACGGATGATATCCAGAAACACGTGTCTAGAGACTTACAGCACTAACCTGCACCAACTTTGGTGGAACAGTCAAGTAAATATTCAAGTAAGCAGGTACCATGAACTGCATTTATCATAATGCTAAGGGGCGAACTGTGCTGGGAAGTGAAGCAGTGTGTACTTACCCCTTTTTGTTTGAAAAGGCTCCCATGAGCCATTGAGCAGACACGCTTGTGGAGATATGCCTGTGAGAGGTACTGAGACCTGAAAGGATTGTGGCAGCCTGCTCAGCAACCCCAGATTAAATTTGTTTTTATCTCTACTGATGATGGATGATATCCAGAAACACGTGTCTAGAGATTTACAGCACTAACCTGCACCAACTTTGGTGGAATACTCTACTAAATATTCAAGTAAGCATGTACCATGAATTGCATTTACCATAATGCTAAAGGGCGAACTGTGCTAGGAGGTGAAGCAGTGTGCTCCCACCCCTTTTTGTTTTACCTTTGGTAACACTCTGGTGGCCTACCTGCAGATTACCGACCTTAGACTGATACCCTCAGGTGACAGACTGTATCCGGGGAATTATGTAGCAGCGCTTTTGAACGCAGACGTGGTCCCCTGTGGGTCCCGTACTGAGTCGATAATCCCCAAAAATGCCTGATTAGAGCCACATAAGCACCACCCCTTTGACCTGATGTCACTTTCTTGTAAAAAATTGTTGGGGATAGGGTTCTGATCACTAACTTGGGACCTTATGAAAGGTTCAAAATTGCCACTGCATAGAATGGAGAAGTGGGAAGGCAGGGAGGACTGCAGTTAGAAAGAGGGTTACCAGAGTTAAGTGATTTGTTCTTTGGATGGGTACTTCCAACAGCAGATTCCTCACCTTAAAAAAGGTACCAAAACAGTACTTCCCCCACCAGAGGAGGGTCTCTGAAATGGGCTCACACAAAGACTTGCAGAACTGAGTAGGCAAAGTGCCCTTTCTGCCAGATCTGACAGTCACAGCAGCAGAGGCTGCTTCTTGGCCGGTGCACAGCACATCCTAATAGTGACGCTTATTCAGCTCAATAGGGTCCTCTTGTACACAGCTTTTCCTTTTATTGTTCCGGAACCTACCCCCAAAAGTTGATTGTCAAGCGGATTGTCCTTCAATGTAAAAACTTAAAGCCCTTTTCAAGTTTAACCAATGGAGCCTCGCCTACTCTTTTGAGTGGTGAGATGGAGCTCATGACAAATACTCTGTGTGCCACCTCATGATGTAGGCACAACTTGCAATCTGCAAAATGTCTGCTCAGCTTGCCTGCTCTAGCATTCAGGGACCCTGCTATGTGGTTGGCGAACAGGAAGATGTTCTGGTGCTCCAGTCCCCTCCATAGACGCAAAGTCTCTTGGACAAGTCCCAGGACCCCACAGCACCCTTTCGCTTGAAGTTCCACATGACAGTGGTGTTGTCCATGAGAACCTGTATCAGCCTCTCCATATGTAAAGCTTTAGGGACAGAAAGAAGGCCCATAGTTCCAGAATGCTGATGTGGAACCAGCCCCCAAAAGAGACCAGAGGAATATGATCTCCACCTACCCTAGGTGAGCCAGCCCAGTATCAATGCATACGTCACTACTGTTATATCTGGGTGAGGGAGGGTGGGTCGACATAAAATTAAACAAAATACAAATAAAGATTTACATTTTTAAATTAAAAAAAAGTTTCACTCACCTTTTTAGGCTGCAGCTCAGTGTTTTCTGGCCTGCTCCCGACTTCTCCAGCCAGCACAGACCTAGCAGCTCCTGATCCAATCCAGACACTGCTCTCATGCTGCATGAGAGAAGTGTCTGGATTGACTGGGCAGGCTGCCTCAGAGCTCTGAAGAGCACTGAAGGGCCTGTGCATGCTCTCCAACCCAGCTGTCTATGACAGCCGGGTTGAAGAGCTTCAATTACACATGTTTTGTTTGCCGTAATAATGTAGCCAGCCAAACCAACATGCGCAATTTACACTGAAAGGGCCAGTTGTCATTGCTGCCAATCAGCAGCAATGACGCACTGGCCCCGCCATGCCCTCTCCGTCCGGCAGAAAGACGGAAAACTAAAATGGTAATAAAATCCTTCTACTACCATTTTATTTTTCCAACTTTCTGCAGCTGTGCGGGGAGAGGGGCGGCGATCCTCCTCTCCCATGGAAGAACCACCGCTGAGTGGACTACTGTAGGACAGATTGTGATGGTCAGCCATCACTGCAGGTCATCGGCAGCCACCCCCAAGACCTGTATTGTGTCTTAAAGCTGGCCTCAAATCGTTCTTTTGCTCACCATGCCACCCCATGAGGCGCAGGGTCAAGATTGATTTGCATATGGCTGGGTCTGAACTGGGGTGGCATGGTCAGCAAAAGAACGATGGATTTAACCCAGATATACTTGGGGTATATCTTAGATTTGTTCCGCATTGCGTCCATCATTTTGTGTATCTTTTTCTTTATCGCCCTAAGTGCGCCAGGTAGGTCCAGAGGTGGGTCTCGGGCTCACTGTGCCACCGGATTCAAGCTAGCCTGGCAGATGCAGGGTGATACCCTAAAACTGGTCCCAGGATGCCTGTTTCTGGTCCAGGGAGGACCTGGCTTTGCAGTTCGGGCTGGACTGTTCCCATGAGGAGCAGCATTAAGACCGATTTGCATATGGCTGGGACTAAACTGGGGTGGCATGGTGAGCAAATTAACAATGAATTTAACCCATATCTCTTGACTGGGGATGAATGTTTGATTTGCTGCGCATTCTGTCCATTATGTGAGTGTCTTTCAATGACAGTTCATCATCCATTGATTTTCAATCAATTCTAAATATGTATTTACTTATAGTGGACATCATCAATGATATTCAGGTTTGTATCGTTCTTCATAGTTTGTTACTGAAAAACCCAATGCATGTCTGGTCGCAGACCCTTCATCTGGGGCATGCCATAAGAGAATACAGTGTAGGTTTGACACAAAAACAAAAAAATTGAAATTTACAATGTACAAAGTCGCCCTCATGTCACTATCATGTATCATGGTGTGATTGTATAAACCCAAAGTTTCCCTACACCTAAAAAAACTAAATTCACTCTTAAGTCTTCCTATACGAACATCGAAAATCTCACTGATGCCTGCTATGAAAACCTGAGTGCACAAAGCCTGACGTGAAGTACCAAAACATTTATTGAGTGCAAATAAATCATTCCCAAATATTAACACACCTAATAAAACTGTTAATATCTTTCCGTTTAGGGTAGCCACCGCATCAATCCTCTAAATAGAATGATGTTCCTGATCAAAGCAGTTACATTTTTAAAATGTTACAGCGAGATGGTCATTCGGAAATGAACGATGAGAACCCAAACATCCTATAAATCAATGCTCAATAAAACTCAACAAAATAATTTTATTAAACTAACCTCAACACCCCGGCAAAAATATTTTTACAAAAACTGAACAAAAAAAAGAAAAAAGAAAAATTACTGATGACAAAATATTAAGATAACTTTTTCAACTTCTTGTGGTTTCACATTCAATATGCACTCAAAAACTCAATGAACCAGCTCAATTTATTTGCAAGAAACAGGACATTTCTGATCTCTCATTCAACCCATTAAGATAGATAGCATCATAACATAACACGTGTATTTGTAAAAAGCGCACTTTTCGCCCGTGTGTCTCAAGGCGCTGAATAACAGATGTTTATTGTTACCCAACTCAATGGTGCTCATTTTATCGACCCCAGATGCATGAAAGGCTGGGTGGACCCGCCAGGATTTGAACCTGTGACCATGAGGTCGAACACAGGCCCCTGCAGTGAATGCATTAGTTCACTAAGCCACCAGATCCGGCATCAAGCAACTTAATCACATGCTGCAATTTTTAGAATCTGGAATTGACAAATTTGAAATTTTTTCACCGGATTGATTGGAAGTAGCAAGATATTTTTTTTTAATTGCTCCATTTTGCTTTACATCACAGTTATTTCCAATGGAAGGATAGGCTATTTTCACCATAAGAATGGTACCACTATGGGTTTTTCCCAGGCACCAATCTATGTAACAGTTTTATGTCTTCATTCGAAACAAGAAAATTTTGAACAACAGGATTGGAATGGTCATTTATTGATGCATCTTCGCTAAATAGACAATATTTTTAGCATGTGGAGAGGTAACAAGGAATAATTGTAAATTATCATCAGAATACACAACATGAAGATTCGTAGTATCCAGTTCACTCATCAAACTGATAAGACTAAAATTCAGTTTCTGGATGTACTGGTAATCGTAGTGTTAGCTATGTGCCACCAATTTTAATGCGTGTATGCAGGAACTTGCAGCTTGTATGGCCGATAACTGCCTTTAGTTAAATAGGAACAAAACGGAGGTGCTGATTGTGGGCAGGGCTCCCTCAGTGTGGACTTCGGCATGGTGGCCCACCGCACTGGGTGAGCTGCCCACTCCCAGTAACTCAGTGAAAAACCTAGGGGTCTGGCTGGATAACAAACTCTCATTTGAGAACCAAACCAAACAAGTGGCAGGCACTTGCTTTGGGATACTGAGGGTCCTTAGGAAAACCCTGGACGTTCTGCCACAACAGGCTAGACAGACCTTGATCCATGCCCTAGTTACATCCAGTCTAGATTATGGAAATGTTTTGTATTTAGGAGCCAATGCTAAATGCATACAGAGGCTGCAACACATACAAAATGCGGCAGCCCGCTTAATTCTGATGCTCCCTAGGAGGGAGTCAGCTAAGAAAGCACTCAAAACTCTGCATTGGCTGCCAGTCAAAGAACGTGTGGTCTTCAAAGCACTCTGTATAGGCCACCGGATCCTTCAGAAGAAGGGCCCCACGTACTTGCATAATCTACTGGACCCCTACCATCCTACTAGATCTCTGAGATCAAGTGGAACCGGGCTAGTCCAGGTACCAAGATTCCACACAGCTAGAATGGGAGGGCGATCTTTCAGAGTGTTGACCTCTACCCACTGGAACAGACTACCTCAGTGGCTTCGACTCGAACCATCGGAAGCGATTTTTCGCAAAAAGCTAAAAACTATCCTGTTTCCTAGAGACTAACGAAGGTAGTATGGCCTGCCCAGCACTCTTGCTTTTAGACCAGTCAGTCAGCAATTTTCAGCGCGGGGACACACTAGCTAGTGTAACCAGGCGCTTTACAAACTATATAAATAAGTGTGGTCATAAATAAATACTACTGTATATTGAAAACCAACGGATAAGAACATTGGTCTTCATTTTTAAAGCTTTCATCAGGGCCATCTTTGAAAGAACATTTACCTTTCCCTCACTTTATGCGTCTCAAAAAATTACATCAGGTCCAGAAGAATACATATGTACATTGGCTGTATATAAGGATACATTCAGAGAAGATGTTACCCAAAGAAAGTTATACAGTGCTCGGTTGAGAGAGTGCATAGAATTAACAGAGAAGTACTGCTACATAAGACTGAAAGAAAAAAACTCCACCAGAATGTTTCGGTCTACATTTTCAGCCAAATCGGTCATAAAGAAGGTCAAACAAGAGATAGGAGTTATTTCACACATAATCTGATTTTCAAGGGTTATTTAAAGTAAGACCTCTATTTGCATATTGACGTTCCAAAAAAATCAAATCAATTTTGACCTCTGATAAAAAAAGGATCTGTAAGAGGTGGTATCGGGATGTGGAAATGTAATAATTGCAAGCATTGTAATAATGCAATTACAGGCAATGTGGTTATACATCCAAAAAAAGGTTGTTTAATTCCTTTGAAATATTCTAGTAAGTGCAACAGTCAAAATGTTACTTACAGTTTAAAATACTTGTGTGGTTTATTGTATGTGGGAAAAATGTAAAGAAAGATAAAGACATGGATCACAGAACACAAAAGTAATAAACAGAATCAATATAAATAATCCAGTGTAGCTACAAACTAGAAAAACAAGGTCACATGTGATTCAAGTATTCACCTCGACAAACACCTCCTTCAGAGAGAAATGTTATGGATTATGTTACTAGACACTATCCATCTTAACAGGATGAATGAGAGTTTTTTTGTAATTATATTGAGGAGGTTTATTTACCTACTTTTTGATTGCCTATTGATTGTGAAACTGCTAGAGGTTGAAAAAGATTTGATTTTAAATTATACTGTTATGGAGTCTGTAACAATTTTTTAAGTGTTTATTGTAATCATGAGCACTGTTGCACATTCAACAACATTTATATTCTTGGGGCATTTCATAAATGTCAAAATATCAAGTTCTGATCCTCGTTTGTTTAGATTTATGCCCTTATGGCGTTTGTAAGTTTTCATATTAATCATGGTACACGGAGATGTTATATGATTTTCACTAACATTCGGGTGAGGTGGCATGTTGGAAATATGGTTTTCTAACTTTTTCCGATCAATATGGTTTAAGTTGAGTGTTCACTTGAGAGTCTTGATGTCATGAATTAGTGCGTATGCCCTGATTGACATTTGTTGCCATGGAGTCAATCATTTGAATATGGGCACCGTATTGCTATACGTATTGGAGTTATGTGATTTTTTCACGTCCAGAGCATGACACAGTTGGGGGTCGCAGTTGTCCATCTTTGGTGGGGTTCTCGGATGTTTACTTTGATTTTCAGTTCTTTTTCATTTGGTTTTATTAAATCTCTTTGGGTCGGGATATTGATGGTAATTTTGATTTAATGATTTAGTGAGCACTAACACACCAATAGGATGTTCGAGTTCTCGGAATTTATTTCCGGATATCCATCTCGCTGTAACGGTTTAAAAATGGAACTGCTGTGACTGTGGATGGTTGCATGATGCTATCCATCCATATTTTGAGGACTGTTGAAGTGGCTACTCTAAACGGAAAGGTATTTACCGTTTTTTTGGATGCGTTATTATTTAGGAATGATTAATTTGTGCTCGGTGAGTGTTTTGGTACTCCATGTCGGGCTATGTGCACTCAGGTTTTCATAGTAAGTATCGGTGAGGATCTCGATATACGTATCAGACGATTTAAGAGTGAGTTTTGTTTTTTGATGAGTAGTGAAAGTTTGGGGTAATTCAGTTGCACCATGATACACAATAGTTGCATGAGGACAACTCTGTGCATAGGTAACAATATGGTTTCACATTCATTAAATCACAAGTTTTGCTTCTTGTGCCAAATGTATACGGATTTATATGTTAGAGCATGTCCTTGATGAAGGGTCTGTGACTCGAACTACATTGGGATGTTCAGTAACAAAATATGAAGAACGATACAAACCTGAATATCATGGATGAAGTATACTATTAGGGAATACATATTTTGAATCAATGGATGATAATGAACTTGGTCATTAAAGTAATATTTTAATATTGAGATACTAATTAGTGTGGAACTGTTTTGCAAGTGATCCAGCCTACAGGCGGTAGAAAATACAGTGCGCCTTGGGACTGATTTGCATGTTGGGTTACTTCCTGCAAAAATCACATCCTTTAGTGTTGGAGGTACTGGCTGTGGTACTGGAAGCAGAGCTGGTGGATGTTGTGAAAGGTGCATCTAAGGCACAGGTAACTGGTTGTTGTGGCGTGGGAACAGGATGCAGAAGTGTACCAGTTGGTGGCCCTGTGGATGATAAAGATGTGGAGGCTGAAGAATCAGCCTTTGAATGGCTTACTCATGAAGAACAAATAACATTGGCAACACGCTTTCTGGTTGGGACTATCTTTTTGCAGATTTCTCACCTTTTTAATTTCCCCCAGGAGTCAAACTGGATCTGGAAATGTTTCAGCAGCACCTATGCATGCCGGTAGGTGGTGCCTCACGTCTCCGCACTCACGCCATTCCTCTTTGGAAATGACGCACGGAGTCTATACAGGTGCCATTCCCACATGCTGGCATCAGTTGCTTTCGAAACTGTCCACAGCACCATATGCAAAGCCCCAAAAGCACCTTGAAAGACCAGTGTGCAGATTCCTAAATTTGGGATATTATTAACAGATAGACCTCAACCACAGAACAGGGAGGACCAAAGGGTCGGGGAAGATTCTGTGGCTATATGGCATCTATTTCAGAAAGGTTGCTAGCGAAGGTAAGGTGTTCTTCTAGATGCAGATTCCTCACCTTTGTAATAGATACCAAAGCAGTACCTAATTGAAAGTGGGCTGTAAAAGGACTCAAACCAGAAAGTCCTGTATAACGGGAGGAGGCAAATTGCCCTTTACGGCAGACCTGATTGACTAGACAATATTGCTTCATGAATGTAAGGAAGGAATTCTAGGTAGTTTCCAGGCAAATGTCTAGGACAGGGACTCTGTTTTTTAACGTAGAGGTACCAACCTTAGCCCTGATAGAATAAGCATGCAGTCCTTCTGGAGGCTGCTTTTTGTCCAGTGTGAAGCAGATCTCTATGCAGGGCATAACCCAGCGGTATATGGTTCTCTTCTGCACAGCCATGCCTTTTTTTCACTCCAGGGAACCTCAGAATTTCAGACTGTCTACCTGCTGTTCTTTGGTATGATCTACAAAGAAGCTCAGTGCTCTCTTGGGGTCCAATTGTGGAGTCTCTCCTCCTCCTTAGAGGGGTGAGGTGAAGCACAGAACGCCAAGCAGGGTGAAGGTCTGATTTACAAGTTGAGTCAATGTTATGGCAATGAGGAACACTGTCTTGAGGGTGAGGAGCCGCAAGGGACAGCTATGAAGCAGCTCAAATGGAATGCCCATTAAAAAGAGGAGGACCAAGTTGAGGTCCTAATGTGGCTTAACGAAGGGCAGGGAGAACAAATATTATAACCTTTTAAAAAAAGAGGGCTGATCCTGGCAACCTCAAAAGCCAGGCTAAGGACAAAACAAAGAATAACACGTAAGATAACTAGGCGTTCTGCCGAGAACTACACCAAGCCACAGTTGTATACAGTTTTAGATGTGGGGTGCTGGGCTTCCAAGAGGACATCAACCCCCTCCAGCGAAAGGTCAAAGGTGTTCAGCTGTTGCCACTCAATCTCCATGCATGAAGTGGAGATTGTGAAGGCCAGGTGTATGATCCTGCCTTATAACTGTGACAGTAGGTCCTCCCAGGAGAGAGGCGTAGGGCAACCTGATTAGCAGACAGATGCTCAAGTCCAGGAACTCCGGATACAATACTCTCCCTGCCCAATCTGGAGACACTAGGATGACTTGCACCCAATCAGTACTGATCTTCTTGAGAACTTGGAGCAGGAGTGGTATTGGAAAAAAGCCATAAAAGAGTCACAAGTTCCACTTGAGGAAGAATGCATCTCCGAGTGAGCGCCGCCTTGGAATGTGCAGAAGTGATGACACTGACAATTCTCTGCGATAGCGAACAGATCAAGTCAGGGTTCTACTAATTAACGAAAGAGACTCTGCTTCACCTTCGGGTGTAACAGAACTCACTAAGCGATGGCAGCTGAGTCTGTTTTCCCTGGCATTCAATGATCCTGCCAGGTAGTTCACCACCAGGAAAATTCCTTGGTAGTCCAGCCACTTCCAGAGGTGCAAAGCCTTGTAGAACAAGGTCTGTGATCCAACCCCGCCCTCTTTGTTGCAGTATCACATGGAGGTGGTGTCTCCGAACACCTGTAAAAACCTCCCCTTGATGGACGGAAGGAAGGTTTTCAGCGCTAAGCAGATAGCCCTCAGCTTCAGTAGGTTAATATAGAGTCGGACTTCCCTGGAGACCAGAGGCCTCTGTTCTCCAACTTTTCCAGGTCACTGCCCCAGCTCAGAAGTGACTTTGCTCACCACTGTCAGCTCTGGTTAGGGAAGGGAGAGGGGTTTGTCACTGACACATCACAGTCCAGCAACCACCACTGCAGATCTTTTGCAGTCTCCTACGAAATCTGAACGTGTTTGGAGAGGTCCTCTTGATGTTGTGCTCACTGAGACTTTAGAAAACAATGCAGGGTCTGCATATGCCACCTGGTGTGCTTGACCAGCAGGATGCAGGAGGACTTCAGTCCCAGTAGTTTCAGAGTCGACCTCCGAAAAATCCACAACTGAGGCTGAAAGATTAGGATCATAGCATGAATGTCCTGGACTTTATTTCCCAGAGGAAAGGCACAAAACCAAAACGTTTTCCAAACAGCTTTGATGAAGGGAAGAGTCTGAGAAGGAGCCAGGTGTGATTTACACACGTTGATAGTGAACCCCAAAGAAGACAGGCAGTTCGTCATAGTCTGGAGGTGGTTGGCGAGGGTCTGTCCTCAACAGCCAGTGGTCGGGGTATGGGAAGACTGGCACACCTAACCATCACTTTTTGTCAACACCTGAGGAGCACTGTTCAGGCCACAGGGGAGCACAGCTAACTGAAAATGCTCCTGTCCCACCACAAACCACAGGTAATGTTGGAGGGCATGCAAGACACGCCTATGGAAATAGGAGCCTTGCAGGTCTAACGCTACCATCCAATCTCCAGGATTTCGGGCACACAAGGTCTGGGCCAATGTGAGCATGTTGAGTTTTTATTTCTGAAGGAGACGTTGAGAGGATGCAGGTCTAAAATAGGCAGGAGACCTCCATTCTTTTCGGACATCAGGAAGTAGCAGGAGTGAGAACCATGTCTTACTTCTGGCACAGGCACGCTCTCAATAGTCCCTTTGGCTAAAAAAGGAAACAATGGTATTTGGTCAGTCGTTTGGGAAAAAGTGGAAGATGCGTATGTGCAGAAAGGAAGGGAGTGCATAGCCCTTCCCAACCATCTGCAGGACCCACCTGTCTGATGTTATGGCCTGGCCACTTGGCAAAAAACCTCGATCCTGCCTCCCTCTGGGTGGACATGCTCCACTAAGGGCACGCAAAAGGGGGTTTTGCAGGTAGAGCTGTAGGTGGGGTTGTGGCCCGGGAGGCCCGTTGACCTTAGCCGCAGGAGAGATGGGCAACATGGTAACAACTGTGAAACTTTTTGGCAACATGCTGGGATTGCACTGGCTGGCAGTATAGGGTACCTCTGCCAAAATTGTGAAAGGAGTGGTAGGGCGGATTTCGCAGGCAGGGTGGGGCAGATAAACCCAAGGAGTGTGCCAATGTTCTGTTCTCCTTGAACTGCCCAGGAACTAAGTTTGCCTTGTCCCTAAACAGACAAGTCCTATCAAACATCATGTGCATGAGGGACGACTGGACTTTGCCTGAAAAACCTGTTGCAGTCATGGCGAATGGCAACACTGGTGCTAATGGCCTGCCCAACAGAAACTGTGCTGTCCAAGCCACAACGTATCGTCAACTTGGAAGCATCCAAGCCATCCTGAATGACTTAGGCAAGGACAGGTCAGAGATCTTTGGGAACACCTAGAAGAACTTGAGCCACTGAGTCCCAAAGGAGAAAGAGACAGCACCCCAGCAGACATCTGGCATTCACTGACCTGAGCACCAAGCTGGTATACAAAAATAGTAGTTTGTCAACATATTTTTACTCGGACAGGGTGAGTGGTTGGGAATGTGCCAGGATTGGTCTTACTTGCACCATCAAATATTCGGGGAGAAGTGCTGATATACAGAAAAGCAAGATCACCCGGGGAAGTGTAATGGTGTTGGTCAATTTGGAGGTTGACTGGTGGACCAAAGGAAGGTTTGGCCCATGCCCCCCAATAAGGTGTCTTTAAGGTCTTGTTACATAGCAGGAGGGGCTCAGAAGATGTTTGCCCTGGCTGGAGAGCTTCTATTATAACGTTAGTGGATGAGAGTTGGGGGTCAAGGACTTCAGCAGCCATAAACATTACCACGGGGTAGGAAGCCGACTCCTCTGTGGATGGTCCAAGGGTTGAGAGAAGGCCCATTTCAGGGTAGGTATTGAGACCCCTAGCCTCCTGCAAGTCATTATACCAATTGTCATCTTCATAGGGCTGAGCTAACTCATCAGGCGCATCATAATCAATGTCCGAGTCCTTTTAAAAAAGTGAATGTAGAATTCATGGTTTTCCCTGTGGAGGTGGCACAGCAAGTAGAGGAAGTGGCGCCTCAACTGTTCTGTGCAGCATTGGACCGTACTATGAAAAGCTTCTCTTCTGGCATGTATGGATTCTGCATCGGCTTCGACCATGACGCCAGAGGCGGGGTCCTGACTTGGACCAGGTAGGTCATAATGGATTAGGAAGGTCCAGCTGGTGCAGAGGTGAACTGACTGGTGCTACTCAAGTGGAGGGCCTCTCAGCACCTTGGAGCCTTAAGGAGTGCCGGAAGGAGCTGGTAAGGGGCCAACTTTTCAAACTCTTGCAGGGTGGTTCACAGCCCTGAAAACTCTGGTTGTGCACAAACCAGTTGGGGGATGAGCCCAGAAGTTGGCTGGCTCCGGGAGCAAGATCTAGATCCATGGTGTCATCCCTGGGCCTGCTCAGGCAAATAGGAGTGGCAAGAGGGAGCTTTGGTTTTTAGACTTACCGATGAAGACCAGCCTCTTGAGCTGCTTCTGCAACTCCTGGAGCAAGAACAGGATCGAACTTTGACTCTGGACTGTAACTTAGAGTAGGCTCTGCAAGAAGTTTTCTTATGCGTAGTGATGCAGGGTATGGCCTTGCCCTCCCAGATGGCCTGTAGGTTCATTAACACACAGTCACTGCAGGCCTTGGAATCGTGATTCGACCCCAGGTACACCTGATGGAGATTCGTCACAGACATATGCTTGTGACAATCCCTACAACGTTTAAACCCTGTAGTTTTAGAAGGAGAAATTCCTTGCATACTGTGGAATTTTGGAAAAATTATTAACATAACATTATGTTATGTAAAAAATAATTGAGGTAAAGTGTCTCAGAGACGAGAGGAAGCTCTAGATCTGAGTCAGGAGGCATGGAAATAAAAGAACTGACTTCAGCATGTGTGAGTGGTGCCATGTAGGCTCAGTGCATCATTTCTGAAGTGGAACGGCCTCAGTGCGGAGCAGCAGGGCGCCACAGAGGCAATGGTGAAACGTTTCTGGATCCAGTCTGACACCTTGGGACTATTCAAAAGGTGAGGGATCTGCAACTAGAAGGCTCTATCAGAACATGACAGTCACTTGCATCATTGGAGATTACCTGTATGATGCCTTTGCTCATAAGGGCATATGTACCCTTTTTTTTTTTACAACATTCCGAAGATGGACCATGAGGTGCACAACCCTCTTATTCTTTCAGTTGAAAACCTGTGTTACAATGTTTTGGAGACTTTCCATGGTCACATTCTTCATACTCTGGTATATAGCGTAGATCCAACTGGGTTGGGCTATAAGCTGTGCCCGAGACATGCTCCTAATCACTATTAGCTACCTGTAACTCAGAGTCCAAGATCTGCACAGGTAAATTAATGGAAACTTTCAGTGGCTAATGTAAGCTGACAGTCTCCACAGAAGGTAGAAGAGACCGCTCCGCCACAGTCGATGGAACCATCAATGCGATCAGTGCTGGCACTGTATATAGTGGAGCTGTGATCAGTCACAGGATCATTGATGGGACGGTGCGGATGACCTTGTTGTTGAAATGGCTGCCTTGGATAGGATCATTGCCAAAGAGGTCCCATGGCAGGTAAAATCATCTGTGACAATCTGTTTCGGTTGACGGAATGGTCTTTCAGTGTCTTCACCGGTCCAGAGGCCGTTAGACTATGACTTCTTACCCATCAACAGTAAGGTCTTTATCAACAATTATATAGTCAGGAGATAAAAGTTCAGGAGAAAATGTTTGCGACCACACTAGCACATTCAAGTTCAGACTATACTAACTCAATGTCCTACAACAATTGTAACAAAAAAAAGACAATTTCATGATCCATAGGATCCATCATGCATGCAACACAGCCCATGCCATCTAATTGGTCAAGAGTTGCCAACTCAATGACCCATCGAGATCAAGTTATACTCACACACCACCCTACACCAACAGTAAATAGACAACCCCTGGCACCAACATTTGGATAACTTGGGATCAAGTCATAAAGTTGCCCAAGTGTTTACCAACTCAACTGTTCATCAGTCCAAAACTTTATACTGATAAACCTATGTCCCCAACAAATATATCACAACACATACCCACAGAATGGCTGCAGAGAGATACATCCATCAGAACATCAAATTCACCTGAAGTCGGGCAGTGAACATTTGTATGTTTCAGTAGAATTAAACAAATGGTAATGTCCTATGGCACAGATATCCATGCACAAAATGCCCTTCAAAGATCCTTAATAGGATCTATCTGCTCACAATTCAACAGAGCCCAATAATAAACAATACATTTGTTTGCTTCAAAGATGTGCAACATATGTCCAAGGGTGCTGGATCCATGACAGGTTTCTCAGATGTTGAATTGTAGGTCAAGATATTACTGAGGATTAAATGGTAACAGCAGCCTGGGCTTATTTTCATAGAAATATACCTATATGCCATGCTTTACAAACTCCTTATCTGGAAATGCACTTTTTTATGTGTGTTTACATAAAAACAAAAAGAACATTGTGAAAAAAAAGAAAAAAATTATGCTGTGTAAAGATGGTGCATTTCTTGGCTTGTAAGCTTTAGCATCAAACGAGAAAGGGAAGATGGTGGATTAATAACTGCCACTGCATAAATCACTAAGACGAGTAACCTGTGTAGTGTCTTGTGAATTAAATAACGCTGAAACTCTTCTGGTTCTCACTGTACACCATAGACCTGTGACGTAAGCTTTGGAAGGATGAATTGAAGGCAGGCTCAGAATGTTAAGTTCTGTCTTACATGCAGCAGAATAAAGACATGTAAAATAACTCGGTGTGTGGCGTGGATATTGACGAATACCAGGGTTGGCAGGACGCTACAACTGGCGACGAGAAAGTGGATACGAAGCCCATGCACTGAAAGCGCTCTTCCACAGTTTGCCGTGGTCCAGCAAACTGCTCATGTATGCCACCTGTGTCACAGTCGAAGTGCAGAGTCAATGCTGGCACCGGTGGAGTCTCAGCGTAACACTAGCCTGCATAAGACGCTTAAAGATAAGAAATCTTAATTGAAAGTCTGCGTGTCTGTGGCCAGGAACTGAATGAAAGGGCCTGAAATAAAAGGTACTGCACCACTATGCAAATTAATGCCTTACGCACTACAGAGTAAGAACGCTAAAAGCAGATGCAACCTGGCTACGAAAGCAATGAATAGCTATATTTCAGTACTTTCAAACTGAAATTCATGTGTTATACAACAGATTAACTAGGTGTTTGTGAAGAAACATTTAAACACAACGCTGACCAAATATCCTGACATTATCTGCTTTCATGGACTATTAGAATACAAGGTTTATCTACTTACTGAAACCACTAACAGCTCATCATGCAACGAAGTGCTGCGGAGCAGGACCAGAAGTGGGTTGGGTGTTGTGCTAGCAGAGTTGTCCCTGAATGAAGCAGCCCACCACCAAAGCTGCCAGGTATGGTCTCACAGCATTTCTCTAGACCACCATCAGTAAAGAGCTCCAATGGAGAGCCAGGATGAGATCCAAGCTCCAATAGTCATTAAGGCTAACCCGAAGCCAACACGTTGCTAAAGAAAATCTGCCTCATTCAGTTCCACAAGAAGCGCCCGAGAGACCACCACTGTCCACCAATGTATAAACGGCTGTTGCATTCTTAAAACTGCATCTGTATTTGATACAGCCAAGAAATACAATATTTACAATAAAAATGGACTGCACAGATAGAGACTTTTGAAGATTCCATAGATGTAATAGATGAAAAACATGATAAAAAGATCATAAACTATTTGGGAAACATGGCTGGTGAAGGAGTGAAATACGCCATGAAAAAGATACCACAAGAAGGTGAATTGACGTATGCTCAAATCAAAGCAGTTCTGGATGTCCAATTTAATCCAGTACCAAATCAAATGTGGATTATGTAAGCTACATATTCAGTCAAGAACACCCGAGCCCATGTAACCATCAATGAGTTTGAGAGATTGGATGTTCTGGTGAAGCACTATACATTCAATGAAGTTAATGATGAGGAAGATACCCACCTCAGAGTAATCAATGGATGCCTGTCAGATTTCTTTGGACAATGAATACTGAAAGAAACTGAGCTTAGACCAAGTCCTCAAGGCTGACAGCGCTGAAGAGCGTACTGATCGTCAATCGATTGACATGGAGGCCGGATGCGCCCAAAGTGCGTCATTCACAAGCATGAAAAGTAAGCCAAGTTACAAGGCAGAGGGAAACAAGGCAATATCTCTGTAGAAAAAGAAAATTTATTACAAATGTGGACTGTCATTTCCAAATAAAGGTAAGTGTCCTGCCACTGGACAGATATGCATCAGCTGTGGTAAAACAAACCATTTTGTGATGACTTGCAAGGCAAAGAGAAAAGTATGTCACAGCCAGAAGACAAAATGGCTGACCAAACGCTACCTCGGAAACATTCGAAACGCTCCCACAAGGCCAAGCGGTCACACAAACCGAAACCAAATGAAGTTGATCATCATCTAAATTATTGACAAAGAGTTTCTCAATATCTGTTTCCAGTGAAAATGACAATTATGCAATGTCGAAGTTTACTTCAGAAAGGCATGCACGTATGGGTCTAGTGGAATGTGAGGAAAAACCCAAGGTGAAAAAAAAGCGACATGAAAAAGCATCACAAACATTAAAATATTTTCTGAAGATCACTGTAAACATAAGCAGGTATTCAATACCATTCATAATTGACAGCAGTGCAGCAATAAATATCATGCCGGAGGAGAAGGATCAAGAATGATCTCAGTTACCACAATTTACGATGTCAAAGACTAAAGTATACACATGGGCTGACTCAATACACTTAAAGATTAAAGGTTCATTTGTAGCACTGATGAAACGTAATAAAGTTGTGGTAAAACCGCCTATTTATGTACTTCAAGGAACAGCTACAAATGTGGGCTTGCTGCGTTTCAACACTATTGCTGATATGGGACTGATATGAATGAACTACAATATGAATGCTCATCACTAAATTGTAAGTCAATGTCCTTCATTATTTCATGGTTTGGAAATAATCAAAATAGTGAAAATAAACGTGCACATATTTGAGGATGTTCGGCCTGTTCAAAGGCACAGACGAGTTGCATTTCACTTGTAAGAAGCTGCTGCAAAGGAGCTTAATTTGTTTGTTAAATATGACATCATTGAACGCTCCACTGGTCTGACAACATGGGTTTCTCCCATTGTAATAGTGCCTAAAAGAGACAGTGAAGTAGCTGTACGCATATGCGTTAACATGTGTTAGGTCAACAAGGCAATTGAACGAGAGAGATATCCTGATCTGCACATTGCTGATATAACTCATTTGATGACATTCTAGTTTTCTGAGCTACAGAGAAAGAGCATTTCAAAGTTGCCATTCAAGTATGTTATTTGCTGAATAATGCAGGCTTAACTCTGAATGCTGACAAATGTGGATTACACAAGAAAAGCATGATATTCTTTGGCCATGCCATTTCTGATGGGAGACCTGATCAAGCTAAAGTACAAGCATGGCCTACTGCAAATCCCTCACATGATATTTCTAGGTTTTGATTATTTCTTAGAATGGGCAGATACTGTTACTGTTCTAGGTACATACATGACTTTGCCACAGTCAGTGCACCGTTATGAGAACGAACGAAAAAGAATGCATCTTTTTATTGGTCACAAGAACGTGAGAAGAGCTTCCAAAAGATCAAGCAAGCTATTGAGAGTGCCACGGAAATGGCCTACTTTTGTTCAAACTTCACAGACTCTATATCCCTGTCAGATGCCCAGGGACCTTATCGTGGTGTATGCCAGTAAAAGCCCGTCACAAACAGAACATCCTTACTCACAATATGAAAAAGAAAGATTGGCAGTGGTCTGGGCTTGGGAATATTTCCACGAGTTTCTGTATGGAAAGCCCTTCACAGTAGTGGAATGATCATCAAGCACTGCTGATGATATTCAGCAATCCCAAAGACAAAGTGCCTCTTAGAACTGAACATTGGGGTTTGAGGTTACAAGAATACAACAATTCTTCATCGTCCAGGGAAAGAACAGGATCCTGCTGATCATTTTTTCAAGAGTGCCAGTATGAATCCCTGGCTCCCCTTTTCAGAACAGTGGAGGCTTACATCAATGTATTTGCGAAATCGAGCACACTGGCTGCCATGTCTTCAGAACAAATTGGCACCGCCACGAGCCAAGATAGTGACATGTTAAAGTTAAGACATTATTGCTCATCAATCGTGGAACCAGCACTCTGGACTTCTCACTAATGACAGTATGTGAAGTTCAAAAATATAACAGATTGACTTTCAGTGACTCAAGAAGGCCTTAATCTGCGAGGTACACAAATTGTTACTCCCAAGAGTCTCTGGCAAGTGATCGACGTCATCCATGAGGGACATCGAAGAATAGTTGTTACTAAGAAAGCTCTCTGTGATAAAGTCTGGTTTCCGTATCTTGATAAAAGGGGCAAAAAAAGAACTGAAGATTTGTCACATATGCAACTGCCTTTCATCTCAAGTTATTCAGCACCCTTTGAACATGTCAGAATTGCCACATCATACTTTGGAGAACACCGCTATTGATCTCTGTAGTCCTCTTGAAAATGGGCATCATCTTCTAGTTATTGTAGATGAATACTTCCATTTTCAATTGGTAGAAGACCTCACATCTACTACACATGAAAAGGTTATTCAAAAATTAGATGGCATCTTTGCGACATGGGGGTATACCTGCAATCTTGAATCTGACAACGGCCACCTTTTAATATCGAGAATTCAAAGACTTTTTAAATCTCCTCAATACAAAGCATCAAAAAAGCACTCCTCTTTGGCTAAGGCAAATGGTATGGTAGAACAGTTCAGGAGTGCTCAGCATGCTGAAATGGAGAAGCTCTACCTCAAAGTTGTTCTGAACACTGCCCTTCGAGCCTACCATTCGACCCCTCAATCAATGTCAGGGGAAAGCTCTGCAACTCTCATGTTCGCAAGAGCCATGACGATCAAGCTGCCCCAATGGACCAATCTCAGATCCGAGAATCAGAAAGACATTCATGCTACAGACTTTTGTCGCAAAGAGAAGAGGAAAATGCTACTTACCAGTATGCATCTATTCTTGGTATGTAGAGCTGCAGATTATCACACTTAGCATTAGAATTGCCATCTGGTGTTGGGCTCGGATGTTTGCATGTTGTTGTTGTCTCGGAAGAAGTCTTTGTAGTCACGAGATAGGTGACTCCTCCCTTGGACGATAGTGTGCATGGGCATCGACTCCATCCTTAGATTGTTTTTCGCCATGATGGGAAATGATGGAGTTAGTAGAAAGAAAAAGATGTCCATGTGTGTATATCTAAATAAGATAGAACTGGAACAGATACAAGTCCCGGGGAGGCGGGTGGGCGTGTGAGAATCTGCAGCTCTACATGCCAAGAACAGATGCATACTGGTAAGTAGCATTTTCAGTTCGAGGCATAGGAGCTGCAGATTTCACACTTAGCATAGACTATACAGCAGTATCCCCCCCTAGCGGTGGTCACCTGTATCGGTTACAGTAATTTGAAAGAGAGTTTTAAGAACAGCTTGGCCTACAGCAGCTTGCTGCTTGGCTTGTACGCCAACACAATAGTGTCTAGTAAAGGTGTGTGTTGTAGACCATGTTGCTGCTTTACAGATGTCTTCAAAGGGAATGTTCCCTAAGAAAGCCATAGAGGCTCCTAGTTTGCGTGTGGAGTGCGCTCTAGGAAGAATTGTTAATGTGCGCTTTGCTTTTTGGTAGCATATTTGGGTACATTTAACGATCTACCTTGCAATCCCAGCTTTAGAGATGGGATTTCCTTTATGCGGTGGGGAGAAAGCTACAAACAATTGTTTTGTCTTGCGAAAGGATTTTGTTCTGTCAATGTAATAAAGAAGTGCTTTTTTAACATCTAAGGTGTGTAGAGCTCTTTCTGCTACAGAGTCTGGGTTTTGAAAAAACACTAGCAACTCCACTGATTGATTAAGATGAAATGGAGTGAGGACCTTAGGAAGGAACTTTGGATTTGTTCTGAGGACCATTTTGTTACGATGTAACTAAGAATGGTTCCTGTATAGTGAACGCTTGAATTTCACACACCCTTCTAAGAGAGGTAATGTCAATTAGGAAAGCTGTTTTCCATGTGAGGAACTGTAGTTCGCATTTTTGTAAAGGTTCAAATGGGGGTCCCATGACCCTGGTAAGAACAATATTTAGGTTCCACACTGGAGAAGGTGGTAACCTAGGAGGAAGGATTCTTTTTAGGCCCTCCATAAAGGATTTAATTGCAGGGACTCTAAATAGTGACAAGTGTTGTCTGTTTTGTAAGTAGGCAGCGAGTGCTGCTAGATGTAAACGTATAGATGACTATGTCAGATTACATCTTTGTAAATGTAGTAGGTAGCAAATTATATTCTGGATGGAAGCATCCAGAGGATCAATATGATTATTGGTGCAGTAAATGGCAAATCTTTTCCATTTTGCAGCATAGCAAGCTCTAATAGTAGGTCGTCTGGCTTCTTTAATAATGTTCATACAGTCTGGTGGCAGGTTAAGGTAACCAAACTCTAAGACTTCAGGTGCCAGCTCGACAGATTCAGCTGACTTGGATCTGGATGTCTGATCTCTCCATGGTTCTGCGTTAGTAGGGATGGGGCAGGCACAGTCTTTGGTGTGGAACTAGTGAGAGTTCTAGCAGCATTGTGATCCTAGGTTGGCAAGCCCATGTGGGAGCTACTAGAATTAGTTTGAGAGACTGTTGTCGGAGCTTGCGTACCACTAGTGGAATTAGTGGGAGTGGCGGAAAAGCGTATGCAAATCTGCCTGACCAGTTCATCCATATCGCATTGCCCTCGGACAATGCGTGTGGAAACCTGGTGGCAAAGGTTGGCATTTTGCGTTGTCGTGTGTGGCGAAAAGATCCATGTCTGGTTGGCCCCACTTGTGGAAAAATGGTAGAAGAACTTGTGGATGTAGTTCCCATTCGTGAATCTGTTGTGTCTGTCGACTTAACAGATGTGCAATCTGATTGTGAATCCCTGGAAGGTGTTCGGCCAGTAGATATATTTTTTGAGGGATGGTCCATCTCCAAATGTTCTGTGCAATCTGGGACAGTTGCAGAGAATGTGTGCCTCCTTGTTTTGGTATATCATACATGGCTGTCATGTTGTCCGTCCGGATCAAGACAGCTTTGTTCTGTACATGTATGTGGAAAGATTTTAATGCTAGCAATATTACTAGTAGCTCTAGGTGATTGATGTGGAGCACTTTTTGTTGAGTGGTCCGTTTGCCCGGAGTTGTATGTCCGAGGAGATGGGCTCCCCATCCTGTGAGTGATGCATCTGTTGTAAGTACTATTTGTGGAACAGGTTCGCGGAACGGCTGCCCTTTGGACAAGTTTTTGGTGTTCCACCACTGCAGAGAGCGATGTGTGCGGCTGTCCACCAACACCAGATCTGTAAGTTGTCCTTGAGCCCGATTCCACTGTTGTGCTAGACTTCCTGTAATGGACGCATTTGAACTCTTGCATATGGTACAATAAAAATGCAAGATGCCATCATGCCTATGAGTTGCATGTACACTCTGGCTGGAAGAGAGTGTTGGTTTTGAAATTTTGCGACTAAGGCTTGAATGCTCGCTATCCTGGCTGGACTTGGATATGCTAGAGCTGGAGAGGTGTTTATTGTGGCTCCCAGATATTGGTGTATATGAGAGGGCTGGAGATGCGACTTGGTGTAGTTGATTGTGAACCCCAAGTTGTGTAATGTTTGAATGGTTTGAGGAGTGTGATGAACACACTGATTGAATGACTTGGCTTTTATTAGCCAGTCGTCGAGATATGGGAAGACATGGATTTGTTGTCTTCTGAGATGTGCTGCTACTACTGCAAGGGACTTTGTGAACACTCTGGGTGCAGTTGTCACTCCGAATGGGTGGACTTTGAACTGATAGTGTTGTCCGTCCAGTACAACCCTTAGATACTTCCTGTGAGAAGGATGTATGGGAATGTGGAAGTAGGCGTCCTTGAGATCTAGTGTGGCAAGGAAGTTGCCTTGTTGTAACAGCGGGAGCACTTGTTGTAGAGTGAGCATGTGAAAATGATCTGAGTGTATATATAGGTTGAGGGGTCTGAGATTGAGAATTGGTCTTAGTGTCCCGTTCTTCTTGAGTATTAGGAAGTATAGCGAGTAAACCCCTGTTCCCTGATGTTGAAAGGGAACAATTTATATTGCATTCTTTTAAAGCAACGAGAGAACCTCTTGTTTTAGTAGCGTAAGATGTTCTGTGGACATGGTACGTTGCCTGGGTAGTATATGTGGAGGGGTAGCTGTAAGTTCTAGGCAGTGACCATACTGGATAATTTGTCTCACCCACCTGTCTGTTGTGATGGAATTCCAGACAGGTAGGAACTGTGCTAATCTCCCCCAACTGGATTGGGATGTTGTGGGGAGAGCGGAAGGAAGTCATTGTTTTGTGGTGGGAGAGGCACGATTTGTGTTATTACCTCGACCTCTTCCTTTATTGCTGTTTCCTCTGTATGCGCCTCCAAAATATCCTTTATTGGGGGATGTTTGTGTAGTGGCTTTAAAGGAAGATGAGTTGTCTGCTCCCATCCGTTTGGAGGCTCTTCTGTAGAAGGAGCGACGAAAGGAGCCTCGTGTTTGTGGGGACTGTAAAGCTCCCATGGATTTGGCAGTCTCAGTGTCTTTTTTCATTTTTTTCTAGAGCAGTGTCAACTGCCAGGCCAAAAAGTTGTTGTTGGTTAAACGGCTGATTAAGGATAGTAGTCTGGACATCCTGCTTAAAACCTAAGACGCAGAGCCAGGCATGATGTCTAAGGAGCACACTGGTGTTTATGGCTCGAGAGTCAGTGTCTGCTGCATTAAGTGCACATTTTATTGATGCATTTGAAATTAGTTTACCCTCCTGGATTAGATAATTTGCTTGTGTTCTATATTGGTCAGGCAAATGTTGTAGTAGGGTTTCTAATTGGTCGTAATGGGCCGTGTCATATCTTGCGAGTAGTGCTTGGGTGTTAGCTATGCGCCAGGTATTGGCTGCTCGGGCAGCTATTCTTTTACCAGAAGCGTCTAGTAGCTTGGACTCTATCAGGAGGTGGCACTTCTCCTGAGGTTTGGGAGTTTGCACGCTTCCTAGCGTTGGAAACGACCAGAGAATCTAAGGGCAGCTGTCCCTTAATGTAGGCAGGATCTGAAGGGGCAGGCCTATACTTCTTTTCTATTCTAGGGTTTAGAATCCTGGCTGGCACGTACTGGATCTTTAAACACTTCAGGGGCATGCTTTATGACTCCTTTAATCTTGGTTAATATTTGTATTGACTTTTGGGACTGTTCAAAAGTATCTAATAAAAAGTCCTCTTCTGCCTCATCGGAGTGCATTGTGACACCATGATAGATGGCAGCCCTATTAATTAAGTGTCCAAAACCAATATTGTCTTCTGGAGGAGATGGTTTTGAGGGGTATGTAGGTGGACTTGGGATGTCCGGTATGCCTTGTGGGACAGGGTACTCCCAATCAGGTGGGTCAGTTGGGTACGTGAAAGGGTCATCTGGGTCACCCCATGTCATCATCATTATGTGGAGGTGTATGAGGTGGAGAAAAATTAGGTGGAGAAGTTTGAGATGTAATCGGTTTAGGTAGAGGAAGTGGGTTAGAAGGAAGTATAGAAGAAGAAGGGTGCATAGGCGATGTGACAGAGTCGTTCTTCACAGGCACTGGAGGAACAGGTGCTGTGTCTAACTTCCTATTTCTATATGGTCCAGTGGTGACATGTCCTGTCTTTGGATCAATATAAATCTTTTTCTGCTTTGGATCAATAGGATCTGGATGAAAAACCTCCTCTTCCTCATGAACCGCTTTCGGCGCCGATTTTTTCGGTTCCAGGCGGGGTTGGCATTTGTTTTTGTCCTTAGCCTTAGGAGGCGTGATAGAGTCCTTTGGCGTAGCTTTTGGCTCTGAGGGTTTTGGTTTCGAAGCCGAATCTGGATGTTTCGGTATGGAAGCGTTCGAAGCCGGTTTGTCTATGGGCTTGGGAGTTTTCGGGCCCGGTTTGTCTTTAGAAGTCGACAGGGTCGGAACCGGTTTCGGTGCCGAAGGTGCTGGTGGGATAGGCACGTGCAGTTTGCTCGGTCCAGAGCTACCGGAAGGCTTTTCGATTTCTTCGGAGCCGGGCCCTAAGGCAGGGCTCCTGAAGTATGATTTTGGTCGAGACTGGGCCCAGCAGGCGGAGTGTTGAGAATTGTCTTCGATTTTGGTGGGGGTAGGGGCAGTAGTACTCACTCTCTGTCATGGAGTCATCGGAGTCGTCTGCCTCTGAAACGATTTCGAGATCCTCGGAATCTTCTTCTGGGACATCTGGGCCTTTGTCGAAGATGTCCACCGGTTCCGGAGCTGATTTCTGCATGATGTGTCGACAGGCTCTTCAATCTCGAATGGTCTTCTTCGATCCAAAGGATGCGCAGGCTGGATAGCTGGACTCGTTGTGTTCAGGTGATAAACACAGGTTGCAGACCTTGTGATGGTCACTGTGCGGGAATTTTGCTCCACACTGGGGGCATTTCTTGAATGGCATCCTTTCTATGAGCTGTAGGCCCGCGTCGACGACCGGAATCGAGCTGATGAAGTGGAGTCGAAGGTTATAGATGTTTAGAAGTTAATCTGAAGAGTTAAGGACGTTTTTTCGCGTCAAACTACTTTGGAAAGTAGATTTCGAACCGGAGCGGAAAAGTTACATCCGAACCCAATGGCGGAAAAAAGTTATCTAAGGATGGAGTCGATGCCCAGGCACACTGTGATCCAAGGGAGGAATCACCTATCTCGTGACTACAAAGACTTCTTCCAAGACAACAACAAGTGTGAGATCTGCAGCTCATATGCCTCGAACATATATGTTGACAGACATCATGTAAAAGACGTCACCTTTACAAGAGCAGATAGAGTGCTTGTCAGACAACAATGATTAAGAAAGTCTGATGCTCCTTTTTTAGGCTGAACCCTTTGCCATCACTAACACCAAAGGACACATGGTGACTGCCCAGCCTCCGGGGAAGTCTCTTACGAGAGATATCTCCCATTTTCAACATGTGATTCATCACTCACCAAATATTGATGTCAATGTGGGTCCCGACAGACTGTTAGTGACTGCTGATAATTCCACCTCACCTGTGCAAATCACAGACACTTCTACTGCCAGTTTTCAGTGACCTGATCAGGACGTGTGATTAAGGCAACAACAATGCTTGAATGAAGAAGTGTAATGATTATCTGTGCAAGTGGTAACTTTTAATTTAACAAAGAGGTAGATGTAGTATCTTGCAAATAAAAGAACGCTGAAGTCCTTTGGTTCCCTCTATACACCGAAGCCCTGTGATGCAAGCGTTGGAGAGAAGAACTGAAGGCAGGCTTAGAATGTTGAGCTTTGACTTACATGTAGTGGAATAAATATGTGTAGAATTGCTCTCCATCTGTGGCGTGGGTATATTGAGGACCTGGGCTGACGGGGACACTGCAACGTGTACCACATCTGTGACCTTAGATTTATATGATGGGTGCCGCCACTGCCTACAGTCTGCTACTGTCCCTAATTCAAGTTTCTTCTACATTGAACTTTGTCATATCTGTGATAGAAAGGAAAAGTGCTACGAAAGCCGGCCTGTTGTAAATATGTTGTGATACAAGAGGAAAATGCTACTTACCAGTATGCATCTGTTCTTAGCATGTAGAGCTGCAGATCACTACACTATGCATTAGATCGCCACCTGGTGTTGGGCTCGGATGATTGCATGTTGTCGTCTTGGAAGAAGTCTTTTGTAGTCACGAGATAGGTGACTCCTCCCTTGGACGATAGTGCGCATGTGCATCAGCTCCATCCTTAGATTGTTTTTCGCCATGATGGGAAATGATGGAGTTAGTAGAAGTAAAGAAAAGATGTCCATGCGCGTGCATCTAAGTAAGATAGAAACTGGAACAGATACAAGTCCCGGGGAGGCGGGAGGGCGTGTAGTGATCTGCAGCTCTACATGCCAAGAACAGATGCATACTGGTAAGTAGCATTTTCCGTTCGAGGCATATGAGCTGCAGATACTACACTATGCATCGACTGTGCAGCAGTGTCTCCCCTAGCGGTGGTCACCTGTATCTGTTGCAGTTGTTTGAAAGAGAGTTTTAAGAACAGCTTGGCCTACTGCAGCTTGCTGCTTGGCTTGCACATCAACACAGTAGTGTTTCTGGGAACCCAATGACTATGATGTCACGCAGATGTAGTGGGCGACCCTGGGAAATATGGTAGCTGAGAGAGACATAGCGCAGTTGTGGGGTTCCCAGAGGCCGCCCACAGTCGAGGCATGGATGGAAAACATGGATTGGTGCATGTTTAGGGAGAAGACGGTCTATGTGGCACGGGGGCGACCCAGGAAATGGGGTAAGATCTGGGGCCATTGGAACATTTACCGTGGAGACATTTGCACTCCTCCCCTTGTGGATATTCCTGAAGTTCCACTTTCCCCATGACCTGCCATTCCTCGCATTGTGTTATACATATTTTGTCTGGAGCTTGTCTCTCCCCTGCTTCCCTCCCCTAATATTGTCTGTATACCTTACTGTATTGCTTTTCCTCCCTCATTCGGACTGATATCCTGCTGTATCGTGTTTATTGCCTCGTTTGTTTCTTTAATTTCTAATAAAAAGATTTAACAAAAAAAACACAGTAGTGTTTAGTGCAGGTGTGTGTTGCAGACCATGTTGCTGCCTTGCAGATGTCTTCTAAGGGGATGTTCCCTAAGGAAGCCATGGAGGCTCTTAGCTTGCGTGTGGAGTGCACTCTAGGAGAAACTGTTAATGTACGTTTTGCTTTTTGATAGCAGACTTGTATTCATTTTACAATCCACCCTGCAATTCCACCCTTAGAGATGGGGTTGCCTTTATGAGGTGGAGAGAAAGATAGAAATAATTGTTGTGTCTTCCGAAAAGATTTAGTCCTATCTATATAGTAGAGAAGAGCTCTTTTAACGTCTAGGGTATGTAGAGCTCTTTCTGCTACAGAGTCAGGGTTTTGGAAAAACCCTGGTAACTCTACAGATTGGTTTAAATGAAAAGGAGTAATCACTTTTGGAAGGAATTTAGGATTAGTCCTTAGAACAACTTTGTTACGATGTAGTTGTAAGAAAGGTTCTTGTATAGTGAACGCTTGTATCTCACTTACTCTTCTAAGAGAGGTGGAGGTGATAGCAATAAGGAAAGCTGTTTTCCATGTGAGGAATTGTAGTTCACATTTGTGTAGAGGTTCAAAAGGGGGTCCCATGAGCCTTGTAAGAACCACGTTAAGGTTCCACACTGGAGTAAATGTAAATGTAAATGTAAATGTAAATGTAGTTGAGCTTATATAGCGCACAGCTACCCGCAGTGGGTGTCCCGGCGCTTGCTTAGGGAACCCTTCCTGGTATTCCCCTGTGAGATAGCAGGGTATCCACAAGGTGAAAGTCAGGCATCCCGCCGCGAGGGGCCGTTGTGGAGATTAAGCAAGCTATTGCCCAGAGTCGCAGAGTGTGAACCCGTGAGTCGAGGAGGCACCGGGGTGAGAATTATCGAGTCCGTGGAATTTTTTAGCCCAAGACCCGCCGAGGCGGGGAATTGAACCCTGGTCCAGGACCGATCTCAGCTTCCGGGTCTGCTGCCTCTAACCCCTGAGCCACACTTCTCCAAGAGTAGGTGGTAACCTGGGTGGAATGATTATTTTTAAACCTTCCATAAATGCTTTAATTGCAGGTACTCTAAAAAGAGACAGATGTTGCCTGTTCTGTAAGTATGCCGCAATTGCTGCAAGGTGTAGGCATATGGATGAATATGCCAAGTTACACCTTTGTAAATGTAGAAGGTAGCAAATGATATTTTGGATTGAAGCATCCAGGGGATCAATTTGACTATTATTGCAGTAAATGGCAAATCCTTTCCATTTAGCAGCATAACAAGCTCTGGTAGTAGGTCTTATGGCCACTTTAATGATGTTCATACAGAGTTTGTTATTTTAACCTACCACTAGACTAAGACTTCAGGAGCCAGATCGCCAAATTCAATTGATTTGGGTCTGGGTGTCTGATGTCTCCATGGTTCTGCGTGAGTAGGGATGGAGTCAGTCATAGTTTTTGGTGTGGGACTAGAGATAGTTCAAGCAGTGTGGTGAACCACGGTTGCCGTGCCCTTGTGGGAGCTACCAGGATCAGTTTTAGAGACTGTTGTTTGAGCTTTCGTACGACTAATGGTATTAGTGGTATGGGCGGAAAAGCGTAAGCAAATCTGCCTGACCAGTTCATCCATATCGCATTGCCCTTGGACAGCGGGTGTGGAAACCTGGCGGCGAAGGTTGGGCATTTTGTGTTTTCGTGTGTGGCGAACAGATCTATGTCTGGATGGACCTACTGGTGAAAGAATGGTTGAAGAACATGCGGATGTAGTTCCCATTCGTGAATTTGTTGTGTCTGCCGACTCAACAGATCTGCTATCTGATTGTGAACTCCTGGAAGGTGCTCTGCTAACAGATATATGTTTTGTGGAATGGCCCATCTCCAAATGCTCTGTGCGAGTTGGGACAATTGCAGAGAGTGTGTCCCCCCGTTTTTGTATGTAATACATGGCTGTCATGTTGTCCGTCCGGATAAAGACAGCTTTGTTCTGTACTTGTACTTGTAATGTTTTGAGTGCTAAGAATATTGCTAGCAGCTCTAGATGATTGATATGGAGCAATCGTTGTTGACTGTTCCATTGTCCTTGAGTTGTATAGTGTAGGAGATGAGCTCCCCATCCTGTGAGGGATGCGTCTGCTGTAAGCACTAGATGTGGAACCGGCTCGAGGAATGGCCGCCCCTTTGTCAAGTTTTTGGTGTTCCACCACTGCAGAGAGCGATGTGTGCGGCTGTCTACCAACACCAGGTCTGTTAGTTGACCTTGAGCCTGGTTCCACTGTTGTGCTAGACATTCTTGTAACGGACGCATTTGCAGTCTTGCATGTGGTACTATGAAGATGCAAGATGCCATCATGCCTATTAGTCTCATGAACACTATGGCTTGCAGAGATTGTTGCTGTTGAAAATTTGTGACTAAGGCTCGAATGCTCTGTATCCTTGCTGGACTGGGATACGCTAGAGCTGTAGACTTGTTTATTGTAGCCCCTAGATACTGATGTATGTGGGAGGGTTGCAGGTGCAACTTGGTGTAGTTGATGGTAAACCCTAAGTCGTGCAACATTTGAATTGTCTGATATGTGTGTTGGACACACTGATTGAATGACTTGGCTTTTATGAGCCAGTCGTCTAGATAAGGGAAGACATGTATTTGTTGTCTCCTGAGTTGTGCTGCTACTACTACTGCTACTACTCAGACGCTCCGTCCATCATCCCCTTTTGTATCGCTTTGTTCGCCCTAAGTGTGGCAGGGTATGCTCAGACGTGAGTCCCTTGCTCACTTGGCCACTGGATTCAAGATAGCCTGGCTGATGAGGATTATGAATCCGAAACCGGTCCCAGGATGCTTGTTTCCGGTCCATGGAAGACATGGCTTGGCAGTTCGGGCTGGACTGTTCCCATGAGGCACAGGGTCAGAATGATTTGCATATAGCCATGTCTGAAATGTGGTGGCTGAATGGGCTAAAGAATGGTGATGGATTAAACCCAGATCAGTTGACTGGGTGTGAGTGTTTGATTTGCTCAGACGCTCCGTCCATCATCCCCTTTTGTATCGCTTTGTTCGCCCTAAGTGTGGCAGGGTATGCTCAGACGTGAGTCCCTTGCTCACTTGGCCACTGGATTCAAGATAGCCTGGCTGATGAGGATTATGAATCCGAAACCGGTCCCAGGATGCTTGTTTCCGGTCCATGGAAGACATGGCTTGGCAGTTCGGCTGGACTGTTCCCATGAGGCACAGGGTCAGACTGATTTGCATATAGCCATGTCTGAAATGGGGTGGCTGAGTGGGCTAAAGAATGGTGATGGATTAAACCCAGATCAGTTGACTGGGGGTGAGTGTTTGATTTGCTCAGACGCTCCGTCCATCATCCCCTTTTGTATCGCTACTACTGCTAGGCACTTTGTGAATACTCGTGGTGCTGTTGTCACTCCGAATGGAAGGACTTTGAACTGATAATGTTGTCCTTCCAGTACAAACCTTAAGATACTTTCTGTGAGCAGGATGTATAGGAATGTGGAAGTAGGCGTCCTTTAGGTCTAGTGTTGTAAGGAAATCGCCTTCTTGCAGCAGTGGGAGCATTTGTTGTAAAGTGATCATATGACAATGATCTGATTGTATGTAATAATGAATAATTGAGGGGCCTGAGGTCGAGAATTGGTCTTAGTGTCCCGTCCTTCCTGGGAATTAGAAAATACAGCGAGTAAACCCCTGTTCCTTGTTCTTGTAAAGGAACTATTTGTATTGCGTCCTTTTGTAGAAGTGACAGAACTTCTTGTTTGAGCAGATTAAGGTGTTCTGTAGACATTGGACGCTGCTTGGGTGGTATGTGTGGAGGGGTTGCTGTAAGTTCCAGGCAGTAGCCATACTGGATAATCTGTTACCCACTTGTCTGTTGTCATGGAGGTCCAGACAGGCAGGAATTGCATTAATCTGCCCCCCACAGGATTGGAATGCTGTTGGGGGAGCAGAGGGAAGTCACTGTTTTGTAGCAGAAGAGGTTTGATTACTGTTGTTACCTCAACCTCTTCCCTTGTTGTTATTCCCTCTATATCCTCCTCTAAAAGATCCCTTGTTAGAGAATGTTTGTGTGTTAGATTTGAAGGATGTTGTACTGTCTGTACCTGTTTGTTTGGAGCCCCCTCTGTAGAAGGAGCGACAAAAGGATCCTCTAGTTTGTGTGGACTGTAAAGCTCCCATATATTTAGCAGTGTCTGTATCCTTCTTTATTTTTTCCAGAACTGTGTCTACCTCTGGTCCAAACAATTGATTTTGATTGAATGGTTGATTTAAAATAGTAGTTTGGACCTCTTGTTTAAATCCTGAAATGCGTAGCCACGCATGTCTTCTAAGTACTATACTGGTATTTACAGCTCTAGATGCAGTATCTGCGACGTCTAGTGCGCACTTGATAGAGGCATTAGAAATGAGTTTCCCTTCTTGTATAAGATCATTTGCTTGTGCCTTATATTGATCAGGTAGATGGTCTAGCAGTTTTTCTAGCTGGTCATAATGAGCCCTATCATATCTGGAAAGGAGGGCTTGTGTATTAGCTACGTGCCATATGTTGGTAGCTTGTGCGGCTATTCTTTTGCCTGAGGCATCTATGACCTTTGATTCTTTATCAGGTGGAGATGCCTCACCTGAAGTTTGTGAGTTTGCCCTTTTCCTAGCATTGGAGACGACTAGGGAATCCAATGGTAGCTGGCTTTTAATGTAGGCTGGATCTGCAGGTGCAGGCCTATATTTTTTCTCAATCCTAGTACGTACAGGGTCTTTAAAATTTCTGGAGCGTGTTTGATGACCCCTTTAATCATAGGGAGAATTTGAACAGATCTCTGTGATTGTTCGAATGTATCTAATAGGAAATCCTCCTCTGCCTCTTCAGAGTGCATGGTGACCCCGTGGTAAATGGCAGCTCTGTTTAATAGGTGCCCAAATCCAATTTTATCTTCTGGGGAGAAGGCTTTGATGGGTATGACTGTGGGTCAGGAATGTCTGGTATATCTTGTGGGTTTGGGTACTCCCAGACTGTCACCTGTAAGGTATGGGAAAGGCTCATCTGGGTCTATCCCTCCTCCTAAACTATAATCATCATCATTTTGAGGTGAGGGTGTTGATAAAAGAGGAGAATGTGAGGGAGAAATCTGTGGTGAATTGTTAAGAGGAACAGGAGATGAAGGAGAAGGAAGTATAGGTGAAGAAGGGTGCATAGGGGATGTGGCAAAGTCCTTCTTCTTGGCAGGAACCACAGGAGTGGATGGTTCATCAGCCTTCCTCTTCTTATGTAGTATGGTGGACACCTGACCTGTCTTAGGGTCGATGTAGATCTTCTTTTGCAGAGGATCTGGTTGGAAAAGTTCTTCTGTTTGAGGAACCTTTGTCGGCGTCGATTTTTTTCGGTGCCGGACGAGGTTGCTGTTTGTCTTTAGCCTTAGGAGGTGTTACAATGTCCTTTGGCGTAGTTTGCGGCACCGAGGGTGTTGTTTTCCGTGTCGTAGGCTCTTTCGAGGGCTTGGGCGCATCGGAATCAGGCCTTTTCGGTTTCGGCACCGAAGACAATGTCTTCGGAATGAAAGCTGGTCTCGTCGGCTTCGAGGCGTCGGACGCTGGCTTCGTACCCTTGTCTTTAGAAGTCGACGGTTTCGGAGCAGAGGGAGCTGGTGGTATCGGCACATGCCGTTTGCTTGGTACCGAGGTACCGGAAGGCTTAGTTATCTTCTACTGAGCCGGGCCCGATGGCGGGGCTGTCGAAGTGGTTTTTCGGTCACGACTGGGCCCAAGAGGCGGAGTGTTGACCTTTGCCTTCGATCTGGGTGCTGTGTGTGGTGCAGGGGCAGTAGTACTCACGCGCTGGCCGGATGGTATGGAGTCATCTGAGTCGTCTCCCTCTGATACGATCTGGAGATCATCTGAATCTTCTTCGGGAACGAGCGGAACCTCCTCATCGAAGATATCCACCGGTTCCGGGGCTGATCTCTGCATGTCGTGTAGACGTGCCCTCCGATCCCTGATGGTTTTCTTGGATCGAAAGGACGCGCAGGCTGTACAGCTGGATTCGTCGTGTTCTGGTGATAAGCACAGGTTGCAGAGCTTGTGGTGGTCACTGCGTGAAACTTTGCTCCTCACCCGGGGCATTTCTTAAATGGCGTCCTTTCCATGAGGTGTAGGCCTCACGGCGTGGATAGGCCCAAGGGCCCACGTCGACGAGCGGAATCGAGCTGATGGAATCGAAACAATGTTAGTCGGTAAGTTAGTTTGATGAGTTTTGAGAAGTTTTTCGCGCTTCGAAGTGCTTGAAAAGTCTTTTTCTAGCGGGATCGGAAAACTTTCATCCGAACCCAGTGGCGGAAAAAAACAATCTAAGGTTGGAGCTGATGCCCATGCGCACTATCGTCCAAGGGAGGAGTCACCTATCTCGTGACTAGAAAAGACTTCTTCCAAGACGACAACAACATGCAATCATCCGAGCCCAACACCAGGTGGCGATCTAATGCATAGTGTAGTATCTGCAGCTCATATGCCTCGAACATTCAATTACCCGTCATGACAAATAATATGTAGTTGGGATAAAATTCAAGAGACCAACTTCATTCACTCTACATGCATGCTCTATGAACAAGTAGCTTGCATCTTTGAGTAAAGCCTCTCCATTTTCTCCAGACTCATGAGAAGATTATAAAGAATTCAGAACAGTACCGTAGAAATGCCTCAGACCAGCTAGAAGCCTTGGAAAAACTGATTATTGCGTAAGTCTAATAAAAAGACCATCTGAATCAATGCAATGCAACTCGCATTATTTGCAAAAAGTATGAGAAGTGAGACATGTAACAGTGATCCATCCAACTTGCACAAGGCTGTGCTTATGAAAGTTGATATAAGTCACCTTGTTTGTGATGATATCTAAGTGTTTTGCACTAAAGAGGAAGACATTTCACTTGGTAACTTTCACGCCTCAGTAAAATCTACGGATATACTGACTACATTTATAAGTGTTTAACAGTTTGCCTTTCATATTTTCCAATTAAAGTAACTGGATGGGCTAAATTGACCTTTCAGGACCTTCCTGAATGCTCTGCTTTTCTACAGGTGATCAAGAATGAATCTTTAACAACAGTACCCTCTCTTAACCCAAAATGCACGGAGAGCACACTAATTACTCAACTAAAGGAATAAGGTTTATTTATGAGGTACACCAGTCTTGGAAAACTACCTCACTGCAAATGTGACACTCATGAGTGAATCCGTATGCTGTCAATTCCCAGTACCTGGCTTCATTTGAGTAAGCCCATCTTCACAGGTAAAATGACAATATCCGTAACTGGTGGCAGTGAATCTACACCAGCCTGTTGATATAAAACCTGCAGTACTCCCCACTACTCTGATAACTACCATGCTGCACTGTTTTCCACTGTGAAAGGATAAAGACAAAAGATATTGCCAATCAGTGAACTGAACATTGCCTACTGTTCCAGGGTACTGATAGAAATATTCCATCTTTTAGGTCTTGAAATTTAGTGATGCCAGAAAGGAATTTCAGAAACACTATATAAAGGGGTTGGTTGAGATTGGAATCTGAGGAAGAGTAGAACAGCAACAGGTTTTGAGGCAACAAAAACCAAGGCCAAGGTCATTCTTTACATGATCCAGAATCAGTCGGGACTAGATGGCACTCGTGTTTTAACAGAAAGGCCCTCATGCATATACTAGCTATTCAGTCCACTAGAATACGAGCCGTCAAATTCCTTACATCCTAGGAAAAGACCACAATACCAAAGTCAACAGCAGAGAGACACATTTACAAAACTCCCCAGCCACATTAACTAAATCAATGCAAAAATATGGAGTACTACGGCATATTCCAGAGGGAAAAATAGGATCCTAACCATTCTTTTTGCTAGGAGATGGAATGGCTAGCTTAAACTGCATCTACACCACGGCATACCTCAATGGATCAAGGTAAAATCAGATTCAAACAGTGCTGCTTCATGCATAAGTTAGTCCCCATAACGGCCCATTATAAGGTACATATCACAAAACTCCTGGTGACTCAATACTGAAAACACTGGATTAACTGCCATTGATACAAAGGTTGATTGTCTGTAGGAAAGTCTGTTGGAGGAGGTACAAAATGTGTTCTTTTACAGGACTCACTAAGCTCATAATGACCAGGGCGTATCTGTTTTGAGGTGAATTAGGCTTTGAGAAGTCTAGGCAACTTCCTGTTAAAAGGAGTAAGGCTTTTCTTCAGATCCCCAGGTTCTGAAATAGAATGGCCAAATACCCAATTTTTTAAATGGCAACGGTGTCTTATCAACTGCAACTTGACCCAAAGATAATGGATTAACTGAATAAAGAATTCTGGAGAGGGATAGTTGAATTGTTTTGAATTATAAGAGGTTCAGTCAATTTGCCCGAATTTATATTGAACATTATTATTTAAACGGATTAGCTGATGAGAACACTTGAGTTCTATTATTTATGATGTTCATTATGTTTTCTATATTTTTCTTAAAAGCCTTGTTATATTTATGAAAACAATTTAGTACATTTCCCAAATGATTGCTAAGTAAGATCCATGTTCAAGTGATTGTTTCAAGTGACACTGCGCTAAGAGTGATTTATGTGTAGAGTTCAGAGACCTATACTACCAACACTACAAGACAGATTTGTACCATTGGAGGAAGACAACAGCAGGGCTGAAATAACCTACCCCTCTCAGACAAAACATGTGAACAAAGGTGAAAAAGAATATTTGGCACTACAAAAGCTGGGAAGTTATACAACTGCATCTATTTCCCTTGCTGTCAGGGGAAGAACTTGGTGTTTTAAAGCCCATGGATGTGTGCTGATCTCTGCACAGTGCTCATTGCACCATCAGGATTCAAGCAAGCCGGGCCGAAGAAGGCTGTGATGCCAGAAACCGGTCCCCGGAAGCTTGTTTCCTTCCCAGTATAAGAATTGGCTTGGTAGTTTGGTTTGCCCTGTTCCCATCATGCACTGGGACAGGAACAGACTAATTTGCATATAGCCAGGTTCTGAGCTGGGATGGTGCAGTGAGCTAAAAAACGGTGATGGATTAAAACCATGATCTATTGACTTGGTAAGAGTATTCTGCATCATTCAGAAACTCTGTCCATCACCACCCCCCTTTTCCAAAATCGGTTTTATCCACACTATGTGTGGGAGGGTATACTCAGACGTGAGTCCCTTGCTCATTGCACCATCAGGATTCAAGCAAGCCGGGCCGAAGAAGGCTGTGATGCCAGAAACCGGTCCCCGGAAGCTTGTTTCCTTCCCAGTATAAGAATTGGCTTGGTAGTTTGGTTTGCCCTGTTCCCATCATGCACTGGGACAGGAACAGACTAATTTGCATATAGCCAGGTTCTGAGCTGGGATGGTGCAGTGAGCTAAAAAACGGTGATGGATTAAAACCATGATCTATTGACTTGGTAAGAGTATTCTGCATCATTCAGAAACTCTGTCCATCACCACCCCCCTTTTCCAAAATCGGTTTTATCCACACTATGTGTGGGAGGGTATACTCAGACGTGAGTCCCTTGCTCATTGCACCATCAGGATTCAAGCAAGCCGGGCCGAAGAAGGCTGTGATGCCAGAAACCGGTCCCCGGAAGCTTGTTTCCTTCCCAGTATAAGAATTGGCTTGGTAGTTTGGTTTGCCCTGTTCCCATCATGCACTGGGACAGGAACAGACTAATTTGCATATAGCCAGGTTCTGAGCTGGGATGGGGCAGTGAGCTAAAAAACGGTGATGGATTAAAACCATGATCTATTGACTTGGTAAGAGTATTCTGCATCATTCAGAAACTCTGTCCATCACCACCCCCCTTTTCCAAAATCAGAGGGAAGGAGATGACAGAGCAGAGGAGTTGACTTTGTGTTTCTTAAAACCCAGATAATTATTGCGCAAAGGGGCTTTCATTCACGCCTTGCTTGTCTGGACACCGAACAAGTGTTGAATAAAGGGGACTTTATACGTGATGATCCGTTGGCTTTTAGGCATGTTCTTAGTCGGAACTCCTGATTTAAGTATGAGAACACTATAAGAGAGTGATTACTAATCTTTTGTCCTTTCCTATAACAGGTTTTTTGCTATTTGAACTGTGATCACTGTGATAACTGACCTCCCAGGTTTGCTAGTAACTTCCATTCTCAACAGTCATCCACCAAAATGTACTGCTTCCAAAAGATCTGGTGCTAATGAAGTATGATATACAATTCCTCACCTTTCTCTGTCAAAAGGTCAATCATTTACCTGCCAATAATAGCATCCAATAGAACCCTCTAACCACCTTTAAGTCAGTCAGAATAGATGGGCACGCAGCACTTCATATTATGTTATAGAGAGTCCATGTCCGCCACTGACTTTGAGATAACTACCTTGTAATCAGGTGTAAGAAAATTAAACAAGTGATCATGGAAGTGAACTTTGATTTTTAATTGGAAGAGATCTAGCAGTATTATTTGCATTAGCAACATCCCCTCAGGGCTCGATATATCAAAAATATTACTAGACCTGCACTGTAATGTACTTGACCCTTCAACTGGTCTCAAATTGTTTGATGCTAGGCAAATATTTTGTCTTACGAAGCCGCCTTTTTCTTTATTATCACACAAGAGAGCACCTTCAATAATCAAGTTCATTATTTCTACTGTACAAAAAAACTCATTTACTAGACTAAATGTTTGCTCCATGTATAACAAGAATTACGTCCATATAGAGGGTACACGTGATCCCTGGCTTTCCTCTTAGTTTACTAATATCACTGTGATCTGGGCAGGAGCAGTAATAATTCCCAGTTCATGTTTAAAAACTCACTTTTCATAAATATATTACCAAAGCATGATGTGGTAGTGCACTGTTTACAGATAGCATATTTTCCATTGAAACGGCCACAAAACATTCCGACTAGCATGTAGTTTTACTGATAATAGCGCATAAACAATGTTTGGAAATTGGATTTCAGCAAAAAATTGAAAAAATTGCAGATCACCAAGTAAAGTGTTGTAATTTGTTTTGATCTTATAAAAATATTTTTTCATCACATATTTACAAAAATGGGTCTTCATAACTACTGAAATATATTTGAAATGTTTGAGCAGTTCACTTAGCTATTTCAGTGTTGTGTCAGAAATAAGCTTGATGTCTTACAGCCTTTGATTTAACATGCTTTGCACAGTTCAATTGTCACACAGTTCACTTTACAAAATCCTCTAACTTAAGTCACAGAAGAAAAAGTAAATGTAGGCAGAAACTGACTTTTGACCTCTGTCTCTGAAAGCTAGCAAATGTGAAAAGTTAACAAGATTTACAAGCATGTTTTTTGCTCTATCAATTTGTGAGAAATAAAGATGCCTTTAAATCTTTTCTTGTCACATTTGCTCAGCTTTCAGAGACAGGTCAAAAGTCAGTTTGTCTTCCTACATTTACTTTCTGTTCTGTGACTGAAGTTAGAGGATTTTCAACTTCCCAGAGCGAGTAGTCCCTAAAAATAGCTTGTCCTGAATAAATCTTGCTAAACAATGAGAGTGGGTGAGTGCATTGTTTGGGTGAGTGCATTGTTCGAGCCCTGCCTCAGAAGCACAAGTTACTTACCTTCGGTAACGATTTATCTGTAAGAAACATTAGTATTGATAGATTCCTTACCTTAGAATTACCCCCAGGCGTCAGACTGGATCCGGAAAGTTTTTCGTCAGCAGTACCCCTGCGCGTTGATAGGCGTCGTCGTGCGGCTCCGCGTGCATCGTTGGCACCGGGATGACGTCGTCGGAGCTTAGACGCGCGCGGACGTCAATTCTGTACATGACTTTCCGTGCCAGATACGCAGAGCCAGGCACGAAACTGACCTCTGGTGCCATGAAACTAGGGCCCTGAAAGGGATGACCTTTACCCTAGAAATCACTTCGCAGAACGGGGAGGATGGGTGGGGCGGTAAGGAATCTATCACTACTGATGTTTCTTACAGATATATTGTTACTGAAGGTAAGTAACTTGTGCATCCCAGAGCCGTATTGGCTGTCGTCGCCCTGGTAGAGTTGGCGCGCAACCCCACGCGAGGCTTCTTTTTAGGCAAGGAGTAACAAGCCTTTATGCACACAACGACCCACCGAGAGATGGTCCGCTTGTGCACAGCCTGACCTTTCTTGGCCCCCACAGTCAACAAAGAGAAAAGGAGTCTTAGAGGGGAGAGAGCCTGGAGCTCTCTCACCCTTCTGGCAGAGGTCATGGCAACCAGGAAAGCAGTCTTTAGAGTGAGGAGACGAAGAGGGCAATTGTGAAGTGGCTCAAAGGGAGCACACACCAGAAAAATAATAAGTAGATTCAAGTCCCATTGAGGCATCACGAAAGGAACAGGAGGAATCAAGTGCGTGATGCCGTTCAAGAATCTATTTACCACAGGGGACTTGAAAAGGGAAGGCTGATCTGGGAGCCTTAAAAACGCGGAAATGGCCGAGAGATAGCCCTTGATAGTGCCCAGAGAAGAGCACTGCTGGGCCAAAGAGAGAAGAAAAAGAAGAACCTCTGAAAGTGGGACAGTAAGGGGATCCACAGCCTTTGCAGTGCACCATGCCACGAACGTATTCTACCTGCAGCCGTATACCGCCTTAGTGGAGGGACGCCTGGCGGCCAAGATAACATTACAGACGTCAACTGCCACCGCTCAATCTCCAAGCAAGGAGGTGGAGACTGGACAGGTTCGGTGGGGGACCGTCCCCTGCTGCTGGGACAGAAGATCCTCCTGAAGAGGCAGACGGAACGGGGGATCGATGCTCATACTGAGTGGCTCGGGATACCATACTCTTCGAGCCCAGTCCGGAGCCACAAGAATGACTTGGGCCCGATCGCACCTGATCTTCTTCAGTACTCTGGGCAGAAGTGGTATAGGCGGAAAGGTGTACAACAGACCGCAACTCCACTTGAGACAAAAAGCGTAGCCGAGCGAGTGTCGTCTTGGAAATTCTAACGTGCAGAAGTGATGATATTTCGTATTCTCTTCGGTGGCGAATAGATCTAACCAAGGCTCTCCATTGCTGAAAGAGACCTTGCGCCACGTCCTAGTTCTGACGCCATTTCTGACCCATCATGCACCAGCGGCTGAGTTAGTCAGCCCTGGCGTTCAGAGAACCTGCCAGGTGTTGAACCACCAGGGACACTCCCTGATGTTCCAGCCAAGTCCAGTGGCGCAGAGCCTCTTGGCAAAGGGTCCACAACCCCACGCCGCCCTGTTTGTTGCAGTACCACATGATGGTGGTGTTGTCGGTGAACACCTGCACTACTCTCCCCATTACAGACGGAAGGAATGCCTTCAGTGCAAGTCAGATCATCCAAAGCCCCAGAAGGTTGATGTGGAGCTTAGACTCCGCCAAAGACCAGAGGCCTCTGATCTCCGCCTCCCCATAAGGCCACCCCATCCCAGAAGGGACGAATCCGTCACAACTGTATGTTCAGGTTGGGGAAGGGAGAGGGATCTGCCATTGACCCAATCGCGATTCGTATGCCACGACTGCAATTGCCATGCAGTGCCCTCCGAGATCTGGACGTGATCAGACAGGTTGCCCTGATGCTGTGCCCATTGGAACTTCAGGTCCCACTGCAGAGCCTGCATATGCCATCGGGTTTGATCCACCAGCAGGATGCCGGAGGCCATCAGACCCAGTAGTCGAAGGGTCATCCTGACCAAAACCCGGGACAGAGGCTGAAAGATCGGAATAATAGCCTGAATGTCCCAGACTCGCTGCTCTGGAGGATAAACCCGAAACTGCGCCGAGTCCAGAACTGCTCCGATGAAAAGGAACTTCTGTGAGGGAATCAGGTGCGACTTTGGCACGTTGATGGAGAACCAAAGCAAATGCAGGCGGTCGGCCGTAGTCTGGGGGTGGGAGACAATTGCCTGGGGCGAGCCCGCCTTCAACAGCCAGTCGTCGATATAGAGGAAGACTGTAACACCTGATCTGCGCAGATGAGCTGCGACCACCGCCATCACATTCGTGAACACCCGAGGGGCACTGGTAAGGCCAAAGTGGAGTACAGTAAACTGAAAATGCTTGTGGTCTACCATGAATCGCAGGTAGTGCCTGTGGGCAGGCAGGACGGGAATATGAAAATCGGTGTCCTGCAAGTCCAACGCCACCATCCAGTCTTGTGGGTCTAGGGCAGTCAAGACCTGAGCAAGTGTGAGCATCTTGAACTTCTCCTTGCGGAGGAAGTGATTGACGTTCCAAAGGTCTAAGATAGGACGCAGGCCATTGTCTTTGGAACCAGAAAGTAGTGGGAATAACAACCACGACCTATTTCTGGCATCGGAATGCGCTCAATGGCCCCCTTGGCCAAGAGAGCAGCAACTTCCTACTGGAGAAGCACCAAGTGATCCCCTGACATGCGGTGGTACTGAGGTGGCATGCCTGGAGGGGTTGTCTTGAAGGGGAGGGAGTAGGACCTTCGGATAATTTGCAGCACCCACTTGTCCGAAGTGATGTTGCGCCATTGGTGGTGATGATGGCGTATTAGTCCACCCACTGGCGTCTGATGGGCCTGAAAGGTCGGACGAGGAAGGCTTAGATGTGGATGCTGCGGTGGTGAAGTGGACTGACCCGCCCGCTGGCCCCCTCTACTGCCTCAGCGGTTCTCACGCCCGCGACCATGCTGAGGTTGTTGCTGTGGCCTGTGGCTCTGCGAACGCTGTGGGGCGCCCCTTCCGTGGCCACGAAAGGAACAAAAAGCAGAAGGAGGAGGAGGCCGCGCGGCCCAAGGACTTCGCCGTAGCACGGGAGTCCTTGAAGCGCTCCAATGCACTATTTGCCTTATGGCCAAAAAGACGAATGCCATCAAAGGGCATGTCAATCAGAGTGTTCTGGACATCCTCTGAGAAGCTAGTTGTCCTCAACCAGGCGTGGCCGAAGCGCCACAGTTGTGGAAATCGACCTGCCCAGTGAGTCGGCGGTGTCCAGCCCACAACGTATGGTGAACTTTGCTGAGTCTCTCCCGGCCGCAATCGCCTGGGAAAGAACTACCTGGGCCTCCTCCGGGCAGTTAGGCAGCACCTGCGCAACCGTGTCCCACAGAGAGTGGGTATGACGGCCCAAGAGGCATGCAGTGTTCACCGACCGCAGCCCTAAGCTGGCAGATAAAAACAGTTTCTTATCAAACTGATCCAACTTCTTGGATTCCCTATCTGGAGGTACGGTAGGGAACGTGCTCTGGGATGTAGAGGCTTGGACAACCAAGCTCTCCGGGGTGGGGTGTTGGGTAAGGAAGAGAGGGGTCGCCCAGAGCCGAGCGATGGCGTTGGGCCACGGTCCTATCCACAGGAACCCCTGTGTTGGGGCTGGACCAGGTGCCCAAAAGAACGTCAGATAGTGCTTCATTAAAAGGCAGCAAGGGCTCCGAAGAGGTAGCCGCCGGTTGGACCACTTATGTCATGAGGTTAGTCCTGACGGCCACCGTAGGGAGTTCAAGGTGGAGAGCCTCGGCCACCCTACGCGCAACACCACTGCATAACTGGCTCCCTCCTCCATAGCCACGGTGGGAGGAGACAGCATGACAAGGTCAGGTGAGGTGTCAAGACAACTGGCCCCCCAAATCCTCTGCCCAGTCCTGATCATAAGCACAGTCCTGTGCTAGAGGGTCCTCAGACCCCTCCCAGTCCTCCCATTCCTCCGAAGTCTGTGGAACAGGCTCAAAATAAGGAGGAGGGACATAGGGCACAAAAGGGCCCATCGGCGTCTGTATCGGCGTCTGGCAGCGTCGATCCGGCACAGTGTCTGGGCTAAACCTGAGGACGACGTTGTCCCGAGCAGAGGGCGACGTTGGAAGCCGTGCCGGGGAGATCGGCGCCGGTGGAGATGTCCCTAGGTCAACTGGCGGAGATCGGGATCCGATCCCGGATCCTTGGGGGCCGGAGCCGCAGGAGATGGCAAAGCAGGAACCCCGTCGGGCCCACAGGCGCACCGGCGGGGCCAGACGGCTCAAGGAGTCGGGCCATGGCAGCAGCAAGAAACTCTTGCACCTGGGCAGGCATCGCCCCCACACCCGGGAAGGGGGGGTAGACTGGGGGCGACGTTGCAGGCTCCGCCGGAGCCGCGGGGGTGGCGCCGCGGGGGTGGCACCGCCCTCACCCTCAGCCGCGACGGAAGTCGAAGAGCGACGATGCTTCTTTGACTTCTTCTTGGAATGCTTCAACTTACCTAACTCAGAGTGCGAAGACTTCGATCCAGAAGAATGATGGTGATGACTCCGCGACCGGCCCATCGACCTCCCACGGGACCGGGAACTCGAGAGGCGCGTGGTCGCGCCCCAGGCAGTAGAGATACACGCGGTGTGGGTCTGTCACCGACATCATGTAGTGACAGACTCCACAGTTCTTGAACCCGGGCATCCCTACGACACCTGGAGTCGATCGGCTCGAAAAGATGAGGTAAAATGCCTCAAAAAACTCAGTCAGTGATTGGGGGGGTACTTGCTCTTCCCGGATCTGCGCTTGCTGGCGTGGAAAAAGAAAGAACTGACGTCAGCGCGTGTGGGTGCGTCTAAGTAGCTCCGGTGACGTCATCTTGGCGCCAACTACGCATGCGGAGCCGCACGACGACACCTACCGACGGGCAGGGGTACTGCTGACGAAAAACTTTCCGGATCCAGTCTGATGCCTGGGGGTAATTCTAAGGTAAGGAATCTATCACTACGTGTTTCTTACAGATACAAAAGGTATATTCCGTTTACGTTAAATGAATGGTAAATATCTGCTGTGTTTTATTATCATTTCTATTTCTAGCCATCAACGATCTATACCTATTTCAAATAAACTATATTTCCTGCCACATTTATTACTATCACACTGTCATCTTGGCTTAAAAAACCATACTACAGAACCAGAGAGCAAGGACAACTTTTTATTGCTACCAGAAGAGCATTCATGGGTACAATGGATTTGACAGCAGTACCTTCCACAGACTGCCGGGAGCGATCAAGGAGGAGGATAAGGCAATGCAGGAAAAAGAAATGTGCATTCAAATTTAGTACACGCTTTAAAAGTTCCATTTGGTTAGAAGGAAGCAACAAAGGGGATTGGCACATGTTAAAATTAAAGGGTAATACAACCGTTTGCAATAGTTGAACAAGCAGCAGTAACTTTGTGCTGTAACAAATAAGAAGTTAAGGAAATACATTTTCACCTGCTTAAAGTCAAACATTTGTTTCAAAGTATAGAGTATTAATTGATGTTAACGCTTTGTCAATTAAGAATATAAAAAGAAAAGGTAATTTTCTGCAACCATATTTCGTACTTGGCAAAAGTAGTGTAAGATTAGCATACCAACTTTCTTAACTTTAGTGTTGAAAACATTACAATTGAGTGATCAACCTTTGAAATGGTAAATGAACACAACTGAGCTACTCGCAAGAGAAACTTGAAAAATGTAGGCAGTAAACATCAAACCTAATTACATGTCTAACCAGTGCAGTCCACTAACATGTCAGACACTTGGCCAGCATATTTTGCAAATCATTAAAAATCACTTAAAATATTATAACAAACAACTTTGTACACCAAAGTAATTTTTTTGTCTATGAATATTTTGTAGTGATAGATAAGAGTACTCTTCATGCACAATACACAGAAAGAGGAGAGTACGTACAGGGAAACGGGGTTGAATGACAATTAAGCTAAATTGTTTGGATGCGTGGTAAATGTGAACTTTGGGAGAAAGGTTACATTACACACACTGGCGAAAAAACACTGGAACGAACAGGGGACCAGAAAGTAAAACAATTCGCTACTTTTTTTGTTATTTGGTTTTTGGGTCTTTTGTCCATTTTTTTTATACATATGTTCTTTTATAATTGTTTTTTAAAACTTTTTTATTAGGTGCTTAGGTAATCGTTGAACTATAATTAGAAGCACAAGAAAACATGGAAAATAGATTGCTCCCTTTTTTAGCCTGGGCAAGGTATGCTCTTCAAAAATTCTGCCTGATATTGGATGTTGTAAAATGGAGGGGGAAAAAAAGTCTTCTACAATGGGTCTGCCAGTTCCTTTGTGGCTACATGACTGAGACAGTCTGCAAAGGTGGACAGGGAGAAACACTGCCCTCTTGCCTTGATAAGACAGTACCACACCCTGCAGCTACACCTTCCATTCCCCCAATCTCAGCAGTGCTGTCTTCATTGTAGAGTCGTTTGATTCCATCGTAGAAGTCGTCCACTTCCATTTCTTCAACTTTGCGCTTAGCAGAATTTTGTTTACATCCAGCAGGGTCTGGCAGGCGTCGGAAGAGGGCTGTACCGTTGACTGGCACTTCTGGTCGGTTGTCTTTGGGTACTCTGGGTCCTGAAATAGAGGAGGGGTGGCATCTAAACACTCCTCTATTGCAGGTGACCAGGGTTTGCTTAAGGGGATCATAGATGTATACAGCATTGGGAGGCAGGCAAGCCTTCAGGTTGGAAAGATGTAGTGCCACAAGCTCTCGACAATGGATCAGCTGTGAACTGTCCATCTGGATATAAAAGAAAGAATACAGAAAAACAAATGAAGGTTAACACAATTACGTATTCTCATTAAAAGAAGATCCTAGTTTTATTAATCCTTTTTGGGAGAAATTACCATTGAGAAAGAATTACTTTTAAGGTAGATAGTAAAACATTTAGGACACACAGATGTCTTTTGTGTGTGCTCGCTGCTAGTATCCACAATACCAACAACGTGCTTAGAAAGAATATGCAAACAAGTGGATGCAATGAAAGGCATAGTTTCAAAGACCTACAATCAGATTTTTGATCTCGCTGTAAAACATAATTGTGGCTACCTGAGGTGCTGAATAGAGTTTCTGCACTATGCAAGAGTGACAAAAAAGTGTAAGATGGCATGAATGAAATGGGCAAACGCTGTTACCTTCACTTTCTGCAGCAACTCGAGAGTGAGAGCAAGCCAATCAGGACGGAGTTTTTCAACTTCCAGGCTGATTATAGCCAGTGCCAACATGGAACCCTTGAACTGCAGAAGTTGGGAGCAGGCCATGCATTGCAACAGTTGGGTCGTGAGAACTGCCACATGTTGGGATGGGTTCATCATTGGCAAGCCAGCTATCAGCTGAGAATTGACGCTCAGGGCAACCGCATGGAACTGGAAATAAAAGACAATTAGGAAAAAGTTACTAGTACAGCTTTTAGAGGCAGCGTGTTTACTTAAGTGAGTAACTACATATTGCTGACCTTTGTATGAGAAATTCAAGTCCTGGCAAGCCAAGCAATAGCCTACATGTGTGTGTGGGCCTACAAACAGTGTCCTACTTCTTGCTACGACGTCAAGCTGAATGGCAAATTATGATAAAGCAAGGTCTCAGTAAACCCTGGGAATCATGCCAAGACCACGACAGAGACCACCGAAATTCACTGGACTATACCAAAATATTGCACTGCTTATTTAGGGTGGCCGGAAGCTTACAAGTTGGTTTCTTTAGTTTTGACCAGCAGTAGGTCCTATGTGCCTGAATGACACGGACCATGGCATTGCACTTGATGGGAGGAAAATACAATCTGAAGTTTGCATTAAGGTGTAGGGCACTGTGGATATCAATGGGTATAACATAGATGTCATAATTAATCATTTGATACATTCCTATAGTTGACACCGACAATTTTACAAATTGATAAAAACAAGGTAACATTCCAAACTCAACCACTAACAGAATTATTTACATGTAAATTAACACTACAACCCAAACTAGAAAAAGCAACTGCAACCACAACATCTGGACTACTTTGCATTTCCCACCCCTCACAAGCAGTGTTGCCTTAGAAGTAAATGTGGGCAGTCAGTTTTTTCATACTAACCATACAAATGAATGTTTCTTGAAATATACATTATATTCACACGTTTTTACTAAACCACGACAGGAGTAAACGCTGCAAGGAAATCTACACTTTCAAAGTCCAGTGACCACAACTTCTTAGTGGTACCTGCTCAACATTCGCCATAACTACCAGCTAAGATGAGGTACACTGCCCTACTCTTGGTTTATTACTTTAGTTTAGGGCACCTTTTCACACTAATTCAGCATCTATGTTAGGGAAGGCAGGTCCAAAACAAACTCAGGTGCTTTTGCCAACAGCTAAAGGCATCGTGGGAAAAAACTAGTGCCCTATTTGTAACATGTCTAACTCTAACTATTGATGCAAACATTCTTGATGAATGTGGCCTGTGTGCATGAGTGCGTGTGCGCCGAAACAGACATACAGACACAAACAGACACACAGACACAGATATACACACAGACTATTGTTAAAGATTTTAGGAGTAATTCTGCAATTGATGATCCCCAAGTCAATGTTTACGATGTAGACAGTTCATGATTTAGATTAGTTGTTTCTACCCATTCACTTTTTATACATTTTCTTCATTATTTTAAAAAAGGAAATCGTGTATTACCTTCGGATCTATTGCATATACCCTACAAAATGAGCAGTTGGGTGATCATGCTCATATCTCAAGTCTGATTGTTCAAACAAACACCCCTGCAGTAACACATGCTCTGAGGAAGATTGAGGGAGACAGTGATTGGTTGCTTTTGAGTCGATGATATATTGCTGCAATAAGGACAAACACTGACGTAAGAAATCAAAAGAAAATAAGGGTGGTTCTATTGCATTTTAAAATCTGCATTGAAGCTCCACCATAAAAATGGCTTTATATTTAGATGCAATGTAAAGAAGGGTTGGAAATCCTGGCAAAATTGCCTTTCAATTTGTCATCAAACCAGAAAACTTGGGAATCTTATCCTCAATAACACTCCTGCTAAGACAGTTGCATACTATTGCAAGTCTGTAAAGTCCTCTCACAGGAGCCCCGACTGCTAGCAAGCAAGCTCCAGAAAATGCTAAAATCAAGCAATTTTCAGAAGGGGTCATGATGCGTGTTAGACCTGGTACCATTGGCGTGAGTCTCGCTTCCGTTTTATTCTGTTGTCTCCTCTGGTTTTTATATGTTTTGCTGGTTTTAGATGCTTTGGGCACTGTGCCACTGCTATTCAGTGCAAGTGCAAGTGCTCCCTATGGTTAAGTATTGTAATGGATTAGTGACTCCATGACTGGCTTGTTTGATTTACTTGTCAGACCCTAGTACAGTGCACCATGTGTGCCCAGGGCCTGTAGATTAAATGCTGTTAGTGGGCTTGCAGCGCTGATTGTGCCACCCACAGAAGCAGCTGGTAAAATGTGTCTCAGGCCTGCCATTGCAGAGCCTGTGTGCAGTTTAGTACTGCCATGTCGACTTGGTATGTGCACCCACTTACCAGTTCCTAAACCTTCCTCTTTCTACAAGTTAGCCACCCCTAAGGTAGGCCCGAGGGCAGAGTGCATTGTAAGTAAAAGGTAGGACATGCCCTGGTGTGTGTGGCATGTCCTGGTAGTGAATTACAGCAAATTTAATTTTTTACTATTGCAAGGCTTCCTGTCCCAATAGGCCAGAATGGGCAGTTTGATTATAACATCTTATAATCCTAACTGAACCAGGGAACATTGAAGAAAAACGAACTCAGAATGTTAAAACACATCTTTTAGTGAAGGTGATTTTTACATTCTGTGTTTGAAAATATCCTTTTAGAAAGTAGGTACTTTCTTACCTAACCATCCAGCCTGCCTCTGCTAGGTTGTGTATTGCATGTCTGGTTTGTGAGTGACAGGAGGGCTTAAGCTCCAACAGTCTGATGAGTCAGGGCTGAGCTGAATAGGACCTTGACTAAATAGAGAGTGGGGGGCGGAGATTTCCTGTCACTCCCCTGAGCCCTCATAGAATAGAGTAGGGGAGGAGATTTTCTTTCAGCTACCTGAGCCAGGTCTGCTTTCAACAATGCTGTCTCCACCTCCTGCCAGGAAGCTGCACAGAACTGGTTTTAACTAGGAACAGGCACCCTCTGCCTTCAGAGGACAAAGGATTTACTAGTATAAAAATTGGGGCTCAGACCCCAAGACTTTAGATCACTTCTGGGAATCAAGACGGACCTTTGCCAAGGAGAAGAAACCAAGGAAGCTGAAGGATTTGACTGCCCCTGTGCCAGTGTGCTATTTTCTGGGGTTGGCCTGCAGTGGTTACTTAATTGCCAAGGAAAGGGGAAAGACCTTTTATTGAACTTTCATCATCTTGAAGAATCTCCAAGGGCTTGAACTGTGCTTGCCTCCTGCTGAAGTCTCAGGGATTCAAGACTTCACCACCAGCTCCACCCTGAATTCCCTTGCTGGAGATTCTGTCTGCAAATTGTTAGGAGCTGGGAGAGCAACTCAACGAGAAGTGGGACGCCATCGCAGCTGATGCCGTCACATCATCGGAGAAGCGTGTCGCCGCCGCAAAGGTCGCTGCTGCATCACTGGCAAAGCGCATCTCTGTCGCAGCTGTTTGTCGTCGCATCACTGGAGAAGCGTGTCGCCACCGTAAGGGTCGTCGTCGCATCACCAGAGAAGCGTGTCGCAGGGCCTGCCGCGGCTCAGAAGTTACAGAGTTCGCCGCACGGTCGTGGGGTGTGCACGCATCGTCTTCAAGTCGTCGCATCACATCAAGGGCGCCATCTCCTCGCATCACACCAGATTGTCCCAACGCATTGAAGCGCAATCTTGTCACATCGTAACTGGAACACAGTAAGATCGACGCATCACCACCTCTCCGGTAAGAAACAGACGCATCGCCTACTTTGCACAAGCACTGAGGAACAGAAGCATTGCTTCCCCCGAAGCAAGGAACCGGCGCATCACTCTCCCTGCGACGCTTTTGTTTGTTTTGCGTTATGCATTTAAGGTACTTTGTGAGAAACGTGTTGCATTTACCATCAACCTTGAACTAAGCTACTTTTACCATTTTTAAATCTATTTTGGATTACAGAATTGTGGATTTTTGTCGTTTGGGTCTTGCGTTAAGTCTATATAAAGATTACTTATTTTTATAAAATCTGTGTGGTGTCCATCTGTAGTGTTTTCACTGTATTACTGTATGTGTTCACAAATGCTTTACACACTGCCTCTGAGATAAGTCTACCTGCTCGTACCAAGCTACCAAGGGAGTGAGCAGGGGTTATTTAGGAGTGTAGCCCCCTTACCCTGACTAGAAGCAAGGCTCCCTACTTGGCCAAAGGTACCTAGCTCTGCCAACTAGAGACCCCCAGTTCTAGCAATAAGTAATCTGGAGGAATTGCCACTAGGAAGCAATTTACAGGAAGGGCCTTTAAGAAGCAATCTGCAGTAAAGGCAGTTGGAAATCAAAATTTAAAAAAGATTCCAACGGTCCAAACATAACTTCCGTACATGGTATTTAATTCCATGCAGAGCCTGAAAAAATAAATGAGACTACGGAGATAAAACACACAAAGGCTAAGGTAACGTTATATTTAGGTAAATAGGCCAGTCACATTAACATTTAAAAAAAAAACCTGAAATTTACCAGTTAAAGTTAGCAGAGCTAACTATAACTTGCGCCCCTGCCATGCACTGCTTATGACCTCACATATTACATCACTCCTAACACCGTGATATCATTTTAACATCACAGATAACATCTCAAATGACATAAGGTGTAAATCTGTTACGCAGTTTTTGCTGTAGCCAGGTCTAAAGAAGTCTATGGAAAATGGATGCGGATTTTGTGAGTTGCGACCCCTTTTTTCTCTGCCCCCGCTAGACAGATCACCCTGAAACTTTCCATGCACAAACTAGTCAAGAAGTAGCAGCTTTTTGAAACGTTTCGAAGAGATTTGTCAAACTGTGCCAAAGTTATTAGCATCACAAAAAACACATTTCCTATGGAAAAGCCGAACTAACTATAACTACTCAGTGGCGACCGCCACTGGATAATATATCTGTCTATGAAACAAAAAATTGCAACTGACTTCCAGAGAGGAGGGTGGGACATGTGAATCTACAGCACTACATGCAACAAAGAGATGCTTACATGATAAGTAACAGAAATTGTTTGAAGAATGCGTGGCTGTAGATGCACAGTACTCACCAAGGCGGTGACTATCCAGTGGATGGTTAGCTCATTCTTAACTCTGGCAAGTGGGTACTACATGCCCTCTCCACTGGCTACCAATCCTGCACCCTTGGATCCAGGGAGTAGCTCTTAAGGCACATCTTCGAAACCATAGTGCGGTAGGCTTCAGTATACCTCAGGGAAGGTACTTTCCCCCCACTGCTACTAACTTCCTGCACAAACGCCAGTGTGTAAGGATGGATGTGTTTCAGAGCATCTAGGACTGACCCCCAAATGTCCATAGTTGCTATGTTAAATCCAGAGAGAAGAGCGATTTGTGAGCCGGGAGTCGAGAGGGAGAGAGCAGCGAGCTGCGTGAGCTCCGAGTGCTGAGCTGCAGCTGCCGCGCCAAGCCGTTTTCAGCCGTGTCTAGCCGAACCCCGGTCTCGGGGGGTTCAGGGCTTTCTGCCGGATTCCAACTCCAACTCCACGACTGTCGTGAAGCTGTGCAGCCGTCCGGAGCCCGCGACTGCGGAGCACAGTGCCGCGCCGTAGTGCATCCCGGGGAGCGGCGTGTGGAGGGGCGGCGTGGCCCAGCTGCCGCAGCTGAGTAGTGGTTGTGCAGCATAGACACCTCAGCCGCGCCCAAGAGCTGCGGGCACTGGAGCATCTGTAATATCCGGAGCCGGGACCACTCGGAGTACTGGCACTGGCCTGGGGGCCATTTGGAGCCGTCTGAGCAGCCAGTGTGGGAGGTAAGTGGTGGTGGCGAGCGCGGCCGCCATTAGAGGCGGCCGCGAAGTAAGAGCCGAGGTTGTGGGCCAAGAGGTTGCTCGACTAGGTCCCCCAGCCTGCGGCCCCCCTGTGTGCACCGCTTGCCACCCCTCTCTCCCCCTGTAGAGACGCAGACCACATACAGTTTGTGTGGAGAGCCAGACACATATAAACTAGACACACACAAGAAATACAAGGCTCCCTAAGGTGAAAGACCCCTTCAAGAAGGCCACAGCAAACGAACTTTACCACGCAGAGCTCAAGATAAAGACTCCTAAGGGATGACGCTCAGAAAGACCAAGTCTTGCATGGAGGAGGAGGGGGTGGAGATGAACCCTAAAAATGCGGCACAAAGAAGAGTAACTAGAAGCACTAGCACCCAAAAATCCCAGGACTCAATCTCTGGCAATTCCCTCCCACAAGGTCTCATTACTCAATTCTTTCAGGTACCCAGTGGCCAGACTGTCCCGGACGCGAGACTACCAGGTCCTGAGGGCAGCGATAATCCAAAGCCCAACCAAGTTCGGATGGGCCTTCATTCCAGTGAGCTTGCCAACACCGAAAAAATCGGAAGCCCGGAAGCATGGCCCCAGCCTCTGCTATGGTGAAGAGCCCGTTAAGGATTACAGCAGATGTTCACACAAGACCCACTGCTGGGGCAAACGCGGAGACAGATAGCAAAACGTGGCCACCACACCCTCTTCCCCAAAGAGCACTGGGAAGCGCCTGAGTACAACGGAGACACCCCGGATAATAACGAAGTCGACCTCTCCGGGTATGGTCGCGCTAACGGCATCGTTCCTACAAAAATTAGAACAGTCAATAGAACGCACACTTGAAGCTACACCTATAAATTCAGGTAGAATGAGTGGTATGAGAACATCACAGACGGAGGAATGGAGCCCCTTGGGCTTGACACAACATCAAGACCCCATCGATGGACCCACTGACGGACCCACTGTCATAGATTTAAACTTGACCGTAATAAGAGAAGTTCAAGAGACAATGGCTAGGGCCTTACTTTGGCAGTCCACGAAGATGGAAGTTCAAGTTGATCTCCTGCATTCAATTGCCCAACACGTGGTGCGCCAAGATGACAAATTGGCAAAGCTAGAGGCTCTATTCGACGTTCAACATGCCCATGCGGCAAATATTAACTCTTGTGCCGCAATTATAGAAAAATGGGCAAGTCTACCCGCAGTTTTAAAAGACATGCTTGCACTAGCCAAGGGTCTGGGTGAGAGCTCTCCTCAAGTACAAGCCACACAAAACTTACCAGCTCTGACCAAAGTGCAGGAGGAAATGACCCACCATTGCACTGCGGCTATTAGCTCACCTAAAGATCCACCGGTAGGGCCGAGCAGTAATTTCATTTTGGCAGAACGAGGGAGTGGGGACCTTGTGGTCTTGGACCACGACACCGAAAGTGACGATTCATCCATTACCATACCTCCCTCGGAGAAGGCCAAAGGTGCTCCGGCTAGTGTAAATGCTCCGCTGTCAAGGAGAGCCAAAAAAAAGACTAAAGAAACAACTAAAGAAATCTAAAGTTAAAAGCAGGAACATACCACCAGTCACACTAACCACTGGCGTGCATGAAATTAAAAGTAGTCTTAACCCAGCCTTTCCCATTTTCATCCCTAAACACGTATCTAAGACTGACAAGCCCAGAGAAGCACCTCCCGTCCCATGCGAGACCCACAGACATCAAATCCCTCATTTGGAGGTACAAGCCAATGTGGAGGCTCAATTTAGGTCTCCACAGGTGGTAATCGACGCACAACCCAGCGCCACTGGCCCTACTGCGTGGGCACTCCAACGTAAGATAGAAGCAAATCTTGCACTAAACCAGGGGGCGCAATTGGGACCGTCTTGTCTGGTAGGGCAACCAACTGAGGCACCTGGTAGCCAGCAGCTAGGAGCCACATTCAAAAACCTCCCACATCAGAATGCAACCAACGACGAGCGGCAAGGATCGTCAAGAGAGGCAGGGTTATCAATTGTAGCGTCAGACAGACAGCAGACAGGAGACATAATAAAAATCCTTTACCCTCAATTCATCGGAGGCCCACGTCCTTGGGAGAAGTGGTAAAACGGTGCTCCACAGAGTATAAAAATTCATCAGAAATACATGAGCTGCTGTTTACTCCTAGATACACAGCCACAGGCTCCTTTGACACTCTGAACAGGTCCAATATTGTCTGACTCTTTGGCCATATTGACTCCCTGGCACATATCACCTCGGAGATGATCGAATGGGTGATGTTCAAGAGCCTGGAGAGAGACACCCACGGCGACTCCACCATAGTCGGATTTGCGAATCAGCAAGCCCAACAGGTTGTCCTCAATGAAGTAATACAACTGGCAGAATGGGGCATTGAAGTCATCGCCCCCAGGGCACCAAAATACCCATATGTCCTCAGACCTCATTACGGCCTTCAAGAACCTATCTCTGTTCTCAAAGGCACAAAATCTACCAGCCCAGACGGGGGACTGAAATCAAGTAGGCCAAGAACCCCGCTAAAAATAAAAATCCTGCTAAAAGAAAAGCAGCGTAGAGTTCTGCGGCCTCAGCAAGGACTGGTTCACATGGAGGACACATGGAGACCGGGCCCATAACCCTGCTTACACCCATGAAAACAGAGCCTGCGTAAACCCGTTAGGGAGCCAAGATTGCAAGCTAAATATCATCTCATGGAACATCGCGGAGCTACGTAATATTTTCAGGGACACTACCACTCTTGATTACCTTGCACAGGGGGACATATTGTGTATTCAGGAGACCTGGGCAAGGTCAACGACCCCAATAGCTGGCTTTTACGAACATTTTAAATCAGCAACCAAAAGGACAATCTTTGGTCGCCCGTCCGGGGGACTTTCCATCTTCGTAAGCCATGCTTGCAAATTTAATGTAAAAGAACTAAATCTGAAGTCACCTGACCTGCAAACCATCACAATAGAAGGGATGAGAGCGGATCAAACACCTCGCCCGCTTTTATTTATCAACTGCTATTTCAATCCAGCAAAACATCAATCCCCTCATGTCCTAGAAACACTGACCATCGCTCTGGAAGACCTACTATTAAGCTGCCAGCACCATGATGTAATAATAGCGGGTGACTTTACCCTGAGAGGCCTGGATCTGATCCCTGTGGCACCCCCAAGTAAGAAGTCAGCCCCTTTGATCGAACTCCTCGCAAACTATAAGCTGCAATGCACCCACGGGAAACAAGAAATGAGCCAGCCCGCATGGACCGCTAATCCGACCTTTAGGAACGTCTCCACTATAGATTATATCTTTACCAATGAAGGACTGGCTCACAAACTTTGCAATTTCACCGTGGATGACAGAGTCGAAAGCGACCATAGGCCCCTTCGTGCCATATATGACCTGACATGTGAACAGGTGGATTCCCACGAAGTAATTGGTACGACCACAGGTGAAGAACATCATTGAATTTGAATTTAAAAACATTTGTACAGCGCTCGTTTACCAGGCGGTTTCATGGCGCTAGTGGCGGACGGTGGGCGGCGGTGACAGGAGAAGTCTATGTCAGGAAGGCTTGCGTGAAGAGGAAGGTTTTAAGGTTCTTCCGGAACAGGAGGTAGGAAGGAGAAGTGCGCAAGGCAGTAGGGAGGGAGTTCCAGAAGGTGGGAGCCAAGACAGCAAATCTAGATCCACCCGCTTTCTGTTTTTTAAAGCGGGGAATAGCAAGAAGGGCCGAATAGGTGGAACGGAGTTCTCTGCCGGGAAGATAGGGCTTAATGGCCGAACAGATGAATTCAGGGGCAGTGCCTGATCTGGCCTGGTAGGTGAGGCAGCCAAGCTTAAAGAGGGCGCGCTCTTTTATTGGAAGCCAGTGCAGGGTTTTAAGCAGTGGGGTAGCCCGATGGTATTTGGGCTGGCCATAGATCAGGCGAGCCGCCTGGTTCTGCACCAGTTGCAGGCGGTGGATTGCGTAGGCCGGGGCCCCATTGTAGTTCTCATCTAGTTCTCAAAGGAATAAAATGGTCGACCAATCTCAGCCATAGACTTTCGGCATATGTAGCCAGTAGGGAGGTAGAACGTAGGCTACAAGATAGTGAGAATATCACACACCTATGGGAAACATTGACCAAGGACATATTGAAGTGCCTGGGCAACACTCACCAACCAAGATGCTGCCAAAGAAACATTAGGCCATGTCGCTTAAAAACGCAAAGCCTGTGCCAGATCAAGCGTGCACTGAACAAGGCAGCTAGGGCAAAAAAGAAAGGCACCCACCTGCCAGGGGGACCCCCCATTGCCGTTCTGCGTGCCATCTACAAAAAGAAGATCTGGGAATTGAAAAGGCAGCGGACCGAACAGAACTGGCTGACAGTGTTTTCCTTAATTAAAGAAAAAGACAACAGCAAGCTCTGGCGCTACATCAATAGCTTGTCTAGTGGAGGCGTGTATAAGGAAAACAGTTTTGCAGGGAAAGTGTGGGAACAATATGCAAAGGGGCTGTATACCTGTGAGCCAAATCGTCCAACCCCTTGTAAAACCGAGTGGCCAAAGGCGGCAGCCGTTACCATCAAAACTGAATGTGCTCTGACAGAAGACCTATGACCGACCCGACCCGGAAAATTCTCGGAGGCGGAGATAGTAAAGCACATCAAAGCCATCAGAACCGACGGCGCCCCTGGCCCAAACGGGATCCCTGCCCAGGTTTTTAAGACCGCCCCAGCCTTTTTTGCAACCACACTTACTCCTTTATACAACCACACATTCGCAACCGCGATCTTGCCAATTTCCTGGAAAGGCTCAATATTATTCCCCATTCATAAAAAAGGCGATCATTCGAACCCGGCTAATTATAGACTCATAGCCCTTCTTGACATTGAAGCTAAGGTATATGCCCGCCTTCTTTTAAAAGACCTGGAGACCTGGGTGGATAAGAACGGCTTTCTTCCGCCCTCACAGACCGGCTTTAGGGCTAATAGTTCCACTCTGGATAACGTCACAGCGCTCACTTACCTCGCGAAGAAGGCTAACACGAGGAATAAGTTGCCTCTGTTTAGTTGTTTTATAGACTCTTCTACGGCCTTTGACCGAGTGAACAGAAGCCGGCTCTGGGCAAAACTAGAGTCCTGGGGGATCCCCAAAGCCCTGCTAAAAGCCATAAAAGCACTTTACGAGGGGACCTGGGTTCAGGTGAAACTAAGCCCTACAATCACAACAACAAAAATTGCCACCAACTCTGGTTTAAAGCAGTGGTGCGTTTTGGCCCCCCATCTTTTTAATCTGTATACAGCGGACATGGGGCAAGCCCTGAAAGATGCCAACCTAGCACCTCCAAGATTGGTGAAGCTGGTTTTGGGATCGCTCCAGTACGCAGACGACATGGTAATCATGGACCACACCAAGGTAGGGCTTCAAAGAGCCTTAAATAGTCTTGCCACCTACAACAAGGAGAACAATCTATGTATCAACGTGAGCAAGACCAAGATAGTAATTTTTGGCAAATACCATCACAAAAAAAAAGCTTCTTGGTCCCTGGGGGAGCACCGAATCACCACGGCCACATCTTACAACTATCTAGGCATATGGGTATCTGAGAGGGCCACCGCAGTCAAACATCTGAAGGAGCTTAAACCAAAAATAGTCAAAATAATATCGTCTTTAAGATGCTTAAGTCATGGCCTGGCCAGTCCCTCAGCAGAACCGATGCTGTCAGTACTTAGGGCTAAACTGATCCCCGCAATCACGTACGGCCATATAGCCTACCCAGGGGCATTCGAGAAAGTGGTCAACGCGGCTCAGGCGAAAGCATATAAGATGGTGCTACGGGCCCCCAGACATGCACGGAACAACAGGCTAAGACTAGAAATAGGCCTGAAACGACCAGAGCTGGCACTACTGGGGGATTTGCTAAAATACTATATTAGAGTACTAAAATCGCCCGAAAACACCCTAAAGCACTTCCTAAAATCCATTTTTCGCGATGAAGGCTCGCCTTGGCACTCCAAGGTGGAACTAGCTATTGATGTTCTGAAAATCGAGGGAAGGAGTCTGTATATGCACGATATTCCACACTCTGTCTGGGCCCAAGCAGTTAAGCGTCAAGTCCAGTCCATCTCATTTGAGCTTGACCTTTCTTCGCTCCGACACAACCCTCTAACTCTGGCCCTGGACAACTCCTACATTCCCGGCAAACCTCAACTATATCTGCAAGATTCTTTAACAATCCATGTAAGACAGAAAATTCTGTTTCTGCGCCTTTTGGCCCTCAGGATTGCGGACTTCAACCCAAATTGGGCACGAACGGACGGAGCCATCGCTTGCCGACTTTGCAACTATTACAGAGAATCCTGGCTACATCTATTATGTTGCTGCACAAAGTTGGCCAGCGATCGACAGCGATTGCTGCGCCCGACATTACGGAACCTGGGCCATAGAACATGCAGAGAGGCCTCGGACTGGTGTTTCTCAGAAACTACGACCTGCATGTTAGCCAGGGTCGGCAAGTTCATCTACCAAGTTAAAATGGCCCTCGATTCCCAATCAAAGGCTACAGATCCGTAGGGATTTTGACAGTGGGCTTGGCACTTTGAATGCCGCCCCATGATCGTTAGCCTACAGTTAAATCAGGGAGATGTCATAAAGTTATTGGAACCTTTGGACTGAGGCATTCAATCTGGGTCAGTTAAGGGCCTGGTGCAGAACCTACCCACTGTCAACTGGCTCCGCAGCGTGACAGATGACGTCGAACTTTTACACTTCATTGAGACTCTAGTAGGCGTGGACTCATGGAGAAATCAAAATCCTTATTCTTTTAATAAAACTCTGACTGGACTAAAGCAGCTCACATAGTCAGTCTTAGTAACTATATAGCTGCATTTTCGGTCTTACTTGGAGTTGTGCACAACGGGGGGGGTATTTCTTTGGATTTTATTGTAGTTTGTTGTATTTTATACTGTAAAGATTTTAAGTAATCACACCGTTTATTATTAATTAAAAAAAAAAATTGTTGATGGAGACTAAGAATGCAACCGGTCCCTCACGGACACCTTCCCCCATATGTCCATCCTCAGACGTGGCTGTGTCAAGTTCCTTCTCTTGACAATCTCTCTTGTAATGTCCCACCTTGCGCCATTAAAAAAAGTCACAACCTTGGAATTAGAAGGGCTTCCTTGCCTTCCCTTCTCAGGATGCTTCTTCCTGGACACACTATTACCATTACCATGTTTCCTGGGGCCTCCTCGAGTAATTACCCTTTGGTTTGGAACCAGTCTCTGGAGAGTTCTTCTCCTCCTTTGGCTTACAACTGTGCTGGTCCAGCCCTTTGTTAACCCTGTTATCTAACTGCTTATCATCTAACACTACAAGTTTTGTTGGATCGCTCTTTCATACCAGACAGGTATTGTCTATGTGGGGTAGAGCTTCCTTATAGGGCTCTGTCAACATCAACTGGTTAAGGTACTGAAAATCCTTGGCCTTCACCCCTCTTTTCCACTTATTCCAATCATTAAATACACCATGAATCCAAGTCTCAAACGGAACATCATCCGTTCTTTTGCAGTATCTTTGCAGGTATTGAACTGGCCTCAGTCCACACTTCTAATGAGAGCTTTCTTTATTCGCTCATAGACCATCTGGTCTGCCACAGGCACCCTTCCAATGAAGTCTGTCCCTTTCAATGGCATGCTCCCTACTAAGGCAGCTGCCTTAGACGCCTCATCAAGGCCTGCACCTTCCAAGCCACCTCAAAGCTCACAAACCATTCCAAAATATCCAGACCTTCCACATACACATGCACAAGATCTTTTGGAACCTTGGTCAACACCTGGCCTGAACTCGAAGTAGCCACTTATCCCAAATGGAGTGGTCATTGCTGTCATCCTATGTTTCTCTCTCTCAAAGGCTATTTTTTCCCTTTCCAGCTCTTTCCTTTTACTTCAGTTTCTCCTCCCAATCTCTGTTTCTCCTACCTTTCGGGCTGTTTCTCTTACCACTCTAGCAGTTTATACTCCCAGGCCCATTCCTACCGTCTCTTCCATATCCTCTCCTCTTGCTGCCAGTGAGCTAGTCTTTGCTTCTCCCTCTTTAACTCTCTGGCTTTCTCATCTTCCTCAGCCTTAGCTTTCTGAAGTGCCAAGTGCAAGCTCAGGGTCTCTACTAGACGCAACTCTTCCAAGTGGTTACTGCCTGTGGTGACAGTGGTGCCCTAGATATTCGAGGTGTTGTACACACGTGGGTTATTCAAGAAACTAAAGGTGGTGATTGTCTTGGTGAAACTATGGCAAATGTAACAGGGGGCACACTCGGCATGTGTCTAGGACATATCTGTGCTAAGGGCATTCTAGAGCCTTAATCCACAGCGCTCTATTCCTGGGTTCCTAATGGTTCCCTCCCCAGGGTCAGCTACAGCCTCCTCTCTTTCAACCAGTATCTCAAACTGGTCCCTAATGAAATTAGAAAGGACTTCTCTGTCCCCACGGAATCCTCCACCCTCTGTCCCATCAGAGTCTTAAGGTTTTCCAACTATCTCCTTTTGGGGGATCTGAATTTACATCTTGACTCCGGGGAGTCAACTGATTCCATTGCATTTATGGAGAACCTCCAGTTGGCTATGCTCTCTCAATGGGTGATGGATCCGACCCATAAGGGGGGTCATACTCTGGATCCTATTTGCTCCAACTTCCCGCTGCAAGTCAGCAAGCCGTGCCCGATCACTTGGTCTGATCACTTCCCGATATTTTTTTTCATGGCAAGCCCCACGCCAGCACATATTAACTCAGGTCCATCGCACTCCCACAGCCAGGAAGCTGGATGCTGCTCGCCTAGGGGGACATCTGGCGGCTTCTCGCCCCACCCTCTTGGGTGCCCTTCAGGACAATGTCACCTCATTCTCAAGCTGGATTAGCGATGCTGTTACGACTCTTGCTCCATCGGGCTCCGGCAAACTGGGGAGGGAGTCACCCTCCAAGCCTTGGTTTACTTCGGAGCTGAAGGCTCTCAAGCATGACTGCAAGATTTTGGAGAGAGCTTGGCGGGCTAGTAGCTACAGCCCTATCGCCAAACCGGCGCTTAGAGTTAAGCAGAAAATGTACTACTTAGCTATTGCCACGGAAAGAAGCAAGCATTTTGCTACTCGCATCGATCGGGCGAATAATAATGCTAAAGAAATCTTTGCAATTGTGCAGAGTTTCATTACGCCAAGTGCCCAGGAGGTGGTGGTCCCTCCCTCTGATAGTTGGTGTAACACCCTGTCCAATCATTTTAGGTTAAAAATTAGCGATATCCAAGCTTCATTTCCGGAAAATTCTAACTCTATCTTGCCTACCCGATTGTATGTCCCGATGAGGGATCCAGGTCATTCCTTCTCGGCGTTTTGTCCTATAGACCTTTTGGTCTCGCGCCGAATCCTTGGAGCACTGAAATCAGGCTCCCCTAAGGACCCCTGCGCGGCCAGGCTGTTAGCCGAATTAGCCGACACGATTAACCCGGAAGTCAACATCTTGATTAACCAGTCGCTTCGGGAGGCATATGTCCCGTGCTCCTGGAAGCAGGCACTTCTACTCCCCCTGCTCAAGAAGCCTTCCCTTGATCCGGCCCTCCCGGCCAATTACCGACCCATTTCTCTCCTGCCTAGTTTGGCCAAGGTCTGCGAAAAGGTAGTGACCTCGCAGCTTACTAATTTTGTGGAGAAGGCGGGTTTGCTCCACCCGGCACAATCAGGGTTCCGTGCCTCCTATAGTACGGAGTCAGCACTGTTGGAGGTGTCGGAAGCTATCCGTGACTGTTTAGATGCCGGCGGGAGAGCAGCTCTGGTGATGCTGGAATACTCGGCGGCATTTGATACGGTTCCCCACTCTCTTCTCCTTGAGCGGCTTAATGACATTGGCATTGTTGGTTCTGCCTGGAGTTGGTTCAGATCTTTTCTGGAAGACCGGTCTCAACAGGTCTGGCTGCCCCCGTGTGCTTCTGAACCCACTCCTCTTTCCACTGGCGTCCCGCAGGGCTCTTCCCTTAGCCCCCTTTTGTTTAACATCTACATGACTCCCCTGATTTACCTGGCGGAGTCATTGGGGCCTCAGGTGATGGCCTATGCGGACGATACGCAGTTATTGTTCACCTGGAAAAGGGGTGAGGACTCGGTCAGCTCCGTGCAGCAGTGGCTCTCTTCGGTGTTCCATTGGCTGTCTAATGCACAGCTTAAGTGTAATGAAGAGAAATCGGAGGTGCTCCTGTTTGGCCGGTTCCCTGCGGATTTTAGAGTCACCCTCTGGCCATCTGACTTTCCGCCCCCCCCAGTCTGACAAGGGTCTAGCAAAAAATCTAGGGGTTTGGTTTGAGGAAAACCTTAATTTTGCGACTCACGTTAAGAAACTTGCAGGGACCTGCTTTGGCATCTTAAAAACGTTGCGAAAATTCCTCCCTCTCCTGCCAGCCGGTGCCAAAGAAACGGTTGTCCGGGCACTTATTCTTTCCCGGCTCGACTATTCTAATGCTCTCCTGGTGGGATGTCCGGGGTATCTTACCAGGAAGCTGCAGGTAGTACAAAATGCGGCAGCTAGACTTCTGCTGGGACTTTCTCCCAGGCAGTGTGTGCGGGCACATCTTCGCCTCCTTCACTGGCTCCCAGTTGAGTCTCGGTTTAAATTTAAAATGCTGTCCATTGTTCAATGGGCCTTGTATGGGCTGGGCCCACTCTACCTTCAGAAGCGCTTTGTCTTTTACACGCCCTCTAGACAATTGCGTTCTTCGGACAAACTCCTCATACAGACTCCCCGGTTTAAACGCCATCGGCTGGGCGGCTGTTCCTTCACTCGCAAAGCTGGTTCAGCTTGGAATGAGCTCCCTCTTGCCCTCAGGATGGTCTCTGACCCGGCAGTTTTTAAGAAGAAACTAAAAACACTGCTGTTCTGATGCCTTTTTCCCTCCTGATTTGCTGAGTCTACAGCCGGTTCTGTGGTAGGCTCTTTGGTAGCAGCGCCGGGATACTGTTAGTAGCTGTGCGCTCTATAAAACTAGTATAACATAACATAACATAACATCTGATCTATGGACATGGTGCTGAGGTCAATTACCAACTCTATGTTCTCCAAAACCTAAGTGTTTTGCCTTTGAGAGTAGACAGAAATAAAACTGGACTTATTGCAACTCTGCTGCAAATTGGAAATGGCCAATGCCCCCTCTATCTGTTGACTCCTAAAGTGTTAGGCATCCCTTCGCTGCCACCAATTGTCAGAATTCCTTTCAAAGTGCCACAGGGGAAGAAGGGGTTAGTGGGCCCAACCAAGGTGGTTAAGGCCTTTTACTCCTGATGTCCCTTGGCCCACCCTACAATGGATCCTGCTCAACTGGGTCAATCACCTCCTTCTGCACCGGATTCTCAGTTAGTAGCGTAGCACGAGCAGTCAAGGCTGCCTCATATGGAAGTGTAGATACACAACCATGCCTTTAAATGCGCACAGCATGCAGAATAAATCAATGTTCGGTCAAATATTTATTTTGTATAAAACAAGTATACTAATTCTACACATGTAAAGGTAAACTACATTCAATAGGCAATAATGCAGTCTCCCTTGAGGTAGGCACCCTAGTAGATCGTCAGGCCACCCCGCACGCTACCAAGTTCCCATGTAATAGGTGTGCTGTTATTGCCAACTCACATGTGGCAACTTTCAGGGACTGTAAACTACTAGGCCATGCTAATGGGGTTTTTTCCTCTTGGACTCAGTCAATAAGGTGTAGTCACTTCGAGTCAAGTGGAGTTGTAAAAACCAGATGCAGTATATCCCCCAGGGACTGGAATGCCCAGTTCTCTGCTTACCCGCTCAGGCGGTACAAGCCCTGCCATCGGTGCAGTGTGGTCCTGGCCCAGTTCAGCAAAGTCGAGCTGCACGTGTTCACACGTGCAGCTTCTAACAGGCGCCGGTGTCCTGACAATCTATGTTGCTCCGGCTCCAGCCACACGCAGAAAGTCTCTTTCTTCCTTGCTCGGGGATGGGGCAGTCCCCTTCCTCTGGCGGAGCTTCAACAGCATCTTGTCGGTCCGCGGGCCTCCTCGGATACAAAGCCTCCCTCGTTTTGGTTGTAACACCACTTCCGTATCACAGTCCATAACCCGGACCTCTGGCATCAATGCTTCGAGCCAGAAAAGGGGGTGGTGATGAACAGAGTGTCTGAATTAAGCAGACCACTCTTACCCAGTCCAAAGATCAGGGCTTGATCCATCACCGTTATTTATCTCACTGCCCCATCCCAGCTCAGAACCTGGCTATATGCAAATTAGTCTGTCCCTGGCCCAGTGCATCATGGGAACAGGGCAGACCAAACTACCAAGCCAATTCTTCACCAGAAAGGAGACAAGCTACCGGGGACCGGTTTCTGGCATTTCAGCCTCTTCGGCCCGGCTTGCTTGAATCCTGATGGAGCAGTGAGAGAGGGACTCATGTCTGAGTATACCCTGCCACACCTATAGTGGCCAAAAACGATTCAGAAAAGGGGGTGGTGATGAACAGAGTGTCTGAATTAAGCAGACCATTCTTACCCAGTCCAAAGATCAGGGCTTGATCCATCACCGTTATTTATCTCACTGCCCCATCCCAGCTCAGAACCTGGCTATATGCAAATTAGTCTGTCCCTGGCCCAGTGCATCATGGGAACAGGGCAGACCAAACTACCAAGCCAATTCTTCACCAGAAAGAAGACAAGCTACCGGGGACCGGTTTCTGGCATTTCAGCCTCTTCGGCCCGGCTTGCTTGAATCCTGATGGAGCAGTGAGAGAGGGACTCATGTCTGAGTATACCCTGCCACACCTATAGTGGCCAAAAACGATTCACAAAAGGGGGTGGTGATGAACAGAGTGTCTGAATTAAGCAGACCACTCTTACCCAGTCCAAAGATCAGGGCTTGATCCATCACCGTTATTTATCTCACTGCCCCATCCCAGCTCAGAACCTGGCTATATGCAAATTAGTCTGTCCCTGGCCCAGTGCATCATGGGAACAGGGCAGACCAAACTACCAAGCCAATTCTTCACCAGAAAGGAGACAAGCTACCGGGGACCGGTTTCTGGCATTTCAGCCTCTTCGGCCCGGCTTGCTTGAATCCTGATGGAGCAGTGAGAGAGGGACTCATGTCTGAGTATACCCTGCCACACCTATAGTGGCCAAAAACGATTCAGAAAAGGGGGTGGTGATGAACAGAGTGTCTGAATTAAGCAGACCACTCTTACCCAGTCCAAAGATCAGGGCTTGATCCATCACCGTTATTTATCTCACTGCCCCATCCCAGCTCAGAACCTGGCTATATGCAAATTAGTCTGTCCCTGGCCCAGTGCATCATGGGAACAGGGCAGACCAAACTACCAAGCCAATTCTTCACCAGAAAGGAGACAAGCTACCGGAAAACCGCTTTTCAGAAACCGGTCCCCGGAAGCTTGTTTCCTTCCCAGTGTAAGAATTGGCTTTTGTAGTCTGGTCTGCCCTGTTCCCATGATGCACTGGGCCAGGGACAGACTAATTTGCATACAGCCAGGTTCTGAAACTGGGATGGTGCAATGAGCTAAAAAACGGTGTTGGCTCTAGCCCTGATCTCTTGACTGGGTGAGAGTACTCTGCTTAATTCAGAGACTCTGTCCATCACCACCCCTTGTTGTAAATAATCAATGCTTCGAGCAGCCCCTCTCGGCATGCATGGTTGCTCCAACAAACCTCAATGTCCAGTCACGCTGGCCTCAGGTTGCCTCTGCCCCTCCTGCCGTACGGGGTTGAGGCAACATCCTTCACAAGGGCGACTGCCTGATCGATGTGACAGTTTCTTGTCCCACAGTGGTCCCTCCTGGCATACAAGGTCACCAACTTTCACAATGCTGCACACAGGTATTGGCCCGATCGGCAGGTATTGGCCCAATTGCAGCACTGTCCTTGGTGCGCAGTGGCTTGACTTAACGGCATCACCAAACTTCCCAATGACACACATGGGCAACAGGCCGATAGATGTGGCACTGTCCTTGGTGCATGGTGGCCTGTCCTGGCATGCAGGGGTTGCCAAACTGCACAATGTGGCACACAGGTAATGGCCTGATCAGTGACGCACATCTTCTCACTCCTTGCTCAGGAGTCCCAGATGCCTGGGCTCATCTCTGGATGTCACTCTCCGCAACATGCTCTTCTGCTTCAAGGGCACACGGGTCATGGCAAGCAGTCAGGTACTGGTGCTCCCGACTCCAGGGCAGGTAGGCGATCTTGGTTTCCCTGGGTGATATCCCCTCACCCAGCAGGGAGACTGGCAGGCTAGGCCCCTAGTACTGGTCATAGGCAGAAGTCTTGCAGAGCTTCTCCTCTTGATGCAACACGGCTGGCTGCTAGGCAGAGGACAAAGTTAGGGTTTTAGACTACCCTTCTTATAGCTCTTTTCCATGCACACAATGAGTTTTAGGGTATAACCTTTGATGTTTCATGTTGAGGTCCTGCTTCTTTGAAATGGGCATCTCTCCCCTTTCTTCTTCCTCCTGTAGGATGTCTGTTACAGCAGGCAGGACTCTGAAGCCGATTAACCACTGGGTGTTAGTGGCGCAGCTTTATCTCTTCTCAAGTCATTTCTGACTGATAGAGAGCAAGCCGTAGAAATAGGCAACTTGGTATCTCCTTCATTTAGTCTACCATGTTATGGGCCACAGGGTTCTTCTCTCAGCCCGTCGCTGTTTAACTTGTATGTCACCTCTTTGGCACAATTGATTAAATCCTTTGGATGTGCCATGGTGAAGTATGCGGACAACACCCAAATTATTGTCCTAGTTACTAACAACAATCACGATACAGCAACTAGATTCCACAACTGCAGGCAACAGATTAGCAAGTGGATGCTGGAAAACTGCCTGAAATTAACCTCAGGGAAGAATGAGGTTTTGCTTTTTGGATCCTATGTCTCTCTCAGGTTACCGAATTGGTAGCCTTAGGAACTTGGGAACCTTTCCCGCCCTGCAGCAAAAGCTAAAAATCTGGGAGTAATCTTTGACGCAATCCCTTTCCTTCAAATACCAAGTTAGTTCCATCACTTCTGCAACTTTTTACATTCTTAAAAAGCTGAGAAAAAGTCTTCCTTTCCTCGCTCGCTACAAAACACTGCTGCCCGTCCATTGATAAAAATTCCTGGTCAGCAGTCAGTTAAAAATGCCCTAAGTTGAAGTTTATGCATAAAGCGCTCCCGAATATTCAGATATAAGCTGTTGCAGTAGTCTAGTCTTGGCATAATAAGTGAAGTAGTCACCAAGCGCTGACTGTCCCCTGGCAAAAACTGCAGCATTTTCTTACATGTCCTAAGGACATATGACGTGGTTGAGCCTACTGCATTGACTTGGGCCTCAAAGTCGAGTCTATCGTCTATTAAGACTCCCAAGTTTTTTTTCCCAGGGAGGACACATACACGTTTAGAGAGTGGGACTCCTAGATGACCCCCGTGGGACTCCACAGGGCAGACAGAACGGTGTAGCACAAAATTCACCTAATGAGACAGTTTGTGATAAGCGGACACCCAGCGATCCATGCGACGTCGGAGGGTATCCTGTTGCCTCTATCCTCTGCTACTTGGCTCAAGGGACTCCATTTCACACAATGACTGTTGACTTTTCTTTTTGAACACGCTGGTCCCTTTCTGCAGTGCTGCGAACTGCGGGCACTGCACCATGAGTCACTTCCTGGCACAGTCACTTATGTACTAATGCACCTCTACTAGCAACTGTTTATTTTCACTCATGTGTAACTGCTGTGTCGACATGCGCCATCTGCTGGGTACTGTTTGTGGCAATAATCCGCTGTTATGACACTGTATGAATAACTACTGGCTTATCTGTGAAATTAAATAAAGTTTGAGACCGTTGGTCTTTAAAAAAAAAAAAAAATGAGACAGTTTGTGATCTGTCTGATAGAAAGGACTTCAATAGTTTCCAAGCTTTACCCTGGACTCCACAATCTGGCAACCGGTCAAACAACAAATCGTGATGGACCGTGTTGAAGGCCGCAGAGAGATCCAGCATAATCAAGGAAGCCTTACCTCCCCGATCCAGGGCTATCCTGAGCTCATCCGTAGATTTGATTAGTGCGGACTCCATGCTGTGCCCCTCTCCGAAGCCATATTTGGTGGGATCCAAAGCTTGCGTATCTCGAGTATCTGGTCGCGCAAGATCGGGACAAAGTCAAAAGTTAAGGCTAACCGCGATGGAGCCTGGGTCGGAACACAAGATCGATCGAGCCTGGTCTCGACTTACCTTCAGATTTGAAATAAATTTTGAAGGAATGTTTCTGTGAAGGTAGAGTTCAGCAGGGCAAGACAACAGACTGTCTGATGAAGAGGCTTTGACATTGGGAGGCTTCTGGACGTAGTCGCTGTGAAGATTTTTACCTAGGTACTTTGCAGCTGTAGGCTGTAGCCGACGAGGGCTCCTGAGGTGGGAAGCCTTTGCAGAGAGGTCCTACTTGTCACGATCATAGGTAGGCAAAGGCGAAGGAGAATCAGAACAGGGAAAATACGCACACATACCTCTTTGTTTATGAATGAACCAGCCACATTGCACTACATCTCCCATAATGCCGAGGGATGACCTATCCGTGTATCACGTCAGAGGGTTCCCAGGTATGCACTATTTAAACCCTCCACTACAGGAAACTGGCGCTTGACAAACTGACCCGGAGCTTCCAGTGATTCAGCTTCTGTTCGTCTTTACAGCCAACTACCGTTTCCTAATCAGAGAGGATCCTTTCTAAGACATTGTGACTTCAGTGTTTTCCTGTGCCCGAGTTTGCGTCAGGAGAGTGGATGACTGTTCCCGGAGGAGCTCTCCTCTCGACGCATTTCTTTTGGGCGTTTTTTCCTGTCAGATGATACCGGCTCTCGGAGCAGATTAACCAAAGGTTGCCAGGTAATCAGCGACGCGTCTTCGTGAGTGGAAGACTGCTCCAGGATAAGCTCTCCTCTCGAAGCGCGGTGTTCTTTCTTTTAATGTGGAAATCTTTTGCATAACATTCCTCGGGGTTAGTGGTGGCAGAGAGTTTACGCCGCTCAAAACCTTTCGGTTTCTTTCACTTGTTAATTTCGATTTGACTTCAACAAGAGCATACTGTGGTAGCCGACCTCAGACATTAATAATAGCTCTGCTCATATTTCATTCCAATTGCTACAACGTGTTTGGGTTAACTGGAAAACTAAACACCAAAAAAACTGATATATTTTGGGAGCCTGAAAGAAAGGGGAATTTCGCTATTGTACGAACATCATAGCATTACCTATGCTGGAATAGGGGAACTATGTTAACTTAACAATTCCTACTCTCGCCTTGTTACCTGTGATTCTTCAGAACACCTTGGGAGATTAGTTTTGTGCTGAAACAGGTAATCATCCAACTCAACAAGTGAGTGTGAAGTCTAGAGAGCCTATAGTGAGTGAATGCCTTATTCTCTGTGCCTCTTACCTTCTTCTCCATTTTCTGTCTATACAGAACACCCAAGAGAGGTAGGCGCTCCAGTTCTGACCTGTGGCGAAACAGGATCTTGTTTCTTATTTTATCCTCTTCCCTTTTCCCTTGGATACTCTCACCTCTAGCATTGTAGTCAAGGCATTGTGTGGGTGATAGTGTTCGGGGGAAGAAGGAGGCCATTCTCCACGACATCGTTGCTGCTGGCTGATATACAAGGCTAGTGGCGCACCTCCTACTTGTGGCTACTGACAACCCTGACACTACTGAACAGGATTTGCTGCTGAGGAAAAGAACATAGTGGGAACTCCTGCAAAGTCATGCCGGCTGGCGCCACACCTTGGGCGGATAGTCTAGCAGATAAGTCCCAGTTTTCTGTCTGTTCCCAGGGCATGTTCTGGTGAAAAAGTTTTTAAGTCCCACGTTTTAGGGATATGAGCAACACCTCTAACACCACTTTCAATGGTCCAGGATCTACCACTTGAGGGATTAGGACCTACTCTAGCAGAGACCAGGTGCAGTTTTTAAGGTCTCTGGAGCTTGTTCTGTCCCAAGAGCTCACAAAGTAGGCCAGCCAACTAGCATTTGGAATCACTTCTGGTAGACCTGGGTTGAAGGAGATGTTCAGTTCTCCTTTAAGCAGCAAGACAGGCCTTCAAGCAGCAGGGCAGTTCTCTGAAGGCCCCGGGCAGTCCTCTGGGGTACAATAAGTCCTTCTGAAATCTTCCAAAGGTATAGGGGTATATTGAAACGGTTTTCTGAGAGTCCATTATTTATACCTGGTGGCAGCCTCTGAAGTTAGGGGAAATCCTGGGCTACCCCCACATATGGTTTTGGAAAAGTTCTCCCCTTTCCCTGACAAGGCTCCAAGAAGTCTGGGGTGACAACACTGATGTCAGGTTCTTTTGTGTTTGGTTAAGGCAAACCCTTTGAAGTGTAAGTGAGGCAAGGAACAGCTGGGCCCAAGCTATCTAGGAAGGATAGCCAATTCTGCCTACCATCAGTCCCCTTTGTCTCACTGTCTGACAGGAACAAACACCCCCAACAGCAGGGCCATCATGTGAACCATGACATGGCAGAAGCACACAAATGGTTAGGGAAGAAAAATGTCAACTTTCTAAAAGAGGCATTTTTATAATCGGGACTTAGAATCCGACATTACCATTAAACAGGATTTTAAATCTCAATTCATTTGATTTGAAACATGACACGCCTACCTGTTCCCAATGAAAAGGTTGCACCTATTAAATGTAATACAGTAACTCAATGTTATCCAAAGGGAGAGATAGGTCTTACAGCAGTGAATAATCAATTTAGGAATTTTACACTACCAGGGCATGTAAAACGTAAACCTACATATCCTGCATTTGTAAATACAATGTACCCTGCACTATGGACCTTTAGGGCCTACTTTAGGGGATACTTCAATGCATTAAGGAAGGTTAAGGCCAAAAGGTGTATTTTGCCAGTTCAAAATGGCAGTTTAAAACTGCACTACAGGCGGCAGTGGCAGGCTTGAGACATTTTAAAATGCTAGTTTGGTAGATGGCACAAGGAGTGCTGCAGGCCCTCTATTAGCACTTAATTTACAGGCCCCAGGTACATGCAGTACTACTTTACTAAGGAATTACAAGTATTTTAAATGTGTCAATCAAGTGCAGGCAATTATACTATGTTTAAAGGAGTTAGCACAAGTACTTTAGGCACAGGTGAGCAGTGGTAAAGTGCAAAGAGCCCTAATCCCAACAAAAACAAATTCAGAAAACAGAAATGTTGAAGGCAAAATGTTTGGGGGAAGACCACATCAAGGATATCAGGCCTAACATATATGTATAGAGAAGCTTTCGCTTAGCCCTATACACCCATTGGTTTGTTAAAGTTTCATTCACCCAGAGTACAACATCAAACTATGGGTCAGCCCATTTCTCTTGACTGTAAGTGAAGGCATTATGCTCTTCTTCCCAAAAAAAGAAGTGCCATTTAGTGTCAGGGCTGGTATGAGAATTTCTGCTTTCATTTCTGCTTTACCAACATGTTTGCTTATTTGTGCGATGGGTCATTTTTAAAAAAAAAAACATATTCACATCCCCTTTATCCAGATATTTAATTTTTTTTAATTATTTTTACACTTTCAATGTCCTTGCATATGTTTGCAAAAAACAAATAAGTGAATTAAAAAAGGCTAGGCTTATCAAGGCCAGGCCAACTGGCTTTGCCAATACTTCTTTTAGCTTGCCAATTAGTCTGCCTGCTGAAATCTGCAAATTCCACTTAGCCGCTCCAATTGCACAAGCGTCTTCTACTCGGGTGGCTGAGAGCTATTTTTGTGCCTAGTGGAGATTTGCTGCCAGGTTTGAAGGCTTCGTGAAGAGCTACTTACTGCATTGGGAAGGGATGGTGGCATCTAACGTGGCTTGCGGCCACTTCTGTTTCTTCTTATATATTGACAAATAAAGCTTGTCTTTGCAATTTTAATCTGTCTTTAGCCTTGTAAGCAAGTACAAGTAGCCTTCTGGGAGAGAGAAGTGCACACCTTAATATACTATAATTTATCAGACCATGTTTTTAACCTCTTCAGAGCGGGTGTCGGCCAAAGGCCAGCACCCGCACTACCACCCCAGACTGCCACTAGCTGACACTGGGAGGGGGGGGGGGTGTACATTAAGGCCCCTCTTGTTCAGATGCTGTTTTTGTTTTAGTGTAATTTTGATTAGTGTGCAGAGCATGCGGTCGTCAATACACTGAAGTGAAAGTAAAACGAGCAGATGGGACACATTTTACGTTCACTCCATCAGTGCTCAGGAGGATATCTCAGCCCCCCCTGAGCACTAATTTGGGTGGAAGAGCTATCATTGGAAAGGGAAGAAACTCCCCTTTTCAATGATAGATGATCCCTGCTATGGGATCAACATAGGAGAGCGATCCCCAATCAGGGATCCACCCACTAGACACCAGTGAATTCGGGGCGCACAGCCACTTAGGCAAGGGCTTGTGCTCCTCCACCCACATATTTGAACAGCCTCTCTGCTCCCCCAGAGGTGTGGGGGGATGGGGCTAATTACCCCTGATCTCCCCCCCAGAGGCCACAAAACACACTGGACAGCAGGATCTATTTTTGAACATAAATATAGGGGTGGTGGCTACACACTATGGGCACGGCCATGCCACCACCCCCACAAAACTAAGGTGACAGTCTTTCTGCCCCTCTGGAGGGCAGATGGGATGATTACCTATCTGTGGGTCAGAAAGCCTGCAAGACACCAGGAATTATTTTTTTAAATATTTTAAATAGAGCGTACAAGAACTAGTAATTCCCAGCGTAGAACATTGAGATACTACCTTCTGTGGTCTGCCTAGATCCAAACTGGCTCCACTAAAGGCGTCCCTTAATTCTGCTGCAAACCTCATCACTGGATCCAAGAAAACAACCACATCACTCCTGATCTGAAGACACTAAACTGGCTCCCTTATGAGGCAAGGATACAGCTGAAAATTTCTTGATAAGACACGTAAAGCACTACACTTCTACACACCACAGTACCTAGCTGACAAACTTGAACTGGCGGCTTTAGATCTTCTAGGAGTGCCAGCACCTTACTGTTAAAACCACAGAAATTGTTAAAAAAAAAACTACGCCCTAATCTTCTCCGGAATGGCCCCAGAATCTGGAGCTCCATCTCCCCTGATAGACTGAATCCATCAATCACCTCATTCAAAAAAGAAGTCAAACCATTTCTGATGAACAAATATCTAAACTAGAACCTTCTGACGCAGTATATGGAAGAAACTGACAAAATGTCCCAACCTGAGCTCACTCCAAACACCAAGGGGCCCCAGGGAGAGTTGGACAAGGATTTATACAGGCAGCCCCCCACTCACCATGATCCACATTACACTATGCCTGTCCTTATGTGTTCTATGGGTAAACACCCACAACCAGTCGATATATCTATTACCATCAACAGTGCGTATATCTATAGCCTCCTGTCCGCTTGTGCTACTTATAGTCACTCTTTATGTAAATGCTCATACTTTAAAACCCAGTGTGTGTGTGTAACTATGCTCCATGTGCTGGTCTAGTGACCATCTCTACCCTTCTCTAATGAAAAAAGGGGAGGGGAGGTTGGCAATGCCTCACGGGAGCAACACCCAAGGGAGGATTTGTCAGACTGGTACTCGCCTGACTCCTCACTTTCTCATCATCAGCAATTGCCAACCCGAAAAATAGAGGGGATAAAATGTGCACAAAAAGAAAACTCTGTGTAATTACGTGAGTGACCCTGTGATCATAGGACCTATCCTCCTAAATATGAGTTATAGGCCCCACCAATTTAAAAAGAACTAAGCTCTACTAGCATCTCCAACTTTATTCTGTGCCGTATGCCTGTTCTAGTTAAAAACAACCAACTTGTTTCATCGCCGCAGGTTACTTTACCGGCGATTTCGTCAGGGTTATACTGGGTCAGCGTGATTCCTGCACTTTTTTTTTTTCTCCCTTTATTGTACCTATATACACACATGGAAATAAAAATAAAACACACACACACACACATATTTATCCATTGCGTCTTGAGTGGGTGGGATCTACCTCCCTCTCAAATGCCTTTTTACATTTGTAGTATACATTACCAGGTCGCCTTGTGTGGCAACGCGTACCAGGCTCCCGTAGAAGAAATTAGTACTGAGTGAACCCCTTTGTCCGTGTGTAGGTTCTTGCATTCCGCCCTTCGGTCGGTATCTAAAAAATTAATGTATGTACTCTTTATCACCAAACCCATATATTAATATCTCTTGTCGGTACCCGCCCATTGGTTTTCGTGTCTACGTCCCACTCTGCACGTGTCAATTTCACCAGCTCGGTATCTAACTTTATCGGGCTATTTTAGTGAGTTTCCCTCGCCCCTCTGGTGCAAGTATCCACCCTTCCTTCGAGGTAACGTTTATCGCATGGGCCAATTGCTTGGTCTTTCAAGCCCGCGCTTTTACTTGATAGCTCGACGGTCTGCTGATAAGTACCGTAGGGCATTAAGCCCTCGGTAGTTCGCGGTGTCATTTCCATTAAAATTTTGACTCTGCTATAGCTCCCTATAGTCTAGCCCAGCCCCCGTCGATATGGCATTTGCGCTCCTTACCGTTAGTGCATGTAGCTGTGGCCTCCGCTCACCCTGCTACTTCGTGTTGTTCGGCGGGACCTCTGTTTGTAGAGATCCGCTGGCGTTTCCTGGTCACGTGTATCTGTCTCTACCAGGGTGTGCCTAATATTTCCTATTCGTTCATGGCGGCCATCTTAGAGTGGGTCCGGGGCTTCGTGGTGCCGTTTATTACATATGGATTTTAGTTGCACTCCACTCTTTCTTACCAGATTACCGAGACATGAATTCAAGAGTCAAACTCCTTTGAATGCATTTCAATTAGAAAAAGGTTTTGACTGAACCATACCAATACAATGAATTGAAATAAAATGGAGATTCGTTCTTTCTCACCCAATTACTGTATCATCTGTGATCAATGAGTAAATATAATTACTATTTTACCCACATCCCTGCTCTGTGTGTTAAAATTCTGTAACCCTAGCTCTTACTAGTTACACCACAAATATTTTAGGTTAAACCTCAATTATGTTGGAGAATGGAGTTTTGTAACTTCATATCATTCCTTGTGGTGGTATATTCTATGTCTCTATATTCCGTTGCTGTTTTGCTATGCTCATTAGGTCACTGGGAGTCTGTGCCACTCGATAATATCGTTCAGACCATGTTGGTCTGTTGCCTCTTCAAAAATCCAACGGGCCTCTTTTTTGTGGAGTATGTTGTCCATGTTATGCTGGTCCCCTTGTACTGTTTCAATTACTATCCAACGCAGGTCCCTGGGTTGGTGTTTCTGATTGGAAAAGTGCTGTACCAGTTTGGTCGTCAGTTTGGCAGCTTTCAGGGTACTGAGATGTTCCTGGATCCTGACTTTTATCTTCCTTGAAGTAAGCCCGATGTAATGTCAATTGCAAGGGCATGTAAGTCTGTAGATCACGTTAGTAGTGTTGCAGTTACTAAAGGTGTTCAAGTGCCACACCTTGCCACTGGCTCTGGTAAATGATTTCACTTTACTCGTGAGTCCGCAAACTGTACAGCTCCCACACGGGTAATGACCCGGTGGAATGTTGGATTCTTTCACCACTGATACTGGGCGCGAGTGGACCAATCGGTCTTTCAGGCTGGACGATCTTTTGAAGGCGAACCTCGGTTGCGGCATCTGCATTGAATTGGTGTTTAATAAGTGCCAATGTTTCCTGATTATTTGGCGGATCTTAGTGGATTGTGGGCCAAAGGTGGTGACCACAGGAATACATTCTTTCCTTTCTCTTATTTGTTTCGTGAGAAGAGCTTCCCTAGGGGTGTTCAATGCCCGCTTACGTGCTTATTTCACTATTTTATCAGGGTAGGCACGAGATGTAAGTTTGGCGGCCAATTCTTCTGTTTGTTCGAGATAGCTGGCTGTCGTGGTGCAGTTTCTGCGATATTTCATGAACTGTCCTACCGGGAGGTTCTCCCGGAGGGCCCTGGGATGGAACGATCTATAGTGCAGCAAAGAGTTCTTGTCCGTGGGTTTTTGGTGTACAGTCGTGGCCAGTTTGTTCTCTGCTGCTTGTATATCCAAATCTAGATATGTAGCCTTCTGTCGGTCCACATTCCATGTGAATCTTAGACATTTGTCCAGGTTGTTAAGCCAGGTCAGGAACTGGTCCAATATCGCGGCTGGGCCCCTCCAGATGCACAAGATGTCATCAATGTATCTCTTCCAGAGGACAATGTTCCTCTGGAAGAGATTTGATTCATGGTAGATGTAATTCATCTCGAACTGCCCGACGTAAATACACGCTAGGCTCGGGGCAAAAGTGGCCCCCATCGAGGCCCCCATCGAGGTCCCCGATGTTTGGAGGTACAGCTGGTCCTTGTAAGCAAAGAAGTTGCGGGTGAGTGCAACCTCTATGCACTGCAACACAAACGTTGGTGCAGTATCATAAAACCACTCATATTGCCCCAGGGAACGCGCTGCTGCCACCAGCGTCGCTTCCTGGGGTATGTTCGTGTATAGTGACTCAATGTCAATCGTCACTAAAAATTGTTCCTCAGGGTCGTATGTTATTGTTTCCAGATGTCTCAGGATATCCGTGGGGTTCTGCACGTAGGAAGGTTGTGTCACCACACACTCACGTAAAAAGAAGTCTGAGAACTGCGATAGTGGCTCGAGTATCGAATTGATGCCCGAGACTATCGGTCGTCCAGGGGGAGGCCGCTGTGCTTTATGAATTTTACGCACAATATAGAAGGACGGAACCCTGGGAGATGGATTGATTAAAAACTCCGCCTCCTTTGCAGTTACCCATTTTTTCTCCTTAGCAGTTGCTACCATTGCCTGAATGATTGTTTTCAACTCTTCAGTTGGGTCTCGGAGGAGAGGTTGGTAATGTTCTCTTACCCCTAACAGTCTATTAATTTCACTTTCATAGACCGTGGTATTCATCACCACCACCGCCCCGCCCTTATCGGCCGGTTTGATGGTGATGGAGGTGTTATCTTTTAAAGATTTAATAGCCATCCAGTCTGATTTTGACATGTTGCTGTGTGACATCTTGAGTTGTTTTTGTTCCAAATCTGTGATATCCTTGAGGACTTTTTGTTCGAACACTGTCACTTCAGGCCCTACTTGGTGGTTCAAGGGAGTGAAGGTGGATGGTCGTCGTAGATCTGTACTGAAGGACCCGGACATCGATGATTGTTCCTTTCCCTCAAAGAATTTGTGGAGTTTGATCTTCCTGAGTACACCATTCAACTCACCCCTAAGTTGAAAGCTGTCATGCCTGGGTGTGGGGACAAACCCCAAACCTTTATTTAAAACCTTGTTCTCATTTTCTGATAGTGGGTAATCTGAAAGATTAACCACAATGTTTACCTGGGCGTTTATATCAATGTTCGTCCCATGCTGCGGGTGATTCTGGGGGAGTGCATTTGTCGTGTTGCATTGGGTATGTGGCGCGCTCGCCCCCTTCCCCTGCCTCTTGTGTTTGATCCTCTCTGGTTGTATGGATGCTGATCTAAAAAAGCCCTAAACATTGCCCCTAGATCTTGATCAGTGTTAATCTCCGGATTAAATCTGACTCGGGTATTGCTCTGTTGGTGTGGTGCAGTTTGTTCATCCTCTTCGCTACTCGTGTTATCAAACACCTAATTATTGGGGGTTCTCCTCTCTTGTGGTCTCCCTCCCCTGCCACGCTGGGGTCCTGTGTTCTGATTAGGAGTCTGTTGGTAATACTCATCCTCTGTGTAAGGGAATGCCCATCCATGGCTGAACCTATCAAGATTGCGCCTCAATCCCTTAATTTTCTGATTCACCATGTATGCTTGGTATTCCCCTAAATCTGTTTGAATCTTGCTTAGTTGCTCCTTTGTATCTAGGATTGTTGTGTCGTTTTTTATACTGGTTTCCAAATCCAGTATCTCAGTGAGCAACTCTTCACTGAGTCGCTTAGCCGTGATAATTATGAGGATGAGCCAGTCCCGGATGCACTTGTTTGCTATATAGCTCCAGTCCACCCGGAACTGCTTGTCCTCCAGAAATATTTTGGGTTCCAATCTAACCAGGAGGCTAGCTGGTGCTGCTCCTGCCCGTAAGTACTCCGTCATTAGTGCTCCATGTAGAGCTATTCTAATCTGACGTTTCCTTAATGTTGATAGTTTTTCCCATTCATCTCGAGCTTTATTGGGCCCCCCTAGGGGGGTGTCTGGCAATAAAGATGGTGCTGCCAGTATGGACGTTATATGGTCATCCGTGAATGCCAAACAATAGTTCGCCATTATAAAACCTAGAAAAGTGGTATGGACACCCACTCGAGACACCCTACGCTAAAAGACAGATGGCGTGGAGATATCCTACTTGCCAATCTATGTTCCTATTGGAAACCAATATTTGTGTCCTCTGGCCCTCACGGCTAAGCTGCCGTGCACAACACTCCAAACACCAAGGGGCCCCAGGGAGAGTTGGACAAGGATTTATACAGGCAGCCCCCCACTCACCATGATCCACATTACATTATGCCTGTCCTTATGTGTTCTATGGGTAAACACCGACAACCAGTCGATATATCTATTACCATTAACAGTGGGTATGTCTATAGCCTCCTGTCCGCTTGTGCTACTTATAGTCACTCTTTATGTAAATGCTCATACTTTAAAACCAAGTGTGTGTGTGTAACTATGCTCCATGTGCTGGTCTAGTGACCATCTCTACCCTTCTCTAATTAAAAAAGGGGAGGGGAGGTTGGCAATGCCTCACGGGAGCAACACCCAAGGGAGGATTTGTCAGACTGGTACTCGCCTGACTCCTCACTTTCTCATCATCAGCAATTGCCAACCCGAAAAATAAAGGGGATAAAATGTGCACAAAAAGAAAACTCTGTGTATTTACGTGAGTGACCCTGTGATCATAGGACCTATCCTCCTAAATATGAGTTATAGGTTTTAAAGTATGAGCATTTACATAAAGAGTGACTATAAGTAGCACAAGCGGACAGGAGGCTATAGATATACCCACTGTTGATGGTAATAGATATATCGACTGGTTGTGGGTGTTTACCCATAGAACACATAAGGACAGGCATAGTATAATGCCAACCTGAGCTCACACCTGCCGTTCGTCGGCTGGGTGGTTAACTCATTGACATCCTCCGATTTGCAATGGGTATTGACAGCATTTGTTGCTTGGTTGTCATATTTTCGTCTTGCCTAACCAATTGTAAAGCACTCCGATACCCTAATAATGTTGAGTCGGCACTATATGAAACAAACAAGTTACTTACCTTAGGTAACGATATATCTGTAAGAGACCGATATTAGTTATAGATTCCTTACCTTAGAATTACCCCCAGGCGTCAGACTGGATCCAGAGAATTTCTCAGCAGTACCCCTGCTTGTCGGTAGGTGGCGTCGGTTGACTCCACATTTTTCGTCAGCGTCGTGATCACCGGGATGACTTTGCAGTATCTACTTAGACGCCGCCCCTGTGTGCCGACGTCAGTTCTTTTACACAATATTCCACGCCAGAAGCGCAGAGCCATGCAAGACAGTGATTTCTGGGGCACAAAACTAGGGCCCTCAAAGGGAGTCCCTTACTCTAGAAGTCCGTTCGTGGAACGGGGAGGATGGGTGGGGCAGTTAAGAATCAATGGAGAACTGAACGGCAAAAGAAGCGGCCTCTACGGACTACACTATCCAGGCAGTAATGCTTAGTGAACGTGTGCAGTGATGCCCATGTGGCTGCCTGGCAGATGTCACTGAGGAGGACTCCATGTCCCAAAGCAGTAGTGGCTGCCGTCACCCTGTTGGAGTGGGCGCGCAGTCCTACCAGTGGCTCCTTTTTCACCAAGGAATAACCAATCTTAATGCAAAGAACGACTCATCGAGAGATGGTCCACCTTTGCACAGCCCGACCTTTCGTGGAGCCCACATAGCCAACAAAGAGTTGATCGTCCACCCGGAATTGCTTTGTGCGATCCAGATAAAATGGTAACACATGTTTTGGATCCAGACAGTGGAGTCTTTCCTCCTCCTTGGAAGGATATGGGGGCAGAAGAAGGTGGTTAAAGTGATGGTCTGTCCTATGTGGAAAGAGGTAACCACTGTGGGTCGAAAAGAAGGCATAGTTCGAAGGTCAACCCCCAACTGCCCGGGGGGGGGGGGGGGGGGGGGGGCTAGAAAGTCCACTAAACACTAGTCATTTCAAAAAGAGCCACAACAAGCAAAATGAATGTGCAGCCCACAATGGCATCGAGCCATACCCCTCCTCAGAAGGTTCAATAGTGTTTTTCTGCCCCACTGAGGACAGGTAGGATATTTGTACCAATTGTGGAGATTGACCCAAATATGCCTTAGGGGGTAGAAAGTCCACTTAACACCAGGGATTTTGCCTTCATGGCACACAAAAGTGGTGCAGGTTTTGTACTCTGGCATTGGCCACACCCCTACTCCCAAAAGGAACAAACTGGTCCAGGGTGGGATCTATTGAGTGGATCCCATGAGGTTTTGTTACCCATAATGCCCTGCAAAACCTCAAACTATGCCTGAAATCTTACATTTGCTTAACGTTTCTGTGATGGAAACTTCCAGAATCTGCAAGAATCCACATAAATCCTACCACCCAGCTTTACCCCACTTGTGCCTATTAAAAAGCTACCCCCACTTGCGTGGCTGGGACTAGTGCCATCAAAAAGAACGGATCAAACCACTGTCAATGCGCACACTTGCGAGGGGGATCAGATTGACCTCGGTTTGAACTGTTCCTGTTGCGGGTACTCAGCCAAACAAGTGGTGCAGTGTTTTTATCGGAACAAGTGGGGTAAAGCAGCTTCTAGGACAATCAAGGGATTCCTTGGGCAATTGGATTGGGGAATAGAGAACTCTACTCTCGTTTAAAAAAAAATATAACATTTCAGCTGAAGTGGTCTGCCGCGAGTTACACAAGGATTCTTTGAGCAATTGGAATAGGCAAAGGAGGATCGAGCTCCAGAGCTAGAAGCAATCTGCCTAAAGTGTTTTGCAGTGGGTTAAACAAGATCCCTTTGGTAGTGAAGAAGTGAGATTCCAATTAGGGAGAACTGGCAATATATTAAAGATTAGGATATTTAAGCATTCGAGTCCCTGATCAAACTGTGGGATTTGTGACACATATAGATTTTATGAGAGACAAAAACAACCACAAGGTAATTGTTTTAAATTATATGTCCTGATAAAGGTGGTATGAACTATATCTGATCCCACCAAAACTCCATGTCGACAAATCTCTCAAGCAAATTGATGTTAATATAGAATGATTTATGTATTTGATCATCATGTGAAAGTAACATTGGTTTTTTTTATGAAATGTGTTTTTAATATATTCGATTGCTATGTTTTTAACAGAGAACACCAAATAATATTGTTTTTGACTATAATGAGAGGGAATTATTTCATAGTTGATTTGGAAGTTTAATTGGGTTAATAAGAAGGTCTGTTTTGATTCATAAACGATTTATGAGAGAGTTAAGCATAAGTAGGAAATATTCTTTCTTGTTGATGTATAACCCTGTCCCTTTTGGCACAGAAGGGTAACTCGCCCTTTTCTTTAGCTAAAGTTATTAGTAAAGCAAAAATCTATTTCCTATGGATACGTGGTTTTAACTATAACTTTACAGTGGCTACCACCATGTCAAGCTCTTAATGTGGCAGATGCAATTACAAACATTATAAACAGGCTTACATATTAAATTACAACCTTCTTTGCTTAAGTCACCTGTTGTGACTCATTTCCCCAAGGGGCTACAACACATGTTTCCCTCCAGGCCATTCGTTATGCCCCAATGGGACCTCAATTGGGTCTAAGCATTTCTGATGTGTGTGCCCTTCGAGCCACAGTACAACTGTCCACTCCAATTGCTTACCACTAAAATGGCCTTTCTGGTGGCCATAACATCGGCAAGGAGAGTCAGCGAACTGCAAGTACTCTCTGTGCATCCTTCTATCCAGACAAACTGGTTCTGAGAACCCGTGTTTCCTTCCTTACGGAAGTGACTCCTCCTTTCCATGTAGGACTACGTTTTTCCTTATCTCTATATTTGCCCCGCCTCACACTTCTATAAGAGAGACTCCACCACCTGCACCCAAAAAAGCAGTATCGGTCCACACTGATCATACTTGAGAGTTCCAGATGGACGGTCAACTGTTCATTTCGTATGTTTTGGCGAAGAAATGAAAGGCTGTGTAGAAACAGATCTCATGATGGTGCTTTGCATAAAAATCTGCTAAGCACTGGTCAAAAAGCAACACGCTTGGAGTTCATTTGCTAATTCCACCACAATCAAGGCTGCGATCACTGCATGAGCTCAAGGAGTCCCTGTCCTGGACATCTGTCATCTTTCCATACAATCACCCAGCACTATTGCCTTCCCGCCTTTGCCCGTTCAGTCCTGCACTTGAACTTTTCAGTTCACAGACCCACCTCTGGGTAGGTATTGCTTCAATATCTAATCTACAGTAAGGACACTGCAACCAGAAGCCTCTATCAGATGAACAAATTACTTACCTCTGGTAACGGCTTATTCTGTAGATTCCTCACCGACCCTTCCATCCTCCTTGCTCAGCGAAGCAATTTCTGCATAAGGTCAACCTTAGAAGGCCTGTACTGATGCACACCAGTTCTTCAGCATTCTTTATGGCACCACGCCTCTGGTGTGGAATGGTTGTGAAAAGAAACTGAGGTCAGTGTGCTGGGGCTTAAATAGGCCCTGTGCACGTCACTTCTGGCGCAGTTGATGTGGAGCCGAACAGTGCCACCTACCAGCGTGCTGGCGTACTGCTCAAGAATGTCCGGATCCAGTTAGACACCTGGGGACAGTTCTAAGATAAGGAATCTGTGGCTAGAAGTCTATCAGATAATGTATATTCAATTGCAGATTTCATGCAATTTCTAAGTATAGTAAAATGGTATTGTTTAGCTCCAATTTTCTATTTTAATGTAACGTTTGATTTATTTGTATTTCCTTAAAGAAAATGTTACTTACCCTATAAGCATATGTTCATTGCGGGATACCTCTTTGGGACTGCCATGAAAGCCTTAATGACTGGTATTCTGGAAAATGTGATGCACATTTTGAAGATAAGAAGCCATTGCGGTCAGGTGAAGGCAAATGGAAATGAAGGCTAGATCACCCGTCTGCAACTGAAGCATGTAGCAGACTAAATCCTGGACCACGGATGACAAAGGGCCAATTTGTTTGGAATGATAATAATGAATAAAGCATTTCCATGTGGCAGTGTAGCATGCATGTGTGGTAGTCCTACGCTCCAAGCAGCTGATGTGGAGACCCTGATGTCTGGGTTCCCATTGATCTTGAAAAGCCAGGTACTGTAAATGTGCCCCCCACCCTAAGAGGGAGGCATCCATTGTGATGGTGCCCTGCAGAACTTGGTCAGGAAAAGCCTGCCCCTACAACAGGTTGTTGGTGTTTCACCACTGCAGGGAGCGATTGGTGCGGCAGCCAATCAATACCAGTTCCTAATGACCCTCCACCTGAAACTACTGATCCACGAAGTACTCCTGCAACAGGCATATATGTATTCTGGGGTTGGGGACTATAGCGATATATGAGACCATCGTGCCGAGGAGGCACATGACCATCCTGACAGTGAGCTGACGACCAGGCTGGAAAAGAGGAAGCAGTGCCTGTAAGGATTGTATCAGGCAGGGGTTGGGTAAGCCTTGCCTATTTCGGAGGTGAGGATTACCTCAAAGTAGAGTTGGATTTGGAGGGCTTGTAGGTGGGATATGGCTGTGTTAGTAGTAAAACCTAGCTCATGCAGAAGGTTTATTATGATCTGAGTGTGTTTGCAACATTGTTGTCGAGTGGCACTCTTTTCATTTTTTTTATTTGCATTTTGTACAAAACAAGAAACAAAAGAAAGTGGAGTTCCTTCGGTTAAAGTCATGCAAAGGCATACATGTACACTCTTCATCACAAAGAATCCCACATCGTCAGTCCTTCTGGTTTCTGGACTTCACTATTCCCCACTGCAGTGTGCCATGATTCTTCCATGCCTGGAATGCTCGGAGACGAGCGGGTCGACAGTCATCTCTAAGGGGAATGTAAGGACCTCTGTAAGGCCAACTAGTTAACACCAAGTCCTCCATCCAGCCCATAGTATGCCCTCCATTTCCCCCATACCCTACGGAACTTTCTCGGGTAGCCCCTCGCCTTGTACGTGACCCTCTCTACCGCCATGTACATATCCATTCCCGTCTTCCATCTCTGAGCTGAGGTGGGGCTGTTGCTCCCCACGCTCGAGCTAAATCTCGTTTTGCCACCACCAGAGCCAACAGGGCGAAAATGAGGTGCGGACGGCCTAAGTCTACATCCCTGTGAATGCCCAGCAGTGTGATCCTAGGGTCCAGTGGTAGTGTTACGCCTAAGACCCTGTTCAACTCACCCAACACCGTTTCCCAATATCTCTGTATAACGGGGCAGCCCCAAATGGTATGGTAGAAGTCCCCTTGTGTTTGTCCACATCTCAGGCAGTTCGGGTCACTGGCGGGCCCATGTGGTGGAGTCGGGCCCTATTGGAATAAACCCTATGTAGAACCTTGTATTGAATGAGACGAGGACGGGATTTAATGGCTACCTCGCGGTGGTGCATTAAAGCTCCCTCCCACTCTATATTTTCAAGTGTACCTAGGTTATGTTCCCAGGACTCCCTCAGTCTCCCCAGCCTGCCTGGTGCATTATTATTCAAGGTTTGATATGGCAGCGAGACCACCTTAGTAAGTATGTGCTCTTGTAGTAGGCGTCCCTCCAGTGGTGCATACTCCAATATTGAGAAGGATAAGGAGCCCTCCGCCTGCCATGCATGCGAAGTTGTGCATATTTGAGAAATTGGGAGGCGTGCAACCCAAAGTTCGCCTGCAGTGCCTGGAAACTTTTGAGTTTAGCTTTGGCTAGAACGTCACCTTTGGTAGAAATGCCAATGACATCCCATCCCTCGAAGACTCTCAGTTTGTGTTGTTCCTTTAACCAGGGGCAGTGCCAAAGAGATGTTTGTTTTGTAGGTTTGCGCTCCCACCCTAATGCTTTCGACGCCCTGTCCCAGACCTCCAGTGTAACTTGTGTGGCCGGAAGAAGTCTTCCCTTGCCCCTTCCCCCGTAGAGATAGTACAGGTATGGCATAGTGTCCCTTTCAAGCCTGTAGGTGGGATGGTCTGCCGTGGCATGGACCAATTCGTTCACCGGGGTTAGATGTTCCACCCAATAGTAGGCCTCTATATCAGGCAATGAAATCCTCCCATTGTATTGGTTGCGGTGCAGTGTGGTCAATGCAATCCTCGGCTGCTTTCCAAGCCATAGAAGGGAATGCAGTTCAGCATCTACCGCCCGAAAGGTTTGCCGGGAGAGGAGGTAGGACTCGTTCTGGAGGGCGTAAAAAAAACGGGGCAAGGTAATCATTTTAAACATAGCCGCCCTACCTAGGATTGTGAGGGGGAGCGATTTCCATCTCTGTGCATCTGTTGCAAAATTGGTTATGACCCGTTGGATATTCTTCTGGTATGAAAGCCTCTTGCCTGTGGTGAGGTAGATCCCTAAATATGTAAACCCAGTATGTGCCTACTGTAGGGTCCCAGAGAGAGCCGGCCTGGTGGTCACGGCTCTTGGGCTGTAGGTGACAGATTTGTGCCAGTTTATGGTGCAATTCGGAGCATATCCTGTAGAGGTCCATGACTTCAAACAGAGCCGGGATCGTGACAGTCGGTTGAGTAATATAAAGCAGAATGTCATCCGCATAAAGTGAAATCTTTTCTTCCGCAGCATCCGTTGGGGTGATGCGGAAACCTCGAATCTCCGAGCTCTGTCTGACCACACAGGCCACAATCTCCGTCGTAAGGGGCGAAGAGTAGTGGTGAGAGTGGGCATCCCTGTCGGTGCCCCTTCTGATGGGGAAATAACCGAAGATCTGAACATTCACCTCTACCCTCGCCTGGGGATGCCTGCATAAGAGCCCTATCCATTTTCGGAACTTAGGGCCTATACCGAATTTAACCAAGGTGGCCTTGAGAAAGGGCCAGTGTACGGCGTCAAACGCCTTTTCCACATCTAGGAACAGTAGCAAGTGCGGGTCGTCTCGGTCTTGAACCGCCATGAGCCAGTTCTGGGTTTTTTGTAGGTTCAGCCGGGTCGCCTGACCGGGCAGGAATCCGGTTTGGTCTTGATGTACTAGGTTAGTGATGTGTCAAACAACAGAAGAGTGTCGTGAGAGGTAAATGTTTCAAGCACAGCAGCAGAGAAGGAGGAAATGACCTAATTAGTTCACATTGGAAATGATTAGGGATTTCTTTAGGAAGCCCTCACTCACCACCCTGGGTGGTGACATGCTTCATCATCGGGCCCACCAGGAGAAGCCGAATGCCTCCCTGGTGTGCTCCAACGCCAGAATACTGCGGAGCTGGTTCTTCGTGACAATAGTGTGAAAAGAATGTGGATTAAAAATGTCTGAAGGCTGTACCAAACAAAATTTTATTCAAAGGTCAGCCAGACGTGTTGGGAAATCTACCAAACAATGTTTTGGGTATTTCCACTTAAAGTGGGGTCGACATGTTTCTGCCCATCTATGTGTGAATTTACTGGGTTTTCATCAGGACCGTTAGCGATGTACCTCGGCAGTGTGGGCGCGCTAAGGCCCACCCTTACCAGAGGACGTGAAAGTTAAAATCAAGTGTAAAAATCAATATGTGCAAAAAACAAACCATCAAGTTGTGGGTTTTACCTCGGTTTTGAGGAACCTGTATAGTTTGTGAATTAAAAGATCCACACCCCATAGGTCTCGGGAGGGGGTTTGAATAAAACTTTGTTTGTTTGTTTGGTACAGCTTTCAGACATTTTTAATCCACATTCTTTTCACACTATTGTCACAAAGAACCAGCTCCGCAGTATTCTAGCGTTGTAGCACACCAGGGAGGCATTCGGCTTCTCTTGGTGGGCCCGATGATGAAGCATGTCACCACCCAGGGTGGTGAGTGAGGGCTTCCTAAAGAAATCCCTAATGATTTCCAATGTGAACTAATTAGGTCATTTCCTCCTTCTCTGCTACTGTGCTTGAAACATTTACCTCTCACGACACTCTTCTGTTGTTTGACATATACTGACCCGGGGGACTGAGAGTGTCCCTTTTCCTTCCCTCTCTCTCTCTCAAATTGTTTTTCTAGGTTAGTGATAGCCTGACGAAGTCGCAGGATAGTCGCTAATATTTTCACCTCCATATTAAGGAGGGAGATAGGGCGATAGGAAGCACAGTCGTGGGGGGCTTCTCCTGCTTGTGGATAGGTATAATCGTGGCCATTCACAGATCCAGGGGTAGGATCCCCTCTTGAGAGGCATCCTGGAAAAGCTGCAGGAGGTGTGTACTTATGAGATTGACGCTTTTCTTGCACAATTCTGCAGGGAGGCCAATTGGCCCAGGACATAGTCTAGTTACAGCCATTTTGATTTTGTCTACAGTTATATCCGAATCTAGGCCGTCCCTGTCATTGTCGTCCAACGATGGGGTTTGAATGCCCATCAGATAGTCGGATATGGCCGCAGGCGCCTTCAGGTCTCGGGCATTGTAGAAGCGCTGTTAGTAGGACGCGAATGTCTGTACTATCTGCGTATCTTGTGTGTGTGTAATTCCTTGGGAATCCATCACGTTCTCCAACCAACGGGCTTCCATCTCCTTACGGCTAAGCCATGCCAGGAGCTTTTCCGACTTGTCGCCCACGTCGTAAAGCCTATGCAAGGTCGCTTGGGCCGGTGCCTTAGCCTCCTCAGTGGCAAGAGCCCTATATTGGTGTTGCATGTCCGTTAACTGCCTCAACACCTGCGGGTCTCTATGTGTGCGATGGCGCCGCTCTAGGGTAAGAATTTGGGCTTCCAATGTGGCGAGTTCTTCCTGGGCCTTCCTTTTTCCCCAGGCTATCCGGTTCTGAGCACTATCACGTAACACTGTTTTATAGGCTTCCCATATCGTGACCGCGGACTGCACCGATCCCACGTTTTCGGCAAAGAATACCTTAGTATCCGTGTAGGAGAGTAGGGTCTGCTTCCTATGGTCACCCCCACTTTTTTATGTGATTTTCTGGTTTTTCGACTTTAGTATGGCTGTGGGCCTGCTAATCAGACCCACAGCCCAGCTGTTCTCTCTAAATTGATACCATGTGCTTTAGGTACATACCAGATTGGGTATTGGGTCACTTTTGTGAGCCCCTGTATAGTGTACCATAGGTACCCAGGGCATAGGTGCATCCAAGGCCTACCATGGGCAGAAGCATGTATTATGCCACTCCTGGCTGGTCCTCCAAACTGACACCACAGGCTGATCACTCAGCTTGGGTAAGGTGGTGTAATCTACCTATATCTACCTTATATAAAGACACATATGCACCTATAAGTCACTCCTATGGTAGGCCTCGACAATCCTGGAGGCAGAGTGCTTGGTTTTATGTGAGAGGGTGCCCTAGCATGAGCTGAGCCCCTCTGCAGCTTTCAGAACCATCTCCTTATAGCTGTTCTATGATATAGCCATATCATATACTCTTAAGTGCATTATAATCCTCGCGGTTAATGCTAACTTTGGTTTGGCTTTATCAAAACATGTCGTGTAAGGTGTCAAACACTTTGGAATACTACCCCCCGCCAATTCTGGCGGCGGGGGTAGCATTCCACCCTTCTAGAGGGAAAAGACATGTATGTTACTGCTTTACCCGGTTAAAGTTAAACAGAGCCCCAGCATCACAAAATGGATGCTGCTGCCACAGACACAAGTCTGGCCTCCTGCTGCTGGACGAAACTCCGGCAGGGGAGGGCTGGACAATAGGTTTCCTATCCAGGGAGGTGCCAGCACCTCCCCAGACAGGCAGATGTGTATTGGGACAGGGAGGGCTGCATCAGCAGATGCTTTTTGAGAGACTGCCTGGGGCACACAAGGTGCTCCATGCATAGCCCGGTTCAAACCAGTTGCTGGGGCACTCCAGCCCCATCTCTGGCGCGAAACAGGACAAAGGGAAAGGGATGTAACCACCCCCTTCCCAGGTCCACCCATAGGAGGGACCTAGGCAGGTAATCCAGCCCCTTAGCTTACTATAAGTATAGGAGCTGTGTCCCCAGGACTTTAGATTATCCTGGAAAGAAACTTTGATACAGAACTCTTGGACCTTCGACATTCTATTCTGACTAGAAGACGGAAGACATCTCCCTTGTGGTCAAGGAGTGACCACCCTGTGCAAACAGGCACCACCAGTAACTTGCCGGTCTGCTTTGTCGACGCTCCCGCCGGAACCCGAAGACTCAGCGACACAGGAACTGGACTCTCAGACTTCTCTAACTGCGAACCACATCCACAGCAAAGCTGAGACCAGTGGCGGACACGAGCAACGTGGGACCGGACATCCTGCATTTTTCTAACAGCTCGACTACCGAGGTACCCTCGCAGTTGTGTTTTGGGGTACGAGAAGCCCCCGAGCGCCATTTGCACCGAAGCTCAGCCCTCCACACTCCACGAGTGCCGCGTGGGGCCCGCTCTTGCATTTCAGCTCGACGTGTCTTCCCGGTTCATTGCCCATTGGCTAGTGAGCCCCCTGAAGACTTTTCTTTTCAACTAAACTGCTTTCCTGGTTGCTCTAGGCTTGCGTTTCAACAAGGGGAGAGGTAGGGAGAAGGGAACACTCTTATTCCCCACTGATCATCAATAATAACAACAAAAGAGTGTCCACTTAGTCACTCACGACTTCACATTACCCGCTCCGAAGTAATTCTGGCGTTGCAGCACACTGGGGTGGCATTCGGCCACTCCCAGTGGGGCCCGATGATGAAGCATGTCACCGACCAGGTCGGTGAGTGAGGGCTTTCTAAAAAACACCAAGAAGGTGTCCCTATTCTCCTTTTCTCTGTGCTCTAAAACCTGTCCTTTCCGACGAACCTGAACACTCTTTTGTTGTTACTATTGCTCCAGGCTTGCTCCAGCTTCCCTTCAAAGGAGAAGCGCCACAGACCTTGCCGGTCTGCAACAGAGCCAATCTCGACATCCTGGGTGGGTTGCGGTTGCCAAGGCTTGTTGGGTCCAATCCGGATACCGACACTGCAGTCAACTAGATCCTTCGTGGGACAGCTCGAATCCAGCGCCTGGTCATCATCGATGCCTCCCGGACCCTGTGGCTGAAGAGCCAAGCTCACCTTCACCTTCAAGCACGCGACATCGCCTGGTTCCTTCCTGGTCACTGGCTAGTGACCCAGACTCTGCCCCCTCTGCTTTCGGGTTCTACACATCGTCGATCCACCCTTGGATTCACCCGGACACTTTTCCTCTGGTCGCCTGCAGCACTTCTTTGCAGCTCTCCATAGAAAACGACAACGAAACCCAACACCAAAAGGCACCTATGCACCCGGCTTCCCTGGGTGTGGTAACACAAGTACTCCGGTGCTCCCGTAGGTCTTGACTCTCGAAGTGTCCTAGTCTAAAGGGGTTTGATCGTAGTCCATCCGGAAGTGTCCTTAAACAGTGACTTTGTAACTTCTTCGTTTCCCATTATAAGTAAATGGTAACTCGCGACTGTTTAGACACTGCAGGCGTCTCCCGTGGGCCTCCTACTTCCTAACCTTTGGTTGTTTAGTGTAGTCCCAGCGATTCTACAGGCCCTAGGCCTGCTGTCTAACTTTCACGTGGTTCTTATACCACTTCTTTAGTATATGGTTTGTGAGGCCCCTAGGGCATAAGGGGTAGTTTCTGTCCTGTAACTCCAGTTCTGTAGTAGGGGTATCTCTGTTATAGTCATAATCTAGGGAATAGTCCCGCCCATGTGCGCGGACCCCGGAGCAATCAAAAATAATCTCTTAAGTTGTCAAAAAATGCAGACCTGCACAGACACTTAAGAGAGAATTTAAAGACAGATAATGCAGCCTATATCCACAGGCTACACTGTCCAGTACTTCAACTAGAAATTCCACCAAAAAACCCACAAATAGCACAGCCTGTCCAGCTTTCCCCACAGAGAAAAGCTTTCCTTTACCAGCAAAAGCCTCTGGAATGATAGAAAGGGAGGAGTTGACAGACAAGCCCCGTAGGCTGCCATTATGTGGCTCAGAACAGGAGACTGTGCCTTTAAGAGAACTTTCCAGAACTCTCTCAGTATCCCAGAATGCACAGTGTGATGACTTGTCTTTCTAGATATTCTGGTTCCATTTTGGAACCTAGTGTTTGGAACCATATGTCACCAAGGTTCCCATTACTGGTAATTCCAGGATTGTCAGTTGTTAGCTGACTGTTGGATGGGGCTGAATAAACTACACTTGCTTATCTAAACTACTTGGACTCCCTCAACTTTATTACACTGTCGACGTTTGAGGAAAGGTCTGCGTGTGCAAGTCAGCCTCAACAACAGGTGTAAAGTAAAAAGAAGAAAAAAACACCCACTTGGCTGCTGTCTGGAAGAAGGAAAGTGGATTGGCATCTTCAGAGGAGGATTACAGCAAAACGAAGGTAGCGCTGTAAATATTGAAGAGAAAGACCAAAACGCGGCGAAAATCGGCAAAGGTAGACTCTTTTCTTTGATTTAATAAGGAAAAGGAGAAAAAACGGAGTTTGAGCGTGACGTCGATTTTCGTGGGTAAATTCCCATAGAAAAAAGACTGTTTGTTGGAGGAAAGTGGCAGACATCTTTGAATGGGAGCGTTTTAAAAAGAAAAAGAAACAAGCCCGATCAGCCGAAGAAAGAAGTCTGATCGCTGTGTGGCGGCCAATCGACTTAGAAAAAAACCCCGAGTGCATTTCTGGAGTTGGTGGCGGCCATTTTTAAATTTTTTTTGTCGTTTTTCGAGTTTGTAAAGAAGAAGACATCGAGGGTGACAGGAAATTCGGCGTTTCGACTGAAAAAACGGTATTTTGGGAAATGACATTATAGGAGTTCATATTTGGGATAAAAACAGAGTTGTTGAAAAAAAGTGGAAAGTGGAAAAGAAGGAGGAGTAAAGCCGAAGGAGCATTGGACTAAGGGGCATAAGCTGGAAAAGCGACTGGAGGTGTTGATGAGACTAAACAATTGCAACTGAGTGGGTGACTACAAGCCTGTCAACGGTGATAGGCACACTCTATCAGGGAAGGGTGGAGGTATTTTGATGGTGAATTATAAAAGTAGAAAAAGTCAAGGTATATTGAGGTGAATAGGAGTAGCAAGATGCAGAATGTAACTGCACCTCCTTTCTTTCTGATGGAACCAGGGGAACCACTGATTAGGTGGAAAAAGTGGAAGAAAATATTTGAAAACTATGCGAGGGTGTGTGGTGCAAATTTGAGTGGCGAAAGGAAGCATGCATTATTAATGCATTGTCTGGGAGGAGAAGGTCAGGAAATTCTGGAGACACTTCCAGTTCTCTCACATGCTGATCAAAGAGGATTGAATGAGTATGAGGTATGTGCTAGGCAGTTGGACTTGCACTATCTTCCTAAAGTGAGTACCATAATGGAAAGGTACTATTTCGGGTTACGAGAACAAGGCAAGGAAGAGAGTGTTGAGGACTACATTACTGCGCTCAGAAAGTTGGCATCAAGTTGCAAGTTTGGGGTTCTGGTAGAAGAACGAATTAGGGATCAGTTTGTTTTGAGGTGTGTGAGTGATAAAATAAGGGAAGAGTTATGGCTAAAAGATGAACCTGCACTAGAAGAAGTGGTAGGCATTGCAAAAAGGGTTGAACACATGTTAAAGTGCGTGGGAGAACTAAGCAAGGAGAAAAAGGATGAAAAGCCAAGTAGTTCTTCAACACAAGAAGTGGTGTGTCAGGCTGTGAAGAGAGTGGATGAGAAGAAGAAAAAAGAAGTGTGTGAGGAGGAAAAATTAAAAGGGGAGGTTGATGGTGGCATTTCTAAAACACAGACAAGTAAGAAATTCACAACTCCTTTTCAAGGAACTTGTTACAGATGTGGGAGGTATGGGCATATGGCAAATGCGAGAGAGTGTCCTGCCCTTAAATTCAATTGCAATGTGTGTGGAAGAAAGGGACACATTGGTAGAAATTGCAGAACAAGAGTAGGGAGAGAAATGAAGACCGAGACCAAGTTAGTTAGCTTTCAGATTAATGATGATGTGGTGGAACACCCTTCTGATTATGTGTTGATAGGAGAAGCACGTGTGTTGATGAAATTTGATTCTTGCTCACATGTCACCTTCATTTCAAACGAAGTGTTTGAGAATGCGTTCGGAAAGAATAAGTCCTTGTGTAAACCGGATATAAGACCAACAGGTTATCAAGAACTTCCCATAAAAATAATGGGTTACTTTTTTGACTGCATTGAATATAAGGGAAGGTATACAGAAGCAAAAGTTTATGTGGTAAACAGGGGAGACAACTTGTTGAGTTGGTCTCATCAAGCAAGGTTGGGGGTGAGTCTCAATCCTAATGCTCGTCCAGTTATTCAAGTTCAGGCTGTAGACAATGTGGAGAACAAGTTTATAAAGAACTTTAAAGAGTTATTCAGTGAAAAACTAGGATGCATAAAGGGTTACAATCACAACATAAAGCTGAAGTTGGGTGCGGTACCTGTTGCTGCTAAAGTAAGGCGCATTCCAATTTGTGTAAAAGATGCTGTAGGTGAAGAGATTGAGAAGTTGTTGTCGACTGGGGTTATACAACCAGTAGAAGCAACTGAGTGGCTCGCACCTATTGTGGTCGCGAGGAAGCCTAACAATGAGATTCGGCTGTGTGTTGACCTTCGTGCTTTAAATAAAGAAGTAATAGTTGACAAGTACCCTTTGCCAAACATAGAGGAGTTGGTTTCTACATTAGATGGAGCATGCTATTTTACCACCTTATGCATGGCTTCAGCCTATCACCAAGTTCCACTGAAAGAAGAGTGTCAAGAGCTTACTAGTTTCATTACTCCAATGGGTGCATTCAAGTTCTTAAGAATGCCTTTTGGGCTGGTTTCAGCAGCCTCGGTATTCCAGAGAATTATGGAAGATCTGTTCAAAGGAATACCGGGGGTAAGATGTTATCAGGATGATGTTCTCATTTCTGGTAAGAACGAACAGGAACATGATGAGAGGGTTTGCCTAGTGTTGAAGAAAATGTTGGATGTTGGTTTAACTCTGCGTCAGAGCAAGTGCAAGTTTGGTGTCAATGAGCTAGATTTTTTGGGCCACTACATCTCAAGGAAGGGCATATCTCCAAAAAAAGATCTTGTAGAAACAATTGAAAAGTTGAAGGAACCATGCTCAAAAGAAGAAGTTTCATCGTTTTTGGGCATGGCAGAATTTTATAATAAGTTTGTCAGAAATTTTGCAGATAAGACTGTTAATCTGAGGAAAATCATGTGTAAGAATGCTGTGTTTAATTGGACAGAAGAGTGAAGCAGAGAGTTTGATCAGGTGAAGATGGATCTGAGGAATGCACCAAATTTGCAGGCGTTTGTTCCAAGGGATCCGACGTTTATTGTTACAGATGCTAGCAGCAAGGGTCTGGGTGCTTTGTTGTTACAGGTGAGGAAGAACAAAGAGGTCCTGATAGCTTGTGCTTCGAGGTGTTTGAAGGGGGCAGAGTTGAATTACTCTGTCATAGAGAAAGAGGCACTAGGTATATATTGGGCTGTGAATAAATTCAGAAAGTTTGTGTGGGGTTCCTCCTTCACTGTCAGGTCTGATCACAAACCACTAAAGGAGGTCTTCGAAAAAAAGGGGCTAGACTCCATCTCTGCAAGAATAAGGCGATGGGTAATTTGGTTGCAGGAGTTTGTGTTCAAGTTTGAGTACATACCTGGGAAAACTAATGTCTCGGCAGATTGTCTGTCAAGGTTGGTGGATGTGGTAGAGAATGGTGAGGAAGCCTTGGCTGACGATTTTGAGGGTGATTTAAAGGTGTGTGACGTCACCTTGGGGGCGGTGAAAGAAGATGCTTGGAGAGAAGAGCTGGGTAAGGATGAGGAGTTGAAGGAGGTCATTAAATTGCTGGAAGGTGGAAGGTCTCGTTCTTTGAAGAAACCTTGGTCTTTGATTGCCGATGAGTTGGCAGTGGTGGATGGCTTACTCATGAGAGGTACTAGGTTGGTTCCACCAGTTAATCTCAGAAGTATTCTGGTTGACATGTCTCATGAGGGGCACTTGGGTATTTCAAAGACGAAAGAACGCATAAGAATGGACTTCTGGTGGCCTGGTATCGATTTGTTGGTGGAACGCACTGTTAGAGATTGCTCTTCTTGTCAGGCAAGTGATAAAGTTTTGAAGACGAGGTCTTCTCCAATGGTTTGCAGGAGGTTGCCTAGGTCCCTCTGGGATGAAATTGCAGTGGATATTGTGGGGCCTTTACATGGTGAGCACCAAACTCCATTTATGTTGGTTCTATTGGATTTGTATTCTAGATGGGTTGAGGTTAGTTTGGTAAGGGAGATTACAAGCGAGTCTGTTATTTCCTTTTTGGAGTCTGTCTTTAAACGTGAGAGTTTTCCGAACTCCATTCTTTCCGACAATGGACCACAATTTTGTTCAGGGAAAGTTGAGGAGTACCTCAGTAAGTGTGGCATTGTTCACAAGAGAATTTCTTTGTATCACCCTGAGGCGAATGGTGCTTTGGAGAGACTCAACAAAACTTTGAAGGAAAGCATTCAATTAGCAAGGGTCAACAATTTGGACTGGAGAAAGGAGTTACAGAATAGAATTTCAGCATATCGATTCTCTCCTCACTCAACTACAGGAAAAACTCCGTTTGAACTTTTCAAGGGTAGAGCACCTAACACTTACTTATGTCCTGCCTGGATGATTGCAGACAAAGGTGTAAAAAATAATGAGGTGGGGACATGGAGAGAAAGGGAATTGGAACTACAGAGGAAAAGGAAAATATATGTGGATAGAAGAAATTCTGCAAAGGATTCGAAGTTTGTGGTGGGGGAGATAGTAAAGATCAGGGCTCCTGTGGGCTGTCAAAATTGGTCGAAGTTTTCTGTTCCTAGAACCATTGTGAAAATTTTCAAAAATGCTGTAAAGACGGAGGATGGTCGTATCTGGAAAATAGTCGTGTTTCTCATTTTGGGGGTAAAGGGAAGTGTGATGATGTTGTTGCTGTTCCTGATCTGCATACTAATTATTCTCGCAAGAGTGTGAGAGTATGCAGGCCTCCTGTTCATTTGCGTGATTATGTCTAGGTAGTTTCTTCTTTGAGTTCTTTATCTTTCTGTTGCCTACTTCATTGCTGGACGTGTAAACCTGTTTAATGTTTAAGAGGGAGAAGTGTGATGACTTGTCTTTCTAGATATTCTGGTTCCATGTTGGAACCTAGTGTTTGGAACCATATGTCACCAAGGTTCCCATTACTGGTAATTCCAGGATTGTCAGTTGTTAGCTGACTGTTGGCTGGGGCTGAATAAACTACACTTGCTTATCTAAACTACTTGGACTCCCTCAACTTTATTACACACAGCAGGTCCCTTTTACTTTCAGTTCTTTTTGAAGGCGTAACACGCCAGACCTGTAGCATTCCTTACAGGAATATCTTTCTCCACCAGGGAGGAGGGCGGGCGCTTATGACTATAACAGAGATACCCCTACTACAGAACTGGAGTTACAGGACAGAAACTACTCCTTCTGTAGTAGGGTAAGGTAAGGTAAGGTAAGGTAAATTTATTATGCATAGTTAATTAAAACCAGTGCAAACATTTTACAAATTTTTTTTTAAATCTCATAAGAAAATCGATTTAATAAGTCATCATTAAAAGAGCAAACAATAAAAAACCCGATCTAATGACCAGGTCAATTTCTTTTAAGGCAGAAGAGCATGTTCCTTGAGTTCTGATAAGCGTCTATATATTTTCTGTGTCAATGTTCGGAATATTTTTTGACAGTTTTTGCTCGATTAACGCAAGGAACTTTACGTATCTGCAGTTCAGTTTCGTGTTTGGAGGGTTCAGGCAAGCCAGCACCGCTTGCCTTCTAGTACGAGTTCCTATCTGCTTGAGCTGGTCCTTTAAGAGCTGTTGGCGGGCTGGCCGCAGCCCTTGGCAGAGACAGGTCATGTGAAGTATGTCGCCCTTCTCTGTGTTGCAAAAGATGCAAGCGTCATGGCCATTGCTCCTGAGCCATGGTGGAAAATACTCTCTGGTAGGCAAGACCCATAGTCTGTGTTTTAAGAACTTCAGTTTAATTGCCTTGGGTAACCCTGACTGAAGTATGGTTGTGGTGTCAGGGATTTATAAGAGTTTAAAATCACCCATGCATGATTTCTTTTGGCAAAAGTCTCTGTCCTCTAATAGTGAAAGAGATTTGACGGTTTTCCAAACCAATTTTTTGAACGCATTGTGCCCGAGATGCATGTCCCAGATCGCTGATACATTAGTGGCCCCCAAGGCTGCCTTCAGATAGGTTCTTGCCTGAGATCCGTCCCTGCTTTGTATATCTTGCCATAGCAGCAAATTTAGAGTGTTAGTAGTAGCAGAACGGAGTTTGTGGCAGCAGTTAATATAAGCACCCTGTCTTGCAAGAGTTTGTTTTTGTAATCCAAATTCCAGCCTGACTTGGGCGGGCGATGTGTAGGACGGGAGCGAAAACATTGTTCTACAGGCTTTTGTCTGGATTATGTCAAGGTTCTTGGAGTCTCTCCCGCGTAATGCCTCGCTACCATAGTAGATGGAAGGTAGTAGTTTAGCCTGGATGACTTTCAGGTAGGGAGTCAGGATTGGTCCCGTCAGTTGGTTGGGTATACTTTTTAATGTGGCAACAATGCAAGACCCTCTCCTTTTTACTTCCTGCTTTTGCTGTGAAAATGAACGTCTCTGTCGAAGATGACTCCCAGATATTTGTAGACGGATGCACGCTCTATTTTTTGACCGCCCAATGTCCAAGACTTCTGAAGCTTTTTGTGTATATTTATCGACATGGTGCGTGTTTTGCTCAAATTTATCTTTAGTTTGTTTTCCGTGGCATACATATGCATTTGATTCAGTAGCTATTGGAGGCCGATGTAGGTATGGCTCAATAGCACAACATCATCTGCGTACAGAAGGTTACTCTGAGTTTTCCCTCCCAACCTCGGGGAGTGGGAGTTGCATGTGTTTAGTATGCCTGATCCGCCATGTACAGGATGAACAATATTGGGGCAAGCACGCACCCTTGCTTGAATCCTTTGGTGGTACAGACTTTTGATGACAGATGTGTGCCGCCTCCTAACTTCACCTGCACCCAGGTATCAGAATGAAGAAACTTCAGCATACTTAGTGTTTGCTGCGGTATTCCCAATTGTTCCAGTTTCCCCCCCGAGTCTGTCTCTCTCGATCTTATCAAACGCCGCACTAAAATCAATGTAGCACATGTGCAGTGGTAGTTTTTTGTTTTTGTAGTAGGGGATCTCTGTGTATAGTCATAATCTAGTGAATAGAATGACAAGCCCATCCCCACACCAAAGTGGCGGTGGAGAAAAGAAAAGTAACACCACTACTGTGCGAACAGATTTCGCAGCGAAGCTTGCCCAACCTGAGCGTCTGTCCTGGCATCAGTGTCCAGACAGTAATGCTTAGCAAAGGTATGGACCGACTTCCAAGTGGCCGCCTTGCAGATTTCTGCAATTGGAACATTACAAAGCAAAGCAGTCGTGGCAGCTTTGCCCCTGGTGGAATAAGCCTTAGGTTTACCCCCTAAGGTCTTATTAGCCTTTTGGTAACACAATTGTATGCAGGACACAATCCACCTAGAGATGGACTGTTTCGAGGTAGCAAGACCGGTCCTGACTGATCCATAATTGATAAACAATTGGTCTGACCTACGAATATCTTTAGTTTTATCCAGATAAAATTTCAACACCCTCCTAACATCCAGGGAATGCAGATTTCCGCTGGAGATGAAGGATTCTGAAAAAATGTAGGTAAAGTTATGGTCTGGTTAACATGGAAATCAGATATAACCTTTGGAAGAAATTTAGGGTGAGTACGCATAACAACCTTAGCAGCATGAAATACAGTATAAGGTTCTTGGCAACACAAAGCCTGAATTTCACTCACCCTGCGGGCCGATGTAATGGCCACGAGGAACGCCGCCTTCCAGGACAGGTGCTGCAACGAAGCCTTATGAATAGGTTCAAAAGGCTCCTTCATCAATCTGGACAGCACCACGTTCAATTCTCATGAAGGCGAAGGAAGCCGGACAGGAGGGAACACCTTCAAGCCTTCCAAAAAAATCCTTGATCACAGGGATCTGGAAGAAGGAAGTCTGTGAAGGGCACTTCCTGTAGGCAGTCAGCGCAGCGAGATGAACCTTAATGGAATGGACATTAAGGCCAGACTGCGCCAAATGTTGAAGATACGGAAGGATGACATCTTCCTTACATGTTGTTGGGTCATAGTTCTTGGACTTGCACCAGATGCAAAATCGCTTCCACTTGTAAGCATAGGAAGTCCGAGTGGAAGGTCACTTAGCCTCCTTCAGTATGTCCATACAATCCTCTGGTAGATTCAAATGGCCATGTTGCACTATCTCAGGAGCCATGCCGCCAAACTCAAAACTCAAAGACGAGAGATTGGGGTGCACCATCTGCCCCCCGAACTTCGTGAGAAGGCCTGGCCGGCACAGCAGCCGTATGTGAGGAAGGAGAGACCGGGGAAGCAGGTCCGTGAACCACCATTGCCTGTGCCATTCCGGGGCAATCAGGATCATCCGCGCCCTGGACTGGGACAGCTTGATGAGCACTGCCGGAATCACGCGAATAGGTGGAAAAGCGTACAGAAAGCTGTTCGACCTGTTGATCCATAGCGCATTCCCCAGCGTCCCCTGCTGGTAGTACCTGGAGGCAAAGTTTCGGCATTTGCTGTTTTCGGTGGTGGCGAACAGATCTACGTCTGGAGTCCCCCACCTTGCGAAGACTTCTCCTAGTACGTCATCGTTTATGACCCATTCGTGGTTTTCCTGAATCAGTCTGCTCAGTGCATCCGCCTGAACATTCTGCACACCTGGTAGATGGGTAGCCGTTATCGTCAGTCCTCTGGCCAGAAGCCAGCCCCAGATCGCCTGCGCCTCCTGTGACAGAGTGCGTGATCTCGTGCCCCCCTGCTTGTTGAGGTAATACATCGTGGTTGTATTGTCCGTCTGTACAAGCAGAGAGGTGGTCCGGAAGGACGGACGAAAGGTCTTCAGTGCCAAGTGAACAGCTCTGAGTTCCAGGAAATTGATGTGGTACGTGGACTCCATCGGGGACCACGTTCCTTGAATCTTTAAGTCTCTGGAGTGAGCTCCCCAGCCGTGGAGAGACGCATCTGTCACGATAGTCTGTGTGGGAATGTCCTTGTGAAAGGGAACCCCTCTGAGGAGATTCTCCGCCGAACACCACCACTTCAGAGACTGAAGAGCATGCAAGAGACAGTCGTATCTTGTCGTCCCAAGACCCTTTCCCCTGATCCCACTAATCCTCCAAGCACTCCTGCAATGGTCTCATGTGCAGCCGTGCGTGTGGCGTGAGGAAGATACAAGAAGCCATCGACCCCAGTAGAGAAGACACCGTGACAGAGGAGTGATAATCGTCGCTCCTCCGAAGGAGACACGCTTGCTGACAGAGTATTGATGGAGGCTCCCAAGTACTGTATGCACTGGACCAGAGTCGGGACAGACTTGGACATGTTGATGTGCAACCCCAGCTTGTTCAGGAGAACGCACGTCTTCTGGAAGTGCGCTTGAGCTTCCGAGAAGGAGGAGGCCTTGATCAACCGATCGTCCAGGTACGGGTAGACAAACACCTTGTTCTTCCTTAGGTGTGCAGCTACCACTGCCATGCACTTCGAGAATGTTCTGGGCGCAGGCTTCAGCCCGAATGGCAGTACTGTGTACTGATAATGATTGGCGCCGACTTGGAATCGCAGGAACTTCCTGTGTTTGTGTGCAATGGGCACATGGAAGTACGCATCCTGTAGGTCTATAGCACATAGCCAGTCTCCCTGTTGCAGCTGAGGATAAATCTGATGCAACGACAGCATGCGAAATTTCTCTCTGCGAATCCACTTGTTTACTTGTCGCAAATCCAGAATGGGCCTGAACTCGTTCTTGTCCTTCTTGCGAACCAGAAAGAACCGGGAGTACAGACCTCTTCCCCTTTGAGACAGAGGTACGTCTTCTATCGCCCTTTTCCTTAACAGGAGATAGGACTCCGCCTGGAGCTCGCGCAGCTGAAACTGCGAGCTGACCGGTGGAATTGCTGGAGGGGGGCTGATGAACCGAAGACTGTCCATTGCAAACAATATTCAGCACCCACTTGTCCTGAGTAATTTTTCTTCACTCAGTCAGAAAAAATTGAACGCTTCCCCCCACCGGAGTGGGTAACGGATGTAGGGGAAGTAACCGCTCAGGGCCTAGACCCAGCCGGGCCCTTGTTCGCCGCTGCGGACTGCAGGCCTCTGCCCTTCTGGCGCTTCTGGAAGGGCCTCCGGAATTGCTGCTGCTGTTGTTGCTGTTGCTGTCCAGAAGTCTGCCCGCGCGCTCGCGCCCCGAACCGTCTCTGGAACGGGCGGTAGGTCTTCTTCTCCTTGGGCTTCTCCAACCCTACAGCCATCAGGGTCTCGGCCTCCGCCTTCATGCGGGCCATTTCGTCATCCGCATGCTTGCCAAACAGGGTTTCCCCCGAGAAAGGCAGGTTGGTCACCCGTTGTTGGGCCTCAGGCTTGAGGGATGTAAGGCGAAGCCAAGCGTGGCGCGTTGGTTGACACCGTGGCAATATCCATGCGCCGCCAGAAGGGACACATCAGCAACCGCGCTGATGACTTGGTTCGACACCAATAGTCCCTCGTTGAGAATCTCTTGAAAGTCCTCTTTCTTCTCTCGAGGAAGGAGCTCAGCGAATTGCTGGAGGGATTCCCACAGGGCTCGATCATATCGCCCTAGCAAAGTCGCGGCACTTGCAGCCTTCATTGCAGTAGAAGCCGTCCCACAGACCTTTCTGCCAGCTGAGTCTAACCACCGGCTCTCCTTATCAGGAGGTACGGAGGTGGACGACGGGGTGGTGGCATGCTGGCATGCTGCTTCCTAGCAGCTGTCACTATGACCGAGTCCGGTGGCGGATCTTTCCTGAGAAAGGCCGGATCAGAATCCGGAGCCCAGTACTTCTTGAGGAGCCTGGAGGGAGCCGCCTTCGTCACCGCCGGAGTGAGAAACAACTCCTGAGCGGGCTCTACCAATCCTGGTACTAAGGGTAGCAACGGCCGAGACAGGTGCTTTTTATGTAGCGTCTCGAAAATCACGGACGTCGTGGGCGTGGGCACCGTCAACGTGATGCCCAACTTAGCCGCACCCATCAGCAGAACATCTTGGAATGAGACAATGTCGTCCACTGGCGACACCCTCGTCCCCGGGGATTCCGACAAAGTCGGCGAGTATTCCCTGGTCGGAGACGAGCCCGTGTGGGATCTCGATCTGCGCCTCCAGTGGCGTCGCCTTGATCTTGTCGATGACCGGTGACGACTCCGCGATCTCTCCCTCCGTCCGGAACGAGAGCGCGATCTCCTCGGCTTCGGACGCTCCGCAGGTCTCACAGGAACAGGAGACTGCGGCCTGACCGGGACCCTCGGCTGAGGAGTCCCCATAGGAGGTGTCGGGTACCGTGGCAGCGACACAGACCTCGGCGGTACCGGAGGCGGTCCATGAGGAGGTAGCAGAGGATGACCATGAGGTGGAAGCAGAGGTGGAAGCGGAGGCGGAGTGTGATTCCGTGGCGGAGTTTCCTTGGGCAAGGGAGGAGGAGGGGTAGTCGATCTTGGCTTGGAAGGTGTATATACCTCGGAGTACACAGAACCCTGTGACTCCCTCTTCTTCTTAGGCGGAGGCGATGTAGTGTCCCCAATTGGAGAACGTCGCCGAGGCGCCCCAGTGGATCCAGAGTGACTCCTGGCACCAGAACTCCTTCTGCGCTTCATTGGCGTCGGAGAACGCCGTCTTGACGTCGACCGGTGCCCTCGTTTCGACGTTGAATCACGTCTGGACGACGAACGTCTCTTCCTCGACGGCGACCGTCGACATCTCGACGTCGAGCGCTTTCGTGGCGTTGAACGCCTTCTCGCCGGCGAACGCCATCTCGGTGTCGAACGTCTCCTCGACGGCGACCGCCTGCGAGTCTACGACGTCGAGGATCCCCTCGACGACGACCGTCTCCTCTTCGCCGATGGCGAGCGGTGGTGTCGCCTCGACGGCAAGCGCCGACGCCGGCCTCATCAGTCCCCTCGACATCGAACGTCGACGCCTCTTCAACCCAGAGCCCTGGGGAGACGGGGAACAGACTGCTGTCATCCCTCTCGACGCCCTCGTCGAGGCTATCGACGGCGGCGAAGAAATAGGACGTTTGCTGGCCTTCCTGCCTTTGGGGAGCCCCCCAGAGGCCTCAGCATGGGCAGATGAAGCATGCCCAGACCCACCTTGTGCCTGCAGTCTTCTATCTTCCAGGCCTTGGAGCCTGATCTTCATCCTCTCTCTCAGGGTCCTGGTGGATAATGTCTGGCAGATGCCACACTCCACTGGAACATGAGAAGAGGGAAGGCAGACGATGCACACCTCATGTGGGTCCGACTTGGCCTTCTTCCTCGGACACTCAGGGCATTTGTCAAACAAAGCAGGCCTTTTGACAAATAAAAGAGTGCACCAAGACACACACAAGGAAGAAAACACCAAAGTACTTCAAAGAAAGCACTCAAGTACTAGAAAAAGTGAAAAAATCACTAAATAAACCCTTGAAAAGGGAGAGCTCAATGCTCCAGGGTCCTGCTTGCAGGAGCCGGAAAAAAGAACTGAAAGTAAAAGGGACCTGCTGTGCATTCTGGGATACTGAGAGAGTTCTGGAAAGTTCTCTTAAAGGCACAGTATCCTGTTCTGAGCCACATAATGGCAGCCTATGGGGCTTGTCTGTCCACTCCTCCCTCTCTATCATTCCAGAGGCTTTTGCTGGTAAAGGAAAGCTTTTCTCTGTGGGGAAAGCTGGACAGGCTGTGCTGTTTGTGTTTTTTTTGGTGGAATTTCTAGTTGAAGTACTGGACAGTGTAGCCTGTGGATATAAGCTGCATTATCGGTCTTTAAATTCTCTCTTAAGTGTCTGTGCAGGTCTGCATTTTTTGACAACTTAAGAGATTATTTTTGATTGCTCCGGGGTCCGCGCACATGGGCGGGACTATTACCTAGATTATGACTATACACAGAGATCCCCTACTACAGAACTGTATTTGTTCAACTTATTGTATGCTAATTGAGTAACTTGTAATGTACTTTTACCTCCGACCTCATAAAGAGTGCAGAGGGGTTGTGTTTAGCATAAATACATATATATTTGATATATACCTTGTGTGGTGTCCTTTCATTTGGTATTCAAGGGATTATAATTGGTAAAACAGCTTGCTTCACATGCTCTCTGAAGTCTTAGCCTAAGACTGCTGGTCCATGCTACCACTAGGATAGCTTGTCTATAAGGTTGACTTTACAACCACCATCAATAAGGGTCGATTAGACTGGTGCAAGGTGCCCACTAGAATAATGGACATCATATGCCAGGCTAACTTCTCACAATCGCATGAAGAACCTGGAGCACCTCCATATTTTGTAGGTCCCAGGCCGATAATCTCCAGCACCCCCGACTGATGCGGGTCCTCTCTCCCACCAGAACATATAGGGGTGAGTGGTCAGACAAACCCTGGGCCATGTATTCCGCTTTCATAAATTTCCTGGATGGCTCCCTGGGGGAGCAACACATAATCCAATCAACAAACTCTGTTGTGTTATACTGATGCCATGCCAGTGTCAATGGCTCATATTCAGGAGTGCGAGTCATGGGGGGGGTCCCCATGAGATACCAAAGTTTCTGTCCCTGCGTCTTGCTCCATTGCAACTACTGCGGCAGCCAAGGGATGCAGAGAGGGCTTGTTCTCACCTTCGTCTCCGGACGTACTGCCACTAGTGTCCGTCTCTGTGCCAGGTTCAGGGTGGTCGGGGAGGTGGAGGGTGTGTGAGCCTGCCGACAGGCGAGAGTCTAGTGAACGACCACTACGCCGCCGGATCCTGCCACTACCCCTTCATGCATAAGGCGTGGCCTGCTTTAGACGGCCTCTTCGGTTACCCCCTGGACGTAGCGTTTGACGGTCCGAGGATCGCGGAGCACTCCCTGCGGGTGGTTGGCTACGACATGGTGGGATTTCCGGTTGCTTCAAGACGGGCCTTTCCTCGATCCACTGCCACGCTTCCTTCAGTGTTTGGAAGAAGTGGGTCTTCCCCAGAAATAACACTTTCAGTTTTGCGGGGAATAGGAGCATATATAGAATATTGTGCTCTCGAAGTTTTGCCTTCACCGAATCAAAGGACCGCCGTTGATTCTGAACCTTCCTGCTATAGTCCGGAAAAATCATTATATGCGTGTTATCGTGTCTGATTTCTCCATGTTTCCTAGCTTCTCGAAGGATCATGTCCCTGTCCAGGAAATTTAATAAAACGTGCTATAACTGGATGTGGCTGTGCTCCCGGGGGTGGCATCAGGGCTCTATGCACCCTTTCTATGACGAAACAGGCAGAGAACAGATCTGTCGGTAAGGTGCGGCGGAGCCAAGCGTGAAGAAATTCCATCATATTTGTCCCTTCAATGCCTTCGCTAAAGCCCACAAAGCGCAGGTTGTTGCGTAGTGCCCTGTTTTCCACATCGCAACACGCCACTGAGGAACTTTGGTCGAGGACTGAAGGTCAGTCATGCCTTTGCAGAGGTCCTGAAGGGCATCTTCAGCCTCACCCAAACGGGTCTCTGATTCTGTGACCCTGCCGCAGGTTTCATAGGTCTTGCCTCAAGAGCGATACCTCCTTGCCCACTTCTCCTATCTTCCCCTCCAATGCCGTCCTAGAAGACTGGATCGCTTGGAGGAGAGTGTCCGTATCAGTGCGGGCAGCCGGCCGTTCCTCCAGGGGGGGGTGGGGGGTTACCTTCGTATGTCGATCAATTTTCCCCTGTCGTTGCAGCTTTGGTTCTTTGTCCTTGCCCATTTTTGCAGCTCCCCGGGGTGGGGCTAGCGATGCAAGACGTCAAGGCTGGGGTTCATCACCTTGATGGCGGTGAGGGGAGGGGGGACCAGTTCTTCACCCCCCCCCTGCAGGACGATCTCTAAAGGCAACACCAGGCCGCAGAGCTCCTCGCCGTCTCAACTGGGGGCTGTTCGGTCCCACCAGGGTACTTTCGCTCCTTCACCAAATCGGTCAACTGTCGGGCCCTCCAGCCGATACCGGATAACAGAGGCACTTTACAGGACCGCCCGCATGCACCTAGGGGACCAGGCCGATCAGAACCACCAGGGACCAGCAGAAGCAACCCCCCATTCCTTAGCGGCAGGGCAGTTGAAGGGGTGTCGTCCCCACTTCAGGTCCTCCGAACCCCTCGATGATGTCTGAACACCTACAACGGCTGGGTACCTCTAATCTGAAATACTACTCAAAAGGGCGTGTGGCAGGGGACTTCAGAAAGAAGAGGTGGTTTTGCTCACACATGGCGACAGTGTAGACAAAGTAGCTGATGGTTTCAAGGTTGTTGCACATTCTGGGAACATTGTAGCAGGTAAGCAAAATAATAATGATTTGTCATGTTAACCTTGATGTACAGATTCCATTTTTGTAACCTGAAATATGTTAAATTTACTTTTATGCTCGGGCTGCACAAACCCAGCCTACATTTAAACCTAAAAGTATATTTTTCATGCATCTTATACCAGGACTGCAGTCCCTTGACATGATCATGTATAGTAAATTAGTTAACCTCGTGTTCAGACACAACGCCTTTCTGATGCGCATATACACAAAATCTTCTCTCTAGCTTAGTACAATAGCATTACTTTTAAACTTTGACTTTTCATCAAAACTGTGTTCCCTTTTGCACTCCACGTTTCAAGACTGCCCTTTATAACACTAATAAATAACTAACTTATCTGAAGCTAAAACCTCTGGGCACAAACGATTTGGCAACAATTCACATATCTCTAATCTGTTTTCCCGCAGAAAGGGTTTTGTTACTTTAGGACCCTATTTTCAAACACTAGTAGATCCCAGGAGTACATTTTGATAAATATTACAGTGGTTCTCTACTTTCTACGTTGCATGAAATTTTGTGAGTAATTGATATCAAGCCAAGCATTTATGTGTATTATAAAAAATAAAAAAAATCTCCAGTATTGGATCTTTCACATGCTTGAATCCTTCCCCGTCGTCGAAGTGGTAGTCCCACGCTATTATATCAAAGCTATCATAATATTAGTAGCATAGGCTACAATGGCACTAGGTCTTGAATTTAATAGTCTATCTATGACCCTTTTTTTTTATTTAATGGACCAAACTTAGTCTACAATCTATCAGGCAACAGCACCGTCTACAACCTTCCCCTCAGAGGCTAGTTCCCTCAGATTTTCTACTGCACGTCATGTGAAGGGAGTCTCCCTTTGCTCTGTTGTTATTCTTCAAACCTTCTGATTTCAAGAAACTTCTCTTCAGGTCGGATATAAATGTTCGAGGCATATGAGCTGCAGTTGGTGCACTTTGCATAGATCGCCATCTGGTGTTGGGCTCAGATGCTTGCGCCTTCTTGTTGTCTTGGAGGAAGTCTGTTGTGGTCACGAGATGGGTGACTCCCCCTTGGACGATGGTGCGCATGGGCGTTGACTCCATCTTCAGATTGTTTTTTTCCGCCTTCTTTGAGCTCTCCCTAGCGAGAGACACTAGGGCTGCGAGCACTTTTAGCTGGACTTTCCTGTTGGCACATTTAACGGAGGAAATTGCATTTTAAAGAGTGAAAAATAGCGTTTTTTAGCATCTGTACCTGGGGGCTCTAAATACTATGTTTTAATTGGGGAATTCGTTAGGCACACTGACACCTGCTCACACGCTGTACTGTACCCTCCCTGCCTCGCCCAGTCGTTTTATTGGAACTGTTGCTAGCGCCGGCGGGCTCCATATTAGGTAGGGCTGGGGGTGCGCTCTAGTCGCTCCGCCCTCCCGCCCTCCCAGGTTATTTAGGGCTGCTCCTCAGCACTCTCGCTGCCTTCTTTGAGCTCTCCCTAGCGAGAGACACTAGGGCTGCGAGCACTTTTAGCTGGACTTTCCTGTTGGCACATTTAACGGAGGAAATTGCATTTTAAAGAGTGAAAAATAGCGTTTTTTAGCATCTGTACCTGGGGGCTCTAAATACTATGTTTTAATTGGGGAATTCGTTAGGCACACTGACACCTGCTCACACGCTGTACTGTACCCTCCCTGCCTCGCCCAGTCGTTTTATTGGAACTGTTGCTAGCGCCGGCGGGCGCCATCTTAGGTAGGGCTGGGGGTGCGCTCTAGTCGCGCCGCCCTCCCACCCTCCTAACACCCTATATAATGTGTATTCCGGCCAGACGGCGCAGCGGGCTGGCGCAGCGGGCGCGCCGGATGCGCGCCGAAGCCGCGCCTAAGCCAAGCCCGTCTGCGCCCGTCCGCGACCGGACACGGCCTAGGGCCCAAACCCCTGCCCCGACCAGCAGAATCACTTGGAGCAGGAATGAACTGGTAAGGTACTCATTCAATGTGTGTACTCCAGGACTCCACAGTATGAGAGTGGGGTTGGATGATGGGTGCCGTCACTGTCACTTCCGCTTCCACACAGGGAAAGCAGATAGTAAGACTAGTAACTTCTCCTTGTCCTGCGGCCTCATTAACGTGAGATCATTGAGCTGTCATAAATATGATGTACATGAACTTCTTATCGATAAAAACTTTGACCTACTGTTCATTACAGAAACATGGCTTGATCCCACCTGTGACCCTGATATTATACAGGCCTTACCAGAGAACTATCAGATGGTCCGCCTGGATAGACCGAAAGGCAGAGGAGGTGGAATTGCGATCGCCTATAAACAACATTGGGCCTGCAAACTTGAATCAATCTGTTTGCCAAGTTGTGAGGCGGGCTTTTTCACCATAACAATTGACGGTAATACAACTCTAAAAGGCTTGTTAGTCTACCGCCAACCAGGGCCTATGTCCAGATTTAAAGGCAATCTGCTAGAGTGTATCACTGAAACAGCGTTAAGAAGTGATAACTTTTTGCTGCTAGGTGACTTAAACACACATCTAGAAGATCCACTAGATAAAGGAGCGATGGAGCTCTGTGAGGAATTGAATACTTTACAGCTAGAGCTTAAGGGTCAACTCCCCACACATAACCGTGGGCATCTGTTAGATCCTATATTTGCTAACTGGGAGGATGTCCTGGCTGCACCTCCAGAGCCCCTGCCCTGGACAGATCACTTCCTTGTCCCGTTTGTCATTCACCTGCCTAAATACAAGGCTCATGCTTCCGCCCCTCTCAATTACCCTCGTCGAAGGTGGGCAACATTTTCCTTGCCAGAGTTTAATAGGGCTCTCATTGCGGAAGGACCTCCAGGAGGCAAGGATGTGACATCAGCAAACAATTTGCTTAATGATCGTATTATAGCCGCTCTGGACTGTACAGCCCCATTGGGTCGGCCAAATAAAGGTGCCCGCAGACAGATAACTGCTCCCTGGTTCAGCGAGGCATTGCGTCTCGCCAAAAGGGACTGCAAGCGGGCAGAGAGACAATGGAGAGTGGCATATGAGGGTTCGATGAAAGAAGTCTACCTTATCAAGAGACGCATCTATCATAACAGAATCCGTATTGAAAAAGCCACATACTATGCAGACAGAATCCAGAGGGCAGAGAATTCCGCTAAGGAACTGTTTAGCATATATAAGTCTCTAGCCACCCCCAAAACTGCAAGTCTAGATAAAGATCACTCAGTAGCAGCATGCAACCGCATCGCTACTTATTTCGGAGACAAAGTGTCGAAAATCTACGCCGCCTTCCCTGAAATACCTTGTGCAGCGGAAGAGCCAACAGATTTAGCAGTAGAGGAAGATGATCGTAATCGGTTACTTAACTTTATCACCCCTTTACCGGAAGAGCTAATTAAAATCTGTAGGTCTGTTAAATCAGGCTCCCCTCGAGATCCCGCACCCCCTAAAAGATTGAGTGACAGTCTGGAGACCCTGGAACCCTACATCAGGCATGTGCTGGATGTTTCCTTCCGATCCAGTTCAATACCTGACGATTGGAAACAGGCTGTGGTGCTTCCCCTCCGCAAGAAGCCCAATATTAGCTTCGAGAACTTGGACAATCTACGCCCCATCTCCTTGCTGCCCTATCTCTCCAAGGTAGCGGAGAAGGTGGCAAATAAACAGCATACATGGAGGAAGGCAACCATCTTCATCCTACCCAATTTGGGTTTCGGCCCCGTCATTCGACGGAGTCCGCCCTTCTGAGGGCCACCGAAGCCCTCAGGCAGGGTGCCGACGAGGGACAAACAATGGCGCTAATTTTATTAGACCTTAGCGCTGCGTTCGACACTGTAGCACACTCCATCTTGCTACAGTGTCTGGACAAGATCGGGGTGAAAGGGGCGGCGTTGAAGTGGATTTATTCATTTCTCACTGGCCGAGGTTTCCAAGTGAGGCAGGGTGACTACTACTCGGAGCGAATTTCTTTGGACCAGGGGGTGCCGCAGGGCTCGTCCCTGAGTCCAACACTCTTCAATCTTTATGTCGCTCCGATTGCCACCTTAGTAGAGAGTCACGGCCTCAGCTTGGTGTCGTATGCCGACGACACGCAGCTGATTATCTCCCTATCGCGCGCACCCGGTCTTTCGGAGGACACCTTCAGAGCATGCATGCAAGACCTTGCTGCCTGGATGTCCGCCAATTGCCTCAAGCTCAACGGGGGCAAGACCGAGGTGCTGGTCGTGGGGGGCTGCCAGTCTGCGTGGACGTCGGCATGGTGGCCATCTTCCCTGGGCCCAACACCCATTCCGTGCCAAAAAGCGAGGAATTTGGGCATCTGGTTTGATGCCGCCCTCACCTTTGGCCCTCAGATCAACCAGGTGGTCGGACTATGCTTTGGTATTCTTAAAAGCCTTAGGAAGACGCTGAAGTTCTTGCCTGTGCAAGCCCGACAGACCTTGGTACATGCACTAGTCACATCAAGGATGGACTATGGCAACCTTCTCTATTTAGGCACCCTGGAGAAGAACCTTAACCGCCTACAGGTCCTACAGAACGCCGCTGCCCGACTGGTGCTTAGACTACCCAGAAGAGCTGCTTCTGCAGCGGCTCTCCGGTCTCTGCACTGGCTCCCGGTCAGAAGCAGGGTAGAATTTAAAGCACTTTGCACGTGCCATCGGATCATTAATGGGAGATCCCCTCTCCCTTTACAAGAACTTTTGACACATTATGAGCCTCCCCGCTCCCTGAGATCTTCCGGCTCTGGACTCCTGGTTGTTCCTAAGGTGTCCAGAGCGCGGATGGGGGGAAGATCTTTCAGATGCCTTGCAGCCGCTAGATGGAACAAGCTGCCTACGGCGCTACGACTTGAGCCATCTGAATCAATTTTTAGAGCTAAGCTCAAAACTGCTCTATTTGCTTAGTTGATGCGCCGTTTCTGTATGGTCCAGTAATGAAAGTAGCTCCTTAGCGCGGGGACACGCCGTTGTTGCGTCACCATGCGCTTTACAAAACCCCCCAAATAGAAATAGGATGAGTGTCACCACCTTCCCGGTAGCACCGGGGGCCCAAGTTGCAGCAGACGCGCACAGCGTATGGAGGAGGATCGTCCACCCTCAGAGACGGTTGGCTCCTGCTGCAGCTCGGTCCCGGCCCCAGCTCACAGAGAGGGGGTGGGGCGAAGGCACAAGTCTCAGGGAACTGAAGGGTTTACCCCCGTAGGCCGTAGTCCCGCAGGGGTCTGTCGTTGCCCAGCGCTCTGCGCCGATCTGTTGTGTCCCATCTGCCAAAGTTCTGACCCCCAGGCCCCGCCACCGGGCGGCGCAGTCTCCCAGCCACCCAGCTCACCTAGAGCCATTGGGAGGTGCAGCGCTCTCCAATCTCAGCCTCAGGCCGCAGGCATCCAGCAACATGATGTGCCTTCCTCGTGGTGCGGATCAACAGGAAGCCGCCTCTCCGGGTGCAACTCAGCCCTGCAACGCACAGCAGGCATCGGGGGAACAGCCTCTACCGCAGAAGAGGTTCCGGATCGGCTTTGCTGCCATTTTGGCAGCGTGGACACAGGGTCTCTCCTGGACCTAGATCGGCGCCTCCCAGGCAAGAAACTGCTCAATAGTCGTCCTCAAGGGCGGTTGGGGTGTCAGCTGCATCTTAGGTAGCAAAATAAATGTTCTTCGAGCCTGTAAACTGCCGGAATTATCGTCGGATGGTGCTTTCCGCCGGAGCTCGGCGAAAGCGCATCTTACACAGCCATGCTGTTGGCCACGCCCCGTCAAGTGGCACTCTTGATCAGCCAGTTGTCTTGGTAGGGGAAGACGTGGACCCCCTGTCTGTGCAGGTTAGCGGCCACCACTGCAAGGCACTGGATGAACACTATAGGAGCGGTGGTGACCCAGATAGCAAGCCCTTTGAATCAGTAACGTTTTCCGCTGAGCACCAACCTGGGACAGCGCCGATGCGCTAGGTGGATTGTCATGTCAAAATAGGCATCTTTAAGGGTAAAGTCGACTTGTTGGACCAGCAGAATAACATCCTGAAGAGTGACTATGTGAAAGTATTCTTATAGGATGTATTCGTTTAGAGGCCTGAGGTCTAGAATAGACTAGAGTGAGCCGTCCTTCTACAGAAACAGGAAGTAAAGCAGGTAGAACCCTGTGCCCTACAGATGGTGTGGGATAAACGCTAAGGCCTCTCTGAGGAGGCACACTGAGACCTCTTCCTTGAGCAGACGTTGGTGTTCTGCGAGAGTCTGTGTTTGCAGGCTTGTATGTTGGGAGGTGTGCAAGTAAGCTCCAGACAAAAACCATGCTGGATAATATCTAGCACCCACTGGTCAGAGGGGATATTTCCCATGTGTGGAAGAACCTTTGCAGATGCCCCCGACAGGTATTGTGTGATCGGGTGGTGAAGAGGCGAGTCAAGGCTTAGTGGTGGTGGCGGCACCCTTGGAAGAGCCACCTTTGCTTCTACCTTTAGCGTTATTGCCACAGTAGGACCCCCCCAAAGTAGCCTCTAGTGGAGGGCTGATGTGCCTGTGGGCGCATGAAAGCTGGGGAGGTTTCAAGAGAGGTGATCTTTGATCCTCCACGATAGCGTGGGCTGCGAAAGGACCCACGAGGAGCTGGAGTCTACAGTGTGCCCATACCCTTTGCCGTATCTTTCTTTATCTTTTCAAGCATTTGGTCAACCTACCACCCTAGCAGGTGTTGACCGCTGAACAGCATGTTAAGCAGATGTTGCTGGACTTGAGTTGATGCCACTGGTGGCGGTGCCAGCGGCGTCAAGAGCACACTGAATGGCTGTGTTTGAGATAAGTTTGCACTCAGATACCATCTCATGTCCTCTCTTTTTGAGCTTATCTGGGAAATATTGAGGGAGCTACTCCATTTCGTCCCAGTGGAAGCGGTCATAACAGGAAAACCAATCAATCAAACTAACGCATCAAGGATCAGTTCGCTGAGCTGCAACTCTTGTCTGCAGCATCAATTTGTTCACTCTCCTTATCAGGTGGAGGGGTGTCTCTGGTGCCCTAAGAGTTTTAGAGCAGTGTGTACCACCAGTGAGTAAGGGGGTAGTTGTCCCCAAATGTAGATGGGATCAGTAGGGAATGCTTTGTACTTTTTATCCACCAGGGAAGTGATAAAACTGGCTCTGACTGATTCCTGAAAGATGTAAGGGGCTGGATGCAGCATGCACTTGAGCATAGGCAAATGTTGGGTGGAGCGGTGGGTAGTGGAAAGAGTCTCGATAAGGAAATTCTATTCTATGGGGTCGACATGCATATTGACCTTGTGGTAAGAGGCTGCTCATGCTAACAGCTCATGGTAAGATGTGGAGTCATCAAGAGGGGATGGACGGGATGGGTCAGAATTAGTGTCCCCTGGATGGTCCACATCGCATCACAATATGGGGATGTGTCTTGAGCACCTCTCCTCCCCGTATTCCCCTGTATCAGAGTGTGGTGGACCCCTGAGGTGTTTTTTTGAGGGGGTCAGGTGATGAATCAGGCAGAGAAGAGCAAGGAGGGGGTGGTGATGGCTCAATGTCCGGCATAGGGCTGGTGGCCTTATCTGACTTCTTTCTGTGTGTGTTTTGCTGGAATGAGCATGTCATGGTCTTTCTCAAAGTTCAGCTGTTTGGGGGCTTGAGGAGTAGTCACTGGTGGGTGGGTGAGGATCCAGCCCATGTGGGGATGTATCACAAGATGCAGGTGCCAAGCGTTGATCTCGTCCCGGAGCTTCTGCAGGATCAGTTTGACTGTTGTCGGCGCAGAGAGCTTCAGAGCCGATGTTGGGAGTCTTCGGGACTGGTGCAGATTTCAACTTCAATGTAGAGGGTTTCGGCTCCAAGAGATGGGTCAGCACCATGGCTGGAGCAGGCGCTGCGAACTTTGATAGTTTCTTCGGTGCCGAGCCGAGCCCACCTATTGTGTCTAACATAGAGGTTCGGTGCCAACCATAGCCCGAAGGCAGGCAGTGTTGGCCCGAACGCCGAGCTTTCTTGGTCCAGAAGGCTAAATATACCTTTGCAGAGGGCTGCTTGACATGCGAATGGTGTCAAGGGGGATTGGCAGGGGGAGCCGTACTCATGACTACTTCTGCTGGAGGAATGTCCTTGGTTTCCAGGTTGGAGCCAAAGCTTGCGTCGGGTGAGAAAGTCAACATATCAGCGGTCAAAGGTTGCGCATGTTGTTCCGCCTCAAGGTCCTAGTTGCTGAAGAGGTCTGGTGGTTTCGCCTCAGCTCCTACACGTCATCTCAAGGTGATGGGTGCTATGGTCGTGGAGATTTTTCTTTGAGCGGAAAGAGCGGCACAGGTCGCAGGCGGCCTAGTCGTACTTGTGCAAGGGGTAGAGGTTACAGACCTGATAGAGATCTGTAAAGGGGTACTTAATGTGGCAACAAGGATCATATCTGAAGGGCGTCCGTTCCATCACAGTCAAACTATTCTCAAGAAAATGGAGGAGACGAAACCAGGGGGGCGCCAAAGGGCGAGACCCCACGTGGGGTGACAGGAGATTCAATCGGGACAAGGGACAGAGACTTCAAGGTGGAACAGTAGTAGAGGGAACACAAATGGAAACAATACAGGCGGAGGGAGAGAAACTTGTGAAGGCTGAGAAGAGCCCTGTGACAAAGTCGATCTGGAGCAAAAGAGTGCATGTCTAATTCTGACAGCAGAAAGAAAACAATCTTACAATGAGAGTCGATGCTCACGTGCATTTTCAACAAGTGGAGATGTCACAATACCATGTGACTCGAAAAACAAATTGCACATACCAGAGCCCAATATAAATCAACAAAAGAAGAGAGGTTATGTGAGCTTCATAAGCCACAGAAAAGGAGCAAAGCCACTCAGGAGTCACACATCCACTCTGGGTGGTTTAGAAGGCCCTCACACACCGACCTGGTTGGTGTCATGCTTCATCATCGGGCCCCACCAAAGAGGCCGAGTGCCTCTTCGGTGTGCTACGACGCCAGGAGACTGCGGAGCTGGTTGTGTGTGTAGGGCGTGCGGTGAGGTATATATTAAAAGTGCCAAAAGGGTATCTAAAAAATTATTTTAATATGTGATCCCTAAGACACGAACAAAGGTGAAAAAAGAACTATGTGTCTGAATGTTAAGCCAAGGTAATGGTATGGTTAATTCAGAGTTCTTTAAATTAGTCAGTCAACATGTTTCTGCCTTACAGTGGTTTAGATTTACCTAGGCATTCGTCAGGACTCAATAAACCCCGGCGGTATGGACTCTCTAATCGTCCACCCTAACCTGGGGACGTGAAAATGAAAAATCAAAAAGGGGGTGAAAAGTGCATAAAAAAGTGGAAGAGCAATTAGCTCATTCCAAAAATTCTCCAAAGTCAGGAGAGTATCTGCACCTGTAAATGAAACGATACAGACAAACACGTAGACATACACACATTTAATTAATCAAATGTATTGGTCATAGCATTTATCCAAAGTGCTCCATAATGGTGGCTTAGATAGTGTTGAAAAATTAGACACTAAAATTAACACCGTCCAAATAAACCAGCTGGGATATTACTACTAGTTCTGGGTAGGTGAAGTGAAGAATCTCGTGCCTATAGCAATTGGTGAGGCTAGAAAGGGTTAAAAACATATTAAAACACTCCAAATGGAGGGATCAATGGACCAAAGGTCTGTGACCCCACCGTAATCCTTGAGGGTATGTTGAATATCTCACTTTATAGAATGGCGCTATTTGCACCATGGGTCTCGGGAGGGGGGTTGGAGCGTACCTGGCACATCCTAGAAACAAAAGCGAAAGTTGTCACTATTTGCGATCAGGTTTTACTTAGCTCACTCTTGTAGATGTTGGTACTGCAAGAGAGGTCAGTACTCACGCCCTCAACGCTCTCAGCCCACGTCTGCCACCTAGCATATCCTCAAAACCGGACCCCGACGATAGGGAGCGGGGCCGGTAACTGAAAGATAAATGATTTTGCCGGGCGACGCTCTTCCTGGATGGGCGTGTCCGGTTTCAGATCGAGGCTTGGTGCGCGTCGGCCCACCAAGCCTCGATCTGAAACCGGACACGCCCATCCAGGAAGAGCGTCGCCCGGCAAAATCATTTATCTTTCAGTTACCGGCCCCGCTCCCTATCGTCGGGGTCCGGTTTTGAGGATATGCTAGGTGGCAGACGTGGGCTGAGAGCGTTGAGGGCGTGAGTACCGACCTCTCTTGCAGTACCAACATCTACAAGAGTGAGCTAAGTAAAACCTGATCGCAAATAGTGACAACTTTCGCTTTTGTTTCTAGGATGTGCCAGGTACGCTCCAACCCCCCTCCCGAGACCCATGGTGCAAATAGCGCCATTCTATAAAGTGAGATATTCAACATACCCTCAAGGATTACGGTGGGGTCACAGACCTTTGGTCCATTGATCCCTCCATTTGGAGTGTTTTAATATGTTTTTAACCCTTTCTAGCCTCACCAATTGCTATAGGCACGAGATTCTTCACTTCACATACCCAGAACTAGTAGTAATATCCCAGCTGGTTTATTTGGACGGTGTTAATTTTAGTGTCTAATTTTTCAACACTATCTAAGCCACCATTATGGAGCACTTTGGATAAATGCTATGACCAATACATTTGATTAATTAAATGTGTGTATGTCTACGTGTTTGTCTGTATCGTTTCATTTACAGGTGCAGATACTCTCCTGACTTTGGAGAATTTTTGGAATGAGCTAATTGCTCTTCCACTTTTTTATGCACTTTTCACCCCCTTTTTGATTTTTCACTTTCACGTCCCCAGGTTAGGGTGGACGATTAGAGAGTCCATACCGCCGGGGTTTATTGAGTCCTGACGAATGCCTAGGTGAATCTAAACCACTGTAAGGCAGAAACATGTTGACTGACTAATTTAAAGAACTCTGAATTAACCATACCATTACCTTGGCTTAACATTCAGACACATAGTTCTTTTTTCACCTTTGTTCGTGTCTTAGGGATCACATATTAAAATAATTTTTTAGATACCCTTTTGGCACTTTTAATATATACCTCACCGCACGCCCTACACACACAACCAGCTCCGCAGTCTCCTGGCGTCGTAGCACACCGAAGAGGCACTCGGCCTCTTTGGTGGGGCCCGATGATGAAGCATGACACCAACCAGGTCGGTGTGTGAGGGCCTTCTAAACCACCCAGAGTGGATGTGTGACTCCTGAGTGGCTTTGCTCCTTTTCTGTGGCTTATGAAGCTCACATAACCTCTCTTCTTTTGTTGATTTATACTGAACCGGGGACTAAGAGAGAGTTCCTTTAATCTCCCTGCCTCTCCTATTGTTGACTTGTAACATACCAGAGCCCAACACTAACTACAGTGGCACATGTCTTAATTATATCTTTTGTTAAAAATGTTTCCATTAATTTTCGATTTATTTGTATTTCTTTAAAATGCCTTACTTCAAAATTTATTTTTCCATGATTTGGTTTCCTCCAGTGTGGTTTTCCAGTTTTCAAATTTCCATATGTTCACATACATCAAACTAGGCAACATCCTCATCTTAAAAACGCATTAATAATGTCAATAGGTCAAGGACAGACAGTACCTACACAGTTGTTTTCAACTGATCAGAGACTTGACTAGGGTGAGCCTACTTTCTGCAGCCAGTCAAGGGACTGGAAAACATGTAGTCCCCACCTGCAAAAATGAGCCTCGACCACTGACATCTCGGTGAACACTTGGGTGGCAGAGCCCAAATGGTAGGACAGTGAACTGAATTGCTCCAACCTAACTAAAAACCAGAGGAAACACCTGTGGAGCTGCAGGATTGGACCAGTAAAGTATGTGCCCTGCAAGTTCATGGGCAGTAACCAGTCTCCTGGATCCAAAACCGATTAGACCCAAGCCAACATCAGCATCTTACACAAGTCCGTCCTGTGCAAAAAGTTCAGAAGCAAGATATCAAAAATCTGCATCAAACGTGTGTCCTTCTTGGGGACCAAGAAGTATCAGGAGAAATATCCTGTGCCCATCTCCACCTTGGGCAACACTCTGATCGCACCCTTGGCAAATAGTATTTGGACTTCTCTGGCCAGGATGAAGGCATGCTCATCCACAAAAAAAAAAAATTGTGGAGAGGTGGCCAAAAAGAGAAGGGTGTAATCAAACTGAACAACCATTGCAACGAAGTAACATGTCAGCCAGGCAAAATCACATTTTGCCCCCCTACTGGTCTTATATGACCCATAAAGGGGTAACTAAAGTGACACGGCAGCTACAGGTTGTGAGGAACAGGATGAGAACTGCTGCATGAACTGGATACCAATTTCAAACAAAGGAAGCTGAAGCCTGTATGTGTATCATGGTCAAAAGGTGTATAGCGTTTAATAAAAACAGGTCAAAAGTGGCAGAAGAAAACCCGTTTTGCTCAGAGAGTCAATTCTTTATCAGAAGGGACAGTAAGGACAGAATTGAAGTTCACCTTACTCGCAGAAGCCTCAATCAGAAAATTCTGCAGGGTTAGGTGTTGCATCAGAATGATGGATCCACAGGCCTGTGGTACCGAACAATCTCACAGATGGTGCAGGACAAGGTCTGAACCAGGTTACCATAGGAGCATCGATCAGGGCAACTTGATACAGCAGTAAAGGCTCAGTAACTGATGGCTTAAGTTGCAACATTTCAGTCAGCAAATTTGTCTTTGTTTCCACCATGGAGAAGCGTAAATCGAAAACCTATGCAAACCTGCGTACAACCACTGTAAAAGTCACACTCTCTTAAGTAGGTAGGCTGAAGGGCACAGACCACTGGCATTACGAGGGTCGAAGTGGAGGCCAGCATCATAGAAAGAGGAGAGAGAGTAAACTGTTCTCCTCATAATCATGTTTGTAGTGAGGAACCTGTTCAAGCCCCTGGACCACATTGGAGCTGGTACCAAAATGTTTCTTCTAAACTCCGACAGTACTGGTGGTGAAACAAAGGAACAATATGGGAATCCTCCCTAGTCGCAGGCAGTATTTCAATCATTTTGTAGCATGACGTAGGCTGGTATCTGGGTGAAGTTGCTTTTGATCTGGCATTAAAATCAGGATAGAGTCCAGAACCAGTGTCTTTGGAGCAGAGGTCGGCAGTGAACAGGGCACTACCGGTAGGGCCTGCGTCAAAGGTGTGGGGAGAAAGCCTGGCTCAGGCTGATGCCTAAATGGGGTCAGTTGGTACCAGGGAGATCTGATGGTGATGCCTAACTTAAGGCCTCAATGGGTCTAGGGAGGCCAAAGAGACCCAGGATCATCTAAAATAACTGTAGCATACATGGTGAGGTGCAATAATACTCCATATCCACAAAAAAGGGCCCAGAGGTATCCTCGTAAATGATAGGCCTATTAGCCTAATGGATTGCACCCAGAAGATTTAACTAGGATTCAGGAGTGGATGGCAGAACAGAATTTCCTATCACATTTCCAGGTGGGCTTTAGGGAGAAGACTAGGACGGTCAACCAGATATTCCGTTTCAAGATGATGTGCGGGAAATACATCACTATTGGGAAAGAGTCTGTATGTGGCCTTTATGGAGAAGAGGGCCACATTCGATCAAGTACCAAAAAATGCACTCAGGGAGGTGCTGGCGCGGATAGGGCTGCCTCATGATCTCCTGCATCCTTTAATCAGGCTGCATTCAGATATGTATGCCCAGGTGAAGTGGAACGCCAGAGTGGTTTAACCCCATGGAGGCCTATATAGCGGGGAGTATGCCAGGGGTGTGATGCCTGCCACCCTCTTTTCTTTGCTTATGAATGATGTAATGGATGGTTTTGTCCAACTGCCAGCACAACACCCCAAAGATAGCTGGTGCACACGCCCCAGTACTGCTTTTTACGAATGATACCCTAATAATCTCACATACCCCTATGGGTCTAAATTTGTTGAATCACTTTGTAGAATTCAGCAAGTGCAAAGCGCTTGAGATTAATGTGAGAAAATCCAAACAGGTGGTATTAAATCCCCACTACTCATTTAGAAATAATCTGACTGATCCCCAATCGAACAAGAGCTTTGACTACCTGGGAGTTAGATTCTAGAAGAAGCACACTTGGGATCTTCAGATACATAAAAGCAACACCCTCTTGTCCCATACGGCAGCGGTGATTGCTAGGAAACATAAAACAACACTCAATAGATCAGTCCCCCCAGTTGTTTAGGTGTGCAGCGCGTTGGCTGTGGGTGGAGCTCTTTATGGTGCTCAAATATAAGGCTTAGATGATACTTCAAGACTCATCACCACGTTATTAGGTTCATAAGGATCATAGCAAATGTTCATCGGGTACTCCCCTTACACCTTTAAGGTTAGACTTAAATCTGAAAAGAATTGGTCAATTGGCTTGTTTTAAAATATTGACTTATTGGGCTAGAATTTGGACAACCAAATAGCTAATCCCATATAAAGTACCTTTGCAGGAGCTTATCGCACTAGACTGGAATTGTATCACACAGTGGTTGAGTGCAGTAAGATCTTTATGCAATAACCTAAATCTAATGAGTATATGGGAAGATCCTACTACGCTGGATAGGAATTCAGGCAGACGAATAAAAGGTATTTTCTAGGACTTTGTCTTAGAAAAACATGGCGTGACATGAGGTCTGAAGGGCTACTGGACACATTTCTGAGCCACAAGCCAACTCCACATTTGTAATCATTTCTCAATAGGATTATTCCATCTGATGTTAAGTCTCTGTACATTTATTTTCGAATTGGGACATTGCCGCCAAGGTCCTTTACTGCAAAGTGTCATGGCCAAGGACTTAAGAGATGCCCTTTTTGTTCGAATACTGCTGAATCTGAAGTACACATCTTATCATTTTGCCATAAGTATAAAACTCCCAGAGCCAAATAAAACCTGGTATTTTTATCCTTGTACACATTGTCCATGGACAATGAAATGACTAATGTTACATATCATTCACTTTAGTCTGCCTGGTTACATTGTAGCCCATCGTATTTTTTAAAATAGGTATTTGTATCCTTGAGCCTGCTCATTAAAATTGTAATCTTTTTGTAGGACAAGAAATTCAGGGTGGACTGGAGCTACATAGCTAACAAATGCACCTGGGATTGGATTGTCTTAATTATAAAAACGGCCAAGAGGTGAACTGAAGAGCTTCTAAAAGAAATCCTAGAGATAGAAGAAGCAATCAAAGCCGACACCACTATTCAAGACACCAATAAACAATTGGATAAGATCCAGAGTGACTTTGGGGAGTATCAAACCTATATGGTCAACCAGAAAATCAAAGGTTTGAGAAGGAATCTAGATAGATTCAGCCACGAGTGGGCATTCCCATATGTAGAAGGTCAATACTATCTACAAGCCCAAGAACAGATACCTCACCCACACACAGCTCTGAATAAAATTTAACAGCCAGTGTGATCTAGCTCGGTTTTAATTGGGACGGGCGGTACCATAGTTTGGACCCCGCAGTCCCTATTTTTGGGTTGACTCTGCCGCACACTGTAATTAACTGCCTGGTGCATAGGCAGTATTTGATATCACACCCTAGCACCATGTCTTTATTCCTTTTTCTTTCACCCAATTTAACACAGTTTCTTTTGGGTTGGTGGATGCTAATGATGAGAACCTGAGGAAGCAGGCGAGTACCTTCCTGCTCACTCCCATGGTGTTACTTCCGTGAGGCACCACCAACCCCCTCTCACACTTTTTCTTCATTCTCACGGTTGCTCTGCGTATCTGTAGCACAATCGTATCACATGAGGGTTGGGTTGGAATGGGGGGGATACCGGTTTAAACCAACGCATCCAAAAATTTTAATAAAAAAAATGGTGATCCGTATCCTCATAGCACAGATGGTATATGATAAATCCACTGGCCCAACAGATTGTTTGAGATACAATAACTGATTGGTTAGGATTCGAGGAGGATAGTGACCACGTGAAAAGGTCTTGTGTTGTGAATGATTGAATTTATCTGTGACAGAAAATGGGCCTGAAATGTCAAACAGGAATGCCGTGACTTTTCTGTAAAGCTTGCGTCATGATCTCTGATATTTGGAATGCCTTCAAGTAATGTTTGGAGCCACGGCACCAAAGACACAAATTGTGCTGGTCTTTGACTGATATCTGTTTGCTACAGGCATGACACAGCTTAAGTCATGTGATTGCAATATCAGTGTTGTAATTTACCTCTCTCTGAATCAACATACACTTTTATCCCATTTGGTTTGTCCAGTTTCCCCCCTGTGGAATTTCCCGGTTGTAAAGTCCAATGAGAGCTTGCTAAGAAATGTTGGTCTAATGTCAGTTGCGACAGTTGAGTTGGAGAGTGGATAGCTGAATAAAGAAGACTCTGAACTTACCTCGTCTTGTCTTCATTTCAAGTACATTCTTTTCAACACTGGCGACAATTTTCTTGTGAAGGGGCAGTTCAGCCATGTACCCTTTGAGTACTCTCTCCTTTTCTGGTCGTTGGAAGAGACAGTTTGTCCTTTTGTGAAGAACTTGTTCTCGTTGTGGAAGATTGGGGCAAGATGACTGGATTCCAGATTCCGGAGTTTTGAACACTGCGTTTCTTGCTTTACCTGGTGCCAGTGTGGAGGTTTCCTATGCACTGGAGTCTTTTTCTCCTTCCAGTCAGTGCCTCTATTCAATTCTGTGAAGTGTGTCCCTGCAGATGTGATCCCAGCAGAGAGGTTTCCCAAAGCAGAGTTCCTTCTACATGTGTTGCGGGACGCAGTTCTTTTCCGGGTCTCTGCAACTGTGCGCCTGCGCAAGATGGTGTGTACTGCACAAGTTCGTCTGGCAGAAAATTACTTCCAGTCAGGAAGGGAAGCCTCCTCAGCTGGAGTTATTCCTGTGGCCCGCCTATGTAGGTGGGACCTGGGAAGGAGTTTCTAGACACGGAAGAGCATCAGGGTTCTTCAAGTCGGGAAGCTGTGAAACTGCGGAAGTTTGGACACTTCTTTCACTCTGAAACAAGTTTTTGTGTGCAGCATACCTACGCAAGTATCTAGGGACATATTCTCCTCTGTGCCCGGTTCTCTCCCTGAAAATAAAGGTGCAGTTTTAAGACCTAATTCTGTACTTGTGCCAGTCTGGCTTTGGGCTTCCCATGTTCTTCCAGTCTATCTCAAGAGCATCACAGTGACACACACACCATTTTGTGTGTCTTGTGTTTTTTTCTCTCCGAGTGCCATTCTTATCCATCTATTTCTGCAGCGGGGATACACACCCCTTTATGGTGTGTCTGAGACCTTGGGGTTACATTTATCTAGCAGAGTGGTCTTGCTAGGCCTACTTTCAAGTATTAGTTTTCCTTGTAGGTAAATTTTTTTTTTAAGTCTAAATAGGATGGCTGCTGCAAGCATGATTCAGCCTCCCTCATTTCTTAATGATATAGGTGAAAACGATATACATTGGAAAGAATGGGTTAAGTTATTTGAATCTTATTTAATTGCTATTAGGGGTGAAAGGTTCACTGCATTACGTAAACAACATATTTATTACATAATTTGGGGGAATATGGTAGGAAAATGTAGGTGTCATTGCCTGAACCTGATAATGCTGGGCAAGAGGAACAAGATGCGTTGGATATCTACGGTACCACTCTGCTTAAGTTAGAAATTCATTTTGGTGACAAGGTAAATGTAATATTAGAACGACACAGGTTTTTTTGTAGGGTGCCAAGAGAAATAAGAATCTATAAGTAATTACAGTGCAGCTCTGAGGGGTTTGAGCAAGTTGTGCGATTTTGGTAGCCTCACAGATAAGTTAATCAGGGATCAGCTAGTACGTTGTAATAATAATGTGTGGATCCAAGAAAAACTATGAGACAAAAATCCTGCTCAGAGAGGCCATTGACATTGAACAATCAGTGAAACACAGGTAAGTGCATCAAAGAGATGAGGACTCCTACAAAAATGGTTGCCAATATTCAAGAAAGTGTAGTCGAAAGGGAAATTTGTAAGGCAAAGAGTAAAGAAGTGATTAGGGTAAATTTCCTCTAGGTGAAAGGAATCTTAAGTGTTTCAGATGTGGCAGCAGTAATCATCTGGCAAATAATTTACAATGTCCTGCAAGAAATGTAATATGTAAGAAATGTAATAGAAGGGGACATTTTGGGAGAGTTTGTAGAGGGGGAGAGTTAACCAATAGGGAAAATGCTGAGAAAGAGGATGGACAAGTTAAGAAAATTACTAGTGGATATTCTAATAAAAAGAAATATATTGTCCAAGTTAAAGATACTCAAGTGTGAAATCAATTATCATAAGTGTGAGGTATATCTCAACAATAACGCAGTGTCAATGTGTGCAGATTCTTGTTTGCCTTTCACTTTGTTGAATCATTCAGATTTTGCAAATATGAATTTAGGAGGAAAGGTATTACTAGTTAAACCTGACATTTCACCTAAAGGTTATACTAAGGAACCGATACCGCTTATCGGTATGCAGGAAATGCTTATTGAATTTAAAGGCAGATCTACTGTTGGAAAAATGTACATTGTAGAAACTTGTTAAATTTGTTCGGATGGCAACATCAGAAAGAGTTAGTTATCATTCTCGATCCGAATAAACAGGAGCAGGTTCTTTTATTGGAGGAAGCCACGGTTGGTGCAGAAATATGTGAAAAATTAATTCCCTAAATTTATTTCAGAGAAACTGGGATTACTTCATGATTTCCAACGTAAGAAAGTTAAGGGTAGAAGCCAGGCCTGTGGTACTTAAGTCTCGCCCTGTACCTCATTTGATGAAGGAACCGTTGGAGAAATAATTGAATAGGTTGTGTGGTACGGGTATCATTCAACCTATTGATTCTTCAGAATGGCTGGCTCTGATTGTTATTGCAGCAAAGGCAAATGGAGAAGGCATTCCTTTCTGTGTGGACTTGCTAGGCTTAACGAGAACATCTATCTGGGTTGAAATATACCCACTTCCACAAATAAATGAAATGCTTAGTACCATAGGTCAGGCTTATTATTTCAGTGTTAGTGACCTTTCTATGGCTTACCACCAAGTAGACTTCGAACCTTAATCTAGACCCCTAAAGGCGTTTATTAAACCGCCTGGGGCGTTCAACGTCCTGAGAATGCCTTTTGGTCGGGCATCGGCAGCAGCGTTGTTTTAGACAATAATACACCAAATCTTAAAGGGCGTATATAATACACTATGTTTTCTGGACGATATTTTGGTGTACGGACCTACAGTAGAATCCCATGACCAAACTCTCAGATTAGTTTTTAAGAAATGTATGGATGCTGGATTGACAGTGCAACAAAGTAAGTGTCATATTGGGGTCACAGTTGTGGATTATTTAGATCTCCCAATTTCAGAAGAGGGGTTCAGACCTAAAAACAGCTTACTGTGTGCAGTGAAGGAAGCTCCTTATCCTCAGAATAAAGATGTTCTCAAATCCGTTTTAGGGGGATTGGGATATATGGCAAAATATATTAAAAACTTCTCAAGTAAATGTAAGCGTTTACGTGAATTATTGAAAAACAGCAACGATTTTGTGTAAAGAGAAATACAAAAACATAATTGATTCAACTGCTTAATGTACGTTTGACCGTAGGAGAAAAACTATTCTCAGTACTGATGCTTCTAACAAAGGCCAAGGTGCCCCGCTCTCTCAGAAAGATGGAGGGAATGAAAGGATTTTAGCCTTCGCAGGCAGGTGCTAACAAAAGCAGAGTGTAACTACTCTGTTGTATTAAAGAGTCTCTGGTGTGTTTTTGGGCAGTGAAACACTTCAAATTTCATCTCTGATGTTTAGATTTCACTGTCCACACAGATCACAAATGCCTTATGTTTATGTTCTCTATCAAAGGAAGGGATTAAACATAGTACTCCTCCTACATCCAAATGGATATTAGGTCTTGTAAATTTCTGCTTCAAGGTTGAGTACGTTCCAGGAGGCGAAAATACTATTGCAGATTTTTTGTCTAGAGCCCCTTTACAAATAGAAACGCCAGAAGAAATGTTGGACAGTCACATTTTATCTATGCAGGTACCTGTGTTATCTGAAGTCAAATGGGAACAGAGCATGGAGAAAAACAAGACAATCAGTTTAGTCAAGGACCAGATTGTCAATGGCTGGCCTAATAAGTGTAGTGAGTTTAACCCCTTCCACGCTCATGACGAGCTGGGCTCGTCATGAGGTAGCCTCCTCGCACGCTCATGACGAGCCCAGCTCGTCATGTAAAGTGCGGTTTTAAAAAACTCAGCACAGGAGCGGAATAACGCTAGCGCGCATGTGGTTATGGAGGAGATTAGGGATTTCGGGAATTAAGATTTGAACTTTGTATCATAGAGGGTAAGATTTGCAGTAATAATAAACCTTTCCTACCTCCCGAGGATCTCCAGTCAGCAGTCCAGTCCTTAGTCATCTCACGAGTAGAATACAGTTTGGTGACCCTAGCAGGGCTTCCTAAATCTAGGTTAGCGCCGCTAAGTGCTACTCTGAATGCCTCGCCCAGACTCATCACAGGTGCTAGAAAGCATGATCTAATTACACCTGACGTAATCCAGCTTATTTGGCTTCCAATTGAAGCAAGGATCTGTTTCAAGATAGCCTGCCTGACACATAAAGCTCTACACTTCAATAGACCCATTTACCTGGAAAAAAAACTTGAGCTCTCCGGATCCAGGTGAAAATAAAGAAGCTCCAATACCCTACTACTGAAACCTCTGAAGTTCAACAAAGAAAGAACTTACAAGTGCACCTTCTCAGGGCTAGCTTCAAGAATCTGGAATTCCTTCCCAATGGAGATCAGAGCCAACCCCTCGACTGCTTCATTAAAAAAACAGGTCAATGGCTACTGTTGTAAGAACATCATCAGCAATAGCCTCTTTGTCTTTGTGCTGGATACTTCCCATTCGTGCTTGACAATCATTTTTACGTTATGGGTCGAAATATATGTTTGACAATTATTTTCACTTTGTGTTTGAAATATGTGCTGGACAATCTTTTTTACTTGAGGTTTAAATTGTATCTTGTCGCTCTTTGAAAGTAGTTTGATGCTGAAACTGCTTGGCCATCTAGGCTTCCTCAGCAATAACCTCTATGACTTTTGCCAGACACTTCCTCTCGCTCAATGAAGTTATGCTTGACAATTATTTTCACTTTACGTTTGAAATATGTGCTGGACAATCATTTTTACTTGGGATTTAAACTGTATGTCGTCGCTCTTTGGAAGTAGTTCGATTATGAAACTGTACGGCCCATCCAGTTGGGCTTCTACATGTTGTTCACTTGCTACCTCTTCCTCCCCTAGCACCCACATTTATTCTTATGCCTCAGATTCTTCTCATGCTGCTTTATTGTTATTTCCTCAGTTTTCTCTTTGTACAGCACTCTGATACCCATCTGGGTCTTGTTTGCGCTGTATAAAATTTTCAAATAATAAGATAATACCTCCAGAAGGTTTAAGGAAGAAAATTGTAGAATTGGTCCATGAGGGACACTTAGGCACAAGTATCTAAAAAGATAGACAGGATAAACTTCTGGTTCACCAGAATGAATTCTTTAGAGCAGTGTTTCCCAAACTGGGGTCCGTGGACCCCCAGGGGTCCTTGACACATTCCCAGGGGGTCCGTAGACAGCAGTTTTAAAAGCACAGCAAAGTTTCCTGTATAATTAGCAGCTTTTGAGCAACAATAAAAGTGTCAAGATAATGCCAGTGATTAATGTACCTGCTGGAGAGAGATGAGAGTTTTGATCAGTGGCAGCTTTGACTTAACTAATGTAGCACAGAGGGTTTATATGCCTACTGCAAAGAACCTGTAACATGCATTTTCAAAAGCAGTATTTTAGATGCATAGGTCTGTGGGTACTGCTTTTGTCACAGAGATTGTTTTGTTACAGAGAGACCTATAAACTTTCATCAAAGAGCTGCTTGCAAACTGATTGGTACCAGTTAGTTACTTATGTTTTTTCCCAGTCATTCATTAACCTGATGCTGTTAAAAGGCCTCGTACTGCGAAATAAAACCAACAATTTAAAAGTTAGTCACGAAGATGCAGCACCAACCTTCCCGTTAAATGTTTTCCTTTAATTCCTTCAATATAAAATACTAAGGGCCAGATGTATGACCCGTTTTTATATACGCAAACTTGTCCGCAAACCTATTGGGCCATGTACATAGCCTATTTCGCGAGTCGCAATTTTTTTGTGACTCGCTAAATAGGTTTTGCAACTTGCTATTTGGAAGGGGCATTCCCTTCCGAATAGCGAGTCTCAAAACCATGTACATATGTTATGCAACTGCAATTGCAGTTGCAAAATACCCGCTATTACCACCTACTTCAAGTAGATGGTAAATTCAAGTCCCCAGGGGACCCCCTTCCCTTTACAAATGCATGGAAAATTATTTTTTAAGGACAGGCAGTGGACCACTGCCTGCCCTTAAAAAATTAGACGAAAATGTTTCAATTTCTTTTTTTTTTTAAATGCATGTAAATGGGCTGCATTTTTTAAAAATGTTTTACTTAAAAGCAGTCCCAGACATGGTGGTCTGCTGAGCCCAGCAGGGCACCATCCCTGGGAGGGCTGTCATTCCCAATGGGCTCACAAATTGCGAGAGGCTCATTAATATTAATGAGCCTCGCAATTTGTGACCCCATTGGGAATCCCAAACAGTGTTAAACACACTGTTGTACATTTCATTTAGCGACTCGCAATTTGCCACTCGCAATGTGTTGCCAATTGCGAGGCGCTAAATGAAATGGTCGTATATCTGGCCCCAAAATCCTTAGTAATTTGAGTATTTATTTTGTGTGCATACGTGTTTTTGTTTTCGAATTACTGTTTTAATATTTGAAATTTAAAATCATACAAATTGCTTGGGGGTCCCCGGCTTCCAGTGGTGACTCAATGGGGGTCCTCAGGAGTAAAAAGTATGGGAACCACTGCTTTAGAGGGACAAATCGTTAAAGATTGTTACAGCTGTGCTAAAAGTGAGACAACTAAAATCACACTGAAGGCCCCTTTATCCCCGGTTGTGGTACCTCAGAAACCATGGAGTAAACTTGCCATGGACATCATTGGACCGATGGATAACATAGGAACTTATAAGAAACATATGTTGGTGTTAATTGATTATATCTCACATTGGGTCATGTATAGATCAGTGCGAACAGTGATATTGTCTTATAATTCCTAAAAGATGCGTTTAGCAAGGAAGGAATGCCTTCAACTATTGTCACTGACAATGGTGTCCAAATCACATCCCAACAGATAAAAGATTTTTTGCAAACCCTCAATACAAAACATGGGAAAACTGCTTTGTATTGCCGCAAAGCAAATGGTTTAGTTGAGAGAGCTAATCGGTTGATCAAAGAACATATTCAACTAGCACTCGTAAATGGTCAAGATGTGGAAACATCCTTAGATGATTGTTTTTGGGCATACCACACCTCACCCAATTTCTTCACAGGCATGTCTCTTTTCGTTTCCCTCAGAGGGAGAGAACCATGTACCAAAATGAACCCCCCATGGGTGGCAGGAGGTATGGATGTGAGCACCGATAGGGTTAAAACCAGAGAGAGTGTAGAACATCAGAGCCAATACAGGAAATGATATGATGGGAGGAATGGAGTAAGAAATCTCACATGGAAAGGGGGTAATTTGGTATAGGTTAAAGGAGCATTAAGGATCAGCAAAGCCACAGCAAATTCTATCCTCAATGTCGTGTGACCAAAGCTTACCGAAATGTAGTATTACTTGAGAATGATCAGTTATGGAGTAATATGTTGTTTTCCTTATGATGTAAGGGAGGTGTGTTGTAATTTACCTCTCTCTGTATCAACATACACTTTTATCCCATTTGGTTTGTCCCATTACCTGCTGTGTATATTATTTCCCAGTTGTACATTCCAATGGGAGTGGGAGCTTGCCATGGAATGTTGATCTAATGTCAGTTGAGGTGGAGTGTGGATGGCTGAATGAAGAAGACTCTGAATTTACCTCATCTTATTTTCATTTCAAGTACATGCTTTAAAAAAAATCTTTAAAACTGAAAAGCTGGGATCAGAGTTCTGTATCTGCTTTCAATAGTGTGGAAAAAAGGAACCAATGTCAGTGTGCAGGGGTGGTGCATATAAGCAGCTCTGAGTCGTCACTTCCAGAAGAGGGGTCAAGCCTCTACAGAGTCCAATAGCACCGCTTCCTGCATGCTAGTGATGTTACAGGAAGTTTTCCAGCATTGGCTTCTTTTTTTGTTAGGGGGGTCCAGATGGGGACCATACCCCTGTTTTATTTGTCCTGTGTTCCCCCAACCTCAGCACAGCTATTGAATGTGCCAGGCTGTGATACAGAAAAGGTAAACACCCTGCAACCAGTTCACTGCAAGCCTATGTTGTTTGTTTAAAATTCTTAAATCCAACATTGTGTCAGATTTAACATATTAAGCAAACGAAAGACACACACAATCTCTCTCTCTGTTTATGAGTAACCTACGTTTTGTAGGTGGCGTCATCTTTTTATTGGGTTGGTCAATGTGTGCCGCTTTCCATAAAATTCACTTTACTTCAAGAGATGCCACTGTTTTTCACAACCAGTCTGGTGTCAGAAAGGTTTCAAAATGTAATGTAAGGGATCTACCAGCAGAAGTATCCAACTATGCAACTAGTTAGAACTCAGACAACCGTGTCATCTTTCTGATGTTTGCAAGGTGGTACCATTATTTTAGTAATAGAAGCACCTGTTAATTACTTAAATAGAAAGGAATACATGTGGTATTAAGCAGTATGTAAAACTAAGTATTATTATTATTATTATTGTAAAACTTACAATGTGAAGAAAATCAAGTGGTGTGGCTGTGTGAAGATCCCAATTCAGTTTATCCAGAATAATTCTTTCCATCCGAAGTATTTCAGCAGGAGAACAACCACATTGACTGTCCTTGGCCAACACCTTCAGCACTGGAATTCGCTAGGAGAAATATGAACCAATTATCATGGCTGCCAAGCACAGCAGTTGATAAAGTCAGATATTTTAGGCAAATGAAATATATGTACACCTAATGAATAAACAAATATCATTTTGAGACTGCAAGGTTTTCAGACTAAAGAATGATAGAGCCGATGGGACAGCTTACGGAGTCCAGTGTTTGCCTCTATTATTTACAGTTTTCTGATGGTAACAAGTTTGAACCCAAGGAAGGCAGATTCAACCTTCTATTCGTCTCAGGTCAGCACATTGAGTGCCACTTCATTGGAAGAGTAATCTTCAAGAGAATACGGGAGCGGACACAGGGGAATACCATCTTAAGTCCATGCAATATGGCTTCAGGGAGCAGCTTCGTACAGTGCAGCAGCGCTTAAATCCCCATCTATTCCATAGCTAAGCACTGCCCATTGTGTCTAGTCTTTATGAAACTATCCTGTGTTTTCAATAAGGTAAATCGAACCAAACTCTGGTTGCTTTTCCTTGAACTGCGAACAGATGTAGCTCTAGTGCATATTAAATAGGTCCTACAGCAACACCTTTCAGCTAGGGTGCGATCTGGACCTATGGGGAGCTCTCAGAAACACTTAATTTACAGTACAAGGATGTATACCAGGGTTGGGTTCTTGCACATCTCCTATTTATATGTACATTAATAAACCTAAGCATCATTTGATCGCTTCTGGTTTACCTTCTGTTAACACTGTTCTTACTCCCGTCCTCATGCATGCAGAAAATGCAGTCCTACAGGCCCACACTACTAAACCCTTGCTGTGCTTAGAGTGCCTTCTCTCCGTTTATTTCTAACTTAGACTTAGCTACCAACTTCTCTAAGTTGCACAAAAAGGCAAGTGGCCCCAAACTACGGAGTCTCACTATAAACAACAGGCTTGAAAAAATACTCCATTTCCCTCATCCGGGGGGTTTATCACGATCCCTGGGTGGCAAACCGATTATACTACTACTGAACATTTATAAAACCCAGTGCATACAAACGGCTATATATGGGGTGGTTGTTTGGGGTTAAACCAACTGCTTTGCCCTGCAAGTGGAGAAAATTCAATGTTGAAGATAACTCCTCTCCCTACTCCATTCTACATCGTATTAAATCTGTCATGGGAAACTTGGCGTCCCCTATTTAGAAGATTTTGCTAAATTTGGCCCTATATATATATAGCTTTCAGTATGACTTATCCCCCATACTCTTTAATCACTTGATAATCAAGGACTGCCTTTCATGTGACAGAGGGATGTGCTAATTAACAAACAACCAACATTTGATCACTTCTTGTTTAGATGTACCTTCTGCTAACTCTGTTCCCAAGTATGTCCTCTTGTATGCAGACGTTGCAATCCTACTGGCGTGCACCGCTAAGGCCTTGCTGTTTTATTGGGTACCCTTATGTCTTAAGGGAAGGACACCCCAATACTTTGCGTGTGATTAAAATATCCAGGAAGCTTTCCAACAGCTGACGGAAGAGTCATCAACTAACCTACCCTAATGCTTAGACCCAAATATCCCTCTAGGTAATGACTAAAAACGCTTGCTATGTCGTTTTCTATCCTAGGGCACACGTTTCACCCTGAGAATGATTCATTTTCTGAAAGATCAATGTCAATTACTCATGACCTTCCAAGAACAGTTGTGATTAGGGTATTCCGCCGGCTTCGCAAGGTAGAACCTTGGGAGAGGGGTTGGCCTAACGGCTAAGGCGCTCGACCTCGGACCTGGGGAACTCGGTTCGAGTCTCGGTAACGACGCCAAAACCCCCTGTGATTCTGGGCAAATCACTTAATCTCCCCGTGCCTAAAAAATGAAAGTAACTGGTGCTATGTAAAGCGCTCTGATAACGGATTCGGTTCGGTTCAAGTTCGCGCTATATAAAACTCTCTCAAAAAAAAAAAAAAAAAAAGAACAAGCTACTAACCTTCAGTAACGCTTTTTCTGGTGGATACAGCATCTACCTGTGGATTCCTCACCTTGTGAATATCCCCTGCGTCAGCAACATTCGGAAAATCTTTTGTAGCTCTTCACGCCGAGGTGAACGACGTCACAGAAGCACGGCATCGCGCGCGGCTCCGCTGACGTCACCGACTCCATAATAGGCCTACGTCGGCGTGATGACATCAGCTCTGCCCTTTTTTCTGTGCCTTCAAGGCACACGGACGGACCAACAATAGTAGATATATACACAATGTACACAGTACCAAATAATCAAGGTAACACACACAGTGTGCAGTCAATGCTGGAAAGCAATTACAACAACACATTTCCTTTGATAATAAAATATATACATTAAAACAATGTCACTAATGCCGGTAAAAAAGAGTGGACAACGGGGAGGCGGGTGGGTCAGTGAGGAATCCACAGGCAGATACTGTATACACCAGAAAAAGCGTTACCGAAGGTAAGTAACTTGTTCTTCTGATGGATACATCTGCCAGTGGATTCCTCACCTTGTGAATAGATTCCCACAGCAGTCCCACTCTCGGAGGCGGGTGTCCACTCTTCCATACCAGAAAATCTTGGACGACAGAACGCGCAAAATGACCGTCCCTCCTCACCTCGGAATCTAAGCAGTAGTGCTTGGCGAAAGTGTGGAGGGAGGCCCAAGTCGCCGCTCTACAGATGTCCTCTACAGGCACACCTCTAGACAAAGCAGATGTAGCAGACCTTTCTCTAGTAGAATGAGCTCTCAAACCTTCAGGAGGTTCCTTACCCGCCAGAGAGTAGCATATCTTGATACACAAGACAATCCATCTTGACAGCGTGTGCTTGTGCACAGCCTTTCCTCTTCTGGCGCCAATAAAACCCACGAAGAGCTGGTCATCAATCCTGAACTCACTAGTTCTGTCGAGGTAGAAGCTCACCGCCCTCTTAGGGTTCAAGCGGTGAAGTCTCTCGTCCTCCTTAGAAGGGGGAGGATAGAAGGTAGGGAGGGTAATGGATTGCCACGATGGAAGGGAGTCGCCACCTTAGGCAGAAAAGCAGCCCTGGTCCTAAGTACCATTCTTTCAGCATGAATGGTCAAAAATGGGGGTTTTGAACTCAGAGCTTGAAGCTCACTTACCCTCCTTGCCGAGGTAATCGCCATCAGAAAGACTGTTTTAAAAGATCAAAGCCTCAAAGGACACTTGTGCAAAGGCTCAAACGGTGAACCCATTAAGAAAGTAAGCACAAGATTCAAGTCCTATCGTGGCACAATAAATGGGGTAGGAGGAAATTTATTAGTAAGGCCCTTTAAAAACCGTAAAACAATAGGAGAATTAAACAAGGATGGCTGATCCAGCAGACAGAGGAATGCCGACAAGGTCGATAGATAACCTTGGAGCGTAGCTACAGCCAACCCTTGCTGAGCCAAAGAAAGAGCAAACTGAAGAATGTGAGACAATCGAGCCTTCAAAGGGTCAATGGACTTCCCACACCATGAGCCAAATTTACACCACCTATAAGAGTAGATAGACTTGGTGGAATGACGCCTGGCTGATAAGATGACATCCACCACGTCATGTGGGAGAGAAAAAGAATTCAGGTTGCCCCGTTCAATCTCCAGGCATGAAGGTGTAAGGTATGGAGGTGTAGAACCTGCCCCTCCATCTGAGAGAAGAGGTCTGCCCTGAGAGGGAGACGGAGCGGCGGGCACGAGGAGAGGTGGAGAAGATCTGTGTACCACACCCTTCTTGGCCAATCCGGGGCGATCAATATGACTTGGGCCCGGTCTTGGCGAATCTTCCTCAGAACCCGAGGAATCAGAGGTATGGGAGGAAACGCGTAAAGGCATTTTGTGTCCCAACTCAACTGAAACGCATCCCCCAAAGCTCCCTTCATCGGATACTGGAGACTGCAGAATGACGGGCAGTGAGCATTCTCCTGAGTGGCAAACAGGTCTACCAGAGGAGTTCCCCACGTCCGAAAGACGAGACGAACCACCTCGGGATGAAGCCTCCACTCGTGGTCAGCCGAGAACTGCCGACTGAGACTGTCTGCACGTACGTTCAGAACTCCGGCCAGATGATTTGCCATCAGACAAATCTGGTGGTCCTGAACCCAGGACCAGAGACGCAGAGCCTCTCTGCAAAGTGAATGCGATCCCACTCCTCCCTGATTGTTGACATACCACATCACGGTCGTGTTGTCCGTCAGGACTTGAACCGACCGACCACGAAGGGAAGGGAGGAATGCCTTGAGCGCCAAACGTATCGCCCGTAACTATAGAAGGTTGATGTGAAGCAACCTTTCCTCTGGAGACCAAAGACCCTTGATCTCCAGGTCCCCCAGATGAGCACCCCAACCTAGAGTGGATGCATCCGTTATCACCGTGGCCACCGATGGAGGCAGATGGAAGGGCTTTCCTTGAGACAGATTGCCCTCCACTCTCCACCAAGACAGATCCGCTGCAGCTTCTCTGGAGATCCTCACAGACTCCCTGAGATCTCAGTTGTGCTGATACCACTGCCTGCGGAGGCACCACTGGAGTGCCCTCATGTGCCAGCGTGCATGGTTGACCAACAGAATGCAGGAATTCCATCAGACCGAGCAGACGAAGAACCTTCAGGACTGGAACGACCGTTCCATTGTAAAATAAAGGAATCATTTCCTGTATGTCGCGAAGCCTTTGAGGTGGAGGGAATGCCCGACACACAGTACTATCCAGTACCGCACCTATGAATAGGTTGCGCTGGGAAGGCACCAGGTGAGATTTGGGTACATTTATCGAAAAGCCTAATCTGTTCAACAACTGAGTTGTGACTTGCAGATGATGGAGCCCCTTCTCTGGAGATTCTGCTTTGATCAGCCAATCGTCCAGATAAGGGAATACTGGTATCCCTGACCTTCTGAGATGTGCTGCCACCACAGCCATCACCTTGGTCCTCGACCCTGGTTGAGCACGGTCGCTCCCTCCTGCCCTCGCTGACCCCTGCCCTGAGCTGCCTGGTATTGTTTACATCGCGCTGCTAAGCTTCCTGGACGCCTCTGTTAACTTGCTTTGTTGCCTGCATAGCGCTGCTGCCCTCGCTCAGCGCTAGAACGTGCCTGCCTGCTTGTGATAACTGTGCCTGCATTATTTGATTTTTTTAGAACTACCTTTGCTGTAACCTGCATTTGCTGACCATTTATCAGCGTTTTTCAGCCCTTACCTCTGCTCCTTCCTCAAACCGGGTCAAACCTTCCTCAAACCGGGTCAAAATCGCGCTATAGCCGCCATTTGCTTCTGTTGTTGTTGTTCTGCCCTGAGACCGCCCCCTCCACCACGCAACCGCCTCCCATCTTATCCTCCCTCCCACTTTGCTTGTAAGCTCACCCCTGTCCTCCATAGCGCTGTGACCACCTCGACCCTGGTTGAGCACGGTCGCTCCCTCCTGCCCTCGCTGACCCCTGCCCTGAGCTGCCTGGTATTGTTTACATCGCGCTGCTAAGCTTCCTGGACGCCTCTGTTAACTTGCTTTGTTGCCTGCATAGCGCTGCTGCCCTCGCTCAGCGCTAGAACGTGCCTGCCTGCTTGTGATAACTGTGCCTGCATTATTTGATTTTTTTAGAACTACCTTTGCTGTAACCTGCATTTGCTGACCATTTATCAGCGTTTTTCAGCCCTTACCTCTGCTCCTTCCTCAAACCGGGTCAAACCTTCCTCAAACCGGGTCAAAATCGCGCTATAGCCGCCATTTGCTTCTGTTGTTGTTGTTCTGCCCTGAGACCGCCCCCTCCACCACGCAACCGCCTCCCATCTTATCCTCCCTCGCCCCTCCCCCTCCACAACCTCTTATGACAGTTGCTCCCGCGCGCAGCGACCGCGCCCAATCCGCGCCGAAGGTGCGCCAAAGGTAAGCCCGTCTACGCCCGTCCGCGCCTGGACCGCGCCCAGCGCCAGACCCCCTGCCCCTCGCGCTACCCAGCCCTCCCGCATTACCTACGATGCCGCCACCCTCCTAGCCCTTAACCCCGGTCGCGCTCCCAACTGCGTCCAAGCCGCTCCTGGTCGCACCCATAGACCTTTCTCCTGCTACTCCTGCAAATTCATCGGCACCGACAACATCTCCGCTACAACCTCACCACAGATACCCGACCCCAACCACCTACATTGTATCCTTCTCAACACCCGATCAGTCCACAGGCACGCCATCGACCTATGGAACCTACTAGACACCATCTCTCCGGACATCGCCTTCCTTACGGAAACATGGATGAATGCTTCCTCAGCACCAGACATCACCATTGCCATCCCTGATGAATATAAGATCACACGCAAGGACCGCACCAGCCACACAGGAGGAGGAATCGCTATAGTCCATAAGAAATCTATCCGCATCTCAACCAGCTCTGACGCCAACCTCGCCAATTCCGAACACCTTCACTTCCAGATCCACATCGACCCCAAGACCACACTCAGAGGCACCCTCCTTTACAGGCCACCAGGACCCCGCGCAAAATTCAGTGAAGACATCACGGACTTCATCACTCCACACGCGCTCCCCTCCAAAGACTACATCCTTCTGGGAGACCTCAACTTTCACCTCGATAAGATCAACGACCGCAACACCGCCACCCTCGTGGACAACCTCACCAACCTCGGACTTAAACAACTGGTCACTTCCCCCACCCACATCGCAGGTCACACACTCGACCCCATCTTCACCTCCAGCAACCATGTCTCTTTCAGCCACACTACGGACCTCATCTGGACTGACCACAGATGCGTTCACTTCACCTACAACAAACCAAAACCCAGCATCCACCTCCAACCTACCTTGAAAAGGAACTGGAACAAAATCACCACGGACCAAATCTCCGCATCGCTCCTTCAACACACCCCAGCCCCCTCCTCCAACACTAACGAAGCCGCCGCTAATCTCACCCTATGGTTATCCAACACCGCTGACACCTTAGCACCTCTGAAAAAACGTCAGAACAAACCTGGCAGCAAGAAGGCCTCATGGTTCAACGATGATCTCAAGAAGTCCAAGAAACTCTGCCGCTCCCTTGAAAAGGCCTGGAAAAAAGACCCAACCACCAGCACCAAGGACGCCTTCAAAAACGCCACCCGCACTCACCACCAACTAATCCGAAAAGCCAAGAAAGCAGCATTCAAGGATCGACTCGACAACAACGCTCACAACAGCAAGGAACTTTTCAACATCGTCAAGGAATTTTCCAATCCCTCGGCCAACTCCAACGACATCACCCCCTCTCAAACCCTCTGCGACTCCCTAGCCTCTTTTTTCCACAACAAGATTGCAGACATCCACAACAGCTTTGACAACCAACCCGGAAACCAACCCACCATGCCGTCTGCTGTCCATCCTCCCCCCGTGAACACCCTTAACGACTGGAAGCCAATCTCCACTGAGGACACCATCCGCCTGATGAACTCCATCCACTCAGGATCCCCCACAGACCCATGTCCTCACCACATCTTCAACAAAGCAGACTCCGTAATAGCGCCGCACCTCCGAGACGTCATCAACTGCTCCTTCAACTCCGCTACCTTCCCTGAAGACTGGAAACACGCTGAACTCTCCGCCCTTCTGAAAAAACCAACAGCAGACCCCACCGAACTCAAAAATTACCGCCCCATCTCGCTTCTTCCATTCCCGGCCAAAGTCATCGAGAAAGCCGTCAACTGCCAACTCGCCGCCTTCCTCGAAGCCAACAAATCCCTCGACCCCTCACAATCTGGCTTCCGAGGAAAACATAGTACCGAGACCGCCCTCATCGCAGCAACAGATGACATTCGAACTCTACTGGACAATGGAGACACAGTCGCCCTCATCCTCCTCGACCTCTCTGCAGCATTCGATACAGTCTGCCACAGCACCCTTCTACAACGCCTCAATAACATCGGAATCCAAGGAAAAGCACTGGAATGGATCACCTCGTTCCTCACCGGTAGAACCCAGAGAGTCCGCCTTCCTCCATTCAAGTCCGAGGCCTCTGAAGTCATCTGCGGCGTACCTCAAGGATCCTCACTCAGTCCCACCCTTTTCAACGTATACATGAGCCCCCTCGCGGCCATCGCACGCCAACACAACCTCAACATCATCTCTTACGCGGACGACACTCAACTGATCCTTTCTCTCACCAATGACCCCGGCGCCGCCAAAGCTAACCTGCACAAAGGAATGAAAGAAGTCGCCGAATGGATGAAACAAAGCCGTCTGAAACTGAACTCAGACAAAACAGAAGTCCTCATCCTAGGCACATCCCCCTCTGCTTGGGACGACTCCTGGTGGCCGGAAGCCCTCGGAAAAGCACCCATCCCGACAGACCACGCACGGAACCTTGGCGTCATTCTGGACTCTTCACTCTCAATGAACAAACAAGTCAGCGCAGTATCCTCTTCCTGCTTCAACATTCTTCGCATGCTCAGAAAAACATTTCGCTGGATCCCCCCCGAAACTAGGAAAACAGTCACCCACGCCCTGGTCACGAGCCGACTGGACTACGGAAACACCCTCTACGCAGGTACCACCGCTAAACTCCAGAAGAAACTCCAACGAATCCAAAACGCCTCAGCCAGGCTCATACTAGACATCCCACGCAACGAACACATCTCTGGTCACCTTAAAGACCTCCACTGGCTACCCGTCAATAAGAGGATCACTTTCCGACTGCTCACCCACGCACACAAATCACTTTACGACATCGGACCAGACTGCCTCAACTCTCGACTGTCCTTCTACACCCCCTCCCGCCAACTACGCTCTTCCGACCAAGCCCTCGCCACTGTACCTCGCATCAACAAGACCACCATGGGAGGCAGATCCTTTTCATACCTGGCTGCTAAAACATGGAACTCACTCCCCGCTTACCTCCGCCTCACCCAGAACCACCTAGCGTTCAGAAAGCAGCTTAAAACGTGGATATTTGACAAATAATCCTCCTCCTCTTCCTAAGCGCCTTGAAACCCTCTGGGTATGTAGTGCGCTATACAAATTTTATGACTTGACTTGACTTGACTTGGTGAAGACTCGAGGCGCAGTAGTAAGACCAAACGGAAGGACCGCAAACTGGTAATGTTGCGAGCCCACCGTGAAACGGAGATACTTCCTGTGCGACTTCAGGATGGGGATGTGGAAATATGCATTCTGCAAGTCGATCGACACCATCCAGTCTTCTTCCAGCAGCGCTTGAAGAACCTGCGCAAGGGTGAGCATCTTGAACTTCTCCTGTTTCAGAAAAAGATTTAAGACCCTGAGGTCCAGAATCTGACAAAGTCGGCCATCCTTCTTGGGGATCAGGAAATACTGTGAGTAGCATCCCTGACCCCTTTCCTGATCCTGAACCACCTCTATTGCACCTTTTCTTAGTAACACCAGGACTTCCTTCTGCAAAAGTAGCAGGTGATCCTCTGTGCAGAACCCTTGGCAAGGAGGATAATTTGGGGGAAATTCCTGAAAGGGAAGAGCACACCCATTTTCCACGAGATTGAGAACCCAAAGGTCCGATGTAACCGATTCCCAATCCCATAGAAAATGAGTAAGCCGACCCCCTACAGGACCAGCATGATCCGGAATGGCGGATCTAGGACTGCTTTGCTGTGGTTGGTGGGGGGTGGGAAGAGGAAGAGGAGGAGGAGGAGGAAGCTTGACGGCCTCTTGAGCGGCCTCTGTTTCTACCCCTTTACGACTTTTACAGAGGATTCTGCTGCAGTTGTGGTTTCTTGTAGGCACGAAATGAAGATCTCCCAAATCATCTGTATGTTTTGCCCGATGTACCTCTGGTCTGAAGGGCCAAAGATCTAGCCGTTGCCCTACTGTCCTTGATCCATTCCAAGGCAGCATCCGCCTTCTTCCCAAACAGGCCAGAGCCATCAAATGGGAGGTCTATTAATGTTGCCTGTACATCAGGAGAAAATTCAGAGAACTTTAACCACGCAGCTCTTCTGGTAGCAACAGATGACCCCATGACCCTCGCCACAGAGTCAGCTGTATCCAAGCCACTCTTGATCACCTGGCGAGCAGCAGCCTGAGTATCCGCAAGAACTTCATTGAAATTCTGTCTATCCTTTTCCGGTATTTTTTGTGCCAACTGTTTAGCAGAGTCCATCAAAGCATGTATATATCGTCCTAAAAGGCACGTTGCATTTGTGGACTTGAGAGCCATGCTAGCTGATGAAAATACCTTTTTAGCTGATTGGTCCAGCTTTTTAGACTCCTTGTCAGCAGGTACCTGCGGAAAAGCCCCAGTTGTAGTCTTGGAACAGGCTGCTTGAACAACCAAACTGTCTGGAGATGGATGAGTCGAGAGAAAGTCAGGATCTCCAGGAGCCACCCTATATCTTCTAGCAACAGCTCGCGAAACAGCAGGCGATGAAAAGGGCTTTTTTCACACCTCTAAAACAGGCTCTGTAATTGCCTCATTAAAAGGCAACATAGGTTCCACCACTAAAGAGGGAGAATGTAATGCCTCTGTCAAGATGTTCGACTTGAACTCAGCAGTGGTCAGATTTAGATCCAAAAGCTCAGCCGCCTTCCTGATTACTGTGTGATATGGCACTACATCCCTCGAAGGGACGTCAGGAGCGGAGAGAATTTCCCACTCTGGAGACAATTCCAGACCACTGGCCTCTAAGTTCTTCAAAGAGAACGTCAGAATTCTGCAGCTCACCTTCTTCAATGTCCTGCGCTCTATACCTACGCTCCTCCAAAAGCCTCTGAGCCTCCCGCCTAGACCTCATCTTCGGGGTCGGCGTTGACGGAGCCACAACCGACTCCGACAGAGCAGGTGGCGCAGTATGAAGTGCACGAGGTCGGACCGGAGCCGGCGAAGATGGAACCGGCGTCGAATACCTCAGCGCTGGAGTCGGCATAAAAGGCATAAATGGTGCCGGAGCATATGCCTGAGGCACACCGCGGTTAAAGGCCATCGGACCCATGGGACCAGCCGGTGCTCCAGAGGGGTACATGGCTCTCGAGAAGACTCCATACATGGCATTTAGGTAATGCGTAGGGTCTTGACCTGGGCCTGGAAATGCGGGGTATTGACCCCCAGGCTGCTCCTGCTGAGGCACAGGAACTGCATCAGCCAAGTCCTCTTGCTGATTCTCCGGAGTTGCAGACCCTTCCGGCAAAGGAGCCTCTTCGTCCTCTCGAGTTGGAGATCGAGACGGCGCCGGAGACGGATTTGATGCCGGAGACGGAGAATGCTCCGGAGACTCCACAGGCGAAGCCTCACCTTCCGGATCAACAGGTGAAGGAGATATATCATCCTTCCGACGCCTCCTACCTGGAGACTTCGACTTCATGTCCGAATCCTTCTCGGAATGACGTCGAGAACCATGCTTCCTCTCCTTATGCTTCTTCCTTGATCTTGAAGCATGACCCGAAGACAAACTCGGAGGCGACCTCGAGCGGGACCTCGAACGCGACCTCGACCGCCTCGAGCGTGACTTCGAGCTCTTCCTGTCTTTTTTACCTTTCATCTTTGCAACCAGAAGCTTCGCTTCTCTTTCTCTAAGGGCCCTGGGGTTAATTTTTCTTGCAACATAGACACCCTTGGACATCATGGTCTGAAGAAAGGCACCGTACGCAGTCCTCATGCGGATCCGTGATAGACATCATCTTTCCGCATTCTCCTAACGGCCTTAATCCGGTCTTCTTCGAGGACATCACGACAGGAGACAAAGAAACATGAAAGCACTAAAAGTAACAAACAGTAACATAGTTACCCAGTAGCTACTGAGGATCCCTAGAAAAAACGGAAAAAAGGGAACTGATGTTATCACGCCGATGTAGGCCTATTATGGAGTCGGTGACGTCAGCGGAGCTGCGCGCGATGCCGTGATTCTGTGACGTCATCCACGTCGGCGTGAAGAGCTACGAAAGATTTTCCGAATGTTGCTGACGCAGGGGATATTCACAAGGTGAGGAATCCACTGGCAAATGTATCCATCAGAAATTCTGTTCTCATTGGTATCACCTTGTCACACGAGATAGTCTGAAAGGAACTGAAAAATAGGCTCTGTGGTCTTAAGTGGTAATTGTTGGCTGAGGTGTGAGAGGTTCAGGAAATTACCAAGCATTTTCCTAAACCACTCAGAGCTCATTGTATTCCAAAAGGCAAAAGAGGGATATGGTAATGTCTGGCACACACAATATAAGTAATAATCTCTAGTGTCTCCAAAGCACTGACAGGTAGAGTGTGCATTCTTCCAATCAAGTGAAAAAGTAAGTCATTTTGGAACCTACATGGTATTACATCATTTAATGAGGTTATTAAATTAATTGTTTAAACCCATTTGCTTAGTGCCCTTATTACAGCACTATTCTAAAGGCAGATACTTCATTTGGTATCAGCAAAGTAAGCAAAATTAATTTCTTGTCCTCGCTCTGTTTGTGATACCTCCTCTATGGCTTCTAATAGCAGCAAACGTTATGAATGTATCTGAATGGCCTCTTGTTTAACAAGATGATGTATCCTTAAAAAGCTGCAACAAACACAAATTCGTCTATTATTACTATTCACTATCCTTGAAGTTTCTCAGCTGCTTCTAAGCCAGGGTGCAGTAGTGAATGAGGGTGTGGCGGTGTCCACAATTAAGCGTCTGTTGAGATAGCTGGTACCTCTTCCAGAGCCACCTCTTCCTCTTAAATGGGGTCTCCTCTTCGCCTTCATTGTTTAAAGATCTGAACTGTATGCCATGCGTAACTAGTGGCTAGATGTAGCCCTGTGCCTAATATAGAAAGAACATTTTAGGTAGCAGAGGATGGCAGTTGGCATGAGCCTACCTACATTCTTGGTTGAGGACAAGCTATTAAGGCTCCAATTTAGTGTGCCATTAAAGTCTCTTTTTTATTCTTTCTGGGATATCTTTAACCCATTTGTCAAGAATGTTCCTTCAAAAAGCATGTTCTGAATGTGCACGTGTATCTGATTAAAATCATGATACCATGGCCAAGTACAGCTTATCAAGATCAATCTAGCGGCCATCTGCCTTGCCAATGTCTGAGCGGGGTTGGTACAGACACTTGTTGATAAAGGTGTTCGTAATATTTGTTGCAGTTCTACAGAAAATACCCAATGAGAGAATCCATTTAATTTAATTGGCTTTGCTCAAAGTTTCAGTTAGCGTTTTTGGAGTGGAAATTCTACATAAAACTGAATGCCTACAGTTTTGGAAGTTATCCTCAGTTTCAGAAGTCTAAATACTTTCATGAATAAAGTGTTGGAAGTCAACAATTTCCTGGACAACTCGATAGATAAACAAGGAGCCCGGTAAACTCACTTTGGATTTCATGTCAGTTCTTAGTAAAAAAAAAAATGAAAGACAGAGCACGTGGGGAAATGCAGGAAGGTCTGCCAGTTTGGAGACTAATTGTGTATGCCGATCCTTCAAGATGTCCAGGCTCATACTTTTCTAGTTTTTTGGCTTTTGGCACGCAAGAAACCATTCAAAAATTGCTTAACTGAAGCATTGGCAGTAGTTAAATGTTGCAGAGCTGCAGTGGAAATAGCATTAGACACAAATGAGACTGTAGAAGTGTCCGACATGTGTATTTTCATCAATGTGTTAACCAGTCTTTGGAAAAGCATCTTTGCCTGTTTAACATGAATTACCATGGGTTGGTATATGTTAAAAGGTGGACGTTCTGCAGTGCCACTATTCAACAAGTTACTTAACCTTTAGAATACTCTTTTTAGTGGGTAATCTATGTGACTGTAGATTCCTCACCTTATAACATCCCCCAGGCATCAGGCTGGACCATTTTTTAGCAGTGCTCCCCCACACGGCTAGATGGCGTTGCCTTCACTCCATCCCGCCCAATGACAGAGCAAAGCCACATATAAGCACAACCCATGGGAGCTGACGATAGTTTCTTATCTTTGCCTTTTCTACACCATCCGACACAGAACGAAAAATTGTAGATAATAAATCTTGGGGCGTTTTTAGATATTAAAAATATACCACTCCACAGAACAGGATGGTGGGAATGAAGTGAGGAATCTGCAGTTAGATAAAGTACCCACCAGAAGGAAAATGTTCAAATGTAACTTACCCTGTACGCATCTGTTTATGGCATATAGTGGTGTAGATTTACATGCTGTGCATACTACTGCCATATAGTATTTGTTCTGGATGTGTGCAAGTTGTTTTTCTTCTAAGAAGTCTTTTGAGTCACAAAATGAGAGTGACTACTCCTCTTGGTGACAATGCACATGGGCATGGACTCCACATTGTTAAATTGTTTTCCCGCGGGGAGGATGGAGTGTGAAATGGAGTGATAAGAAAAGAGATGTTCATGCATAAGAGGAAAAACAATATTAGGAGAAAACTGCTATGGCCGCAGGAGTCTGGAGAGGAGGGTGGGTGTGTCTGAATCTACAGTACGACATGCCATAAACAGATGCTTACAGGGTAAGTGACATTATCCGTTCGAGGTATGTGTTACTATAGATACACATGCTCTGCACAGGCTGTAAAGCAGTCCTCCCCAATAACGGTGGCCAAGCTGTGGGTGTTGCAGTTGTTTGGAAAATTGTATGTAGCACTGCCTGGCCCATGTTAGCTTGTTGGCTTTCTAGAACATCCACACATGAGTGTTTAGTGAAAGTGTGTGGTGTAGACCAGGTAGATGTTTTACATATGTCAGCTACTGGAATATTCCCCAAGGAAGCTATAGATGCTCCTTTCTTTTGAGTAGTGTGTGCGCTCTAGGAGGAGCAGGTAACGTTCTTTTAGCTTTAGTATAACATGTTTGAATTCAGTTAACTATCCATCTGACAATGCCCAATTTGGATATAGCCGTTTCTTTATCAGCTAGGGAAAAAGCAACATAGAGTTGTTAAGGCTTTCTAAACGTTTTTGTCCTATCAATGTACTACATGAGGGCTCCTATGACATACAAAGTATTGAAGCCCGCTAGGCAACAGAGTCTAGTTGAGGAAAAAACACAGGTAGACCAACTGATTGAGATGGAGATGAGCACTACCTTTGAAAGGAATTTGTGGTTGGTGTGGAGGACAACCCTGTCTCTGTGGAGTTGGAAGAAAGATTCTTCCAAGGTTAATGCCTGCGGCTCACTAACAGGCCTGAGCGAGGTAACAGCAATTACAAACGCGACCTTTCAAGAGAGAAATTGAAGGCGGTAGGGGTCCCATCAGTCGTATGAGGACAGTGTAAGATTAAATGAGGGTGCAGGTGGGACCCATGATATAATCATTCTTCTAGGACCTTGAGCTATTGCGGCTCAATATTATCATATAGAAATGAAGGCTAGGCCAGAGATCTGTAAATGAAGCAAGTTACAGACAATGTTTTGTATTGTAGCCTTTAAAGGGTCAATTTGTTTAGAGTGACAACAGCAGACAGTCCTCTACCATTTGGCTTTGTAGTATGCCAAAGTGGTAGGTCTGCAGATTTCCCTACGAATGTTCATGCACTCAGGGGCAACATTTAGGTATCCAAATTCTCTGACTTCAGGTGCCAAATCACTAGCTTGAGGCACCTGGGTGCCTGATTTCGCCAGGATTCTGCATGAGAAGGTCCTGACTGTTTGGTAGCTTCTCGTGGGGAACTAGAGAAAAGTGGAGGAGAGTTGTGAACCAAGGCTGTAGAGCCCAAGTGGGAGCTACCAAGATGAGCAGGAGAGGGGTTTGCCTGAGCTTCTGAATCACAAATGGAAGAAGAGTGAGAGGAGGAAAAGGATAGGCAAATGTCCCTGACCAATTCATCCATAGTGAAATGCCGCTGGACTGTGGGTGTGGGTACCTGAAGGCAAAATGTGGGCATTTGGCATTGACCGTGGTTGCAAACAAATCTTTTTGAGGGAATCCTCATTTGCGAGAGTAACAATGGAAGACTTGTGGGTGGAGTTCCCACTCATGGACTTGTTGCTGCATCCTGCCGAGGTCAGCAAGATTGTTGTCCACCCCTGTAAGGCAATCCGCTAACAGGTGAATTTTGTAACTAAGAGTCCAACGGCAAATGCTTTGAGACAGCTGAAAGTTGTGGAAAGCGTGTTCCCCCTGTTTCTGTAGCTAATACATGGCTGTCACATTATTCATCCGGACTAGGACAACCTTGTCTATAACCTGAGGTAGGAAAGTTTGCAATGCTAGGTAAACAGCTAGAAGCTTCAGGTAGTTCATGTGGAGCCCCGGTATTTGATCTCCCACAGGTAGTAACAAAGGTGTACAGAACAAGGTCGAGGAAAAGCCGTCCCATCATCTTTGACCACTTCCCACTCCTCAATGTCGATTCCTTACGTACCTTAACTACAAGGGTTAAATCTGGCTCCCCTAGGGACTGCTGTCCCCCATATATCCAAAAAGAAATTCTTCTGGCTATTACTGCCCCTTTTTTGACCCTTCTCAATGCCTCCCTCTTACAGGGCGTGGTCCCCAAAGCTTTCAAAGAGGCAGTGATCGTACCTCTTTTTAAAAAATCAGGTGCAGATTCCTCTGTCCTCTCGAATTACAGGCCAATCTCTCTCCTTCCTTATTTGGCCAAAATTCTTGAAGCCCATGTTACCAGCCTTATCTCCAACTTTATTGAATACTCTAACCATTTGGATCCCCATCAGGCTAGGTTCCGGCTTGCCAATTCCACCGAGGCTGTCATAACAACTGTCATGGATTCTCTCCGTGCCAACGTAGACAAAGCAATTCCTCAGGCTCTGGTCTTATTAGACCTGTTTGCGGCGTTCGACACGGTCGACCATGCCATCCTGCTCGACCGTGTCGCACAAGCTGGCATCCGGAACTCAGCATACAGCTGGATTAGCTCTTTCCTCAGCGACCGCACTCAAGCGGTCCGCTTGGCCCCTTTCATTGCCCCTAAACTCCCAATTACTTGTGGGGTCCCCCAGGGCTCTTCTTTGTCCCCTCTTCTGTTTAACCTATACCTAGTTCCTCTGATCCAATCCTTGAGGAAATTTAAGGCCGTCACATTTAATTATGCGGACGACCTGCAGCTCATCTTCACTGTAGATAGCTCTTCCGACTATCAGGGAATTTCAAGAGACCATGCTACATATCTGTCGCTGGATGGACTCGAATCATTTAAAACTGAATCCGGGCAAGACAGAAATTATCCTTAATGGTAAAAGCCAAATATACTGGGGCCCACATTATTGGCCCCCTGAACTGGGTCTCCCACCCACTCCCTCCGCATAAGTGAAGAGCCTGGGAGTAATCATCGACAGTGAGCTGTCACTGAAGGCCCAGGTGGGATCGGTGGGATCTTCCTGCTTTTATCAACTCCGCAGAATAAGGAAAATTAGTCGGATGCTGACCCAGCCGGCCCTGATCCAGGTGGTGATAGCACTTGTACTGTCCCATCTGGATTATGCCAATACCATCTATCTGGGCCTCCCTCTTCATCTGGGCAAACGTCTTCAACTGGTTCAGAACCAGGCAGCCAGACTGATCTTCCGACAGCCTGTATGGTATTCAAATCCCTCCATGTCCGTAGCCCTCAGTTCATCAACATTCTCCTCCCCAGGTATATCCCCTCTCGCAACCTTCGGTCTGCCAATCTTCATCTTCTGGTCACACCAACTTTCAAACTGCAATGCCAGGGCGGACGCAGGTTCGCCACTCTTGCATCCAGACTCTAGAATTCCCTCCCTCTGGGGATGCGTTCCTGTACCGATCTCCTGGCATTTAGGAAACAGCTTAAAACCTGGCTCTTCTCATCGGTTTAAGCACTCTACCCCTCCATTAGTATTTTCCGTCAGTTAGCGCCATGAAGCCCCAGGGTGTACGTGCGCTTTATAAGAAACTGTTAACATAACGTAACAGGTTGTTGGTGTTCCACCTCTGCAGAGAGTGTTGAGTGGGGCAGAAGATCAACACCAGATCGTCCCAATGACACTCTGTGTAACACCACTGTAGAGCTAAACATTCCTGCAACAGACGCAAATGTAGGCTTGCATGAGGTACGATAGCTATGCAGGAAGCCATCATGCCTATGAAGCACATGACTGTCCTGACTAAGCGGCTGATCTGGTTGAAACAAGGGTATTTGTTTTTGGAAAGACTGAATCCTTGTACTATTGGGATAGGCTAGGCCTATGTGTGTGTTGAAAATAGCTCCTAGGTAAGGCTGGATCTGTAGGGGTTGGAGGTGGGATTTTCTGACATATATGGTAAACCCCAGGTGATTAAGCAGATCTACTGTGATGTGCCTGTGGTTTTGAAACTGTTGAAGAGTGGCAGCTTTGATAAGCCAATAGGCCAGATACTGGAATAAATGGACGCCCTGTCTAGGCAGGTAAGCATGTACTGCTGCAAGGCACTTGTACCCAAGGTGCAGTAGTCACCCCAAAGGGGAGGACTTTGAATTGGTAGTGCCTTCTGCCTACCACAAACCTGAGATATTGGATATGTGCCGGATGTATTAAAATGTGGAAATAGATCTTCTTTAGGTCTAGCGCAGCCATGAAGTCACCTAGCTGAAGAAGCAGAAGGGCCTCCTGAAGGGTTGTACACAAGAAGGGTATGGAGTTCCACTGAGTCCAAGTGAAGGAGCAGGGAGATACTAAAGGTGGGGGTGAGCCATGAGTAGCCCCACACTGAAGAGAAAGGAAGGGGAATTCCCATTTTCGGAACTAGGGCTCTCACACACCTAGCAAGCTAGGTGTCTTGCTTCATCATATGAGCCTGCCCCTCGTCAGATCGGCACTGCAATACCTGACGGGCACCCAGTACGGGGCTCTTTGGCCGGGATTTTTTGTTCCTGCCGTTGAGTGCGGTGAGGGGCCTAGTGTGTGTAGATGTGGGGGGGGCTGCCCGTCAAGAAGAGAGCACTTTTTAAACTTCTTATCCTGGTGTTTAAGGCAAGGCAAGGCAAGGCCTGGGCCCGGTATACTTAAGAAAGAAGGTAAGAGCGTATGGGCCAGGGAGTCAACTGAGATCCAGTAATCAAAATCTTTTAGTTCCGTGCAAAATTAATAAATCTAGAATGGGAGGGCGTGCTTTTTCGTATCTTGCCCCCTTCCATTGTAACAGACTACCGGAAGCAATTTGTGGCTGTACTTCTTTGGGCCACTTTAAGAAGAGTCTAAAGACCTGGCTGTTCTAGGGGCCCAGGCTGGTCGAGGGTCCTGCTTTTTCTACACTGCCGGGCGCCGAGAGATCCCCCTGGGGATGATTCGCTGCGCCATATAAATGTTAAATAAATAAAAATAAAATAAATAAAGTGAGTTAAAACAGGTCAGTTAGTCCTAGCAGTAATTTATTCAAAAGGTAAACTGCCTGATTAAAAGTATAGAGTGGCAGAAGAACCGGTGTTGATACGGTAAGCTGTTAGTCTTTTTTTGCCTGTAATAGATTTTAGCCCCCTCAATGCATGTTGTTGATTGTACTTTTACCGCACACAGTTTATGCCACGGTCACGGTGTATTGAGCAGATATTGGTCAGTAATCCGATACGGAATTCAGACGGCTTCTTTTCAACTTTCGGCATGCAAAGCTACATGGGATTTTGAAGGGTTCTTGTTTTTTTCTCTCCACTGCATGGCATCACATCTTTGAAGTGTCTTCAGATTGCTCACGACACTTACGATATTCTAGGGCATCTCAAGCTTTTTATTTACGGAGTTCCAACTCGCAGCACGTTTTTTAACAGCGCGCTTACAGGAATGTTGCACTGCACTCAGGCAGGTATTCATGGGCACTTCTCAGGATTTCTTTTTCTGCACCACCTCGCCACATCATGTATATCATTAGAAATGTGATCAGTTTTGGGACGATATAGAGTCCAAACTCTTGTTCTTTTGCTTTGTAGAACTTACATCAGGACCCCTGATGAAGGGTTGTGATATCGACCCGAAATGCATTGGGTTGTGAATTCAACATGATTTAACGTTTATGGAACCAATTTATCATTATTTGCTATGATTAAGGACTGAAGATCAAGAATAAATACTTCATGAAAGCATTGAAGATTCACCATTACTGAGCAGGATTTATTGAGTGTATAACATTTGATTTAAACCGGAGGAAAGCAACTCATTGTTGCTGAAGTTGTGCTCCCGCCAGGGAGAAGGTGCTTCTCTCACAGTCTTCTATACAGTACTGCATCGGGTGTCCAGGGACCAGACACCAAGCGTGGATGCACACAATATCACGATAGAACTTGATTGAACCAGAGAAAATCCTATCGAGCTAAGAGTGCGCACAGGCAACATTGTTTCCTTCTTGAAATAACAACTGACTAAGTCGGTGGAGCAGCAGCTGCTGAGGCCGGGCAAAGATGTGGTCCAAATGAGGCTGGATGACAAGTTTTTTTGTGGAGTCCAGCTGTTGCTGAAGTCAACAGAGGATGGGCTGGACTGTCGTGCAGGAATTTGGTTTTAAGAATTTCAGCTCCAAAGGGTTTTTCATTTTGGTGTTGGTGGTCTGCAAGTGCCTATGGCCAGTGGAAGGAAACTGGCCATAGGCAATCAGGTTCCCAGGAGCTGTGCTCTTTCCCAAAACGGTACCTTGTACCTTTAATTGGCACCTCTCTGGCCATATGTCTGTGAGTTTGTCCTTCTGATCTCCACAGCACCATAATGGCTTTACTGAAAACTGGGACATTTGGTATCAAACTTCTCAGCACATTAAACACACACTGATGGCAGTGTGGGATTTAATGAAAAATGCACTCAGAGGGCATCTTAGAAATGCCCCTTGAAAAATGACCAGCCTCTGGTGGGTTCCCTGACTGGTACACACCAGCCTGCTACCACGAGAGATGTTTCTGGACCCCTGAGGTGGGAGCCTTTGCTCCTGAGCCCAGAAACAAAGCTTCTCCTGGGCAGAGACGGTCACAACAACCCCAGGCCAGGAAGACCAATCTGTGGCAGAGGAGCTTCTACGACCTTGCTGTTTTTGTAATGCGACCCACAGCCTCTCCTGGTATCAGGAGCAGGGCCCCTTCCAGTCTCTACTACTTTGAGGAGATAAAAATTAGCACAGCCCAGAAGGTGTGACCACTCACCCCTTGCCAATCTCACCCCTCAGGGGAGGCGAGGCGAAGCCCATTCTTCAGTGCCTGCCATCTTGCAGATGGAAGGCCCTCTCTAATCAGGTTTAGGGATTGTGCCCACTCCCCCACGTGGGGTGAGCACACCAAGGGTGTAGTCACCCTAAGGTCAGTAGCCCATTGGCTATTGACCTTGAGACCTCCTAAAACACCCCCTAAATACAGTATTTAGGGGACAGATTCCAGCAACCTAAGAAGGACGTCCAGCAGAGGAGACTGCAGAGAGGAACTGACTTGGCCCCAGCCCTACCGGCCCGTCTGCAGTTACAAGAGATCCTGTGCTAAAAGTCACCTAGTTCTGCAACCAGTGACCTCCAGAACCCTGGGAGGATCGAATGACTTAAAAAAAAAAAATGCCATTTGCCAAGTGAAGCTTGAAGAATAAGGATACAAGGTGGGAGTCATCACAAGTAAACACGAAGACTTTTGAAGCGCTCAACGAACTGAACAATACTTAATGTCATAACGCTTACAGGCATTGTTTGAATCACCGACTGGTGTAATTGTTTGAATTAATCGTTAGATTTGAATTGATTGTCGTCATGTTTAAGTTTTTGAATTGTCCAGTTTTTTATGTGTTTATTAACATTTATTCATGAGGAATGTATAAATGAATGAAATGTGTATTCTTTTCATGCTTTAAAAAATATGAAAGGATGTTTGAAATTAAGTTGATTCAATACAACTGTGAAAGTAAAATGCAATGACGTGATGTGTTGTATTTCCAAATCTGCATGAGTAACTAGCAGTTTGAAAACTGGTGGCAAATATTGCAAGGGTCATAACGGCACCATTACTGCACGCACTTGTTAAACAGTCCCAGTGGATTTCTCAAGTGAGCCACGATTCTAGGCATGCTGGTACTTATAGTTTAATAATCTTCTAGCACAAATTTCTCCCAAAAGGAATCTGCACACAAGCAAAGTTATTTTTTCAGGGAATTCCTAAGGTTTTTTAAATGCTACTTTCTAACTATAATGTCCCTGAAACCTATGTTTTTTTCAGTTAATCTCCAAGGGTTTTCACATGCTAATTTCCAACTATAACGTCCCTGAAACCTATGGTTTTTTCATTGAATTTCTAAGGTTTTTTAAATGCTAATTTTTAACTATGCCTACATAGGTAGGACATATGCAGAAAGAGCAAGAAAGGCGCCAAAAGAAGCAAGAGAAATGCAGAAAGAGGCAATAGAAGTTCAGAAAGACGAAGAAAGGTGCAGAAAGAAGCAACAGTTATGCAAAAAAAACAACAGAGGTTCACAAAGAGGCCTTGTTGCAAATTCATCCTGTGCCCCCATGTTTTTGCTGACTGATACGGGGGTTAACTGACTCGGACTAAACAGGCCCGGAGCCAATGCTATGCTAAAAGACACTAAATTCAGTGAAAACACCTACATACACTAGGGTACACTATGGGTAGGGATACCCCTGTGATTCGCATGACCTCCCCTGTAAGACCCTAGTACATAATAGAGCAGGGGGATTAAAACTACCTCTAAGTCAGAGGTGCAGAAAGAAGCAAGAGCAGTGCAGAAAGAACCAACAGAGGTGCAGAAAGAGGCAAGTGGGGTACTGAAAGAGGCAAGAAAAGTGAGGAAAGAAGCAAAAGAGGTGCGGGAAGAGAACTGTAGAAAATGGCAAGAGAGGCGTAGGAAGAGGCAGGAGAGGTGCACAAAGAGGCAAAAGTGGTACAGAAAGAAGCAAGAGGGGTGCACAAAGAAGCTAGAGCAGTGCTGAAAGAACAGAGTTACAAAAAGAGGCAAGAGAGGTGCGGGAAGAGGGCGCAGAAAGAAGTAAGAGGGGTGCAGAAAGAGGCAAGCGGGGGGCAGAAAGAAGCAAGTGAAGTGCAAAAAATGCAACTGAAGTGCAGAAACAAACAAGAGAAGCGCATAAAGAAATGACAGAGGTGCAAAAAGAAGCAAGAGGGGTGCAGAAAGAGGTAGGAGAAACACACATTTGCAAGAGAAGTACAGAAAGAGGCAGGAGGGGTGCAGAAAGAAGGAAGAGAAGTGCAGAAAGAAGCAAGAGGTACAGAAAGAAGCAAGAGAGGTGCAAAACAGACAGGAAAGGTGCAGAAAGAGCGAACAAGGGTGCAAAGAGGCAATAGAGGTGCAGAAAGAGGGAATAGGGATGCAGAAAGAGGCAAAAGGGGTGCAGAAAGATGAAACTGAGGTGCAGAAAGATGCAAGAGAAATGCAGAAACAAGCAAGAGAGGTGCAGGAAGAGGCAAGAGAATTGCTGAAAGAGCAACAGAGGTATAGAACGAAGAGAAGTGCAGAAAGAGGCAAGTAAGGTGCAGAAAGAAGCAAGAGCAGTGCAGAAAGAACCATCAGAGGTGCAAAGAGAGGCAAGAGGGGTGCAGCAAAAGTAGGAGAGGTGCACAGAGGCAAGACGAGTACAGAAAGAGGCAGGAGGAGTGCAGAAAGAAGAAAGAAAAGTACAGAAAGATGCAACAGAGGTGCTTAAAGAGGCGTGAAGGGTGCAGGAAGAGCAAGAGAAGTACAGAAAGGTGCAACAGAGGTACAGAAAGGAGCAACAGAGGTGCAGAAAGAGGCAAGAGAGGTGCAGAACAAGGCAGGAAGGGTGCAGAAAGAGGGAACAAGGATGCAAAAAGAGGCAAGAGAGGTGCAGAACCAGGCAGGAAAGGTGCGGAAAGGGGGCGGAGCTTGCCGGGAGCGATGGCGGACGCCTGAAGTGAGAGCTCCACGCCGTCACTTCTCATAATCCTGCATTAATCCTATTTTTGCCGAACGCCGAGGGCAGCGATGCTGTTGCCAAGCCCCCGGGACTGCCTGACTGTTGGAGCGGAGCCGCGGCACAGCTCCGAGCCGCCAAAGAGGAGATCGTGCTCCGGCGTGAACTGCGGCGGACTGGGCAGTCAAGCTGGGGCCTGGCCTGGCATCCACCCTGGAGAGTGTCACCCGACGTGCGGCCTGCCAGCCGGCCGGTGCCGCAGGGGGTCCTAACCTCCGGCTGAGACCGGGAGAAAGAAGCGGAGCGGAGTGAGTGCTGTTCACCCTCCCCCCCCCAAGAGTAAAGCCGGGACTGCAGACGTCTGAGTGCCCTAACTGGACTGCACAGGATTGCGGGGAGACTACTGCCGGCGGCGCTGCGCCATTTTGTCCTCCTCTAGGGTGCTTCTTCATCAAGTCTGCCGGTCCATGGGAGGGGCGAAGCGGTAGCCTTAACGGGCAGACGGAGGAATAACGCCTAAGCCCAACTGGGCGTCTCATGGCCCTAAGACTGTGGGGGAGTGCTGTGTGGCGTCGAACTGCTGGACAAGGCCTAGAGCGGCAGGGGTGATTGAGCACCACACACACACGTGGCGAAGGGCACAGCAGGGTTTCCTGCACGCCCGTGGCCTGAACCTGACGGTGGTTGAGGCGGGGCCGTGGCTGGGTACTCGCTTTGCGCACATCTGCGGGACGCACCTGACGAGATTGGGTGTGCCCGGGGACCTCTTGGAAGGTTAACAGAGCAGGTCGCCCACCGGCGCGCGAGTCGCTGCGGTCTGGAGGGACAGCCACGGTGCCTTTGGATTGGGAACCCTAGATTCCAGGAGACTGTGGGCATTACCAGGAGAATCGTGGGACCTGAGGGCGACGTGAAGGAGTGCGGTGAATGCAGGTGAGGTGCGTGGGCGGGGGCCCGGCTGCAGCTCTCCTGGGCTGATTGACGCAACTAAAGAGCCCGCGGCGAGCAGCCGTATTGTAGCCACGAACAAAAGACAACATGGGCAAAGGAGATAAGACGCAGACCAAACTCGCATTTGAGAAGCGCAGAGTAAGGCCCCCGGAAACCCGGGAAGCCTCGCCAGCACAGCAAGACAAGGGTCCAGAGTGCACGTTCTATGCGGACATTAAGGGGCTCCTAGTCACCATGGAGAAGGGCCTCCAGGACAGTATGGCGGCGATAGGGACGAAAATTGACGCCCTCACCTACCGCATGGACCGGATGTCTGAGAGAGTGGATAAACATGCGGAGAGACTAGACATGTCCGAAAGGCGCCTAACTGAAGTGGAAGAGGCCCAAATGGAACTAGATAAAGACCGTAAACAGATTGGGAATCTCCTCCAGGTTATACAAGATAAATCAGAAGATTTGGAGGCCCGGGCGTGTCGGAGACAACGCAAGTTGGAAAGATGGAGCTGTTTGTAGAGAAACTACTCATCACACTACTAGGTGACGATGTGTTCTCGCCCATGTTTATAGTGGAAAGCCGGGAAGTTGTGGCAGTCGATTGTGGAGGCTCCCAGTGACTCGACCAAGCCAACTGCTGGCGCGTCTCCTCCGAAAACGGGGATATTGTTCTCCGCCTTAATTGCTGAAACTATTGCCTGAATTACACGGAACGACGAGCCTCTCCACGGATCGTGACTGCAATTGCGGCTTCAATTACCCTTTACCGGGCGGCACCACCGTGTGCAAGCTGAGTATCGCGGCTATCATGGCTAGGAATAATTAGGCTTTATTCAGTCCTGATGATGATCCTTGTAACCTTGTAATGGGATCGAAACGCCGTCGACATTTACACCATATACTGTGTTGTGTATTAATTACTGTAATTTCAGTAATGGTGTGAATGAAAGTTCTGTTATTGGTATACTTACAGAATATAATAGCTTTTGCCTAAGAATCTTGTTTTACCTTCTGTCCACTCTGCTAACAATGGCAATCTGTAAATGTTTGGGTACAGGCTTGTGCCCATCTCTAAGAAATTGTTGAAGGTATTCTTTCTGGAAGTTATTGTTGAAAATTAAACATTGGACCACTGTCCGGCTGGGCAAGTCAATATATAATATAGCTTCCATTGTGTCTATATTGAATCTTGCTTTGAAATCCCTTTATGCATGGGACCACTGATGCTCACACTATTATGTTCCCCGAGGTCCTGTGCTGACTCGATTGGGTGCCCTTGTTGTGTTTCATATATAGTGGAAAGGGCGCACCGCTCGCTGGGCACACGACCGCGCCCGGGCGCTCCACCAAGACCAATCATAGCAAAGCTCCTGAATTACAGGGACAGGGACACTGCTCTACGACTGGCCAGAGAAAAGGGAACACTGCAGTATGAGGGATCAACTATCTCATTGTACCCGGACTTCATGGCGAGGGTACAGGAGGAACGTCGACATTTCGCTCCATACAAGCAGCAAATCCGAGACCTAGGGTTGGACTACGCCATGCTGTACCCGGCAAAGCTACGCATCAACCGACAGGGACATTCTCATTTTTTCACCGATCCTAAGGTTCTGCAGAAAGCCCTGAAAACTTGGTCAAAGGAAAGGAAGAACAGCCCTAGACACCAGGACGGAGAACAAGAATTAGCCAGCGGCCTGGAAGATCAGGAATAGAGCCTTTGAAATGTAGCCATGGACCAGTGGTATCCTGACATCGGCCGCAGGAGGGCCCCCGAGGAAGGATAGTACAGTGTCGAATGGGCCCCTCGGCGTGTTGGAGTCCACATGGAGCCTGATCCCAGCGGGACTATGGGAGCTGCGATCCTGCCGGGTCCTGGTGAGATCATTCTAATTTTTTTTTATTCTTTTTTCCAGTAATGATGCAAATACACTCTGAACTGTTTGGACAGAGTAACGGCTTGCAAACACTGGCTGTGTGCGGCTAAAACGTATTGTCCCTACGGATGGGGGGGGGGGATTGCCGCATTGATGTTATTGGAGATTTCCTGGGTGGTGGGCAATAGCTCGCGTGCTGGAGCTCGGACGCAAAGACACTGAAGGGGTGACGGCGCTAAGGGTGTCTCAATGCCGAGATGGAGTATGCAATTGTTACCTATACTGATTTTGGTGACCTCCGCCTCTGCGCTGTTCGCACAAGTTAATCCCGCATGGGATACTGTAGGTCATGGGGGAGGGAGGAGGGGGGATACTCTTTTCATGCTAGGCCGAGTTGGGGTTGGTCTGCTGTGGGTGGGGGAAGGGGGATCCAAGGGTGACGGGTAATGTTATTGTTTGAATGTTATTTTCTGATACAATTTTCTTCAGTGTTCTCAAAGTGCACGCCATAACCTACTACATCCCCGGGTTGTACCCACCTTGCGGAGGTGCCGCACTGACACAACTAACTCTTGTCGACCAGGTCACAAGCCCGCACATTACGGCACGTCGACCTCATGGCTGATGTAACCGGAGTACAAGTAGATGCACGGCCTGCCTCGCTCAGCGCCCTTACATGGAACGTCAGAGGGTTGAACGACTACAGAAAGCTTAGGAAGGTGTTAGGCTACCTCAAGCGTCACAATATAGATATAGCACTCCTGCAGGAAACGCACCTACCTCTGACGAGTAATATGCTACACCATAGAGGATTAGAAGGACATATAGCAGTAGCTGGGTTCACCACTCATGCAAGGGGTGTTATTAGATGGGTAAACCCGAAGGCAAACATTCAAATTCAGACGCTCAGTGTGGACACAGAAGGCAGATATGTTATAGCGTCTTGTAGAGGTATGGGTATGGACCTGCTGGTTGTCAATACATACGGCCCTAATTATGACTCCCCTGAATTCTATGACACACTGGTTGGTGAGATTGGTCGCCATGATAATCCACACATACTATGGGGGGGGGCACTTCAACCTAACGCTTAATCCGGACAAGGATAGGCCCTCGGCAGCCGCGCAGCTGCTCACAGCAAAACTTAATAGTGTTGGACATGGCAGATGTATGGAGAAGTAGGAATGCAGACCGGGGCGGTTTTACACACTACTCTGCCTTTCACGAGATACACACCAGAATTGACTACTGGTTTGCCACTGCGGGGATCAATCGAACTATTAGGAACTGCAAAATACTCCCACGCACACTGTCGGACCATTCCCCTATACTAATATCCATAGAGACCCCCACGAGAAGGATCGCTCCTTTTACATGGCGCTTCCCACCATACTCGCTTTTGGACCCGACCTTTCGCGGGGAATTAGCGGAATCGATTGACGTATTCTTCGAAAAGAACGTAGGCTCGGTGGAGGACTTCCAGACTGTCTGGGAGGCATTCAAAGTCTACATACGAGGCATTGCGATATCTAAACATTCCAGTGTCCTGAAGGCGATCAGGGGTAGACTAGCTTCGCTGGAGCGTCAGCTCCAAGCCCTGGAGGAGCAGGGACACACTAGATCAGACGGTCCTGCTGAGGAGGAGATCAAGCGCCTTCTGGTGGAGTTCCATGAAGAAGCAGACAGAGAGGTTCAACACTTAAGCAAATATGCCACAGCCGCTCCTACGGCGAAGGGAAGAGGCCTGGCTCGGTACTAGCTCACATCCTCAAGGGCCGCCGGGGGAAGCTGGTAATCTCAGAGCTGAGAAATGCAGACGGCGTCAGGGTCACAGACGAGGCGGATATAGCCTCTGTCTTTAGAGACTACTATTCGGAGCTTTACTCTTCCAGAAGTGGGAACATGATGGCTGAGATACTAGACTATCTGGAACACATAAAACTTCCGTTCCTTCCAAACTCTCAAAGGGAATTCCTCATTTGCCCTATACAGCTGGACGAAATCAGAGATGCCCTGGCCTCCATGCGATCGGGCAGTGCCCCGGGTATAGACGGGCTGACAGTGGACTTCTACAAAACCTTCCAGGAACAGCTGCTGCCGCACATACACACGCTTCTGAAGGACATCTGCATCCAGGGCCGCATGCCTGGCTCTATGAGGGAGGCCATGATTGTCACCATTCTCAAGCCGGGTAAACCACACGACGACTGCGGGTCATACCGACCGCTGTCGCTGCTGAATGTTGACACTAAGTTATATGCTAAAGTCCTGGCAACTAGACTAGCATTGCTGGCCCCTGACTTAGTGGCCCCAGAACAAGCGGGGTTCATTCCGACCAGAAATTTGACATACAATATTAGAACTGTGTTGGGAACCATTCAGCATGTCCAGCAAGATATACCGGCGGTAGCGCTCTTTCTGGATATGGAGAAGGCATTTGACTTGGTGGAGTGGCCGTTCCTCTTGCAGGTGCTGCAGCGTATGGGACTAGGTGAGCCCTTCCTGCAGATGGTGGGTGCCCTCTACGAGGGGCCTTCGGCTAGAGTACGAGTGGGCAATGCGATCTCAAATCCCCTTTACATAGGCAGGGGCACCCGCCAGGGATGCCCACTGTCTCCCTTGTTATACGCACTGGCTGCGGAGCCCTTGGCCTGCGCGCTGAGAGAATATCACAGCCACGAGGGCATACGCTTCCCGACGTACAAAATTGTAGTGTCCATGTATGCGGATGATACGCTGCTATATGCGCATGACCCTGCTAAAGCGCTTCCCCCACTTCTGAGAGGTGGTGCGATTCGGCGCGTTATCCGGGCTCAAAGTGAATTGGGCAAAATCGGTAGTGCTGCCCTTGACTCCAGTGACCAAACAGGTAGAGACTGAGTTCCCTATACAGTGGACCGAAGATCCGATCAGGTACTTGGGAATACAAATCCACGTGAACCCGGACCAGCTCATCAGCCAGAATTATGGCAGAGCGGTCAGCAAGCTGGAGGACGACAGAGATATGGAGCAAACTGCCTCTTACACTCATGGGACGCATAGCCGTTATGAAAATGGTGGTGCTGCCGAGGTTCTTGTTCCTCTTTAACGCTTTGCCTTTAGTCCTCACCAAGGCCTTCTTTCAATGACTGACGAGCCTCATGATCCAGCTGGCGTGGGCGGGTAAACAGCCGAGAGTAAAATGGACGACGCTCACTCTGCCTTACAGTATGGGGGATTGGCGGCTCCGGACCTTGAATTGTACTACAGGGCGGCCCAGGCATCGCATCTTCACACCTGGATACATGGCGACAGACTGACGCCACATGTAACGACTATTTGCACATCCGCTGCCACTTCCGGCAACGATCTGCAGGCCACAGGACCGTCGAGCAGGTATCTTGGATTCTATAACCTCCACCAACCATGCCTGGCACTCCCTCCTGCTCCGGCAAGGAGGGGCGTCACTGTATTCGCCGGAGATGCCACTGGAATGAATGCTCTGGCTTCCACCCATGGCTGAAAGGGCGGTCACAAGTGAACTCGCGAAGATTGGGCTCAGCAAAGCGGGCGACCTATTTCAGGATGGAATAGTCAAAACCTGGGAACAGGTGCGAGGGGATAGTAGTGAACCTCCCCTCCTCCAATGCTTTCACTTTCATAGGGTCCGGTGTGCTCTTATGGAGATACTGGGTCCGGACATGGCAGAGTCCCCGGACGTCCCCGAATTGACGTATGTCATTAAATGTAAGGAACCCAAGAAGCTTCTTACGAACCTCTACAGAGTGGCCAGGTCACATGGTGAGCACCAACTCATGAAAGCTAGACTAGATTGGCAGAGAGACTTAAACGTAACACTTGATGACGCAACATGGCGGTATTGCTGTGAGAACACGAAGCGAATCTCCCACAATGGAAAGCATCGACTAATCCATTACAAGTTTCTGCAAAGGGTGTACTACACCCCGGAGAGACTACATAGATACGGTCTGCGCCCAACGGCGAACTGGGAAAGATGCCACGCAGCCGATGCAGACTTTCTGCACTTAGCTTGGGATTGTCCGGGCATACAGGCATACTGGTGCGAGGTCTTTAGGGAAATGAGCATAATTCTGGAGGTGGATATGGCCCCGGACCCGGGCGTGGCTCTTATTGGGAACTCCAGGGGGCTCCCAGTCGCGCTTCGCAGACATGGGAATGCTGCTGGCCAGGAGAGTGGTCGCCCAATGTTGGATGAGAGGTCCGTTACCGACTAAAACTAGATGGACGCAAGACATGCTGTACTGCAGCACTCATGCGGAAACGTACAGCGAATTGTTACCCCCCAAGAGTCGCCCCAAAAACTTTTGGGCTTTATAGCAATCTTACTTACTGGGGCAGCAGCGTGACAATCCTAGTGACTCAGACAATGAACCTTAGGAATAGGATGTAGACGGGACATTGACTCTACACCATTTTGACTCGCTGGACTGACTGTGTGAATGCAGGAGTGGGGGTGTTGCTACTGAGGAGGGAGGCAATGGGAAACACATTACGTGGGGAGCGGAGCAGTGGGTGGGCATCAATAGAAACACAGACCACGCACAGCTAGGCTGAGACACTACCCTGGGCACGGACATGCAGGTGGGCTGGAAACAGGGGGGATACGTACTCAACTGAGGGGCTCATGAGTAGCTGAAGCGGAAATGTGGTGGGCCAGGTTTACACCACTTCGGACTCAACGGCATAGCACAGGATGACCAACTGAGGGGAAAGGAGTTGGGGAGGGGTGTTGGGATATAGACTGCACTAAGGGTTGAGGTTCTTTCGTTTACACATGTGCTTTCAGGCCTAGGCAGTTTAACTGATGCGCTATGTAGCAGGGTAGGGGTGAGAAGTACAGAGCGTAATACTAGAAAATGCATGGAAAAAATGTATTCAGCACTACTAGGGAATACTCCTGAATATGGATTGGTAGCCATTTGGAAAACGCCGCCGGACCCCCGGGTTGTCGGCCGACGGGCTGTGTAACGTACTGTCTCAGAATTGTATGGTAAACATATGACGCGGCCGGCCCGTGAGGTTGTAGGCCTGAAGCTGTGTGTATTGAGCTTGTGCAATAAAAAATAAATTAAAAAAAAGTGCGGAAAGAGGCAAAAGGGGTGCATAAAGAGGCAAGAGGGGTGCAGAGAGGGGGAAGGGGGTACAGAAAGAGGCAAGATGGGGCAGAAAGAAGAGAGATGCAGAAAGAAGAGCAGTGCAGAAAGAAGCAGGAGAAGTGCAGAAAGAAGCAAAAGAGGTGGAAAATAGGGAAGAGGGGTGCAGAGTGGCATGAGGGGTGCAGCAAGTGGCAAATGAGGTGTAGAAAGAATCAAACACTGCAGAAAAACCAGGTGCAAAAAGAGGCAAGGGGTGCAGAAAGAGGCAAGGGGTACAGAAAGAAGCAGGTGAAGTGCCAAAAGAGGCAAATGAGGTGCAGAAAGTTGCAAGAGGCGTGCAGAAAGAAGCAAGAGAAGTGCAGAAATTGCTAAAAGAAGCAACAGAGATATAGAAAGAAGCAGAGAAGTACAGAAAGAGGCAAGTAATATGCAGAAAGACGCAAGAGCAGTTCAGAAAGAACCAACAGAGATACAGACAGAGGCAAGAGGGGTGCAGAAAAAAGTAGGAGAGGTGCACAAAGAGGCAAGACAAGTATAGAAAGAGGCAGGAGGGGTTCAGAAAGAAGCAACAGATGTGCTAAAAGAGGTGTGATGGGTGCAGAAAGAAGAAACAGACATACAGAAAGAGCCAAGAGGGGTGCAGAAAGGGCCAGGAAAGGTGCAAAAAGAGGGAACAGGGGTGCAGAAAGAGGTAACAGGGGCGCAGAAAGACGCAACAGAGGTGCAGAAAGAGAAAACAGGGTGCAACAGAGGCAAGAGGGGTGCAAAAAGCAGCAAGTGAGGGGCAGAAAGAGACAACAGAGGTCCAGAAGGAGACAAGAGAGGTGCCGAAATAAGCAAGAGAAGTGCATAAAGAGGCTAGAGAATTGCTGAAAGAAGCAACAGGGATGTGGAAAAAAGCAAGAGAAGTGCATAAAGAGGCAAGTGAGGTGCAGAGTGAGGCAAGAGAGGTGCAGAGAGAGGCAAGAGAGGTGCAGAGAGAGGCAAGAGAGGTGCAGAGAGAGGCAAAAGAGGTGCAGAAACAGGCAAGAGGTGCAGAAAGAGGCAAAAGAAAAGCAAAAGGGACGCAAAAATCGGAAGAAGGGTGCAGAAAGAAGCAAGAGAGGAGCAGAAAGAAGCAAGAGCGGTATGTAAAAAGGACAATAAAAGTGCAGAAGGAAGCAAGAGAACTGCAGAAAGAGGCAAGAAAGTTTCAGAAAGAGGGAACAGGTATGCAGAAAGAGGGAACCGGTGTGCAGAAAGAGGCAAGAGGTGCCAAAAGAGGGATTAGGGGTACAGCAAGGCGAGAGGGATTAATAAATTTGCAAAAGAGGTGCAGAAAGAAGCAAGAGCAGTGCAGAAAGAACCAACAGAGGTGCAGACAGAGGCGAGAGGGGTTCAGAAAGAGGTAGGAGAGGTCCAGAAAGAGGCAATAGGGGTAAAGAAAGGGGCAATAGAAGTGCAGAAAGAAATAACAGAGGCGCTGAAAGAGACTAGAAGGGTGCAGAAAGGGGCAAGAGAAGTGCAGATAGAGGCAAGAGATGCAAAAAGAAGTGAGGTGCAGAAAGAATCAAGTGAGGTTCAGAAAGAGGCAAGAGAAGAGCAGCAAGTGGCAAGTGAGGTGCAGAAAGAGGCAAGAGAGGTGCAGAAAGAGGCTCTAGAAGTGCAGAAAGAGGTAAGAGAAGTGCAGAAGGAAGAGAGCGAGGTACAGAAAGTGGCAATAGAGGTATAGAAAGAGGCAAGAGAGAAGCAGAAAGAGGCAAGAGAAGCAGAAAGAGGCAAGAGGTGTAGAAAGAAGCAATTGAAGTATAGAAAGAGGCAGGTGAGGTGCATAAAGGGGAAAAAGAAGTGCAGAAATGGGCAAAAGAAGTGCAGAAAGGGGCAAGTGAAGTGCAGAAACATGACAGTAAGATGAAGAAAGAGGAAGTTGGGTGCAGAAAGAAGCAAGAGAAATGCAGAAAATGGCAAGAAAGGCACAGAAAGAAGAGTGGTTTGTGCACCGTTAGTACCAGTTTACCTACATTTTACAATAACACGTGACTATTCCAGCTTTGTAAAGGGCCTTCCATCACGCTTTAACACGCGACGCTGCATTTTTGGGAACATTTTAGCCGTTTGAGCTAGAAACAAGGCTTTTTTTGTTCAAATCTACAGATTAAGCAGCAGATGATAGAATATTTGGCTAATGAAGACAATGTTTAATTATGTGAACATTGTTGTATCCGAACAGTCCCATAATTCCAGTGGCCCTGCTCATACCTTTGACTAGGTCCAGAAGTGCTCCTCAGTGCTTAATTTTTTTTTTCATTGAGTTTATAGTTTAGCTTCTATGGAAACGAGGAAGACTAAACCTGAGGTTACCACTCCACAACACAGACTACAAAACGACATCATTACTCTCCAAAACACATACTCCCACTCCACATAATTCCTATACACTAAATACCACATACTTTCCATTCACATAATTTCACTGCACATCATACCACATAATTCCACTACACACAACATACATCCACTCTACACCAAAAAACATTAGTAAAAAAACTTTTATATTTACAATGCCAATAGCTCTAACTCTCGCAAATGTGAAACCTATTACATTACAAATGCTTCTTTAACTAATAGTCGCGTTTGCAGAGTGGTGTAGAAAGGTTGCTGGGCCTCCAACCAGCGCTCAGGAATTCTGCTGCATAGGACTAACAGAATTTATCAGGAGGGCTTCTTGACCCCCAAAGTCCCTCAGAAGTAAAGTGGATTCATTCCCCATCCCGTAGACTGCCAGGAGGCACGTTTGCATAGTGGTGGAGAAAGGGGGTGTGACCTCTGAAGAAGTCTTAGCAATCCCACTGTGTGGGATTTACTGAAGGTAACAAGAGGGGTAGTTGGCCCCCAAGGACATTCTTTGGGGCTAACTACCCCTCCTATTACCTCCAGTAAGTCCCACACAGCAGGATTGCTAAGTTCTCATTGCAGGTCACACCCCCTTAGCCCACCACTCTGCAAATGCGCTCCCTGGCACGCTCTTGGATGGGGATTGACGTCACCTTTGCTGCTGGGGGTCCTTTGAAGCCAACTAGCCTAACTCTTACCTCCAGTATGCCCCACACAGTGGGATTGCTGAGAGGTGGACACAGGCCACACCTCATTTCTCCACCACTCTGCAAGCACATGAGTGATGTCACTGACCATGTCATGAGTGATGTAATATGTGACGTCATCAGCAGTGCATTGCGGGCGCGCGAGTTCTAGTTAGCTGAACTAACTATAACGGGGGAATTTCAATGGTTTTGTACGAGTGAAATGTCCAGCTAACTATAACATGTATGAAACCTATGCTTTTTTCAGTGAATATATATATATATATATATATATATATACATATATATATATATATATATATATATATATATACATATATATACATACATATATATACATATATATATATATATATATATATATATATATATATATATATATATATATATATATATATATATATATATATATATATTCGTTTCACTAGTTCCGGTTGTAGATCTTACGAGCTGTCAATGGCGGTCCAAGTTGGGAGACCGGATCTTCTCCATAAATTTACAACAACTTTCCATCAATCTTTAGGAAAATACTCGGACACCCAAGTTACTTGCAGTGAAAATGTATTCAGCAAGTGGAAAAACGACGCGTTTCACCTTTACGGCTTGCTCACCCTCGCTGAATTCGTACACTCTACCATTTTTAAAAGCATGTCAGTTACATCATGTGCAAATACCCACTGTACAACATAAACGCCATTGGCAGCCCTTTTGAAATGTCCAATTTCCCCTTATTTTACATGGAGATAAAATATAAACCTTGGTTTCAGTATTTATAATCACATTTCCATCATCAGATTTATATTGTGAAAGTGGTTTAGACACTGCTGTGTTTTATAACTTCAAAATGCGCCAGCTTTGTTTTCTCGTATTTTGGTAACGTAAGTTCTCGCTAACAAACCAGAAATAACATAAATGCATTTTAGATTCATTTTCGCTACGGGTATAGATGGTTCGACTGTAAAATCCATACGTTGGTATAATTCAAATTTCAAAACCTTTATCAATTACCCACAGTCCCGCGCATTATTCTCTAAACAGGTTACGATCTTACATAATGCATCAACCTGCACTTTGTCATAGTTTAGTCCAAGTGGGCAGTAGCAGATGTCCAATGTTCAGTTTTGCCCCAGTGGGCGCAATGTTCATCACAAATTGATTTGATAATCACACTCCAAAACCACAGGAGGACCTAGTGGTGTCAATAAATACGCTTCATAATTGTGGCCGCGGCTCCAGTGTTGTTTCTGCTTGATCAGCCTGCTACGCATTGGATATATATATATATGGGGTTTGAGCCTGACCTTTTCATTCCTCGGTCTGCTGTGTTGTTATTTTCCTATTTCACCCATTACTGCATATACCATAGGGTAATGGGTCAGCCCACTGCAATATTTGGCTAACTTCACTGGGAGTAACTGCATTATGATCTTTCACAAGAGCCCATCTGCACGCAAAGAAATTTCCTTCAGAGCCATAGACAACTATAGCATTGTGTGCTTTTGGAGACCAAAAAATAAACTTTAATTTACTATAATGACAACATTAACTAGGCACTCACAACGCCTAAAGGCTGGTAGCTAAACCAACATACAGTGGCTTTACAATGCTTTTTTATTTGGGTTTCAATGTTTTATTTAATATTTTTGATAAGCCATTATTTTTCAACTTACCCCTCCCGATTAAACTCCCACCCAGTCTCTCTCCATGCAGCCCAGCTCCCATCTTACTCCATAGTGCATATGCATTAACCACATGCGACATATTGCATCATTGACTTGAATTTAGGTTGCTATAAGAAACACGATTTATCAATTTGTCTTCAAGTAATCAAAGTGACCTTAGGTGCGCTGGGACACTCAACTCCATTGTAATCTCTTTTCGAGAAGTGCAGACATGGTCCCCAAATCTTCCAGAATTGTTATAATTCTCTACAAATTCATATCCTATTTTCTCTATACTGAACACTGCCCATCATTTCAACAGAAAAAGAATGAAGCCCTGTGCATCATGTTAAAGCGAAATACACAGCCATGTATCACTCTGAGACTTCAGCAACCACCTGACCTTCCAGAACGACCTGTCCAATAAAGTATGAATAAGAAAGCACCATTCTTATTTTGTTTCTGTGTGTGACCAGTCTAGCAGGTAGCTTAGCTGTGATGCTTGATAATATATGAGCAGATGGGATATGCTCAGCCCACTTGCCAAATATAGTTGGTGCATGGTTCTTGTAAACTCTAGATATCTATTTTTGTATGGTGAGTGCAAGTGTGTGAAACGGATAAGGTTACTTACCCAGTAAGCATTTGTTCTTGGCATGTAGAGCCTTAGATTTACATGCTTTGCAGACTCCTGCCATCTAGTGTTAGGTCCGGATGTTTGCAAGTTGTTTTGCTCCGAAGTCTTTCCAGTCACATTGTAGGTGACTCCTCTTTTCGATGATAGTGGGCATGGGCATCAACTCCATTGTTAGATTGTTTTCCTGCAGAGTGGAAGAATGGAGTTAGTAAGAGTGGAATAGAGATGTCCATGCGTATGTATATAAAGTAAGAGAGAAACTGCAACAGGTATATGTACCCAGGGAGGAGGGTGGGCGCATGTGAATCTACAGCTCTACATGCCAAGAACAGATGTTGACTGGGTAAGTAACATTATCCGTTTGAGGCATGTGAGCTTTAGATCACATGCTTTGCATAGACTATAAAGCAGTATTCTTCCAAAGCAGTGGCTAACCTTTAGCTGTTGCAGTTGTCTGAAAGAGTGTTCTAAGTACTGCCTGGACTACATTAGTTTGTTGTCTTAACACATCTACACAATAGTGCTTGGTGAATGTGTGTGGTGTAGACCATGTTGCAGCCTTACAAATGTCAACTATGGGAATGTTTCCTAAGAAAGCCATAGTAGCCCCTATTTTGCGAGTGTAATGCGCTCTAGGAGGTATTGTTAAAGTTCTTTTGCTTTTGCATAACAAGCCTGAATACATTTAACAATCCACCTGGCAATACCGGATTTACGAAATAGGATTGCCTTTGTGAGGTGGAGCAAAGTAACAAAAACTTGTTTAGTCTTATGGAATTACTTTGTTCTTTCTATGTAGTATAAAAGGGCTCTTCTGACATCTAGTGTCTATACCTCGTTCTGCTACTGAATTCGGTTGAGGAAAGAACACGCGTAACTCAACAGATTGGTTGATATGAAAGGCAGAAGCTAATTTAGGTAGAAATTTAGGGTTGGTATGAAGAACCACTTTGTCTTTGTGAAGCTGGAAAAAGGGTTCTTGTATAGTAAGTGCCTGTAGCTCATCAAATCTCCTCAGTGAAGTAATTACAATGAGAAACACGACTTTCCATGAGAGAAATTGCAGTTAACATTTATGCATGGGTTCAAACGGTAAGCCTATTAATCATGTGAAGACTATGTTAGCATTCCACAACGGTGCAGGTGGAAGTCTTGGTGGTCTAACTCTTTTTAGTCCTTCCATAAAAGCTTTGATAACGGATACTCTAAAGAGAGATAAGTGTTGCCTATTTTGTAAATATGCAGCTATTGCAGCAAGATGTAAGCGGAGAGAAGTATAAGCTAATTCTGAGGATTGCTGTTATTACAATAGATAACAAAACGCTTCCTTTTAGCTGTGTAAAGCTCTTGTAGTAGGACTTCTGGCCTCTCTAATAATGTTCATACAGTCTGGTGGAAGATTAAGATAACCAAACTATGACTTCAGGAGCCAGATCGCCAGATTGAGTTCTTTGGGATCTGGGTGTCTGATTTCTCCATGGCTCTGTGTGAGGAGACTGGATGTGTGATGCAGTTTTTGATGCTGGACTACTGATAGGTCTAACAGGGTTGTGAAGCAAGGTTGACGGGCCCATGTGGGAGCTACTAGAATCAGTGTGAGGGATGTTTGCCTGAGTTTCTGAACCACTATTGGAATGAGTGGGAGAGGCGGAAAAGCGTAGGCAAATATCCCTGACCAGTTCATCCATAGTGCATTTCCTTGTGAGAGCGGGAGTGGATACCTGGAGGCAAAGTTTGGGCATTTTGCGTTTTGATGTGTGACAAAAAGATCTATTTGAGGAAACCCCCAACTTTGAAAGTATGGGAGGAGAACTTGAGAGTTAAGTTCTCACTTGTGAATTTGCTGCCTCTGTCTACTGAGAAGTTCGACAAACTGATTGTTAACTCCTGGGAGGTGTTCTGCTGGGAGATAGATTTTGTGGTGAATGGGCCACTTCCAAATGTCTTGAGTCAGGTGTGACGGTTAGGGAGTGCCCCCCCCCCCCTGTTTTTGTATACAATACATAGCGGTCATGTTGTCGGTGCGAACTAGGACAGCTTTGCCTACTAGGTGAACTTGAAAGTCTTTGAGTGCTAGAAACAATGCTAGAAGCTCCAGATGATTTATGTGGAGAGCTCTTTGCTTTTGACTCCAAAAGCCTTGAACTGTGTGATCTTGGAGATGAGCCCCCCAGCCAGTGAGCGACGTGCCTGCTGTTAGCATAGTCTGTGAAACTGGGTCTATGAAAGGCCGTCCTTTTGATACATTTTGTGTTTTCCACCACTGCAGTGAGCAATGAATAATGCCATTTACCAAAACTAGATCGGTTAAGAGACCCTGTGACTGGCTCCACTGATTTGTTAAGAATTCCTGAAGGGGACGCACATGAAGCCTGGCATGGGGAACGATCATGATGCAAGAGGCAATCATGCCGAGAAGCTGCACAAACACTCGAGCTAGTAGTGAGTGAGAGGGCTAAAACTGGAGTCCGCGCCTGAATATTGTGAATCCTGGCTGCATTGGGGAAAGCTAAAGCTCTTTGAGTATCTAAGTGGCTCCTAGATATTTTTGAGTGTTGTAAGGTTGAAGATGCGATTTCAACACATTGACTGTGAACCCCAGTTGGTGCAGTAACTGCAGTGTTATGTGAGTGTGCTGGAGACACTTTGGGTATGTACTGGCTTTAATAAGCAAGTCGTCCATGTACGGGAAGACATTATAAATAAATAAATAATGTGTTGTCTTTGCAGGTGAGCAGCGACTACTAACAGACATTTCATAAAGACTCTGGGAGCAGTGGTGACTCCGAAGAGGAGTACCTTGAACTGGTAATGCTGTCCGCTACTACAAATCTGCAAAAATTTGTGATGAGCAGGATGAATTGGAATGTGGAAATACGCATCCTTTAAGTGTAGAGTAGACAAAGTTGCACTGCTGTAACAGTGGGAGTACTTGTTGAAGCGTCCCCATGTGAAAGTGATTTGATTGTATGTAAAGGTTTAATTCTCTGAGGTCCAAAATAGGTCTGAGAGAACCGTCCTTTTTGGGTATGAGAGAGTACAGGGAGAAGACGCCCAACCCCTGATATTGTAATGGTACGGGTTTCTAAGGCTCCCTTAAAAAGGAGATATTGAAACGCTTGTTTGAGGAGGAGTAAATGGTCTGGTGAAATTTTGTGTGAACGTGGAGGAATGTTTGGAGGATTGTTGGTAAGCTCCAGGCAATAACCAGAATTGATAATTCCCAGTACCCATTTGTCTGTAGTTATTGATTGCCAGAGGGTAGGAATTGTGAAAGACGGGGGGGGGGGGGGGTATTGGGGGGTAGGCAAGTCACTGTTTGGTATTGGAGGCGGAGGTTCGTGTGTTTGAACCTCTACTTCTACCTTTGCCATTGTTGCCTCTGTAGCCCCTTCTAAAGAAACCCTTGGAAGCAGAGGGCTGATTGTTGCTTTTGTACAGTGTAGAGGCAGTGTCTGAGGAGTTATTCATGGACCACCCACAATAGAAGGAGTGCCACAAGGAACCACGGCCAGAAGGGGACTGCAGGACTCCCATAGAGTTGGTCATGTTTGTGTCCTTTTTCATCTTTTCTAAGGGCGTGTCTACAACAGGACCAAAGAGGTGTTTGTCAAACGGCGTGTTAAGAATAGAGGCTTGAACTTCTGGTTCAAACCCAGAAATTATTAACCATGCATGCCTTCCTAGTAGCACGCCAGTGTTGACTGCTCTAGCCGCAGTGTCAGCCACATCTAACGCGCTCCTAATGGAATTGTTAGAGATGAGCTTTCCCTCTTACACTATGGCTTAAGCCTTGGACTTGTGCTCATCAGGCAGGAGTTGGACAGTTGCTCCATTTTGTCCCAATGCGTCCTTTCGTACCTGGCTAAAGGAGCTTGGGTGTTGGATATTAGCCAGAAATTTGCTACATGGGATGCTACTCTTTTCCCTGAGGTGTCTATCAACTTAGACTCTTTGTCCGGAGGTGGAGCATCTCCTGACGTTTAAGAAATAGCCTGTTTACAGGCATTAGGAACTACTAATGAGTCGAAGGGTAACTGGCCCTTGATGTAAACTGGGTCTGATGGTGCAGATTTATACTTTGTCTATCCTAGGGGTGCCAATACGTGCCCGAACAGCATCCTTAAATATGTCATCCACATGTTTTAGAATACCTTTGAGCATGGGGAGTGTGCGAGTAGATCTTTGGGAACTTCTAAGTGTTTCAGAAAGGAAATCCTCCTCTAGAGAGTCTTTGTGTAATTGAACACCGTGATAATCAGCAGCTCTACTTAATACTTCTATATAGCCTACTTTGTCATCTGGTGGAGAATGTTTAGTACAGTAGAGATCAGGATTGTTACCTGTGGGAGATACTGTATTGTAATCCTTCCAGGGGTCTGCAGGTGCTGGATCATTGTACCCATCCCTGTCATCCTGATCATCAAGTGTGTATGGTGGTGGTGGTGAATTAGTAGGGGTAATTACCAAGTGCTGTGTTTCCGGGGAATGAGGTGGTGTAGAAGGGGGCTTAGTAACCACGTGTTTCCGTTTTAAAGGGATGTGAAAGGCTTCCGCAGAGTCAGATTTATTTTTGAGTGGCAATTTAGTCAAAATATGTCCAGTTTTTTGGTTTGATGTACAGTTCCTGTTTCAGGTCTGGTTTTGGAGTAGGGACATCGAAACGGGGTTCCTTTGATGATATCAAAGCATCTATGTTTTTCGGCACCAAAGTTTACAGTGCCAGTGTCTGGGTGCCGAGGATTTAGGTTCCGAAAACTATTTGGGCGTCGAAGGTGGTGGGCCTGTGATGGGTTTTGTCTTCAACCACGAATGTTTCAGCTTGATGATCGAGTGTGGACGACTCGATCCCGAGCCGGAACTCGGTGCCGAGCCCGAAGGCGGGGCATTGGAAGCATGTGGTTGTGCCGACCATGGACCGAAGGCAGAGGTGGGACTGGAGCCTTTTTCTTCGGCTGAGTTGGACTTTGGGGCAAGGGAGGATTGCTACTCATGATAAGCTGACCTTGCGGGATGTCTTCGTCCACATCAGAGCCGGACTCGGAGATATGCTCTTCTTGTTATTCCCTGTCTCATATGGCATTGACTGTTTCCTGTTCAGAATCTTCTCTGAAGAGGTCCGGAATGGAGCCGGTATTTTGGCTCTGCATGTCGCAACGTCCAGCCTTACGGTCGTAGAGTGTTTTCTTCGAGCGGAAAGATTTACATGCATCACAGTCTTGTTCCTTGTGCTCCAGAGATAAGCACAGTTTGCACATGCACGGGAACTTTGCGTAGCACCAAGGGCAGAATTTAAATGGAGTCCGTTCCATCGACTGCAAGGCAGACCGATGCGGATAGGCCAGATGGCCTTCCACGAGATTCAAGATCGAAAATAGTTTTTGTATTAAATACGATATGAGGAGAAGGGAAATACGTGACTGAAAACAATACCGTCAAGGGTAAGTGGATTGCACACCGAGGGAAACCTGAGAAACGGTGTTGAACTGGCGCACAGTAATTCATGTCTGAACCCGAAGGCAGAAAAAAAACAATTTAACAATGGAGTCGATGCCATGCACTCTATCACTGAGAGGAGGAGTCACCAACCTTGTGACTGGAAAGACTTCTTCGAAGAAAAATACCTTGCAAACATCCAGAGCCAACACTAGATGGAAGGAGTATGCAAAGCACATGATCTACAACTCACATGCCTCGGACAGAAGATAGTCCTTTAACCATATCCAAATGCCCAACTCACAATATATTTCCCACCAGTTAGAAAGTTCCACCTTAACGGCCTGTGCGACCTTTTCATATTCCTGGTTAGGGTGTCTGATAAAGTCTTTGAGGTTTGAGATTCCTATTATCCACAGGTAGTTCACTTTTCCATCTGCCAACTGCTAGGACACATACATCCAAAGCTTCTGCACCGTCTGGGCTGACACTTTGATGGCTAGACCCTCAGAGTTGGAGAGATTATCAACCTTCAAGATAATAACCTGGAAATGTAGAAAGAAGTTCCAGCATCTGCGATGCAAAGAGCATTAATGGGTCAATAAAGGTGAGAATAATGCCATCTGCAAAAACTGCCCTTTGCAGACATCTGGTCACAACTTCACTTGATTTGTAGATGGGGTACCTTTGTATACAGTGTGAGGCTCAGGGATCACTGTAAGGGGAAATACAAACACCTTTGCCTCGTGCCCCTCCTTATATCTCACCTCGTTGTACCCGACTCTTAACTGTATTTTCGCTTCTGGTGTTTTGACATTTCTCCACAGTATGAAGGATCTTTTTAGCAATATCTCCCGTCTCTCCCTCTCCCTTTAATGAACATTGTCAGATCTGGGTGAATCAAATACTACTCAGCCATTGCAGTTTTACCCTTAGTATTTTTGAAAATAGTTTAATATCGATAGAGCATTGATATTGGTTGGTATAATTGACCGAGCGTACGGTCTTTTCCTTGTTTGCGTATCAGGGATATGGATGCCACGTCCATGATTCAGCAACTGACGCCTCTGCAACCTTAGCCAGTTTCCATCCAGAAGAACCGGCAAGGATTGTAGCAGGGATGTCGAAGTGTCCGGTGCGGAACGCGAGCTACACTAAGATCGAATGGGGTCAGTTTGTGCCAGGGAAGGCCACGTTAGTATGGAAGCCCAACTGGAGGAACCACCGGGTCCGTGGGGCTCAAATGTGCATCAGTGGCTCCCGAAACCATTTTTAAGAGTTGCGGCATGGCATCCTTTAAGGCCTCATTTAGATTCTCAACAGACAATGTCCTAGGAAATTGTGGATGCATCAGCTCCAAAGCAGAGATCATCTCAAGTATGAACGTGGAAGTCAGATTGTGGCCCGTGGACTGTAGGCTACACAACTTCTGCTGAAAGCAGAAGCATCGGGAAAGGAGTACAACCTTACTTTGAATTCTTATGTATACGTTTGGACATTTCTTTGAATGTTGTCATGGTCTTACCAAAGGTCAACTAACAGCTTGTGACCTAGAGCGATACATCCCCCTCTTTTTATGCTTGTTGAAATAGAGCTGGTCTTTCAGCTTCCTGATGGCTTTCCATGCATAACGGAGCAATTGTTGTAGGACTTGTTGTCAAGCATGGCGCTGAGGCACCAAAGTCAAACCCTACAAACACTGTTGAGGGCTGTGAATGTCATCTGCTTACTGCAACCGTGGCACAGTTTAAACCCTGCTAGTGTAGTGGGCGACATCCATGCAGTCTTTCACTGAAAATTTCAAAATGATTCATGAAGTCAGAGGTCATTAGTCTGGTACTGGTATCCAAGTCTAATGAATGTATGACACTGACTTTGTAAGCTGTACTTGCCTTGGCAGAATCTGCTATCTTTGGTTCCTTAGGGCATCAATGTTTAGATCAGATGCATGCATTTGTACTAGAGAAATGGGATCTGGTATCTGTGCATCTGTTAATTGATAGAGTGTTCGGAAATAAAGATATTAAAGGTGTATATGACAAGCATACTCCAGGGCACAGTTTCCCCACAGGACAGTCCCCAGATGGAGTGAAAGACCTCATTTCAGGAACAAAGTGCACATCAGCAGAACGAGCATGGGTGGAGACAAGGAAGCCTAAATGGAAGCAAATTTGGAATCATCATCAAGCAGAAATGTGAACAGTCTGAAATGCTTACTTGCAACTGGCTCACTAATTTTCAAGAAAGGAAATACTGACATATCCACTGTCCGGTCTACATAGTACTGTGTAAAATGGAACAACACTATTGAGGATGGTCTGGGACTTTACACCAGCAGACATAACGGAACACAGGAGATTCTGGATCGGTTCCTTTATTTCTGTGGGCTAGAAAGGGCATCAACTGACATTCTGCAGAGTTTAAAGAAAAACACAGATGTTGAAACAAGAACTTAGACCTGTGCTGAAGACATGGTTCCCTACATTGTATATAGGTTTATGCTACACAGTTCATTTATCTGTCATCGTCAGCTTTACGAAGGTGAAATTCCCGAGATTTTAGAGCCAGTGGGTCCTTCTGAACATATTTTGGCGTGAGGTTCAGGCAGCATATTGAGGTGCACCACAGTCTTCGTGTTTCACAGCACATGGAATTAAGCCCCAAAGTTAGGGCTCTGTGGAAACTCAGAGTTGGTTTTAAAAGAAGAAGCACAAGTAAGTGGGATGAGATACCAGGGTTAGGTATTTTTCACCATCTAGAAACGAGACTCAATACTGGACCGAGCAGTGCCAACAAGTCATATCATACTGGACAGAACAGGGCCAACAAGCCAATAGCTTAGACCGTCTTTCCTTGAGTATCAGTGTGAAATGTCCTGGAAAAAAAACAGTTGTTTTGTTTGCTGCTTCCACGCTACGACTACCTAATGTCTTTGAAAGACCAGGGACCTCAATAAGAACTAAGCAACAATGGGGCATGCTCATCAAAAGCAGAGAGAGAAAGCAAAGTAGTGTTGTCAGGTCTGGATCAGACCCATGCAAGTTCTGACAGTTACTTCATAACAACTGTAGTAGACATTAGTGTCATGTTTTTAAGGTGGTTGTGGATCCAAAAGCTAAGCATGGTGACAGAAGTTGGCTACAGAATGGGGAAGAACGAAATGAATAAAAGAATCTGGAAACGCCATGAATGCATGCACTCGACGGAACTCACTTTAAAAAAATAAATAATAAAAAAAAAGTCTTCCCTCAAACCCAAGTGGAAGAAAGGACTCCGGTAGAGAGAACAGGCAGATGCACTGAATGGAGGACCCTGGATGAACAGCGCATGTGCACTGGATCCCATCAGTACCGAAAAAAAAAGAAATTACGTGTTTGTCTAGAACGGGGACAAAACATCCAAGAGTTTGTAGACAAGGTTCCAAATACAGAGGTACTTTAAAGGTTTAGTTTCACTGGCAGAGATGATTATTTTTACAAGGTATTTATTACTGAGCAACAAAGGATCAGGAGGACACTTGTGGAAAAATGGTTCAAAGCTTAATCAAGCCCTTGGTGATCTGTACACATAATGTACTTGATCTGAAGCCACTGAAACATTAACCAAGACTGAAATAAGGACTGTGTAAGAACACAAAGGTGCAACACTAAAATCAAATCTAGAGCTACAGACAAACTACTGATGTTACATCTGCAGACAAAACAAGGAGACTAGATGGGATTGGAAATGTGTCTATATTTCTACAGACGATATACATAAAAATCAAATTTACTGAAGTCAAATTTTGTGAAAAAGCAAACAAATCATTCTTTTCGTAAAGAGAAAATTAGGAAAAATCCAACATTTAACTTCCCTGCCAAGCTAGAAAGATTGGACAAGATCCTGTTAAAAGACGATAGAATACCACAGTGATACATAAACTTTGGGAAAAACACATTTAAAAAAAAAGTAGTACCTCATCTTCCTCAATGGTCTTGGCGGCAAGGAAGAAGCAACTCACTGCAATGCATCGAAGATATTTTGGACGAGCCTACAATAAAAAGTACAACATTACAAAAATGCTTGTATAGAGTGACAACTAATCAATGGTGACAAATCACAGCAGTAGATTGTAAGTAGCTGCACAAAATGCGACCACACAGGTTCACGCCAACCCACGCTGAACAATTTGAGATTTCTAAGGTTCTCTACTGACCTTAAGGCTTCGCCTTTCCTCAGATAACATGTCAATAAGAATGGTCAACGCCTGGGATCAGATCATCATTATTTGTAAGAAAACTCTACTTCTCCCAGCGTCCATCCTCTGCATGATCATACAAGTCCTTATTCTGACCAATACTGATGGGTTCTATGCTCTCCTCACTGGCCTCCCTTACTCCACTTATATCAGCTTTCTGTGAAGAAACCTCTAATGGCCCCAATGCAGGCAAGCACCAAATATAGATCCTGTATGTAATCTACAAGGCCTTACACCTGAATTCCTAGCATAAACATTCTCCTTCCCTTGCTATGTCTGCATCATCTGCAGCACTAATCAACTGATATCAGAAGTATGTAACGGCAGGAAGAAAAAAAAATAGACAGCACAGCGAAGACGAACCACTACGCAGATGCCATAAAAAACTAAGGAATGTGCCAGCCGGACCCCTTTCTGATTTCTTTTTTTTTTTAACGCATTTGAGCTCGGAAGCTCCGCCCCCCACTTCGTGGAGGCGGAGGCCCGAGCCCTAAAAACAAGCCTCTCCCTCATGTTGCTCTTCCCCATATGAGATTATCATCATCTCTAGCAATGGACAGAAAAGAATGCAAGGCCCTATGGGTCGCATTATCTTTCCTCTCCATTTGACAATTTACCATTACAGAGCCCACAACGCAAGTGCATCGAAATTAAGTAAACTGTGTTCTACTATGCCTTTTAAGCTATTTATAACTAACTATGATGTAACCATCTCATATTCTGCTTTTGTAAACATCGCCCGATGTTTCTACACCTCATGTGTAGCCCATCTTTCTGAAAAGTCCATCCTGACAGTTCTGGGTAAGATCTACACAATAAAAATATCAGATTATTATTATTTTTTTTTAATCAACTATAAAAAAAATATGTGCAATCACATGATCATGAACCACCTAAGTGTTGCAGCCAATCTGCAATGGTCCTCTGTGTTTAGCCCAGCATGACAATTTATAGTCAAACAGCAGATTAAAAATCTCACACTATCTATATTGGAAACTTAAGAAATGTACAGAAAATAGATTGAGACAAGATTGGGTGGAAACAAGCACACGTAGCCGGACAATCCAATTGTCTTTATTTATTCAGAAAATGTCTATATAAAATGTTAACAATTTTATTTAGCATTTTGCATTATATAAAAAAGAAAAACATGACATTTCACATGCACCTTGAAAATCAATGGCATAAGACATTAAGGCGGGACCAACCCCACAACTGTTTTTCAATGGAGGATCACAAATAAGTAGTCAAACTGGCTACAAGGACTTCCTTTGACTATCTGTAATATGGGATCCAAACACCCACCTTCTGAGCCCACAGTAGATAATGGTGCTTACATCAACCAGCATCTGAAGTTGGGTTGTTTTCTGTGTCCGAGGGGGGCATCATGCATAACTCTGATGCCGCAGTGCCTTAGACATTGTTAGATGCATCCCCCCAGTTTGTTGCAGTCGCTTTATGTAGGTGGTAAAGGAACGCCAGGTCGTGTCTAACGTAGCAACTCTGTCTCTTAGGATTGCAGTCAGCTTTTCCATGGTGCAGAAAGTCCACACCTTCCCCACCACATGTTAAACTGAGGTGCATGTAGTTGCTTCCACATATGAGCTATGCTCAGTCTTGCTACCAAGAGGACGTGAGAGAAAAGCCACCATTTGTGGAGTCGGAGTGTGGAAGAGCCTATCTGCCACCAGGTTACCTAAAATAACCAAGAGCTGGTTGCATGGCAGTGTAACATTAATGATGGATTGTACCGTATCTAGGACCTCGTTCAAGAATGTTTGTATGGTCACGCAGGTCCATCAAGTGTGGAAGAGCATGTTCCTGTCGCTGCACCCCTTCCAACATAGCTCTGAGCCCCATACGTCTTATGGAGCTGCACTGGAGTGAGATACCCGTGTGTGAGGATTTAGTTCGCTTTGTACCAGAGGCAAATGGAAGACTTAGAAGCCCTCTGCCATATTGCCCCCCACATATTTCATCTGTAATTTCCATGTCCAATTCCCTTTCCCATATTTTCACAGAGGCATGCTTCTTCGGAGGTAACTCAATGATGCAATGATATAGCCAAGATATACAGCTGTGGTGAACACTATTTAATTATAGAATTTCTATGGGCGTTAGCTCCCTTTGCATAGTTATGCGGGCAGTGGGTCACACAGCCCAATGTGTCCCGCCTAGACAAAGCATATTTCTCCACAACATCCCTATTTGTTTGCATATCTCCATTACTTTAAAAGTAGTGCAGACTAGGGGAGCAGCCCTAAACCCCAATAAAGGAACCTAGAGGTATCATGCCAGGGAAAAAATCTGGATTGATTGCTGAAGAAGTGAGGTGGAAGGGATATGCCGGAAATTTGCTCAGCCCTCACACCTCGCCCCAGTACACCAGGAGTGTGAATGTCAAGGGCAGAGGTAAGGGACCGCCTGTTCAAGCAGACTTGGGAAGCCAGAGAAGATCACCCAGAGGCACAAATAAAAAGTCCTGTTCCACCTGTACTCAGAGTTTAATTTTGGGGTTGTGGTTCCAGTCCAATGAGGGTCGTAGCAGCACAGCTAGGACATAGGTGGCAACATCCAGAAAATCTAAGGCTCCTATAGCTGTGGAGCGAAAGAGTCGCCTGAGCCACTTGTGGCACTTTGCCCCTTCAGACGAAACCAAGCATTTTGTTCCTTTTTTGCGTCTGCATCAATTTGGGGATAGTAAGGGGAAGGGTTTGGAGGATGTACTATAATCGAGGCATAAAATTAATTTTAAGGCAATGCAGCCGGCCGAATCAAGAGATGTCTAATTTGCCCAACTGTAGAGTTCTTTGTAAAGGGCAGTACATAGGGGAGAAATATTGCTATTGTATAGGGCATTCGAGTGTGTCAGAAGCTGGACCTCTAGGTATGTAATTCCTGAGGTCGCCCATTGAAAGCCACCTCGTTGAACAGGACCGCTACAGCTATCATATGGGTCTGTTACTCCCATCCCCCAGTATTTACAGAAATTGATTTTGAAGCCTAAAGCTTGGCCAAAGAGATCTCACTCCCTCATCAACATAGGGATAGTTGAATCCAGGTCGGTGAAAAAGCATAAAATATCACGGTGAATACGGCTAGTCTGTGTTCTTTACCATTTTAAATAATAGCATATATAATATCACAAGGAGCAACGAAAAACACATTAATTTAAATCTTCATTAATTGTAGCACAGCTCTGTTGTAACACGACGGGTTCCTAAAACAAGGGATTCACAGGTGTCGCTAACCCTTCGTACACCTTAGTCTTAACAGATTTCAAATGCCTTTTCTTTTCTACTAAAACCGTGGACATAACAGACAAATGCATGAATCGTTTTGGATTCCTCGCACATATTTGCAGAACGTCTAAGAGAAACCTCTAGCATACCTCTATCCTTCCCAAAAGAATCCAAAATTAAATAGTAAGAGGGGGCCAACGCTACAGTGGGCCCAAAATAAAAGTTAGGTAAAATGGTGCTCAATGTTTAGATCGAAAAACATTTTTTTGCTAAAAAAAAAAACATTTTTGTAACCTTAAATAAACACTGTAATAGCCTATAATGAAAATAAGAATTACTTGGCTGTCAGATACATAATTAAATCTCACTGCAGAAAGCCGTAGGTATTTGGCAATACCTTGTGTCACCACTGAACACACCATACAATACAAAATTTTAAAAGGGTCTCCGGTGCATCCCTCTTTAGCCATTGCCATGTTAGGGTCAGACGCTTTCAGGCATAGACTCTAAAGGCTCTCCAACACAATTCTCAAATAGTTATGGATTCCTGGTCTATTTAATTTCACGAATTACAATCAAAATCATAGAAATTCAAAGTACGGCCCGGGGATCGAATGCGGCCCTCCTGACCTTTACATGCGGTTCCCTGGTCAACAGCAGCACTCGACTGCAGTTTACTCGACTCTGCACTAGCAATAATAAATATGCTAAATAAGCAAGCAAGCCTTCATTTAACCCCTCCCATGCTGGTGACGGAACCGCTCCTTCACCAGCCACGGACGCGCTGTGCTGATGACGGAGCGGTTCCGCCACGGCCCGCTCGGCGCGCCTGTGCGGCGCGGATTCCGCGCCTGCGCTGGACGTTCTGTTGTGTGGGCGGGGCCGTGACGGACCGCTCCGTCATCAGCACAGCGCACCCGAGGCTCGTGATGGAGCGGTTCCATCACAAGCATGGGAGCGCCGCGCGGCCCCCCCACCCCCCTAGCGCTGCGGCGGAATTGCCGCCGCAGCGAAGGGGTTAAAGGTGCATTGGTGCAAAAGAAAGGAAGTAACTAGGGAGTCCCACTGAAATTTCGGAACACCTTCATTTTTAAAAGCATCTTGAAGCAAAAGTGTAAAAATATGTCTCCAAAATTCAAAAAGATTAATTATCATGCAGCACCTTTTCACCTTAGTACATCGGATTATATCAGTGCCTTCAATCATGAATTTAGAAACATTATGTGATTCAGACAAGAATTTAGGTTTAACTTTCTTTTTATTGGCATTCCGCAATAAAGTAACATACAATTCCAGACAATTGCACCCTGCTGTTCGCCATTCAGAGCCTTTTACAACCCATGTTCTTCCTTGACATGCCATAACCAGGAACTCTCAGCAGGGCTCCGAGTTGGCTTACTTAAATGTCCGAAATGTCTTTATACTGTCTGGAATCTCGCTCCAACTCGTAGGTGGCACTGCCATTAAACAAAATAACGAAAAAAAAGCCCCCCCCCGCCCTCCCTCGAACTGGTGAGCTTAGGACGACTGAACTATCTACTAATAGCGACTTAAGCATAACTACTGCAGCTGTGTTAGACTGGGGATACAGAGCCTGTGAGGCACAGGAGACGCAGGTATCTGTTGCATGTGATTGCGTTCATCTCAGTGAACAAAAGTGAGAGCAGCGGCTGCCAGATTTCATTAAAACTCGTCATGGAGTTGGTGAGTGAGGCCTGTATGCGTTCCAGCCTGAGAATGTACCATAGTCTGTGTAGCCACCCATAATATGTCGGTTTCACCTGTGTTCCCCAATGCGATAAGATGTTTTGGAGAGCCGCCCCCAATGCTAGCCCCATGTGTTTCCCTTTTCGGGACCTTGGTGGATATGTCAGCGGGTTAGGCAGGCCCAAGCCCACGTTGGCCGGATATTCAGGATCAGTGTATCGAATTGGCGATCCACATCATCCAGGATTGCCGACCAATAACTCGCCAATTCTGCACATTCCCACAATACGTTAACTAGTGGGCCTTCTGCTCAGCACCCACGCCAACAAGCTGGGCTATGATCAGGAATCCCTATATGCAGACAGACACACTGCCAGTACACAGCAACCTTAACTGCTGTCTCTCTACTAGCGGTATTACGTGCAGTGTGGTTAGGGCGATAGTAGATATCCGTCCACCCCTTTACTGAGGTCCCTTGCCCATCTCCTCTGTCCAGCCGTGGATTCTTGCGGGACTTGAGGGCGTAGCGCCTCATAACTCAGAGATCATTTTCTTATCATTGGTCTTCTTGTAAAGCCATTTTTCAAATTTTGCCAACTTCCTAGAGACCTTAGGTAGCACCTCTGTATGAAGCAGCCCATGCCTCAGTAGCAGGTAGTGGAACCATTCGGTCTCTGGAAGGCCGTATTCTGCGTGCATGTCATAGAAGGAAACAATCCCCTCCAGATCGAAAAAGTGTCCTACTGCTTTTGCATTCCGCCTCCCTCCACCTCAGAAACGCCCTTTCGCCAGCCCCCAGGGAAAAGTCCTTATTGTCGAGGATGGGAGTTACTGGCGAAGGAAAAGAGGACAACCCTTTTTTCAGAACGACTCCATCCCAAACCCTTAGCAATGAGTGCGTGACAGGGAAGCCCCTGAGATTGGGAGGTCTGTCCTCACGCTTAAGGAATGGGACCTTCCAAAGTGACAGCTTGGCCAGCACCCTGTCTTGGAACAGCCATCCCTTTTCGGATTCAGACCTGCTCCACTCCATTAGATATCGAAGCTGTGATGCCCTAAAATACTCTAGGATATTCTGTATCCCCAACCCCCCCCCTCATCCGGCCGTAAGTAGACCAGTTCTTTACGTAGCCGAGGCCGAACTCCCACCCATACAAAGTGCTGTATTGCTTGTTGCAGTTTCTGGAGAGTGCAGGGCGGAGGTCAAATTGGGATTGTCTGGAAGAGGTATAATACTTTAGGTAGGATGGACATCTTAATTGCTGCCACTTGTCCCAGAAGGGATAGCTGGTAATGCTACCACTGGTGTAAGTCCTGAGCAAGTTGAGAGGCTAATCTGGTATAATTGAGCGTTACAGTTTGGGACACCGAGGAGGCCAATTCGATGCCTAAATAGGGGACAGACGCCTTCACCTGTATACCCGTGTATGTGTTCCCGCTCGAGGCGGGGGAATGACCTGTTCGGTTCAGCCATAGGATCACCGACTTCCCGACGTTAACTTGGAACCCCGAGACCCGGCTCAAGACCTCCAGCTCCCCTAAAAACGCCGGGACCGACCGCGCTGGAGTTTCAAGGGAGGCGATAATGTCTTCCGCATGAAGACTTATTGTATGCCTCTCACCTCCAAACGGAATGCCCGATATGTCAGGGTTCTCCCTGATCCTCTAAGCGAGCGGCTCAATGTAGAGGGCAAAAAGAAGTGGCGACATCGGACACCCCTGCCGGGTTCCCCGTTGTATCTCGAATGGTCGGGATGTAACTCCATTTACTCTTATAGTCTCCGTGGGCTTGTTGTAGCAACTCGCAACTCAGGCCCAAAACCTCTCCCAGAACCAACAAGCATTTACAATGCAATGGTTTTGCCTTTGTTAAAGTTAGAGCTATTGGCATTGCTCTTGACATTATTTTTATTTATGTTTTTTTTAACATAAATAAATGGCATTGTCATTTACAATGCCAATAGCTTAATCTCTCGCAAATGCCACACACAAACACCCACAGAGAGCCCCCCCCACACACACACACAGAGCCCTCCACACACACACCCACACAGAGCCCCCCACACACACAGCCACACAGAGCCCCCCACACAGAGCCCCCCCACACACACACAGAGCCCCCCACACACTGCGAGCCCCCCCACACACACTGCGAGCCTCCCCCACACACTGTGAGCCTCCCCCACACACTGCGAGCCCCCCCACACATTGCGAGTCTCCCCAACAACTCTGCGAGCCCCCCACACTGCGAGCCCCCCCCCACACACTGCTAGCCCCCCCCACACACTGCGAGCCCCCCCCACACAGGAATGACTGGAGAAGGCCAGGCGGCAGAAAACCCGTATTATAATAATCACGCCGATGTTGAGACTTACAATTCAAGTCAGGTGTTTATATGGCGCTCTGTGTTCAGTTTCAAGATTTCCAAACCGTTTAACATAAAGGACAGAGATAAGTGCGGAGATTGGGGGGAGGGGCAGAGTACTTTGCCCAGAATTATAGACTTTGGGCCGGTATTGAACCCGGGTCTCCTCTGTCTGTTTTCGTCATTACCTTGCCCTATACATCTCTCCCTTCACCCTGCAGCTGGCCACATCCATCGCTCCCTGCCTGGTCGATTCCATAAGCAATTAAAACACGCTCCGGACAGTTCTCGGCCCACCCGTCACTGCAGACACAGCTCAGTGCACCAAAATCCTGGAGCACTGACTTCCGCCGCCCTTTCATGCATTCTGCAGCTTGTGCAATGCCGATTCCCGCACTGTACCCCCTCCCTGGCATTGCTGCTTGTACTTTACAGCTGTTCCTTATGCAATCCATAGGTGTTCACTGGGTGTGTCAAGGATTGATGAAGTGGGCGCTCTCTCCGTACTCCGCTTGCTGCAGGTGCAGTGACTGCGGTCGGGCCAGTGTCTGCTGCCTCCGGACTCGGTTTCTATTGCGTGATTCAAACATTGTCACCCTTTGCCCCACCTCCCCCACCCCCCACTGCCAGTGCACTGCATCGGCAGCCTCCAGCTGCACGGACACCAATGCCACGGTGGCGTGCTGTGCTTCCAGACTAATATTTTCTTGCATACTACTGCTGACCCAGTAGGTGCCAGTGCATAGCCGATGCAGGCTCCCTGTGCAGGCCTCTCTCTCCACACTCGAGTTTCCCTGCATGCTCCTGCAGTAAATCTCCTCTTTTCGCGCCCTAGAGCTGTGCATCGCTGCTGTCCCCGGCCTCAGCCCCCTATTCCAGACTCTCTCTAGCTTGCATGCTTCAGCTCCTGCAGTACATCTCTTCTCTGCCCACTGCAGTCAAACCCTCTACAGCCAGTGCACCCCTGCTGCTGGCCTCACTCTCTGGTGCAGGCGGGTACCATGCTCCAATTCCCTGAGCCCAGGCTCACTTTCGACTGTGCCCTTGGTTTATTGCACTAGACGCCCAACCCTTCCCCGAACTGCAACCCCCACTCATTTAATTTATTCATTTGCAGTTTTATATAGCGCATTGAAGTGCTTTACTTGAGCTTCAAATTACTTTACAGAAGGTCCGATTCATATGTTAGGCACTGGGAGATTATGTGATTTGCTCAGGATCACAGCATGGTGAGCCCGCGCCGGGACTCGAACTTCGTTCCACAGTGTTGAGGCCTTTAGGCCACATGTCCTCACCCTTGATACCAGGCATCACGTCTGCATATCTTTATATATATTTTCTCTTGCTGAGTATCCCTCTGCACTACTGCCCACCTACCCTTGCTGCCCGTGCATTGCTTCAGGCCTCCCCAGACTCGCGGTGTCTCGCTGCTCTGACTCTTGCATCAGCATATATATATAACAAGAATGTGCCCCGGGCTCACGGAGAGCGGGAGGGGGGACGGGCACACAGAGGGGGGGAGATGGGACGGCGGGAGTGGGGACACGGAGGAAGGCAGGACAGCAGCAAGCACGGCCCGGCCGGACCAGATTCGGGGGCGTTCCCGGCTTTCGGCTGACGTCGCGTGACGTCGGCAAAAGCCAAAGAATCGCGGGAACGCCCCCGAATCTGGTCCGGCATTGACGGACAGGCCCCTCGTCCAATGGCTAGGCTCCATTTATGGAGCCAGCCAATGAATGACGAGGGCCGACCCAAAGCCACACTACAGAACTCATCAGGATTTCGCCTGCGCGAAAAAGATGCGCAGAGCGCATCTTTTCGCCAGGCAAAACCTAAAAACGGACCAAGGTGCGATCTAAAAAGTCCTAGTCCACGCGGTCACATGCCTTCTCGGCATCCACCGATAACAGAAGGGCATCCATATCTGTGCAGTGAGCTTTATAGATAATGTGAAAAAGGAGTTTGGTATTGTCACTGCTTTGCTGATTTTGAATAAAACCAGACTGGTCAGGTTCGATGATACACGGCATAAGGGGCCCCAGCCTCGCTGCTAGTATGCCCGTGAACAACTTCAGGTCCACATTAAGCAGCAACGCCAATCAGTAGGATCTACACACGGACTTATCTTTTCCGGGTTTCGGCAGTACGATGTAGGCCGCCAGCATGTCCGAGGGAATCGGCCCTGGGCCTGTGAAGGAGTTAAAAAGTTTTGTCAATACCGGGGCCAGCGCCGTGCAAAATGTTTATAAAACCCGCCAAAAAAACGACCGGTCCCGGGTCATGGCGACAGCGGGCAAGGCGAGTTCTCGGCTGAAGGCTCTCCCCGGTCTCAATGAAAGCCTGCTTCTAGCTCTGTGTACGCCGGTGGAGGGAGCGCTGCCATGTCGTCCCCAGTCTCCTAAGATTCGCCGCTTCCCGCCTGGAGTTGTCCCGAGTGAGGGCCCTCCACCCCTTTCCACTGCTTCAGAAGGACCACGGTGGGTGAGCGTATGTCCGGTGAACCACTGTGGAGAGCGACCCTGAGAATCCAATCTTCTGCGTGGCTGAGGGGTAGCGCTCTCAAATGGTGCAGTTAAGCGTGAACTGTGATGAGGCGACAACCACACCCTGAGGCAGTTCGGGCGCCAGTCGGTCCCCCTGGCCGATGCCCCTAATGAGCCATTGCTCTCTCCACTTGACTGTCTGTCTCTGTTCCAGGCCGCTAGGCCCCGCGCAACCTCAACTCTGGACGTGCACCGGTCCGGTGCGCCCGACGGCGTTGACACTCGGCAGTGCGCTGCAAGAGCTGGTAGCCCCGTCGCTCGTGTCACATGGTTGAGTGAGAGGCACCCCAACCACCGGAGCAAACCTCAAGAAGCTTGCCACAACTGCGTGGGGGTGCCAGCCGTTGAGTCTGGCCCCTGCCTTCTTGCGCCACGGTCGGCCTCCTCCCGCTGCCTCACCACTGTTTTACTGCCGTAGGGCCGCCCAAGTGCGCCCTACTGCCAACCACCACGCCACCAGATAGAGCGGTCGTCAGGCGGATCCCTGGCCGAAGCCCGCTATCAGTGATCTTGCGCTACGAGGTTATTAAGTACAATACACGCAGGTATGGATGTGAAAGTACTTATTTATTGTCAGGAGCTAGACGCTCACAGCGCCATCAGCGTAGGCGCCTGCCCTTGCTCCTTACTGCCAGACCCTGCACCACTGAGAGACTAGTGGCGTTGTGGCCCGATGTGCCCCTGGCTCGGTCCAATGGCGGCGTGTTGCAAAGCCTGGTGGTACTGGTGCCCAGGCCGCACTCTTGAATGATAGGCCTCCGGAGCAGTCCCCGAGCGTGTGCCGCGATTACCAGTGGCCGTTGCCCCTCTGCACCGCGCTTGGCCTCCCACTGCCACCGCCCTGCCGTTCTTAATGCTGAGGGGCTGACCAACTGCACCGGGCCCTCCGCTGTCTCGCCTGCATCTGTCGCCAAGGCCCTGGAGTCCACTCTGGCAGTTCGCAGCCCAGCTCCGTCCCCCGGTGTTATCGCTGAAAGGGGGGGCAACCCAGCCAACGCCCTGGTCGAATCCCTCTGCCGGGCAGCTCTGCACACACTCCGCTTTGCCCACAGGAGGTGCCGTCTCCGCACGGCCTACCGGGCGTCCGTTCTGCCACCGTCCTACCTCTCCCGTCTCCGAAAACTCCGCACCGATGGCCGCAGGAAGCCGCGCCAAACACCGCTGCTCACCGACATGGAGCTAATCGATGGCGTCCAGCTTGGAGACCTGGCACCTACAATGCCCCCAGCTCTCCTTAGGATCTGTTGCGATAAGGGCCAGGCCTGGATGCCATTTTACCACTCCACGTTGCGGCTCGCCACCTGGAAATTAGCCGCTCGTTCTGGCCCCCAGCCACCTTACCCCCGGCTACAAAGCTACAGCGGGGCTGGAGGTAAGATCATCTTTGCGTCTCGGAGCTGTGAATGAGGTCAAAGCGCACTTTGGTACAGAATTGGGTGCCCAGAAGCGGGGAGACGAAGTAAAACACGTCTCACCCGCTTGCCATCTTGGCCACGCCCCCCAGACAAGAATTTAGAGACATCAATTCTTCTCCCCACCCTGACAACAATGCCAATAGTGTACTAAAGAGGCAAGTAAGTTGTTATATGTACTCTTTGGGTGACCTGGGTTCCTATTACACATGAACAGCAGTATAGTTTATGAAATCAAAACACAGGAGAAGGTTTTGACAGTGCACATCCTGAAGTCATGTAATTCAAGGTTATCTTATACGTGATGATGAAGATAAAGGAGAGAAAGTGAAATAAAAATGGCCTGGGATAACAAAATTGGGTAAAGTGTGGAACCGGGATTAATCTCCGGTTTCTTGGTTTCACATTTTTCAATTTAGCCACTAGATGTATTTGCTGTACGCAGCCTACACCCATCTTACCACCAATCCCCAGTCACATCACAGACCAAACATTTTACTCCGGGCAAAATGTTTTCAAGTACCCATGATCCAAATGGTCTCTGAAACATTCCACACAGGTTTCGCTTCTCCTTATACACAAATTCACATTGCCCCTATACTAATTTATAGACACACTTAAATGCCACTGAGCTAAACACTATAGCCATTAATCAAATACTTAGTAACTTGGATTTCTACTTAACAGCATGCCCATCTCCAATTGCAGAGACTCTTCTCCATTAGCATTTGGTATTTTAAAGGCCTTCCTATCTGCTTTACCTTCAAACTCTTTAAAGTTTAGGAATTATATTTCACGGTGGCCCTTCCTTTACCATTAGATACTTTAACAAGCATTAGCAATGCTAATCAGTCTGGCTTTAAAGGAATGCTGTATTGTAATGTGCAGCATTATAAGTAAATAGCACATATATTTGAGTGGAGGCAAAGAACTGTAGACTAATAGTGTGTAGGTTAAAAGGTCAGGTGACAGCTGCACTGTGAGCCTAACATTCCATGAAAGTGAATGACTGCCCTCTGGGCTGCTGCCAGAGAAAGACAAACACCATAACTTATCTAAGACACATTTTTACAGCATTACAGTGTCATGTGTGTGTCCCGAAAATTCAAGCTCAGCCAGCTGAATCAATAAACAAAATGATCATAGTTGGTCAACTGTAAGCTCTTTTTAGGTCGAGCATGAGCCAGCGCACAAGCGCTGCTCTGGAGATCTGTTGTAGGTAGAGTACGGAGGAGAAGCCCTGCCCATATTTTGATTCCTTAATAGGCTTGTTAGTCCCTCCTTAGTATGGCCATATCATCATTTGTATCCTCCCATGGCTACTGGCACCTTTACTTGATTGTTACAATGTACGTGTACTTTTTTTCTTCTTTTTTTGTATGCATGCTTTAATGTTTGCTGTCACGTAGAAGTGCCGGCAAGAGATTTACCAAGAACGCTTAAAGACTGCTCATTTGCAGAAGAAACTGTTCCGGATGGGTGGAGGTATGCAAGGCATGGCCCAGCAGGGAAACTTGGTGAGTAGAAACTTTGTGAGTAAACACTTCTGTGTTTGGAAGAAAAATTTGTCCTGACAGCAGGCGACGATGGGTGAAAGTTTTCAAGTTTGTTTTGAAATTCGTTCCTGTTTCAGCTGCTAAATGGGTCCAATTCTATTTATTTCTTCTTTTTAATGTTTTTTGTTATTCCTGTACCTGTGCCGAAGTTGCCAGATCAGACGTCCAAGTCTGCTCTGTAAATAGACCTTTGCTTCTTTTGTTGTTGTTAGTGATTGCACAGTAAAAGGCTTGATTGGTGAGGAACGAGCAGTGGCAGGATCGAGGGAGGACAGATTGGTAACAGTTGAAGCTAGGAGCACGGTCTTCAGGGGGCTGTGTGGGGGGAGTGCGGAGGATTGAGTGGTGAGGGGAGGACAACAGTGGCTGTCCGCCCTTTCTGCACATTGCAGTGGTTGGTGTTATGCTGTGTGTGTGGTGGGGTTTGGTGGTTTGAGCTGGTGACAGCCACTCCAGAGGTTAATGTGGACTGCTGAGGCGAATGACCATCACTGCTAGACTACGGATACAACAATGGCAGTTGAGGAAGAGCCAGAGAGATGCGTTGGATGACCACTGTGAGAACTGTGGTTGCCGGGCCTAGAGACCAGGCGTGGAGGATGAGCACTTTATGCAGATGTGAGGGACAAGGGGGGAATTGATTGTTGTGAGTAGTGATGGAAGAGTTAGACTGAGATTGCTGGCTTTAGATTGATAGAGCAGTGACTGCTGAGGCATGGGGGCCATAGTGTTGGGATTGCGGGGGGATGGGGAGCGGAGCCCCTATTGCCATGGATGACGAGAAGCAGCTGCTATACTGCAGTACGGAAAACATTAACTGGATATGGGCAGAGTCTTACTGTTTAAGTTGGAGAGAGTATAACAGTGGTTTTTGGACCTCAGGCTGTGGAGCGTGCCGATGACTGGCAATAGATGTGAGGCCAAAGTCTACAGTTGAAGGAAGCAAAGTGTATTTAATATGTTCTGCAGGTGTCTGAGTGGGGCATGCACAACATGCTAGGCTAGGTGAGGGGGGTGAGGTGTAGCCTGCCATGGGATATAGTGCAGTATCCCAGGCTGCTAAAATCTCCAGTACCGAAAGGGAGATCTAGTTCCTGTAATCTCATTTGGAGACCTAAGCGATTGTTGCTCTCAGCTAAATTGGCTAAAGGGTCAGAGTTGAACTCTCCTGACACCTTCATTATTGCTACTGACACAAGGGTGCCTGCTTTCAATCACTTTAACCTGGCATTATCTTGTGTTTGTTTCAACCCACCCCCCCAGCCACCAAGTAAAATGGATTTAGAAATGATTGGCAAATTAAGTCCTGTGAATTCCAGATAGCATATAATCCTGTGCTAATGGGCTGAAGCTGACAACATCACATCTATGTTACATGTCATCTGCACTTAAGCCACCTGACGGATTGTTTTCAAAAGCCAGTTTTATTAACAAAACCACCACCACCAATACCACCACCACCGCACTGCCAATACCACAGCCACCAAAACATCGCCCCCAATACCACTGCCACCAATACCATTACCACCAACAATACCACCACTGATACCACCACCAATACTAATAACACCACCAATACCAATACCACCAATACCAATATCGCCAACACCAGTACCACCACCGCCAATACCATAACCGCCAATACCAATAACGCCACCAATACCACCACCACCAATACAAATTATACCAAAACCACAACCCCCACCAATACCACCACCTCAGAGCCTCTCGCTCACTAGTAATAGCAGGGGCCCTGTACGAGGCCGGAGCTGCAGCCAAGACCATCCCTCCCTCCATGCCTGCCATAAAGCACAGCCCGCCCTGCACCAGGAGGTGCAGCCAGGGCCCTACTACAGCTGGAGTATTTTTTATTAGGCCAAAGGTAGCAATGACATTACGCAATGCCACACTACACACTCAAATCAAGGAAAGGGCAGGAAATAGCCACCCCAACCCGCTCTTTGTACTAAGCCGCGACAGTGTATTCACAGAGCGAAAGGTGTTGGAGCGCTTTATTAGTGTTTATAGCTCAGATCATCTTTTTAACTCTCACTTCACACTTTGCGTCTGTGTAATTTACAACATTTACACATCTACTCTGCACTATTTATCACTAATTTGAAGACGTTGCAGGCCGGTCTCTTCCTCTAATATTTACAATCTAAAAAGCGGTTGAGAAGGCCCTTTATTGCAATGCAATAGGTCTCACATTTGCAAGAGTTTAAGGTATTATATATTGTAAATGACTGTGCCTTTTATTTTTGTTTTAAAACCCAAAACATAAATAAAAGGCATTGCCATTTTAAATTCCAATAGCTCAAACTTGTGTGAATGCGAGACCTATTGCATTGCAAATGCTTGTTTGAGGAAGCACACATCGGCACAATCAAAACAGTTACTCCTGGCTCGCAACGAGTGGACGGAGCCAAAGTCCCTTTATAGTGGTAACCACATTATTGTCTGGCGACAGCTGCGCTGTCAAGACAGACCACAAAAAGTCGTTCAACCAAGTAACCCCCATATTTGCGATTAAAACTGTATAGTCCAAACATGGCATTTACTGACTTCTTAAAAACAAAGCTTGCGTTCCTAAAATTTTATATTTTAACTTATATATCTAACGACTTGTAAGTCTGCACTCCGAAGACTTACTTACACTGTACAACATACATACAGAATTATTTTAATTATTACGTTTATCCAGTACTTACGTGTTATTAATAAGGACAATTTACTATCCTTACACTACAAAGACAAATCATTGAACGGGCTCTGCTTCCGTATAAGTGTTCAGTCTAAAATCAACAAGTCCTACACACAGAATAAACAACTGAAAGGTAAACTCCAGATTTTACCCTTAGACGACAAAGTTCTCAATCAAACAATGAAAAGGTGCAACATTGAAGAATACTATAGCATACTCAGTCAGCGGAGATATAATTATTTCACAAAGAGATCAGAACGCTCAAAAAAAGAAGGAAAAAATATATTCAGAGTGGGCTCATGGTACTTTCTCATAACTGACCAGAAAAATACAGACGTGGTAACCTTTACGGTCAAAAACATACCTAAAAATATTAGTTTAGAGTGCAATTGTCCAGCCTGATGAGGAGTTGCGCATTTGAGATGTGAATCTGAAGATCTTTGAGTCAAATAAATATATAAATGGCCCAAGTGATGGACTCACATTCTGGAAAAATAATGATGAAAAATGATTTAAGATGCAGTTATTTCAAAACATATAGTAGGGGGTGATTTTAATTGAGCTTCTGTTCAAAATCAAGATAAACAATTGTGATGAAAGTCCATCCACACTCCACTCCCAAACATCTCAAGTTTCTAAATCCTTTGTAAACATCGGTGTCCGAGACCTCTCCCCCAGAGTCTAAACAACTCAACCGGTCAAGAGTTCATATTTTACTGCTTTCCCCATTCCTACATCGCACAGTAGCTTTTAAACGCAAATGCTGTCAAACTAGTGGACTCCATTGGCACTGTTCCAATCTGCATCTCAGATCATGCTTTTGTCAATCCCACCTTAAAATACAGTCATCTAGGGGGCGTGGCTTAGCCACAAACTATGCCAGACGCGAGGTGCTAAGATCCTCAACGAACCTGCCAACATCCTTCATCAACTGAGCACTGATGTGCATCCAGGGCTCCCCAAAACAGTGGCAGAGAGGCACAGTGTGTCAGGGTGACCGCCTACCTCCACAGTCCAGCTCGGTCCTAAACTTTTGCGGAGTCGGGCTATGGTGCGGGCTTACCACTGGAGAAGACGAGTAGCTAGAGCAGGTCTTTCGCTTGCATCTGAGACCAGGCCAGCCTGATAGATCGCGGTAGGAGGGATGCGCGGGGCACTTCCCTAACCCCGCCACCCCCGGACTGAACATCCCCTACAGGGCACAAGTCCTATAAAAAGAAGTGGGGGGACTGACAATATGCAAATGACCTCATGACAACACGTGGGTAACTTGTCCCAATGTCTGAAAATAACACCAGGACACGTTCAGCATATTTCTGTGGGGCACAGCATATTGGCAGTGGGGGACGGCGTCCACCCTGTGAAAAGAGTGGGGGGACGCCGTGTACCTTCGAGTACCCCCGACTCGAGCCCTGCTCCCATACTTCCAGAGAAAAGACATTCTTTTGGTGATGACTGAGAGGGTGCAGCAAGACACCACGCCGGAGGGCAAATCAGAGGCCCCCAGGCGGCTCTTGAATGTGGCAGCCAGGCTCGGGTGTCGCCGCCCCGCTGGGACTCTCTAAAGGTAGCCCCACAAATCAGGCCGAGGCGCTGGCGGCTGCCTCTGTGGACCTGGCCTGTGGGCTGTACTATTAGCAGTGGGCTGGGAAGGGTGCCCTGGCCCCTCCTTAAGTTCCAGATGCAGCAAGTAATGCTGTGGGGGTCTGGACAGTGAAGGACTAGCGGGACATCCCCTGATTTGAAGATATGTGAGCTGACTGTCTCTGGGAGTGCTGTACGGACCCGGGGACCAGTTGGCGGTCTCCGAGTCCCTCGGAGAATATCCACCGGCCTGCTTGTCATCAGACTGGCGATAAGGAGACTGCAGCGGTGGAGAAGCAGGGCCAGCCCCGTGGTCCACACATCACTGAGACCAGCACACTTCCAGGAGTAGCAAACCATCCACGCGTCCGACCCACCCACAGGCAAGCTGAAAAACGTCCTGATGTGACTCCTACTTTGAGAAGGAGCATCACACCCACATTATTAAGGCTGTCCACCTACTCGAGGCACATGAGGAAGATGCGGAGGGGTCCTCAAGACGCAACAATCGTGGAGAATTTCGGAGGGGTCCATTCAAACTCAATTTGTAAGGGGACAAAAGGGGCAAGTATGATGTTCTTAGCTGGGTTTCTTATGGTCCATGGGCCTGGTAGATGCCTGGCGACATCACCCAATTGAGCAGGGCTCAAGTCCAAAACAAGCATTTGCAAGGCAATCGGTCTCGCCTTTGCGACCTTATATGTATTTAGCTATGCAGCACATTAGCCTGGTTGCTAAAACATCTACTGTTCTTTAACAAGGAGAGAAAGTAAGCACCAAAATGCTGGGAACACATGGAGAGAAATATTGCCTTTCAGCGGGAAATGGTATAGTCCAAAGCTCTGTTTTTAATATAAAAGCAGGACCTTCGGTAGTCATATCATTGAAAATACAAGATTAAAAAAATATATTATTGTCTACGGGTGCTTGTGGAAGACAATTTCTTTGGACTGGAATCTAGAGAATGCTAAAGTGATTCTGGTATTTTATTGACCTCTGCTGGTCGTTTTCTATCAAGAACGTTAAATAGAGGCAGTTGCCACAAAAATAAAAAAAGAAAGTCCAGAAGCAAAAAGCAATTCTGGTATTTCTACTGACCTCTGCCGGTCATTTTCTATCAAGACGGTTAAATAGAGGCAGTTGAACAGAAAAGAAAGTCCCTAAGCGGAATCAGACCAGTCCTAGGTCTGATCTCTGGAGCCCACAAAGTACATACACATATAAGTAATACTAATGTATATATACTAAAGTGTAAACAAGAGGGCTCGAATGCTCGACCTAAAAAAGAAGTGGGGTGATGTAAAGCGCTCTGACACCCTGCATTGGAATGAGTAGGGCTCTGCAAGAGAAAATAGTGGTACTTAAATTATTTTAACGCCTCATCAGGGGAAGTAAGCATTATATAAATGCAAATTGCTTTGTTGTAAATACTGGGAAAGACCAACACATCTGAAATTCTTACAGTGCATGCACAGCTCCTAAACCGGGACTGAACAAAGTGAAAAGCTGCTGCTCTTAAGTATGTGTGAAGTGCTAACAAGGTGTGAGCCTTATTTACCTCTTCGCTTCATTTGCAACAGGTGTGAGGCTCCTGACTGCTTCCAGTCAAGAGACTCCAACAAAAGGAGGCCCGATGACCCCTCAAATTCGGTCTTTGTTATGGGCCCAGCAGGAGTCAAGTTCAAATTCAATCAAGCTGTATTTGGTAAATAGAAATATAACCATAAAAGCATTCTACAATAAAACATTTCATCATAAATTAAAAAAAATATTTCATTGTTAAGGGAAACCAAAAGAAATACATTTTTCGTACCATAAATTTTCACAAAAACAAATTTCCTCATGGATGTGAATGAAGCATACCATTAACTGTTTGAAAGTCTTCTCTGTAAACGATAAAGATCGACAGTCGATTCATACAATAATCCATACAAAATAGTAAAAACCTCAAAAAGCAGTTTATTATCACTAAAAACATGATATCAGGATGTGTGATATAAAAATATATATATTAAAATGCAATCTATTCGATTTCATAATTGAGCATTTCCAAATATGTAAGATCCTTTCTCCGTTTAATAGCCATCTGAATGAAAAGGATAACCGCATTACATATCGATGCATTTTCAAGATTACAGACGTAATAAAAAGCAGATTTATAAGAATACAGCTTATTAGTAATAAAAAGTGGTCGTAAAATTAATTTTCTAATGTCCCTATAAAAATTACAAAAGAGTATAAAATGAAAAGTACTCTGGGAGGTTTTGCCATCACACGGGCACCTAAGTAAGTTAGAGCTCCACTTGCCCCTCTAGGGGAAAGCTACTTGAAAGTGGAGCATACTCAATCTTAATCTCGTTAGATAAAATCTCTGTTGTACATTTCTTGTAAAAATAAGATATGGTTGTGTGCCCAGAGAGATCGGTCCTTCACAATAAGATCTGACACCTTGTTTTGTACGGAGTTCAGCTACCTTCTTTATTTCTCTAGATTTCAGAAATCTCCTTTTGAGCGCCCCTGTATCATAGATCTGAATGCTCTCAAGATCTTAAAAGTTAGTTACCATGTTGCACTTGGTTAGGAGTCTATAGATATAATGTAACCATGGTATGTTCCTATAAAAGTCTAGTTTAAAGCAATCCAGAATTATATATTTAGTAAAGTGTGCTTGATTATTTGTCCAGATTTGGTGCCACAATATGAGGGCAGCCACGCCAATCAAGTCGCTCAGGTATGGTGCATCTTATGAGATATATAAATAGCTGTTGAGTTTGGAACCGATTATACCCTTCTTAGAAATTTATTTTCAAGGGTTTGTAATTGGGAGATATCTGCCATGCCCCATAATGCTCCACCGTATCAAACCCCTGTGATGCACTTACTCCCATATAACTTTAAGATCTCACGTATCGGCTTATTGCCTATTTTCTGGGAGAATCTGAAGACCGACTCGCTTGATATCAAAAATTTTAGTTTACAAGAACTTACATGTGAAGTCTGTAGGAGAGTAGAATCTGCCTACTATGGTTACCCCCACTTTTTGCTGGTGTTTCACGGTTTTTCGACTTTAGTCTGGCTGGGGCCCTGCTAACAAGGGCCCCAGCCTAGCTGCTTCCTCTCTAAATTCATTGCATGTACATTAGGTACACTCCAGAATGGTTACTGGGTTACCATGGTGAGTCCCTAGTATATGGTACCTTAGGTACTAAGGGCATAGGTACCCCAGAGCCCTACCAGAGACTGAAGCATGTATTATGCCACTCCTGGGAAGCCTTCCAAAATGGCACCACAGGTCTGCTACTGCAGCCTGGGTAAGGTGGTGCATGCACCGCTTACTACGATATTGGTTACCTATATCTACCTTATATCACTGACACATATAAACCAATAAGTCACTCCTATGGCAGGCCTTATAAATACTGAATGCAGAGTGCTTGGTTTGTGTGAGAGGGTGCCCATGCATGAGCAGGGCCCCTCTGCAGCTTTCGGAATCACTTCTCTGTAGCTGTTCTGTGATGCAGCCAGACCATATACTATTATGTGCATTATAACCTCGCGGTTAATGCTAACTTTGGAATGGTTACATGGAAACATGTGTTTGGTGTCAAACACTTTGGAATCCTACACCCGGGGGGGGGGGTAGAATTCCACACTTCTAGAGGGAGAAGACATGTACACACTGGACAAAGGGAAAGGGGTGTAACCACCCCCCTCCCTGGATCCACCCATAGTCCAAACTCTGAGCACCACTTGCACCGAAGATTGTGGGCCTACACTCCACGAGTGTTCCGTGGGCCTGCTTCTAGCATTTCTGCTCGAGGCTCCTTCGCGATTCCTGGTCCGTCGACTGGTGGGTCCCCACGAAGGTAACTCTTCTGTTTCTTGGGCTTTCCTGGTTTCTCCAGATGTGCCCTGACTCCCCTCCAAAGGGTGAGTCGATCAGACCTTGCTGGTCTGCACCGAAGCCAATCTTTGCTTTCTGCGTGGGTTGCTGTTGCCAAGGCTTGTTGGGTCCAATCCGGAAACCGACATTGCAGCACTCAACATCCTTCGTGGGACAGCTAGAATCCAGCTCCTGGTCAACCTCAACGCCTCCTGGTCCTCGTGGCTGAAGAGTCAAGCTTAATCTTCTTCACCTGAAATCATCCGACATCGGTTGGCATCTTCTCATCGCCTTCCTGGTCACTGGCTAGTGACCCAGACTCTGTCCCCTCTGCTTTCAGGTTCTTCAGATCTTCGATCCACCCTTGGATCCACCCGGACACTTTCGACTTGGTCGCCAGCAGCACTTTGCAGCAGATCGCCATTGAAAATGACGACGAAACAGGAAACCAAAAGACATCAATGCACACGGCTTCCCTGGGTGAGGTAACTCTACTGTTCTACTGTTAATGTTCCTTTTCCCACACGTCACAAAAAGTGTTTTACTCAAATTTATTTTTAAGTCTTTTTTGGTCATGAAGTTTGTAAAATTATCTATCAGAAGTTGGAGGCCATTTGCAGTCCTAGATATTAGGACTGCATCATCTGCATATAATAAAACTGGGGTGACACGTTTGCCAACAACAGTGGCATCAGCTTTCAAACTCTGTAATAACAAGCACTGGCGTTGCCAATAGGTCTCGCAGTAGGAAAGTTGGAGCTATTGGTTTTGTAAATGACATTTTATATTTATATATCGTTATTGGCATTGTCAATAACAATATATAAATATAAAATGTCATTTACAAAACCAATAGCTCCAACTTTCCAAATGCGAAACCTATTGGCAACGCCAGTGCTTGTTTCAGTCAGGCAGGGTTGTCTCCGTGTGTGTCGTAACTGGAGGGAGACAGTATGATTTTTTTTTAAGGCTTTGTATCGGCACGCTTCATGCTAGAAGCACCGAGGGGTAACCAGAGACTAAATACGCTGGCGCATGGAAGTCTGGGGATGTTGGTTGTGCTGCATTTCCCGTGTAAACTTTTTATTTTTTATTTTAGCATGTACCCGGTGTTGAATGGACTCGAAATATATAAGGAATGTATTGAACATGTCACGTTTTCAAAGGTAAATATCAGGTGGTTGCGCTGCTCCGCTCTTTTACAGGTCTTAACAATAATTACAGAGACAAGCGTTAGCAGAAGGCGCACTTGCAAATTTTTCAGAAATGATTTGTGATTTTTGCTGTCCAGGGCGTACTGACATATTTTGTCAGGCTCCCTGAGCTCACTTGAGATAAATGTCCTCGTGATATACCCCAAAATCAGAATATGGCGTTGTACCTCTGATGACCCGACTTTGGCCCAGAACACTTGAAGCCACCTTAACAATAGGGCCTGTGCTAGTGCATGGCCACTTGAATTATGGGTCACAACCAAATTATGTGGCTGGCTTGCTAAATGACCATGCAGGAAAAGCCAAATTAGCTGCACATTTTTAGATAGTATTACTTAAGTATTTTGTTATTTTTATACATTGCACTACCTTCTGGGCAAATATTTCACCTCATTAGTATTAGTTTAACAACCATACAAAAATAATCTACTGAAATATGACTTGTTACCTTATGCGATGGGCCTTCACAAACACTTGTGGCCATGTTTTAGTAACTTTTGATCAGTTTAAGAGTGAAAGAATTTTGTTTGTTAAAATCTTTAGATGACATAGCAGAGGGCGAAGTATGTGGCAAATGCCTCGAATTCATAATTATGCGAAGAAAGCCATGCCTGCAGAATCGCAAAATTCCAGTGTCTGTGTGCTACTGTAATGCAAATTTATGTTGTGACGAAGCACCTGACGTTCAGCCATGCAGTTGCAGTTGGTATTCCTTGTAGTATAGCATCTTGATTGTGTCGCTTTTGGAATTCTGGTAAAACTTGGAGGCAGGAAGGCCTAGTATAGTTTGTCTTGAGTTGAGAAGCTGTCCTTTGGTGAGGTGCAGAGGTGGGCCACGAGCTCTAGTAGGGAAAAATGGTTGTATTGGTGTAGGAGTTGATCGAGTGACCGGAAGTAACATTGTTTCACATTTTCTTCAACTGTAAACAAGTGCGTACATTGCATCTATGGTGCAGTGTGGTCTAAGTAGGGGCCATTGATTCTGTTTTATTTAAATCGATGCTTAAAAAGAGAAAAGCGTTTCTCTGTCATTGTTGCCAAATACATGATCTTTCAGTACCAGGATAAACTAACTGCACGTACCAATCGTTTTCTGCAACATACAGAAGTGACGATCAAGCTGCATTTGTGAGAGAGGCCGGAGGGAAGCCGGATGGGGGTGGGAGAGCCTGGTGGGGGGGCGGGAATGCGAGGGAGGAGAAGTGTGGCAGGCGAATGCCTGTGTGCGAAAGCGCGATGCGCTTGGAGAGAGGCCGGATGGGGGCGGGGGCCATTGATTCTGTTTTATTTAAATCGATGCTTAAAAAGAGAAAAGCGTTTCTCTGTCATTGTTGCCAAATACATGATCTTTCAGTACCAGGATAAACTAACTGCACGTACCAATCGTTTTCTGCAACATACAGAAGTGACGATCAAGCTGCATTTGTGAGAGAGGCCGGAGGGAAGCCGGATGGGGGCGGGAGAGCCTGGTGGGGGGGCGGGAATGCGAGGGAGGAGAAGTGTGGCAGGCGGAATGCCGGTGTGCGAAAGCGCGATGCGCTTGGAGAGAGGCCGGATGGGGGCGGGGACCATTGATTCTGTTTTATTTAAATCGTGCTTAAAAAGAGAAAAGCGTTTCTCTGTCATTGTTGCCAAATACATGATCTTTCAGTACCAGGATAAACTAACTGCACATACCAATCGTTTTCTGCAACATACAGAAGTGACGATCAAGCTGCATTTGTGAGAGAGGCCGGAGGGAAGCCGGATGGGGGCGGGAGAGCCTGGTGGGGGGGCGGGAATGCGAGGGAGGGGTGAAATGCTTCCGCATTTAAAAAAAATACTTTATAAAACACATTTTTAAGAGACGTTATCATACATTTACGTGTTTGTTCATCGATTTATATGCTAAACATTTTCATGGCTCGGTTGGTGCATGGCCTCTTAAGAGCCAAGCCAGACCATTGTCTCTGCTCTCCTGTTGCTGTGTTCACTCACCCACTTCTCTCTGCGTGCCAGTTATTGACGGTGAATGTACTCGTCTGTTTCTTTTCTTAGTGACGAATGCAATACTCTGTGTGTCATTACATGTGTCCTGGCCTGTGTCATTTCTTGGTGGGTGAATGTACAGGACTCCCTGTTGGCACATGCTGGCTAATATACTGGTCAGCAAGTCTCTTGTTGTTGGCTAATATACTGGTCTGCAAGTCAATTTTGGTGGTTAATGTACTGGTCTGCACGTTGGAACATGTTGGTGAACTTACTGGTCAGCGAGTCACTTGTTTGTGGTGAACCGATAGGTTTGCACATATTGGTGAATGGACTCGTCTGCGCTTTACTTCTTGGTGGTGAATGCAAAGGTCTTCGTCTCAGTACATGTTGGCAATGTATTGATCTGAGCGTAATTTCTTAGTGGTGAGTCATGTGTGTGTCAGTACATTTTACCAAAAATACTGGTCTGCGACTCAATACATTTTGGTGAATGTACTGGCCTAGGTCTCCGTATATTTTGTGGATTGTGCGAGTCTGCACCTCATTACCTGTTGGTGAATGTACTGGTCCGTGCCTCAGTACTTGTTGGTGAATATTCTGGTCTGCTTCTCAGTATATTTCAGTGAAATGTACTGGTCTGCACCTCAGTACATGTTGGTCAATGTTCTGGTTTGTGTGTCAGTAATGGCGGTGAATGTTCTGGTTTGTGTGTCCGTAATGGCGGGGAATGTTCTGGTTTGTGTGTCAGTAATGGTGGTGAATGTTCTCGTCTCAGTACGTGTTGGTGAATGTATTGATTTGTGTGTTCTCGTTTGTGTGTCTAAAATGGCGGTGAATGAAAGATAAAGCAAGTTAGGAGGGTGGTGCAGGTTTCCAAAGAGCATGAAACCGTAATGCAGAGTCAAAAAGAGAGCGAGCGTGTAGGCGAGGAGAGAGGCACGTGAAAGTCAAAGTGCATCGATCGCGGGCTGTAAGGGTGCTGATGATTGATGGCGAGGACGTGCGTGTGCTGGGGCGTAGCATACTGAAATACCACTAAAGTGAATGAAAGATAAAGCAAGTTAGGAGGGTGGTGCAGGTTTCCAAAGAGCATGAAACCGTAATTCAGAGTCAAAAAGAGAGCGAGCGTGTAGGCGAGGAGAGAGGCACGTGAAAGTGAAAGTGTTAGGGGAGGAGAAGCCGCAGAGCGCACGCTGGGCGAAGCCCTTTGATGTGCTGGCGGCCGTTACAAAATGCAATGAGGAGGGAGGGAGGGAGGCTGATGCGCGTGCTTGTTTAGTCACGTGATTCACGTGAACTTAATGAAAACCGCAGCGCAAGAAGCCCTTAGTTTCACGAGCGTTTTGAGGACATGAATTCTCGCTCCGCTCAATGCGCTTGCGCGCACTGATAGGTCGCGAGACCTAAAAAGGCAACACCATTAATATAGAGTGAAAAAGAGAAGGGGGTCAAGAACGCAACCTTGTCTGATTCCTCGAGTTACTTTAACCCCTTCACTGCGGGGTGTTTTCCCCCCGCTGTGCGGGGGGAGGGGGGCCATGCGCAGTGCCACTGTGCTTGTGACGAGCTCAGCTCGTCATGAGGCACAGTGGAGCTGCGCTCGTCACAGTCACACCCGTTTTTGGAACGTTCAGCACAGCGAGGAAATTATCCCCGCGTGCGAACGTTCCAACGGCCGTGACGAGCTCAGCTCGTCATGTGTGCAGCTCCACTGTGCCTCATGACGAGCTGAGCTCGTCACAAGCACTCAAGGGGCTAAAGTGCGCTGTGCATTCCCCCTTCTGGCCATAGCGCATCTTCGAGGTTAAATAGGCCTATATCTGTGATAGGAAATTTATGATATCATGGGGCGCCCATCTCTGCTAATGTTTGCCATAACTTAGAATGATTTACCAAGTCGAACGCACTGGAAAGGTCGACAAAACAGCGATGGAGTAGACCTTCTTTGACAAGTGTGTATTTCCCTATAAGCAACTCGAGGTTGACGCACTGCTCAACCGTTCCAATACCCCTTCTAAAGCCGTACTGGGCATTGGTTAAGATGTTTTTCTCTTTTACCCAGCACTCCAACCTGGCTAGCAAAACTCTGCCCATTAGTTTAGAGGTGGAATCGAGAAGGGATATTGGTCGGTAGCATTTTGCGCTACCTCTGTCGCCTTTTTTAAAAATTGGGACGATCACACTTTCAGCCCAAGTTACTGGTAGCACCCCGTTAATGATAGCATTAAACAAAATTACTACAATAGGGGACCAGAAATCTACATTATGCTTAAAAACATCGATGGGGACCCCATCCAGTCCTGCAGCATGCTCACTTGCGCTATTCTTTAAAGCTATTTTTATCTCTTCTATGGTAATTATTTCTACCTTAGGGGTATTTATTAAGGTGATGTAACGATTTTTATCTGTTTCCATAGACTGTTGTGAAGAATTAAAAATATGCCCAAAGTGGGTTAACCATTCATCTGGCATAACTAATGTATCAACCTTTGCAGATGAGACATCTTTAAACAAAGGTTAGTCTATGGTTTACCAGAAGAGGATAGAGTTCTTAGTCTCGGCTGCTTTGATCAGATTATCCCACGCGTTCTCCCTGATTTCAGTCTCTCAGCTTTAATGCTTGATTATAGCTCTTCCGAAGACTACAAATGTTATCTCTATTCCTTGGTTTACTTTTCAATTCTTCCTTCAAATCCCCATTTAATCTGCAGCAGCGATGGTTAAACCATTGTGGACAATCCTCACTGCTTTTCTTATTTTTAACTTTCAGATCCTTAGAGATTTTATCAGAAATGTTTTGGAAGGCTGAAACCATATCAATGTTACCAGATAGTTTGTCCAGGCATTTTTTTATATGATGGGTATTTTTTTGAATTACATTTTCCACAAAACTGTGGGATCAACGCCTGTCCACTTTATCAATATCTCATTTTCAGCTTGCGTTTTGATATTGGTTGTAAGGACAGCTCTATAATATAATTTAGAGTTTAATATTAGCAAAAGGGGATGATGGTCACTAAGCAGACTAGGTTGTATAAAACATTTATCAACCAGAGGCCTACAGTTCCTAGATATTAAAAAGTGGTCAATACATGAAGACGACCTAGCCTCCTCATATGTATGATTAACATGAACGCCCTCATAAGGGCCTGGCTCCATAATTTCTAAGTTAAGTTTATACATAACATGATTAATTGTTTCACTATAAGGATTGTGATGGAAAAGGGGAATATGATCACCATGTACGTCTCCATAGCCACATTGGTCCCCTATGGTATGTTTACATAATTCACTATTAAAATCACCTGCCCAAATTAATATATTTTCACCCCCCAATATCTTCAGAAATTTGTCCAACTCTACCTCCAGTTTTGTAATTATCTCTTGTCTCGTATTATCAAAAAGATTATTGTAGAAATTAGTAAGTACAATGTTCTGCTTTCCTCTGAGACTAAAAACTAAGAGCTCGAAATACTGTAAATTTGTGTATGTTTATTAGGGTCAGGGGTGCGGACACAGAAATTAATACTGCCAGGCCTTCACTCGCTCTCCCAGCCTTAGACGGTATTGCTTTAGAATTTTTTCTTTTAAATCATTAATATAAAAAACTTCGGGCGACCATGTTTCTTGTAAAAGAACCAAAGTGCAGTGCTGAATACTTTAAAGCCATACTGCATTGTGCAATTTATTTTTGGCCCCTGCAACATTCCATGACTTCATTTGTAATGATACAACCAATGAACTGCTTGTTGAAAGTACCCCAGTCATGTTGTTCAAAAAGATGGGATCATTATAAACATTTGGTTGCTGCGCTTCCATAGAATCTATTTCTATACCATTTGAGGGGATACGATGGTTACCTTCATTCGTCTGCTCCACTTCCACACATACGTCTTCCATGGGTGTGTATTCTATCATCAGGTTCTGTTGTTTTTGGGCCCAGTCAATCAACCTCGCTGCAGCTTCCTAATGGGGCAAACCTATTTGACATAAGTGATATCCTAAGGTTAACAGGGCTATGATTGGCTCTACCTGTTAACTGGGGCTGCTCGAGACTAGATCTGTAAAAGTATCCAAGAGGTACTGCAAACATGCGGTCATTAAGGCCATCGTATGGCCAGGTGTATTTTACTGATACCTCTTCCAATAGGCGGCCAACCACTTCGGGATGGCGAAAATTTACTACAACACAATCCCCATCACATAACTGTTCTCCTTTACCCAACCAGCCTATTCTTCTTAACATGATTATTTCTTGGAATAAACGCCTAGTGCTACAATGGGTGTTACTGGAGAACCAGTGTACAACCTGGTTCTTCTGGGAGTCCCAGGTTTCGGTGGAATTATCACGAAGTTTAGGGATATTTTTTCATACAATAACATAGGGAGTGGTTTGAGGGGGCAAGCTAAAAGATCCCCCGGGTACATCTTAGGTCGATGATAGCCATCAATCACTTGATTATGTTTTGTGCCAGTTTGTGAGTTACCGTTAATCTTGGTAGCAACAGGAAGTGATCTAGACGATCCTGGTACTTCCATTGTTTGCAATACAGGCGATTGATGACTGTTAGCCTTTACTGCTTCACTAACATGGCTTTGAACATTTTATAACTGCTTATCATCATTCCTACTAAGTATAGGTTTCTGACATATATTGTTAAGATGTGGTGTCTGCAAAACTGTAACCAGTTTCATTAATGTGATAATGCCTTTTTGCAATATTATTATCTCAGAAATAACCCGCCTTTCAAAAGTGTCTATTTTCCCATGCAATTCTTTAAAAAGTGTCTCAATGCCTTGCATATGTTGTGTTAAATCTTCGGGTCCTGTCATAAAATCCCTTTCCGCCTGTCTTGATATCGTCCCCTTTTTTATTAAACATTTTCTGGAGACTGTTCTTTGGCGGTGCTGATGCAGTATGCTACTTATACCTTTTCGCGGGTGGAGAAATCAAATCGGGTGTGTCTGATGCTATGGATATTTCAAAGGAGGTTGTCGCAGCAGGAGTCTTCAATTAGAAAGCTTCATCCTGTCCCCGCCTGCACGTTGTTGTTTGTTGCAGAAGGGAAGCAAACAACTTGCAGGCACTGTTAAAAGTGTCCCGGTGTTTGGAAATTACACCAGGACACGTTCAGCACATTATTCAGTTGGGCCCAAATTCTTGGCAGGGAGGACGGCGTTCACCCTGTGAGAAAAGTGGATGGACGCTGTCCACTCGCATGTACCCCCGACTCGTGCCCTGCAATTAAGAGAGTTTACACCTTCTCAAGGGTGCCCAATTCATTTTCACTTTTGGACTGTTTCTTGCTCTCCTAACCAGAGCACCCAAGAGTGGGAAGCATGCAGATCCCAGGTCCTGATCTTTCAGTCATTCGGAGGTTGAAAAAACATTACAGATGAGATCGCACAGTGGCGGGAAGGGTTGGCGCCTGAAGCTTGGTCACACCTCAGCCCACAACGTGCTACCTTCTGGCAGGCTGGTGGGTTGAAGGGGTCATTTCTGCGGTTAGCTGACATGGTTGGTATGTAGAGATTGAACCCACTGGCATCCAACTGCAGATCTCTCTGCCCCATCTCCCTTCTAAAGAAAGAGGTGAAGATCTAGGTCAAAGCCCTAGAACTTCAACTGATAAAAGTGGTGGGATCCCTCATCCATCCTCCGGTCAGGTTTCATGCCTCACCAAACCACAATATCCAGAGAGTCCATATCACACAAGCCTTAGCATCCAGACTACACGTAAACCAGGCACTGATTTAGGTGGATTTCTGCAAGGCCTTTCACTCAATGGGATGGGACTACGTTTTTTTCTCTACTTGCCAAAATGAACATCAGTCCCGATTTCATTAGCTATGTGAAACTGCTTTATATGTGGTTGTCTGCGAGAGTTCCCATAGGAGGGGTCATCCCTGAGCCGTTTCCGATTGAAAGTGGAATGCTGCAGCTGAGACCACTGTCACCCTTGCTGTTTGCACTCACCACTGAACCATCCGTGGAGTGGTTGAGGATGGACACACAGGTCAGAGGGTTTAAATGGGCGTTTCTCTATACGCTGACAATGTCCTTATCTTCCTGGGGGATCCGTTGTGGTCTGGCCCCTACTCTACAGATCTTGCAGAGTTTTGGGGAACTTCTCTGGTCTACAGGTGAATGACTCAGTTATTGGGATTTCTGTAGACACAGATCTTCCCGGTGCACCTTAGAAGACTGGTTTCCATTTAATCTCCAAAAAGGTTTCACTACCTAGGAGAATATGTGACCACAAATCCACAGAGGGCTTAGGATCAGAACGTATAACCGCAATTAGACAGAATAATGAAAGACTTCGGATTCTGGGTCACACTCCAGTTGTCCTTCCTATATAGGTCAGCCATCTTTAAGAAGGTGATGCTTCCGTGCTTGCTTCACCTGCAGAACTGTCCCAATACCATTCCGAAGGCCTTCACCTGCCTCAATGCACTGCTGCAGTACTTCCTATGGAACACTGTCCTCCTAGGATTGCGTTATCCAAATATTTTAAATCCACCTTTGAAGGTGGAATAGCAACGCCGGGCATCGAGTCACACAGCTGGCAATTTTAAATGACTAGTGGTTTTTATTACCCAGCTATACTTCTGAAGGGTGGGTGCTGAATGGAATGCAAGTATCCCAACTTTTATGGAGGCTCCATTCCAAAATCCCTCCCACCAGCGGCACAAGTGTGACATGCTCAAGACCTTTGGCTAATTTCTCCACCTGACCCCAGAGATTCCCTCATGGTCTAGCACTTGGCTCGGACAAGTAGCAACGCTGTTGGGCTTTGGGTGCTGGATCCTCATTGGTAGATCTAAATTGGGAGTTTTTGTCCATCAGGACACATGAACTTCATTTCTTGATCTGCAGGAACAATTCGACCTTCATCACACTCAGTTTTACCGCAATTTGAAGAGTAGACATACAATTGACCCCTACATCTCCGACTTAGACGACATTTCGGACCACACAGCCCATTAGAGGCTAAAGTCTTGCTGACATATCTCAAGAAACATCACATTTCTCTCATATAAAAATCCCTTGTGGCCAACACTCCGGACTCCTTTGTCCAATTGCAGAACAATGGGCAGTAGACCTGGGTACACACGATCAAGACAACTGGAGGGAAGCCCTGGCATCCTCCCAGGAAGCTGCTATAGCATCTCAATTCCGCGCCATCCAATTGAACTACTTTCACCGGGTTGATCTCACAAGGGTGCGCCTGTTGAAAATGGAAGCAATACTCTCACAAACCTGTCTGGGATGCTCAGCGCCCAGGTTTGACTTCCTTCACACTACATGGGGCTGCATAGTTCTGGTACCCTTCTGGAAGAGGTATTTATTGACAACCCTGGACAGGGTACTGGAATGGAACCTCCCAAGAAATCCCAGGCTTGCTTTGCTCCTTATTTCTGATTACATGGATGGGAATAGATACAAGCAGGCTTTATTGTGGCTAGGTATGGTTGCTGCCACATAGGACATTGCAAGGCATGAACTGATTCGGTGCCACCTGCGCTGGAGGAGTGGAGGCGTGGGCTGAATTGCTTTCACAACTTAGAACGGCCCATTTACAGGGCCCGGGTCTACCCCGAGAAACTCAGGAAAATTTAAGGAGTGATCCACCTTAAGCCATGTGAACAAAGACCCAAGACAATGGACATGGTCTTACAAACGTTAGAACTCCGTGGGGCAGAATGGAGCATCAGTGTACCCAGATAATTGGTGAAGGGGGGGCACTTGGCTGTAATGCACTCAGAGATGCAATTTCTGACAAACTTTATAGAGTACAACATGTAAAACAATAAAAAGTTATTAAAAAAAAGTTATTCAGACCACAAAAGTAAGTTCTGAAGACTATCAGCTAACCTTCTTAAACGACCACATGTGAAAAAAAAAAATATATATATATATATATTTTTGAAACAAGATTTCAGAGAAAACGTAAACCAGAAAATCAAGCCTGGCATGCAACGGGGCACGATGACATCTAGTATTTGCATACTAGTATTAAATAAACAGTGGTTCTGTCGGGTTTCAGACCTGGTTGCTTTCAATTATAAACAGTTCGTTCGGAAGTTCCTTGGTCATTAGTTGAGTCAATCAAAACTATAGACAATACAAAACTGCAAATCCAAACCAAGGTAGGGTATAGACAAATCTTTAAATGAATTAATTGCATTCAGATACCCTGTTTTACGTCTTAAAAATTCCAGCACATTTTCAGAACGGTGCATCCAATACAGTGAGGGTGAAATTACGTGCGCAGTGACATGTAGTGATTAGGTGACATATAATAGTGACTTTATGTACAAGTGAGCAAAGGGATGGGGAGAAGGAATATTGGCCAGTATAGCACTCAATTGCAGTTATTCCTATTTGCCACTTCTGTTAGCTTGTGACACGGAATACTCTTTGCTGGTCCAAAGGCTTTTGCCGTCGACGTTTCAACCCTACATACGCCCAGTTTGTGGGTCATGGTGGGTCTTCATTAGGACTGGGGGCAGGAAGTGGGGGGGTAACACCTGTTTGTAGTGGTGTAGAGTGGGTTAGATTGAGTGCAGGAGAGTGTGGTAGATTGTAATGGGGTAGATTGTAGTGGGGTGGGGTAGATTTAGGTGGATTGGGGTAGGTAGGAGTAGATTTGGATGGATTGCGATAGATAGCAGTGCAGTAGACCAGGTAGATTGGGGAGAGTGGAGCGAGGTATACTAGGTTAGATTAGAATAGGGTAGATTGGGGAAGACTGGGGTGGATTGGGGTAGAGTGGGGTGTAGGGGAGTAGGGGAGCAGATTGCCCTGGAGTGGGTTACTTTGAGTGGGATAGATTGTGGGATTAGAGTGGGGTAGATTGGGTGGAATAGAGCAGGGTACATTGGAATGGAGTGGGGTAGATTGTAGCGGAGTAGGGTAGGTTGAAGTGCAGTGGAGTGGGGTAGAGTGGAGTGGAGTAGATTGAAGTTAAGTAGATTGTAGTAGAGTAGACTGGGCTAGACTGGAATGGAATAGACTAGGGTGGAGTGGGTTAGATTGGAGCGGATTGTGGTAGATTGGAGTGGGATAGATTGGAGTGAAGTGGAGTGGGGTAGAGTTGAGCGTGATAGATTGGGGTAGTGTGGAGTGGAGTGGAGTGGGGTAGATCGGTGGATTGGAATAGGGTAGAATGAAAAGGGGTAGACTGGTTGGAGAGGGGGATATTGGGGTGGAGTGGGGGAGAATGGGGTGGAGTGGGTGAGAATGGGGTGCAGTAGGGTGGATTGGAATGGAGTAGAGTGGGGTAGATTGGAGTGGTGTAGAATTGGGTTAGTTTAGAGTGGAGTGGGGTAGATTAGGGTGGAGTGGGGTGGAGTGGGGTGGGGTGGGGTACACTACAGTGGAGTAGGCACCTGGCCACCTAGCCTGCCACTTGCCTGTGGCCTGCAGTTCCTGCATGTTCCAGACTGATCCAGTGTGACCACCACTGCCCAGGTTTTCCCACTCACTGTTGTTCCCACCAACAGAAGTCCCGCCCACCCCAGGACCTACTTTATGCAGGTCACAGCACGGCACCTTGGCGGATGCAGGCAGCAAACATGCCACTGTTGTGACAAAGGACAGCCCTTCTGCGGTTTGACCGCATGCAGCGCCACAACAAGTCTCTCTCCCGCCCCTGAAGATACACCATCGCTGAGCTCTATACTCTCGACCCTGCCACTACATCGACCTACACTCCACAGAAGGACCTTTCACCTGCATCCACTGCCACTTCACCTGCAACAAAACACACACCAGCCACCAGACAGCCCCACCCCGAACACACCGCAGACACCAACTGAACAAAAACAGCAACTCGCATACACCGTTCTCAACACACGCTTACTATGTAATCATTCCACCGAATTATAGGGCCTCATCACAACCCTCACACGAGACAATCTTCCTCACGAGATCTAGCTCAACCCCACATCCACCCCAAACAATGCCACGGCAATTCTCGACAGATTAAAAAATTACTCACCAGGATCGCACCAACAAGTCGGGAGGAGGAACAGCCATCATCCACAAAGAGACCATCCAGTGCACCACCACCCCATGGAGCATCTCAACTTCAAGCTCCATACGGATGACAAGACAACCAACCCTCGCATACTGGCCCCCAGGCCCGAGCTCCAGCTTCTGCAACACCATTGAAGCCTTCATTTTACCCCTAGCCTGACTTCAAAGACTCCATCTTCCTCAGCAACCTACATTTCCACATCGACGACCCCAATGATAACACCACTACAAACCTCCTCAACAATATGAGTAGCCTCAGATTGACCCAGATCGTCCACGACCTTACACACACCTCAAGCTACATGTGTGACCCCATTTTCACCTCCAGCAACCACATAAGTACGGCTACATCACAGAACCTACATGGACCAATTACTCAGTCTTTCACTTCAGCCTCCGCACTCCCACCCCCAAGATGACCAGACCCCCCCATCGGACACCTACTATCACCGCCCACCTCGAACAGGGAGTGAAGAACTTCAACGGCTGGATCTCCAGTTAAACTCACAGCATCATCCCCATCCAGAAAAATCCTCTAAAAAGGCCAAAGAACTTAGAACCCCGAACAAGACAGCAAACGTCTAGAGAGAAGATGGTGCGCCAGCAAGGACACCTCCACAGGGTAGCCTTCAAGTTCTCCCTCCTTCAAGTTCTCCCTCAACCTCTACCAAGGCCTGATGACGGCAACAAAGATGACAGCCCTAGACGAATGCAAAAAAATCAGCGCCACCACCACCAAGGGGCTATTCAACTTCACATTACAGCCTCACAGGAGCTGTGCGAGGGGCTTTTCAACATCATATTACACCCTCACAGGAGCTGTGCGACTATCTCGCAGACTTCTGCCATGACAAAGACAAAGGACACATGATATCTAAAATAGAAGGAATATCTTTTAATTCCAACACTGACACACCGGTCACGATGGACATTGATGCATTATATACCAATATTCCTCAGCTACAAGCATTAAAAGCAGTCAAAGAGACCCTAGTAAGAATTGAGAGTCAGGACAACCATAGTTTTATTCTACAATGCTTGGCCATTGTTCTCAAAGATAACTATCTTGAATTCCAATATTCAATCACAAGATTTGTAAAGCGCACTACTTACCCGCGAGGGTCTCAAGGCGCTGAGGGAGAGAAGGGGGGAGGGGGGTTGCTGCTACTGGTCGAATAACCAGGTCTTGAGTCGTCTCCTGAAGGTCAGCAGGTCTTGGGTCTGTCGTAGGTTGAGGGGAAGGGTGTTCCAGATCTTGGCGGCGCTGTGGGAGAAGGATCTTTCTCCGGTGGTGGTTCTCCGGATGCGCGGGACGCTGGCCAGGGAGAGGTCGGAGGAGCGGAGGTGACGGTTAGGAGCGTAGAAGGATAGTCGACTGTTGAGGTAGGCTGGGCCGGTCTTGTGGAGTGCCTTATGTGCATGGATCACGAGTTTGAAGGAGATTCTCTTGTCGACGGGGAGCCAGTGCAGGTTTTTCAGGTGGGGGGTGATGTGGCTGTGGCGTGGAATGTCGAGGATCAGGCGTGCAGAGGCATTTTGGATTCTTTGCAGTTGTTTGATGAGCTTGGTCGGGGCTCCTGCGTAGAGGGCGTTTCCATAGTCGAGTTTGCTGCTGACGAGGGCCTGGGTGACTGTTCTTCTTGTGTCTTTCAGGATTCACCTGTAGATCTTGCAGAGCATGCGGAGGGTGTTGAAGCAGGAGGAGGAGACTGCATTAACTTGCTTGGTCATGGTGAGCGTTGAGTCGAGGATGACTCCCAGGTTGCGTGCGTGGACGGTTGGTGTTGGGGGTGCCCCTAGTGACGAGGGCCACCAGGAGTCATCCCAGGCTGATGGGTTGGAGCCGAGAATGAGGATCTCCGTCTCGTCTGTGTTCAGCTTAAGTCGGCTGCACTTCATCAAGTCGGCGACGGCTTTCATTCCTTCGTGGAGGTTGGTTTTGGCGGTGAGGGGGTCCTTGGTGAGGGAGAGGATCAGTTGAGTGTCGTCGGCATAGGAGATTAAGTTGAGGTTGTGCTGTCGGGTGATGCGTGCGAGTGGAGCCATGTAGATGTTGAACAGTGTCAGGCTGAGGGAAGATCCCTGGGGTATGCCGCAGATGATCTCGGAGGCTTCAGATCGGAATGGGGGAGGCGGACGGTCTGGGTTCTGCCGGAGAGGAAGGAGGTAGTCCAATCCAGGGCCTTGTCTCGGATCCTTGCGTCGTGGAGGCGTGTGCATAGTGTGAGGTGGCAGGCAGTGTCAAAGGCAGCGGAGAGGTCCAGGAGGATGAGGGCCGCCGTCTCGTCGTTGTCCAGCAGGATCCTGATGTCGTCTGTGGTGGCGATGAGGGCGGTCTCGGTGCTGTGGTTGCTGCGGAATCCTGACTGGGAGGTGTCCAGGATGCTGTTCTCTTCGAGGTAGCGGGTGAGCTGTCTGTTGACGATCTTCTCGATGACCTTAGCTGGGAACGGAAGCAGGGAGATGGGCCGGAAGTTCTTGAGGTCGCTCCGGTCGGCCTTGAGTTTTTTGAGTACTGCGTTGATCTCGGCGTGTTTCCAGCTCTCTGGAAGGTCGTGGTCTCGAAGGAGAGGTTGATGACGTTGCGCAGGTAGGGTGCGATGGAACTGCCAGCTTTGTAGAGGATGTGGGGTGGAAAAGGGTCTGATGGGGAGCTGGAGTGGATTGTGTCCATGGTCTTGATTGTGTCCTTGGTGTTCACGTTGACCCAGGCTGTCAGGGGGTCGTGGTCGATGGGGTGCGGCAGGTCTGATGTGTCGGGCATGTTGGGTTCGTCCGGGAGTCGAAGCGGTCGTGGATGTCGACGATCTTGCGGTGGAAGAAGGTGGCGAGGGAATCACACAGTGCTTGCGTCGGCGGTATGTCGTTGGCATTGGACCTGGGTTTGGAGAGTTCCTTCACGATGCTGAAGAGCTCCTTGCTGTTGTGTGCGTTGTTGTCGAGGCGGTCATTGAAGGAGGTCCTCTTGGTAGACCTGATGAGGTGATGGTGGTTGCGGATGGCGTCTTTGTGGGCCGTACGGCTGCCAGGCATCTACTCGCTGTGCCATTTGTTCTCCAGTTTCCGGCAGGTGCGCTTGGATGCTAGGAGTTCCGGGGTGAACCAGCTGGCTCTCTTGCTGGTGTTTTTGTAGCTTGTTTTTTTCAGCGGGGCGAAGGTATTGGTGGAGTCGTCCATCCATCGTCTGAGATTGCGGGCAGCGTCTGGGTTGGAGGGGTCGGTGGGTGGGCCGAGTGCGAGGTTTATCTGGAGTTGGTCTACGGTGACTTTGCTCCAGCATCTACAGGGGATCTGTAGGGTGCGGTGGTGTGCGGCGGGTTTCCGGAAGGTGAAGTGGATGCAGTGGTGGTCGGTCCAGGTGAGTTCGGAGGTGTGGCAGAAGGAGACGTGAGAGCTTGAGGAGAAGATGGCGTCGAGCGTGTGTCCCGCGATGTGGGTCGGCGTAGTGACGAGCTGTTTCAGTCCGAGGATGGCGAGGTTGTTGATCAGGGTCGAGAAGTTGCTGTGGTTGTTGTTCTCCAAGTGAAAGTTCAGGGCTCCGAGGAGAATGTAGTCGGTGGAGGTCAGTGCGTGCGTGCTGATGAAGTCGGCGATGGAGTCGCTGAACTAGGGCCGGAGTCCGGGGGGTTTGTAGAGGAGGGTGCTTCTTACGGTGGTGTTGGGATCCGTGTGGATCTGGAAGTGCATGTGTTCGGCAGTGCTGAGTGTTGTCGGTGCTGGTCGAGACCCTGATGGTGTCTTTGTAGACGATGGCGATTCCTCCTCCGATTCCGTTGGTGCGGTCTCTGCAAGTGATCTTGTAGCCGTCGGGCGCGGAGGATACGTTCATTCAGGTCTCTGTCAGGAAGGCGACGTCTGGTGATGAGGTGTTGAGTAGGTCCCAGAGCTCGACGGCGTGTTTGCGTGCGGAGCGGGTGTTTAGTAGGATGCACAGGAGATGGTTGAGGTCCTTCTTGGCGGGAGTCTCGGGGTCTCTGAGGCAGGTGAAGCTGCAGTTCCGGCAGGTGAAGGGACCATGGGTGCGTTTGGGGGGGCTTTGAAGCAGGTGGAGGTCCGTCCTGGGTTGAGAGCGATCTGGGGTGCTGGCGTCGTTTCTGAGGCGGTCTTCGTTCAGATGCGGGAGCCAGGGGTTCTGGCGCTGGGCACGGTCCAGGTGCGGACGGGTGCACACAGGCCTGCCTTAGGCGCGCCTTCAGCCCAGCTGCTGCGCGTGGCCATGCAGCGGCCGCCATATATGGGGAGGTGGGAGGGAGGAACAGCTGGGAGGCGGGAGGCAGGGGCAGCGAATGGTAAGCGAGGGGGGCGGGGCCGCAGGGGACAGAGCAGCGGGAAACGGGAAGGCGATGGGGTACAGAAATCAAAAGGGGCACAGGGGGGCACAGAACGAAAAACAGTGCACAGCAATGGGGGCACAGAACGGAAGGGAAAAAACAGTAAACAGCAGTGAGGGCACAGAACGGAAGGCCAAAAACAGTGGAAAACAGTGGGGGCACAGACCAAAAACAGTAAGCAGCAGTGGGGGCACAGAACGTAAGGGCGAAAACAGTAAACAGCAGTAGGGGCACAGAACGGAAGGGCAAAAACAGTGGAAAACAGTGGGGGCACAGAACGAAAACAGTGCACAGCAGTGGGGTTACAGAACTGAAGGGCAAAAACTGTGGAAAACAGTGGGGGCACAGAACGAGAACAGTAAGCAGCAGTGGGGGCACAGAATGGAAAGGCAAAAACAGTAAACAGCAGTGGGGCCACAGAACGGAAGGGCAAAAACAGTGGAGAACAGTGGGGGCATAAATACAGAGGGGCAAGACAGTAACAGTGATGCTCACAACGACAAGAACCTACCTACGGCCTACCACTGGCCACCAAGGATGAGGCGCAGGTGGTAGCCTGCGGGTGGAGGAGGGCCTCAGATTCAGCAGCAGCAGGGAGCTGGACGCACAGGTGGCGCTGCGCGGATGGTAGGGCGACCTAACCAGAGGTCAGGGGTCGCTCACCTCACTGAGCAGCGGCCGCCATATATGGGGAGGTGGGAGGGAGGAGCAAGCGGGAGGGAGCAAATGTTTAGCGAGGGGGGCGGGCCGCAGGGGACACAGCAGCGGGAAACAGGAGGGCGAAGGGGTACAGAAATCAGAAGGGGCACAGAACGAAAAACAGTGCACAGCAGTGGGGGCACAGAATGGAAGGGCAAAAACTGTGGGAAAACAGTGAGGGCACAGAACGAAAAGAGTGCACAGCAGTGGGGGCACAGAACGGAAGGGCAAAACAGTGGAAAACAGTTGGGGCACAGAACGAAAACAGTAAGCAGCAGTGGGGGCACAGAACGAAAACAGTAAGCAGCAGTGGGGGCACAGAATGGAAGGGCAACAACTGTGGAAAACAGTGGGGGCACAAATACAGAGGGGCAAGACTGTAACAGTGATGCTCACAACAACAAGAACCTACCTATGGCCTATCACTGGCCACCAGGGATGAGGCGCAGGTGTTAGCCTGCGGGTGGAGGAGGGCCTCAGATTCAGCAGCAGCAGGGAGCTGGACGCACAGGTGGCGCTGAGGATGGGGTGACAACCTACCCAGAGGTCAGGGGTTCAACAACTCCATTTAGAAACAGATCCTAGGAGTTAGCATGGGGGATGCTTATGCCCCTAATGTAGCTAACATCTATATGGGCACTTTTGAGGACCAATTTATTTTCAATGAAACAGCACCCTTCACTGAAAACATCCATCCATGGCAAACATACATTGATTATATTTTTTTCATATGGAAAGGAGAAGAAGAACAACTCGCTGAATTCCTCCTTTGGATCAATTTGTGTGATCCACACATTAAGTCTATCCCCAAGACTAGCAAAGACAAAATTGAATTCTTAGATATATGAATTTTCAATGAAAGCAATAATATCCAGGTATCCCTTTACACTAACCCCACAGCGAAGAACACTTTATTCCATTATGACAGCTATCATCCAAGGTGTCAGAGAGACGGCATTCCATTCAGCCAGTTTTTGCAGTTGCGCAGAAACTGTTCAAATATTAAGGATTACGACTATCATGCTGAACAACTCAAACATAAGTTCCTTGCCAGAGGATACCTAAAATACTCATAAAAGAGCTAAATATTTTAATAGGGATACCCTTTTCCAAGATAAATCTAAAAAGGATGACTACAAATTGGTCTGTGTTACACGGCATTCTAACCTCAACAATAAAATCAGACAAATTATTGGGTCGCAATGGCATACTCTTAATGCCGGAGAACAATCCACCAAACTCCCCAGATCAGTCTTTGCCTTTAGACGTTACAGGAACCTTAGAAACTTCCTAGTCAAAGCGACCTACAAAGAAGAAAGGGAGTATATTCAGAAATCTATAATAGGATCTACACCCATTATGGGGAACCGTAAGTATGGTAATGGCCATGCGTGAAATCATGCACTCATTATTAATACCTTGGATTGAGGACAGAGACCATTTAAACTCAATGAGATGTCTAATTGCAGGACTGCCAATATTGTATATCGATTCAATGTCCCTGCAATTTAGGCTATGTGGGGGAAAGCAGTCGCGAAGTTAATGCTAGATTTCGTGAACATAAATCTGCCATTAATAACCGAGTAGGGGAGGAGGAGCTTGGCGGGCATCCGAGATAGCCGCGTGAGCACAGCGCTCCCCGGACCCCCGCCGCTCCCGGCATAATATCCTGCATGAATCCTGATTTTTCGCGAGGATTTGTATAGAGGACGTTGGGCTGATCTACCTGGACCTTTCAGAAATTGATTTGGACACCGGGTGCCTGAGTTATGGTGAATTGAACTTCTGGGCTCCGCCCTTGAGGGGCGCCCGGGACTGGGTGAGGTTCGGTGGCCGTCTTGGAGTTGAACAACAACGGCAGGGGGATTGGACTTGTGGGTCCCCTTCTTAAGTTTCGGTTTCGATTCTGCCCCAGACTGGGACATCGGTGAGGGAGTCGGGCCAGAGCTGGTGCCAGGACACGCGTCGGCTGTCGGGCCTTTGGCTGGACTACTTTCCTCGTTGGCTGCCTCTATCCTAGTGATACCCCTCTTGCGGTCCTTTTGGTCCCGGGGCCTTCATTTCTGGTGCCCGGTCCGTTGACCCTGGTGAATCTCCTTGTGACGCATCTCCAAAATGGCGGGCAGAGGGGACCGGGAGACGCGCAAGACGAAGACACCTCTGCGCGGGGGTCCGGTCCAATCTAATGTTATGGACCGTTATACCCACTCTAAGGGGTCCCCCGGAGCTGCCCTGCCCGGTCCCAGTGCGTCTGACCACGTCGTGGATGCGTCGACGGAGCCCTCCTTGCAGGACATCATGGGCGCCATTTCTGGCATGAGGGAGTCAATAGGCCAACAGTACGAAACCTTGGCCCACAAACTTGACACTGTGGCAATCGAGGTGAATCTAATTCGAGCCGATCTCTCCAAAACGAACGAGAAGGTGAAGTCGCTGGATATCAAATCGTCCAGCCTCACGACGGACGTCTCTGACATACAGACGGAGATTGGCAATCTCCGTAGGGTGAACGATTTCATGACCCGGCGCTTGGAGGATTTTGAGAACAGGGCACGTCGCTGTAATGTTCGCGTGGTTGGTGTGCCGGAGAACCCAGAACCCCACTCGGTCGATCTCCTGGTTGAAGACCTGATCCAGAACCACCTTTCTCCATCTGGCCTCAGTAAATTTTTCACAGTGGAGCGTGCACATCGTGTTCCGGGGGGCCAGGGTAAGCCAGGCGCCCCGCCGAGACCTATTGTTGCGAAGCTTTTCCACTATAGAGATCGGGACGCTATCCTGCAGGCTTCGCGGGTGAAGGGCCCGGTGGCCTTTGAGAATGCCACGGTGAACTTTTATCCGGACTTTTCCCAACAGGTCCAGAAGCAGCGGATGGGCTTTCGTGGTGCTAAGAAGCGTCTTCGGGACATGGGGATGCGTTACGCTATGCTTTTTCCGACCAGGCTGCGGGTTGAGTATAATGACCGAACTTTCTTCTTTGATCGGCCGGATGCTGTGAATGACTGGCTGGACTCCTTGCCTAGCCGACCTCCTGAGACTGAGTCCGATGCCCACCCGGGCGGTGCTGAAGGTGGTGTAGAGAGCTGAACATTTCGTCCATGCCTGGTGCCTTGTTTTGAATAACTTCTCCAGGGGTGTATGCCTGTGTTCCTTTATTGCTTATGTGTTTGATGTATGTTCTTTTTCTCGTCATTGGTTTTGATCGGGGTGGCGGGTGGTACGGAGCCTTTCCTCCTCCGGGGTCTTTGTGTAGAATAGGGGTTCTTGGGCGACAGGCACACTGCAGGTTGGGGTGGCTTTTTAGCTTTTTGCAGGGGTGCAGGGTGGGGGGTGTTTTCTTGTTCTTTGGGGGGAGGGTGGTTGGGAAGTTTGTTGTTTGTGTGTTCTGTTTTCAAGGCGACTTTATCCTGTATTTGAAAATGTTTCTGGTGTCATGCTCATTGGTGGGGGGTTTTGGCTTTGTTGGGTGGGATGGGGGGTAGCGGGTTGAGATTTGTTTCGTGGAACGTTAACGGTCTGGGAGATCGTATCAAACGAAGTGTGGTGTTGAAATGTATACGACGTTTATCTCCTGATATTGTTTTCCTGCAGGAGACTCATTTGATAGGCAATGTTTGTCATGCAATGAATAGGTGGGGCTATCGCCTCGTAGCACATTCGGGGTTTACCTCGGGTTCTAGGGGTGTGGGTATCCTTGTTCGGGCTTCCCTCCCCCTAGCTAATGATGATGTGATTCAGGATGACCGGGGGCGATATGCTGTCCTTGTGGGTCGCTATGAAGGTCGTGCCCTCTCTTTGTTTACTGTTTATGTGCCCCCCGGCTTGCAGACTTCTACCTTTTCAGATTTGGGCCGTGTCTTGTTGGACCTCCCTGATAGTACTCTCTTTCTGGCTGGTGATTTTAATTCTGTGTTCTCAGGTCTCCACGATCGCCACCCCCCTAGGGATACTCCTGCGGCCCAACAATGGTTGGGTGGATTTTTGGATACCTTTGGCTTGGTGGATTGCTGGAGGCTTTTACATCCTACTCAGCTTCAGTACACCTTTCATTCTGGGGCCCATGGGAGTCTGTCTAGGCTGGATTATTTCCTGATGCCTGCGGCTCAGTCGCCAGCGGTGCGTGAGATTGTACACCTACCCAGGGGTATCTCTGACCACTCTCCGCTCTGGCTTCGTTTTGAGGTTGGAGTGGAGGCAGTCGGCCGGGTGGCTCCCATCAATCCGTGGTACCTTAACTCCCCCGAGACCCGCAGCCTTCTGCTTAAGTCTTTGGACGCGTATTTTCTGGATAACGAGGGGTCGGTTTCCTCAGCTGTGACCCTATGGGAGGCCTTTAAGACGGTGATTCGTGGGCAGGCCCTCTCCTTTATTGTTGAAGCTAAGAGGGCGAGGAATAGGGAGGTGGTGGACCTTGAGGGAGAGATTTCTGCATTGGAGGATGCTTTGGAATCTGGTGTCACGTCTGCGAAACTCCATGCCCTGGGTCTGGAACAATTTGCCTATAAATCCATTAGTCACGGAGGCTGCTAAAGTGATGTTTCGGGAGCAACAGGGTCGTTTGTATGATGTGGGTGACAAAGCGGGTAAATTGCTGGCGTGGCTGGATAAGAAGGAGAGAGCTAATCGTGTGGTACCCGTGATTCAGTCTTCGAGTGGTGAGAGTGACGGACCCGATTGGAATAGTTGACCGTTTTGCTGAGTATTTCCGTGTGGTGTATACCCCTGTGTCTGTGAGAGATGTGGCTGACTCTCGCCTTCTACTGCGTGATGTAGCTCTGCCCAGTGTTTCCGATTTGGATCGTGTGGCGTTGGACTCCCCCTTTACTGTTGATGAGATAGCTACTGCCATCAGTTCACTCCGTTCGGGCAAAGCACTGGGCCCGAACGGGTTGCCAATTGAACTGTACAAGTTGCGTCCCGACAGGGTGGCGCCATATCTTCGCGCCATGTTTCTGGAGTCCCGGGAACGGGGTATTCTCCCTTATGATCAGCGACTGGCCACGATAGTTGTCATCCCCAAGGATGGTAAACCGCGAGACCTTTGTTCCTCCTATAGGCCCGTATCCCTGCTAAATGTTGAACCCAAGGTATTGGCGAAACTCCTTGCGTCCCGCCTCCTGACGGTCATTAGTGACTTGGTCCATCCAGATCAATCCGGATTTATCCCGCATCGCAACACGGCTCTGAACCTACGTCGTCTTCACGGCGTGATTGCGAGGGCGGGGCTTCTGACGGAGCCGGCCATTTTGGCATCGTTGGATGCCTCCATGGCTTTTGACACTGTGGAGTGGCCTTATCTTTGGGCGGCTCTTGAGAAATTTGGCTTCGGGCCTGAGTTTATTGGTTGGATCAAGTTATTATATGCGGAACCTCTGGCACAAGTAGTGGTTAATGGTAGAGTTTCGGCTCCTTTCACCCTTGGTAGAGGTACCCGCCAGGGATGCCCCTTGTCTCCGTTGCTTTTTGCACTCGCCCTGGAACCATTGGCTGCTTGGCTTCGGTGGGAACCTTCGCTCAAGGGGATTCGCTGGTCTCCGGACTTTGAGGACCGCGTTTCGCTTTATGCGGACGACATTCTTTTATATCTCACCTCCCCGCGTAAATCTCTGTCTGTTTTATTTGACGTTCTTGTTTCCTTTGGTGCCAACTCAGGCCTCGTTATTAACTGGGCCAAGTCCTGCGTGTATGTTCTTTCGGGTGTTTTGCCCCCATTGCCGAGCAGACTTCCTATCCAGGTGGTCCAATCTGGCTTCAAATATTTAGGGATTTTTATTACATTGGACTCCTCGCTCCGCTTTGAGCGTAATCTCCTCCCCCCGCTACTTAGATTGCGACTGGACGTGGCCCGTTGGCGTAAGCTTCCTTTGTCTCCTCTGGGCAGGGCGGCCCTGTTTAAAATGATGTCCTTGCCGCGGTTCCTTTACGCGCTCCAGAACTCCTATGACGCTATCCCCAAGACCTATTTCCGAGAGATCGAGAGTCTTCAAAGGCAATTGATTTGGGACGGGCGTCCACGTATTGCCCTCTCGAAACTCACCATCCCTTGGTACGACGGGGGCATGGCGCTCCCCGATATCAAGCGATATTACTGGGCTTCCCAGTTGTCTGCTATTAATCACGTGATGTTTTCACCGGGTCGGAATCCTGCATTCGAGATGGATAGACTCCAGCTGCCGGGTGGGGACTTTAATAGAGCGCTTTATTCTCGATCTGCCGGGCGCCATCTTGTGGGCCCGTCCAGGACTGCAGTAACTGTGTGGCGTGCTGCGAATGTGAGTTTGGGATGGGAGGATCGATTGACGCTGGCGACGCCGCTTTATGCCTCGGAACGTTTGGGCTGTCTCTGGTCTACCAAGGGTTTCGACCGCTGGGATATGATTGGGATTTGTAAGGTGGGTGATGTGTGCTCGAAGGGTAGAGTGAAGTCGTTCCAGGTCCTCCAGGCGGAATATGGTTTGGATGGTAGGGAATTTTTTCGTTATCTGCAGGTCCGGCACGCCCTCGCCTCAGTTTTGACTCCTGATGAGGCCCCGCCCGAGTCTTCCCCCCTCGAAGATCGTGTCCTTGATGGGCACCTGCCTGATAGCACTATTTCCCTGATCTATAAGAAGCTGATCAATAATCGGGCGGACTTACTGGTCCGACTTCGGGAGGCTTGGGTCGGCGATGGGTTGGAACTAGACGATGAAGATTGGCAATCGGCGCTCTCTTCTCCCAAGGAGGTAGCCATTCCTGCCCGTCTCCGTTTGGTTCAACTTAAGATCCTTCATCGAGTGTATGTCACTGGTCCGCGTCTGGTGACGATGGGCTTTTTCTTGGATGGGTTATGTAAGCGTGGTTGTGGGTTGAGTGCTACCTTCTTGCACATTCTTTGGGAGTGCCCGGTTGTAGCGGCTTACTGGACTGCTGTGCTTGAGGTGATGACTGATGTGACTGGTGTGGCCCTGCGGCCGGAGCCTCGACGATGTCTGTTAAATGTTTGGGAGCCCACTGACTACTCTGTGGCCCAGACCAGATGGGCTACCTTGGGTTACATGATTGCGAAACGGGATGTGGCGCAACTCTGGGGCGCATCCAGGCCCCCTGAGGTCTCGAAATGGGAGGACAACATGGACTGGTCCATGTTTCGTGAGAAGACTGTTTATGTGGCATGGGGCAGACCCAGGGCGTGGACGAAGATTTGGGGCCAGTGGAATGAATATCGTGGGGATATCTGTACCCCCCCCCCCTTGTGGGCACTACTGGGGTTGTCCTATCTCCCTAGGCGAGCGTTCCCGGAACCCTTTCATACTGTTTTTTGAATTTCCGATTCTCCCCGCTGCTCCCCCCCCCCCCCCCCCCGACCTTGTTGGAGCCTCAGGGCTCTGGGTATGTTCTCCTGATCGTGGACCATCCCCTCCGTTCTTTGGGCTGACCTTAATTACCGTGCATTCGCCTTTTTAGTGTTTGTTTTTCTTTTTGTACAAAATAAAAAGTCAAAATGCTCTGTGTTATGTTGGGAGTAATGCTTTGTGCTGGATTTGTGCCTTACCACGGGTGTACATTCTACTTCATGCCTTGTGCCTTAATATTAGCGGCCAGCCCGTGAGGTTGTGGGCCCATTCTTGTATTTTTCTATGCTTGCTCAAATAAAGGTTTTTGAACAAAAAAAATAAATAAAAATAACCGAGTAGGAGCCCCTCTAGTGGAGCATTGGTCCCAGAAAATACCTACAGAGAAAGATCTCAAATAAATCATTTTGGAAAAGATCAGATATCCCAAAGACCGTAACATTGATCGCCTGAGGAAAAAAGAGGCCTTTTGGCTTTTCACCCTACCAACAGCAACCTCTGGCCTTAATGAACTTCTCCCATGGGAAAATGCCATAACATGATTATTCATCTTCTGGCCCTCATCAGCTTTTCCGTTGGTACCTATGGGCTTGTCTATGCCACTCTAATGTGCTCGTATTACGGTAGTTCCTGCCGTCTTCTCTAGTAAAGTTAGGGTCTGCTTTTCTTCCTGCTGACCACCAGATGGCACTCCACCCTATGCTTATACGATTTTATTTTGACTTACATTTGAAGTAGGGTATATGCATATTCTTACTGTTTTGTTTGTTCTTTAGCAGTCCCTATCGTGTTACTCTTTTCAGGTTTTTTTTGTTATTTTTTCATTATTTCCACCCCATACCCTTATCAATTAACTGGTATATGGGGTAATAAGCTTTTTTTTTTTACTTATGATGGGCTTTTCCAACATGGCGGCCTTATTTCTATGCTCGATATCTAATAATCCTTCTAGGCGATTCGGGCTTTCTTTACTTACGAGTGCGCTCTTCCAACATTGCTGGCCATATTTTTATGCAAGAGATCTGGTAATCGGTCTAGTCAATGCAGGCATTTGTCCGTCTTCTCTGGCCCTACACCTGAAGGTTATTATTCTTGAATTGGGTTCGAGACAATGGTATACAAGGAGCCGTCTCACTCCCTATGGTTGTCAACCCAATCAAGGCCACTATGGGAAGCGTTTGATCTCGTTAGACTTTGCCAGGTAAGGATTGACCTTTCTGCCTACTTACTTTGAGTCGGGCGTTTTACCCTTCCTAGTGGGTGTCCTTCCCACTTCTGACTTAACTGCAGATATCGGTTTTCGTTGTGCCTCCAGTCAGTTTTTTCTGTTTCTATCTTACAGACCTCTTCGGCTCTTTATTCCAGGACCTTGCCCCTGGTTGATTATAACTGGGTAGTGATTATCGTACCTCTATCTTCGACCTTGGCTATCTGAGCCCTGTTGCTGTCCTTCATCCCATGGAGTGTTACGGGAGGAAAGTAGTTCTGGTTTTCCATGGTGAACCTCCCGTTCTCTATCTGCCTTCTCGTTGTATTAACCCTCCTGTTTGCGGTTTTGCTCTCTATTCAGATGTTCTTCCATTGTGAAGTTGTAGTGGGTACCATTCTTATCCAGACTTCGCTACACATCAGTCCTTGGTTACTAGTTCCTATATCATAAGAATGAGGAGATCAAAAAGTTCATAAATTTAGTGAGTCTTCTGTTCCTTCTTTAATGGGATCTTTATTTTTTCTGCTTCTCCACCCGGCTTCAGATATTCCGGGTGGAGAAGCAGGAAACTGCGGCGACCATATCACAGGTCCCGCATTTCGAGGACCTTTTGGCAACCCTTTTGGATGTCAGTTATCAACCAATACTTTTTACCCTACTTCACTCACGGAGCTTTCCTTGCACGACGGACCGTACGCCAACGGGGGCAAGGAAATACTTCCGTTCTTCTCCTTTTTCCACATACCATTGCCGTTTATTGTGGAACAACGCTTCAGAATAATTCTTGGAACATCACTCTTGTAAAATTCAGGAACATAAGGGCAACACCGCTGAGAATACTCCTGCTGCACTGACACTGATGGTGCAACCAGATTCTGGTCCTTTGGAATAAGATGTTCCATTTCAATGCCCTGATGAAATTCCCAAGGCACTAAATGGGAATGAAACGCGTTGGCTGTGCCTGTATATTTTAAAAAAGAAAAAAAAGATACCAATAAAGAAGGAACAGAAGACTCACTAAATTTATGAACTTTCTGATCTGCTGACTTCATTGAGTGCACCTCTCAAATTCTTTGTAAAAATCCTTGCATGACAGACATCCTTGGCAGCGGATGGTGAGAGTGGTTGCACCACGCGAATTCAAGAAACAGAAGAAGTTGATGTGCTGAACCTTGGTCTGCTGCTGTGTGCTTTTGGCGTTTATAAGAATGAGGAGCCCTCTTTGATAGTAGGTTTTTCTTTCCACTTCATTCTTACTATTCCTCTTTATTCATTTCATAATCTTTATTTCGATACAGCAGTATCATAAAAGATGCATTAAAATTTTACACACATACAATATTACAACTACCATAGATAGATATAAATCAACAATTAATGGAAATGGATTGGGGGCGTCAATCATTATGCTAGAAACCATATAAATAATTTAAAAAGGCATTTATAAAAATTAATTCATTCTATTTACAATTGCATTTCCGGTGGGCTAATATACAACTTATTCCACAGCGCATGTATCATTTGATATGCATATATTTATCCTTTACAGTTTCAGATTGTTGTGTTAGCTCACAAATGCATTATACATTACTTTAGCGATCCCCTAAGCATTCCTACAACTTCTCGCCAGCCTTTACCCTGAGGAAGCTTACGGCCAGCAGAAACCGGCTAATACCAAAAAAAATAACCTGGCAAGTGTCAGTTTTTAAAACCCTTTCAGCTTCTCTATACGATCTCACATCCATATTTATACAAAGAGGTTTGATCCATCTCTTTCTTGGGATCGAATAGGCCGGACAAAAAAATAGAACATGTGTAATGTCTTCCTTAACTTTTCCTGAGCACAACATGCATGTGTTGTTACTAGAATGTGTCCACCTTGTTGTACTTGATTTTAACATCAGTACACAATATCTGTACTTCAAGTATAATGTTTTTGCCAACGGTGGGTTTACTTCATCCAAGAAGGATTCAAAGCAAGCACTATCTTTAAACATAAGAAACTCACTAATCAAGGATCCTTTTTCTCTATCATATAAACTATTTTGATCTATGAAAGCCCAGAAAGAAGCCTTTAATATCTTTCTTGAATTTGCGGTTAATGTCAGTGTACTACTCAAAAAATGTGCTAAGTCAATCTTCTTAAACCAAGTACTAACGTGTTTGAACCGTGTAATGCAATTATTTTCATCCAAATCCTTGATCTCTGTTAATGCCGCCCTATAATCCAGCAGCTCAGGTGTTGTTCAGAGACTAACCCACAACATCAGTGGTCTAATAATTACATGGTGGTCCGTAGGCTTCACATTAAGATCGAGCATTAACGGAATAAGCGGTGTACGTACTGGGATTTTTAGCAAAGCTCTTAAGAATTTATTCTCATTAACCTCAAACGCCTTTTTGCTCAACGGGCCCCACAATTCAGCACCATATAGTGCTGCCGATTGTGCTTTAAATCGGAATAACTCAAATGCTGGAGATACAGCTTTGTTGAGACTATTCCGGTGTCTTTTCAGGATCGGTAGTGTATTTTGTCTTAATAACAACTTGCTTTTATCAATTTGGTTTTTCCATGTTGTTTTAGAATCTAATGAAACTCCCAGATAGTTAAGATTATTCGCCTTTATGCATTCTATTCATTATTTTCTGCCCACGCTAATTCTATTTCTTCATTAATGTTCTAATGCCTACGTTGTTAACTTTCCCTTATCACATCTGTTTCCCTCTTCAGAGGGTATCACTGCTTTGGTTACTAATATTTAGGGTGCCGCAGCGTGGAGGTCCGGGGGGAAAAATCAGAAGCTGTCTGCCGGATCCAAGCCCTGCCCTGACATACGGAGACCAGCGGAACTAGGAGGATTGTTTGGGGCATTATTTTGTGTACCTGGGCTTGTCGCAGTCACGCCGGAACACCAAGGCGGACTCCAAGTCCCAGGATCCTTTGGGCTCACACCTGGACTGGGAGCAAGCCGCGCCCCCATCCTCAGCCTATTTCATTCGTTCACCGATCCCGCGTCGCGGGACGAGCGCGGGTCAGCGCCCGGGGCTAAGCCCGGGCAAAGGGCGGGCCCTCTGTGGCCCTCAGAGGCATGAGGAGGCCGGGTCGGGACACCCCATTTGGCTGTTACGAATTTTGAGGTACTGTATCCATTCATATCGATCCTGTCATTGCACTGTTTGTATACCATGTCCATCTGGGAGGAGCTGAACGCCCTGTGTGGAACGAACTACGCCCTGAATGTACCTACCCCCCCTATAGTGGGTAGAGATGCCGATGAGGTAAATGACACGGACACTGAGAATACCGATAAAATGTGCACTAGTCCCTTACTACAACCTCTCAATCCACCAATAATATTGCCAACTGAGGCGTTGAACAAAACACCTGACCCAGTTTCACCACTTCAATTGACCCTGATGGCACAGATCGAACAATTGCTAACAACCGCACTATCACCCCTGCTTACTAAAATAAATGAGCTGGGAGACAGGTTGGCCAGTATTGAAAATAAATTATCAAGGAACCCTATCCCAACTGAAAAAACTGCCGCATCCATTTATCCTATTTTCCCCTGCAATAAAGAAAACCTCCAATTCACGCCACCTATGAAAACTCAAATTCCTGAACCCCTCATCTCTCCACCAATTCCAAGAGGCCGGAACATTATTTCTAACTCCGTACCTGCACCCCATAGACTACCCAGATTTGCACATGAAAGCAGGAACTGAATCAACCTACCTCCAGAAGCTGCCCCCTTTGTGACTGTTCTTTCTGGGGTCCCTACACCGATCCAAGGAAAATTTGAATCTCATCAGGACTTGTTAAATAAAACCATCTCCTGGCTAAAACAACACAGACCATTGCCACCTGCTCTAGATGGCGGCATATTGAGGGTCAGGAGAGTGGGGTGGCTTGGTACGTCACCCAAAGACATTCCGGGCGACCTTATTTTAATTAAATTCAAAACTATGAACATCGTCCCCTTCGCATTTGGGACTTGTACGATTTTTATCCCGGCCCTCGACCCTACCCGCCCCTAAGGCAAGCGACATGGAACCATAATTTTTGGTAAAAGGGGGATGCCATGAACCTTGTGCTACCAACAACTACCCTTTTCTCCCGATTTTTTCGTAAATACCTTTCTATTCACCTGAAGGGACAAATTGATTTTAGGAAGTTGTTGATCAAGTTTAGGAAATCCCTGCAAGGTCCTACCTATAGAAGTAGGCTCATTAAAAGCAATCTAACGGGGTCTTAAATGATGTGACTTTTTACATGGAGACCTGTATTCTGTTTAACTATGGTTGCATTTGTGCGTCTCTGTAAATTTTGTAAATATATGCAAGAAGCTGATTAGTATGACAATGCTTTAATACTTGTTTTAACTGTTTTATATGTATAAATGTATTTTATGTCTTTTATGATGAACTAATCGAATAAAGACTTCTTGAACTGAACTAATATTTATACATCCTATGGGTTATGGTGGATCAGTAGAATTCTCATTATTGTACTATAACTTATTACATTGAGTAATAATTTTAAAGTCTCATGATTTTTTCAGTTTTTTCTGTTTATGTGAATATCGTTATGTAATGTTATGGTGTGTGTTTTTTGTTTTCATTGTTTTGCAATTGGTCATCTGTCTTCCTGTGTCTTATCTCTACCTAAATGTAATACATGTTTTGTTTGGTCATATATGTGGTGCTCACTAATTGTGTATATATGTATAGGTGTTAAGTAAATATCACAATAATATATGTCATGGAACTTTAATTTAAAAAAAAGGAAAAAAATAATATGTTTGTACTCAAAATGAATATATTATTAACTCAACTGGTCTGACATATGGTTTTTGTAGATCATAAACGTACTGTTCTGTTATATGCAGATTTGGAGAAGTGTTCATGTTTGCTTGCTTTATGTAGCTTTCCATGCACTCTTCTCCAAATTCTTCTAGCTATTCAGGGACCCTCTATGTACTTTTGAAGATCACAACCATATACAGAAACATGGACTCCAACCCACACATACAGACTTCAACAGATACGCCACCACCGCAACGGACAACAACCACAGACTGCCTAGCTGTAACCTTCTCCCCACCTATGACACCATCTCTACCATAAATTCCAACCACTTGCCGGATCCCACAGACCCATGCCTGTTTAACATTTTCAAGGGAAACCAAAGGATGGGCCAGGAACTCGCAACCCTGCTCACCATGTCTATTACCACCACAACATTCCTAAGTGCCTGGAAACATGCCGAAGTCAGACCACTACTCAAAAAAAACCTCTGCCGACCACCAGCAAACTCAAAAACTCAAAAACTACCAGCCGATCTCCCATTCCCAAGGAAGGTACTGGAAAAGATCATCAACAAGTAACTCATGACAAACCTGGAGCATTACCAGCTACTCATCACCTCCCAATTCGGCTTCCGCAGCAATCACAGCACCAGAACCGCTCTGATAGCAGCCACGGACGACATCTTAACCTTCCTCGACTGAGGAAAAACAGCAGCACTGATCCTCCTCGACCGCTCGGCAGCCTTCGACACTGAATCCCACCATACGCTGATCGATAGACTCCACCACATTGTCATCCAAGGGGAGGCTCTCAGATGGATCACCTCCTCCCTCACGGAAGAACCCAGCGGATCCACCTTCCACGTCTGAACCCAAGGAGATTACCTGATGTGTCCCCAGAGCTAATTGCTCAGCCCCACGCTCTTCGACGCATATATGACCGCGCTGGCCAGCATCTTCGGATTCCACAGTCACAATATAATTTCCTGCTCAGATGACACCCATCTCATCCTCTCACTCACTGAAGAGCCTGTGAGAAGTTGGCCTGGCATATGCTGTCCAATAGTTATAGTGGGCACCCTGTACCAGTCCAAACAACCCCTTAGAGGTGATAGGTTAAAGAAAACCTTTATTGAAAGCTAGCCTAGTGGTAGCCATGGAGACCAGCCTTCAGGCTAAGTCTTGAAGGAACATAAAGCAGTTGTTTTACCAGTCTAGAATCTCTTGAATGACCAAATGAAAGGAGAACCACACCAGGTATATATATAAAATATATGTATTTATTCTAAACACATCCTAGTCTCTTTATGAGGCTAGAGGTCAAAACACACAAGTTACACTTAATATCACACAGTAAATTAGCACAATATACGTTGAGCCCTAGGGGCGAACTAAACTATATTAAGGAAGTGGTATAAGAACCACGACTTGACTAGATATATGTAATGTAAATGTAATGTAATGTAAATTGATACTTGTATAGCGCACTACTCACCCGCAAGGGTCTCAAGGCGCTTGTACGAATACCGCTGTGGAACCCATCCTGGCTTTCCCTGTGAGGTGTCCTCTCCTGGGTACCCCCAAGGTGGAGGCCAGGCATCCTTAACGTTGTGGGGGCCGTTGTGGAGATTAAGCAAGCTATTGCCCAGAGTTGCAGAGTGGGACTCCATGATTGGAATAGGCACCGAGGCGAGAATTATCAGGTCCGTGGAATTTTGAGCCCAAGACCCTCCGAGGCGAGGAATTGAACCCTGGTCCCGGACTAGACCTCTGCATCAGGGTCTAGCCCGGGACCAGGGTTCAATTCCCCGCCTCAAGGAACCACCCAAGGAACTGACACAGAGGGAGGCGTGCAGTGTGAACACAGCCGCAAATCACCGTTCGCTTCTATGGGGAAAGTCGTGATTGGAAATTTCAAGATTAAGGGCACTTAGGAGAGGACTTTGAGCAAACACCTTTAGACTTAAGGGGTTCTAGGGCCAACACCCATGGGAGCACCGGAGTATTCGAGTTAACTCACCCAGGGAAGCCGGGGGCATAGGTGTCTTTTTGTGTCGGGAATCGTCGTAGTTTTCGATGGTGATCTGCTGCAAAGTGCTTTTGCCGTCCATGTGGAAAGTGTCCGGTGTGATCCAAGCCTGGATCGAAGATAAGAACCCGAAAGCAGAGGGGACAGAGTCTGGGTCACTTGCCAGTGACCAGGGGCACGATAATCGAATGCCCACAGATGTCGGGTGATTTCAGTTGAAGCTGGACTCTACAGCCACGAGGACCAGGAGGTGTCGACGATGACCAGGATCTGGAATCGATCTGTCTCACGAAGGATGTCGAGTGCTGCAGTGTCCGTGACCGGATTGGACCCAACCAGCCTTTGCAACAGCAACCCACGCAGGAATCAAAGAAATGCTTCAATGTGGACCAGCAAGGTACGAGGGACTCGCCAGGCAGTGGGGAGTCAGGGCACGTCTGGAGCAACCAGGGAAGCCCAAGGAAAATCAGAGTTGCCTTCGAAGGGAACCACCAGTCGACGGAGCAGGGACCGCGAAGGGGCCTCGAGCGGAAATGCAAGAAGCAGGCTCACGGAACTCTCGTGGAGTGTAGGCCCACAATCTTCGGTGCAAAAGGTGCTCGGGCTTGGGCTACAAGTAACCTAAAGCACAACTTCAAGAGCCGTCGAGAAGTCACTGCACTTGCAAATGTGAACGGTGTCCAGGGGTTCTGGTTCCACGTCACTCACGAGGGCTGCAGGTCTCAGCTTTGCTGGGGACTCGGGTCGGCCTCTGAGAAGTCTGGAAATCCTCTTCTGTGTTGCAAATGTTAGGAGTCCCGCGGGAGCTTCGGAAATGCAGACCGGCAAGATGCTTCGTTGGTGCCTGCCAAGCAGGGGAGTCACTCCTTGACCCCAAAGAAGAATCTTCCATTCTCAGGTCTTTAGTAGAGCGTTGAAGTTTCAGAATTTCGTCCAGGTGTAATCTAAAGTCCTGTTGCCAGGGGTTCCTTACTTATACCTAAGAAATGGGTTGGACATATTCTGGGGACCCACCTATGAGAGGGTCTGGAAAGAGGGGTGGCTACACCCATTTCCTAGGTCCAGTTGCACGCCAGAGCAGGGGCTGGTAGCCCCTGCAACCGTTTTGAACTGGGCTATGCACAGGGACACCAAATGTGCCCACAGTGCAGACTTCAAAGTACTCTTGGAGTGCACCAACCCAGCCCCAATACACTAAAGCCTGTCTGGGAGGTGGTTACACCTCCCTGTGACAGGAAACCTATTGTCCAGGTCTCCCCTGCCGGAGTTTCGGTCAGCAGCAGGAGGCCAGACTCGTGTCTGTGGCTGCAGCATTCATTTTGTGATGCCAGGGCTCTTTAAACTTGTTACCAGATAGACCTGTGTGTACACGTCTCTCCCTCTAGAAGGGTGGAAATCTACCCGCCACCAGGATTGGAGGGGGGGGGGGCAGGATTCCAAAGTGTTTGACACCAAACACAACATGTTTCCATGCAAGCATTCCAAAGTTAGCATTTACTGCGAGGTTATAATGCACTTAAGAGTATATGGTTTGGCTGCATCACAGAACAGCCCCAGAGAATAGATTCTGAAGGCTGCAGAGGGGCTCTGCTCACCTGCCCATGCATGGGCTCCCTCTCACACGAAACCAAGCACCCTGCCTGCCATAGGGGTGACTGATAGGTTTCTATGTGCAGTGATTTAAGTAGATATAGGTAACCTATATCTTAGTAAGGGGTGCATGCACCACCTTACCCAGGTTGCAGTAGCAGTTCTGTGGTGTCATTTTGGAAGGCTTCCCAGGGGTGGCATAATATATGCTGCAGCCCCTGGTAGGCCTCTGGGGTACCTATGCCCTTAGTAGCTAGTGTACCATATACTAGGGTCTCACAATGGTACCCCAGTAACCAAACTGGAGCATACCTAAGTACATGCAATCAATTTATAGAGGAAGCAACTAGGCTGGGGTCCTGGATAGCAGGGCCCCAGCCAGACTAAAGTCGAAAACAGTGGAACACCAGCACAAAGTGGGGGTAACCATAGTAGGCAGATCCTACTCTCCTACAGAGCCCACCACTACAAGAACCAACTTCCACAGATGCATAACAAGCATCGCCAACTGGATAAAGAACTGCCTGCAGCTGAAGACCGACAAGGTGGAACTACTGACCTTCAGCAACAGCAGCAACACATGAAAAAACTCCAGGTGGCCATCAGACCTAGGACCCGCACCCACTCCCTCTGACCACACCAGAAACCTCAGAATCATCATTGACAACAAGCTCACCATGAAATCACAGATCAACGCCATCTTCTCCCTCACTCTGCGCATGATACGTAAGATCTTCAAGTGGCTATCATCAAACACGAGATGCACCAGGACATAGTCCCTCATCACCAGCCAACTTAACTACGGAAACGTAATCTATATATGAATCACCACACACCTTATTTTTATTTGTATTTTTTTTGTGTTTTATAAAGCACGATTATGACCAATTTGGAATCAGAGCGCTGTACAAAGAGAAAGCTGAATGAGGGTTGCAGTACAGTTAAGCACCAGACTCTTATTATATGCAGTACATAGAAGTCAAAGAGAAAAGTACAAAAATAAAAGGATACAATATATAATAGGGTGAATGACAGTTTCAAAAGAGTTCTCTTATGACATGTTCTTCTAGTAGTAAGGCCTAAATAAGGTAATGGCTCTCATTGAGGGTGTTTGGGAGTTCCATAATTTTGGAGTGGATCCGGCGAAAGTGCGCCTATGTGTTTTCCTTTTTTTGAATCTGGGTGGTTCAAGTATGAGGATTTGGCACTTCTAGAATCCCTTCCTCCTCCTGATAGCTTGATCCTAACTACCATGTATTTTGGACCAGAGTTGTGTAGGTAGAGCTTTGTGTATTAAGTATGCAACCTTCAGTTGGATCCTACATTCAACAGGGAGTCAGTTGAGGGCTCTGAGTGGTGGGGAAATGCGATCATACCAATGAATGCCTGTTAACCTGTTTGCGGCGGCCGCGATTCAGCGGTAGTGCGGCACTTCCACAAAACAGGCGGGCTGCGTCAGCCGTTGGACGTGCGCAGCACTACGAAGGTAGTGCTCGCAACGTCCAACGGCCAACGGCAGCACTTAAGGGGTGAAAAGTCATGCCGCTGCATTTGTTGTCGCTTTCCTTGGGGCTAGGCTAAATTAAGTAGACCTATCAGTGTTCCCATAGTCCAGTCTTGAGAGCACTAGAGACTGAGCCACCGTTGTGAGGTTTCTTAGGAAGTACAGATGAAGGTTAGTGCTTCTGGTTCCAGCTTGTATGTCAGCTCGTAAGTTTAGATTGGAGTCTACTGTGACACCTAGTGATTTTATGGAGTTGCAGATGGTCGGGTAAAGAATAGCGAATTGAGGTTACGGGACCATGGTTATGGTTGTTGGGATCTAAAGGGTAGAGAGAAAAGAATAAATTGGGTTTTTAGTAGCTTCAGTTTTAGATGGTTATGTGCTAGCCAGTCCTGTGATTTCCTCTGGGTGTCATCCAGTCGCCGGACATCCTCTTGAGAGGAGAGTTTGAGGTAGAGTTGATTATCATCCGCATACATGTGGTACAAGATATTTGATTGTTAAATGATTCAGTGAGTGGTTCCATGAATATATTGAAGAGCGCTGGTAAATTGTAGATCCTTGCGGAACGTCCCTGTCGAGGTCTGCTACATCAGATAGGGTGTTGCCAATTTTGACGCTTCTTTGTTGGTTCTGCAAGAAGTGAACCAGTTAAAGACGTCTCCTGATAGGCCCTTTCTGAATTCAAGACTTTCTCGTAGGCATTTGTGGCTGACTGTGTCAAACGCCGCTGATTAATCGAGAAGTATTATGAAACAGGGTTTGTTTTTGTCCATTTAGGTTTGCATATCATCTAGGATGTTTAAAATGGCGACCTCAGTATTGTGTTCAGGCCTTAAACCTGATGGTCAAAATTCTTGATGTGCTCACATAGTTGATCATGTGTGCATTTTTCTATCAATTTAGCCAGGAAAGGCATATTGGATACAGAATGGAAGTTATTTAAAGTTTTTTTGACCAGTGCCCATTTGTTTTTTAGTAGGGGAGATACTTGGCCCAACTTCAGGCATTCTGTTGGAGAGATGCGTTTACCATTTCCGTCCACAGGGAAGTCACGGATTGGTGGATCACTTTTAGTAGGTGGGAGGGAATGGTATCGTCAAAGTGTTGGGTAGGTTTCATAGACTGATTGGATTTCTGGATTTCCCTCCTCAGACAGAGATCTGAAACTGTTCCAGAAAGCTCTGTTTTTCCTTGGGGCAGTTGGGGTGTGTTGTTCAGTACTCCTGATGTGTGTTATGAGAGTGTAGTTGATGGATTCCTTAGGTTGGGCGCTAGTTTGGCTGGGAATATAGTTGCTTTATGTTGTGATTTTATCTTTAAAGAAAGTTGAGGCGGCCTTGCAGATGTCCGGCGAGTTGTTTGCAAATGTGGGTCCTGCTTGTTTTCCTCACTGTTGTTTTATTATAACAGAATACTGGGCTTGTTCTTCCCTCTGTATAGTTGTAATCAGTTTGCTGTTGTTTTGGCTTTCCAGATAGCTTTTTTTGTATCTGATTCTGTGCATTCTCAACTGTTTGAGATGGTTAATGTTTGGGTCCTTCCTTCATAGTTGTTCCAGATCTCGCACATGTTTTCTTACATGTTTTTGTGTTAGTTGAACCATGGAACTGAAGATTTTTTCTTTTGCCTTTTTATAAGAAATGGAGCAGCCTTCTGAACTATGTCGATCATACTGCTGTTGTAGAGATACGTTAGTTCTGGAAATGATGATTGGCCCCAGTCCGAGGTGCCAGAAGGTTTTGCACAGACCCACCAGTTCTGTTCTGTTTACGTGGCTCTAATCCCTCCCCCAAGTTAATTCCCTGTACGTTTGACCCTTGATTTTAGTTTCTTGTGCAGATATTTGGAAAAGACTTTGATGACCAGCCTGTTGGGGTGATGTCTAGCCTGTTTACTGCTTCCAATTTAGAGAGGAGGTCACGTGTAACACCTTTGGTCTGAGTTGGTCCCTTGCATACTTTAATCATGTTGAGGTCCAGAAGCAGGTTACTGAGTGCAGACAATGTGAGGTCTTTGTCATTGTTTTAATGCAAACTGAAATCTCCTAATATTGTATTAGAGAGTGACGTAGCATTGATTGTTATCGTTTCCACAATTTGCTCCAGGCCGACTCGGTTGTCACCAGGTGGATGGCATAAAAAGAGTGCTTTCGCTAGCAGCTTCTTTTCAAGCTTGATTTCAGCTCCCAAGAGTTCAAATGAGGATGTATCTTCGAGCAAGTTTAAGGTTAGGGAGTTTCTGTACTTTATAGCGAGAACTCCCCTGCTTCAATGTGCGGTCCCGACGTAAGACAGCAAAATCTGGGGGAATAAGAAGGTCCAGTATTAGAGCTGCCGGTGGGTTGAGCCAGGTTTCAGTAAGGAAGAGAATGTCTAGATCATGCACTAACATTTCATCTGCTATATCAGTTGTGTGTTTTGCAGCTGATCTGCAACTGTGCAGCATGCATTTCAGGGTTGTCACTGGTTTGTGAATTACTGTGGTGGGCATTGTGTTTGTTGCAATTGGGATCAGGTTGCTGTGATTGACTTGTGGAGAGTTGTATCTCTGTTTCTTGTAGTTGGATATCTTGACGATCTGGATGTTGTGTCAAGAGAGGTTTTCTGTGCATCCTGATAGTATGTTAGGGTACTTACCTTTTCTTCTGATAAGTGATTGTTCGTTCTTCTCGGTCGGTGAAGCTTGTTGTCTGTGGGAGTTGTGAGCCTGCTGTTGTAAATTGGTTTTCTGCTAGCTGGGGAGTCAGTGCGCTTGGTAGTGTGTGTGTGAACATTTTCTCTAGGGTGAGTAGAAGCGTGATGACTTTCTTCTTGACCCATTCAATGTCTATATTTGGTTTCCGGAAAATGTGTGTTAGGCACTGACAAATTATATTATCGTTCTGTGTGAATGTTTGCAAACTTTCATGACCCGACTGCGTTTTATCTTTAGTGGTGTTCTGTGCCTGAGATTTGCCAGTCCCATGTCCAGCTTCTTCAGTTAGGGCTGCCCTGTGAGGTCTGCTCGGAATCTGCTGTATCACTGGTCTCATAGAGGGGTGGTGTTAGTTTGAAGGACTGTCCTCTGATTGGCTGTGTCTAGGGTAGGTCTCTTCCCAGTATTTGGAGAAGCCCTGCCTGCCTCTTTGCGGAGTAGAGTCGTTAAAATTAGCTTTATTCTGCTGCAGGTAGATTGGGTGTAGCGCTCTGAGGTAGTTGTATGGTGTCTAATTCGGTAGGAACTGGGTTGGAAAGGGTCAACTGGGCAAAGTTAGGGGATTTGTTGTGAGAAACCACTATGGTGGGGTAAGATTGCAGCACAGAAACTGATGACCGATTCAAGCTCACTTGTCTGGTGGCTGGTGCCATCTTGTTGTTGCATGGATGCCCCTAGTTGTAGGTATCATGGCTGTATTTTTGGTTGCTCAATGTGTGAGCGTGGTTTCTCCTTTTTTAGAAGTGTGGATGTGTCACAGATCCTGGTCTCCCTGCAGGTCACATTGTTGAACCAGTGAGGCTTTACTTTAGGTTGAGTGGACCACAACAGGGTTTCTATCCTCTGCTCTTCGTCTGAAAGATGTTTCTTGGGCACAGGCCCACTTCCTGTTGTTGAGTAGTTGCTCCTCGGGCAGAGAGTGCTTTTTGTAGAAGGGTCTAGTTGGAGTCTCTGTAAAGCTGTGTAAACTGCAGGTCTACAATTGTCGGTGGGTGTAGTTCTTTGGGCAGGGTCGGTAGATTTAACATAATGGTTAGGAGTCGGAGTATGAGATGGGTAACTAGGAGACTTTGCTGGAGCTACTACTTGCCTTTTCAGGTCACTAAAAGCAAGTCAAATACTTGTAGGTCATTGTCCACTGCTTGGAGAAGGATGGTGCCATTTTTATAAATGGAGATGGTAGTCGCTTTGCGTAAGAGGGAGGGTAATATTATGAGTTTGAGGTTATAGGGGATATTTAGTGTGGCTTTAATTGCCTTGAGGGAGTATAAAGCATTACACCATTTTGCTGTGCTTCTCATATGGAAGATCAGATTGTTCTTAATGGCTCCTCTTGAGAAGCAATAAAAGGAGTCCGATATGAGAGTTTCAGGATTGCTCCTTAAAATATTTTGTTTAATTCAGGTGGGTAGTTGATTCTGAGTGAGCTAATTCCCGAAGGCGACAGAGTGGGAGCATTTGCATTATTGTGGCCCAACATCTTTCTTTATTAGCAAGACCAATATTGGTTCCCTTCTGTTACGAGGAACAGCCCTTTGTCATTACTAAGCGACAAACAGCAACAAAGTATTTTATCTATAGATGACCGCAGTGGGGTAGTACCGAGTGGGATAACAAATATTTGGGGGGCTGAAATCGGGTTTGAGTAGGGGCTTCGAGTGCCCCTCAATAGGCTATTGTAATTGAAATAAGCAGGGTGGTTATCTGATTTCCTAGTGCAATATGGCTGCCTCGGTTAAAAACATTATCATGATTGGATGAGAGAACCCAGTCCTCTCAGTTATGTTGCAAGGGACCAAAGCCAAATATCACCAGTCAAAGACAGCTGCCCCCTTAGATTGTGTTCTTTTGGTCAAAAGCCCTTTTTCTATCACCATTTATTTAGGCGTTGACCAAAAATGGTTCACAAATGGCCCCAGCATTTTACCTCTGATCTCTTTTGTTGGAAGAGGGCTACCCCTCCTTCTTCAGACTGGGGCACGGAGCCTTCGCTGCTCCATTTGTCACTCTCACCTCTGCTCCCCTACTGCTGGACACATCTCCATTATATGCCCGATGGCACTCTCCTCGGTTCCCTAGTGTCTGGACGAACCCAGAGCAATAACCTGCACCATTCAGAATGACCACACTGCACACCTAGTCCCGTATCCAGCACGCTCCCATCGTCCCCACCCCCAAAAGACTGGAGGTGGTGGCCCTCAGATCCTCTGCACTCTCCTGCTGCTCACCGGACACTCACTCTCCTGTGTGGAGGCCTCCTGCCATCTGCACTCTGACTCGGTGCAGAGGTGAGCAGGAAAAGGTGACTAGGGTGACCGGAGTCACGGTGTGCTCCTGATGCAAGCACCAGGAGTACACAGAGTACTTGGGAGCATACATTCACTGCTCCTGTCTGCACCCACTCCAAATGGCCTCATCCCAATGAACACTCTCAGCCGTGATGATGACTCTTACATTGTTGCCTCGATGGTCATCGTCAGTGTGAAATTCCTGTTCCAGTAATCCTGTTCCAGGGCTTTACAGTTTTGCTCTTAGATGGGGCATCGCAAGAATTTACACTGTTATTGTGATACCCTACCCAGGACCTTTTAGAGGAGTTCCTGCCTGTCAGCCATTGTCATTCTTCATTCACCTACGTGGTCAGAGACTTCAGACTAAACAGATCGTCATAGATCGTCGCAGCCAGGCTCATCCTCAGTCTTCTCCGACGAACCACATCACATTCCACGCCAGGCAACTCCACTGGCTCCGTGTACGAAAGAGAGGTCAATTCAAGCTGCTGAACTACGCACACAAGGCTCTACACAACCAAGGACCCGCCTACTTTAACCACCGCCCAACCTTCCACCAAACTTCGAGAAGACTACTCTACCCCTTCCTTTCTCTTGCCCATACTCCCAGCATCTACCGAAGCAGAAGTGGAGCGTGCTCCTTCTCCACATCGCAGCAAAGACCTGGAACAGTCACCCCACGCAACTCCAGACCATCACCTCACATCCGGAATTTCAAATGGCCCTCCTGTCCTGGCTCTTCGAATAAGCCTCCAGGACCTGCAAGCACCTGGATACACTAACGTGTGATTAGCCGTGCTTTTTAAACCCTGACTGATTGATTAACTGACTACGTTGATTAGAGTATGGTAGATTGGAATGATAGATTGGAATGGAGTGGGGGTAGATTGTACTGATGTGGAGTAGGGTTTACTGGAGTGGATTGGATTAAACTGGGTTGGGGTATATTGGAGTGGAGTTGGGTAGAAGGGAGTGGTGTGGAGTTGGGAGGCGTCCAGTGAAATGGCGAGAAGTGTCGTAGAGTGTCTTACAGTGGAGTGTTGTGGAGGTGTGTGGAGTGGCATAGCATAGAGTGGAGCAGAGTGCAGTAGATGGAAGTGGTATAGAGTGTTGTACAGTTGAAAAGAGTAAAGTGGAGTGGCGTAGTGAGGAGTATACATGGTGTGATAGCGCACTGCCATTACAGACCACACATTTCCAATCGAAAAAGGTCCTTACATTTACACACAACATACACTTTTACTGCGCACAAATGATAATGTGTGGAAATGTCATCACCAAGTGTATTGATTTGTTTTGATCGTATTAAAATACGTTTCCATCACACTTCAGAATTACACATTTTTTTAACTTAATTTCTACTGTTCTCATTCTTAATGTATTCTGAAATATCATCACAGTTCATTTTGGTTGTGTGCTAGAAAAGAAAACATCCTACAGCCTGTCCTCTCGCATGGGTACTCAGCAGGGATGGATTGTCAGACAAATTCTCACACTTTGAAGTCAGCGAAAGAACAGCAAACACCAAGTTCCCTCAGAATACAATGACTGACATGTGACCTCAGTCTCTGAACGCACAGAAAATTTGACGAGATGAGAGCAAAATTTAAAGGCCTGTTTACAGATAGCGAGTACTCACAGGAGAGACAAAGTCAAACCGGACAGCCTAAAACAACAAGCAAACTACAGCGTCAACTAGGAAAGATGCACCCTGTACAGTGGATCAATAAAAAGAAAAAATATAGGTCCAAAAGTGCGAGCAGTGTAAGGAAACAAGTACTTGGGCCTAGCTCTAGGGGAGGGTCACAAGCAAGAACAGGAAAGTGCTGACCGTAGAACTGAGCAAGCAGGCAACTAAGAGTGGCTTTGAAGCCCACAATGGTAAGTAATGAAAGGGCACCAAGCGCACCATCAGTAAACAAAACTTCGATAAGAGACCGCGCATGCGCCGCCTACGCGAAACCCAAAAAGGGAAATTCAAGACATGACTTAGTTAGACACTCAGAATTAATTTGCAGGTTACTGCCAAGGTTAACAGAAGGAACACCAATGGAAATTTCACAAAGAAATATTAGGGGAGATATAAAAATTAATTATTTCCTCTACCCATTAAGAGAAACTCAAAAGAGTGTTGCTAATCCAACTCGAGACGTGCAAATTGTTATTATAGGTGTAAGAGGGGACAACCTCAGTCTTATTCTGAGATCACATGCCATCGTGAGAACTCTCCCCAAAGTTCACTTGGACAAGAATGTTCCTTGCTCCATGAGAAATCCACATTAGAGTCTGCATACAGTCCCAAAAGCTCTCTGGATGGGAACAGCAATGGCCCAATTCATACTCATGTGAAGGAGCTTTCAATCCTTATGGTATTCAAGTCCTACATTTAAACCACACGAGAGAGTGCCTTAAGCCTAAAAGACAGGCAGGAAATAAAAAGTGTTTTTTATGACTGGCGGTCCAAAACTTCGATTAGATGCCTGTGAGGATCAATCTTCATTGAAGGTCACTGGGATCACACTGATGTTAAGGGTGGGCTCAAAATTAGCAGAAGGATTAATCTTGCTTGACCAAAGAACTTTTCCACCAGGTGACTCCAAGATCCAGCTTAATTTAATCATGCAAAAGGAATGAAGCCTAATCCTTAAACTAGTAGTAAACTTAACACCTCTCTTTGTACCCCCAGCCGAAATCCTGCTAACTCTGAGGGCCCTTTAATAACAAAAATCTGACTCGCTTTGTCATGCAACAGTGGTCTGATGAGACTAGTGTGGCTAACAAATTTGAAACTTTATTAAACTCCACTTTCCTGACAGATGAAGTACATCTAACTCATCCCCCAAACCCTCCCATTGCCCAACACCCCTCCCCCAAGTTCCCCCAGAAAGTTGGAAGCAGAATTTTGCTTACCAAGGTTCCAGTTGTCTAAGGAATATAACTATTGTAATGCACCCTGACATTACAAAGGGAGAGGAGTGGAAATGGGTAATTGGTGCTAACTCTCTTACAACCCCACAGACTAAGTTACTTAGCTGGAACATTGCAGGTATTAATGCAAAAACAGTGGTTAGAAAGTTGGGTCATTTTATTGAGGACTATCACTTTTGCTTGTTCCAAGAAACCTGAGCTATTTCTCCAGTCTTAAGTTCAGGCTATATGAATTACAGTTCAGGAGTCTACAGCTGGTACAGTGGGCTAATATATTGGTTAGGTCATCTTTAGACTGCAAGATGAAACAGATTAAGATTGGTTAGTGGGATATATATTGTCATCACTAGATGAACACAGAAATAAAGAATCTCCCACTACTATTCTTTTAAATGCTATTCTCGATTACTGTAGTAAGCCAGTTGTGGTTTATTCCAGTGGTTCCCAAACTGTGCGCCGCGCACCCCAGTGCGCCACCAAAAGCAGCCAGGGGCGCCACAGTCACATTTGCTGAGATGAATCCAATAATCCATTAGGAATTCTGTCGGCTGCTGGTATGTAGGACGGGTGCACTGCACCTGGCGCTCACTAGGTGGTACACTTGCTCATCCAATCCAGCTTATTTCTTTTCATTTTGGGACTCAGTCCAGAATTTGTAATCTCTAACAAAACTACAAGCACCATAATGCAAAGAAAAGCCTGTGCTGGAAAAATGACTTGAGCATGGATCTGGGAAACTAGAGAGCTTCGTTAGTGCTTGGATTCTTGGCAAATCACTTAATCTCCAGGTGCCTAAAAAAAATGAATGTCTCTGTGTGCAATGTAACTGAAGCTCGTGTGAAGCGCTCTAATACCTTTGGGTCGATTTGGAGCTATATAAAACTGCCCCAAAAAAAAACACAGCTCATGCACGTTTTAATTTTGACTGCCATTTTAAGGTTGATTAAATTGGTTCCACTGTGTAGTAGTAAGTAAACCATTATTAATGAGTGCAAAAAATCAATGCCTTTAATAATTAAGTGATAGATAAATGGTTGAGTGTATATTTGTTTACATATATACACTGATGGCAAGCCGAGGCAGGGTTTAAATCCCCTCTTACTTCCTACTACCCGCCAAAAAAAAAGAAACAAAGGGGAGCCGTAGCCAATGGCCAATAGGCCAAGGGAGCCGCGGCTCTGGAAAGTTTGGGAACCACTGGTTTAGGCACTGGTCACTTCAACACAACATATGGATCGCTTGGCCCAATGATCGACCTCATAAAAGACCAGAATGAATATTGGGGTATACGGAGCTTCAAAAAACCCCTAGGAAGCGCTGTATTTCTACAGATCTTATCGTAGCTGCCATGACCCTTTCACATGACAATTGAGCTTGTAATAGTCATTACTTTCAGTTAGCACAGCTTAGCCCACCTTCAAGAGAGTGATTTACCCCAATTGCAGACCATATCGTGCCAGATCTAGAACTGTATAAGTAACCATGAACCACTGACTTAATCATTTGCAATACAATAAGTCTCGCATTTTAGAAACTTTGACCTATTGGTATTGTAAAAGGCAAAGCCTTTTATTTTTGCATTTTTTTTAGGTTTAACTTTGTTTTTATTGGCATTCAGCAATAGAATAACAAACATTTCCATATGCTAGAAATATACTGTGCGCTATACCGAGCAGACTACCACGTATAGCCGTCCTTAACGTGCTGTGACTGCGTGCCCCCAACCTGGCCTCGAAGGGCCTGTACAAGTGTCCACACAGCTCCTTATAGTCCATATAGTCCAACATTTCGTGCCCTGTCTGGAAAAGCAATGCCTTTTTAACAAGAAAAGAGAATAAAACCCCAAAGGAAAAACCAACAGAAGAGCAGAACCCCTCCCTCCCCTCCCCATCCCTCGAACTGGTGGACTTGGGAATGACTGATTTAATCGCTATTAGCGGCACAAGCATACGCGGACTGCCACCGTCCTACGGCGGGGAGGCAGCGCCCGTCAGGCGGAGAAGGCGCAGATATCTGGGGCAGGTGATTTCATTCATTTCTGTTGACAATAATGATAGTAGTGGATGCCAGGTTTCAGTGAAGCTTGTCGTGGAGTTGGTGAGTGAGGCCTGAATGCGTTCCATACCCATGATATACCAAAGCCTATGTAGCCACCCTACGTAAGTCGGCTTCACCCACGTTCCCCAGTGCGATAAGATGTTTTGAAGAGCTGCCCCCCAATGCCAACCCCATTTGTTTCCCTCTACGGGATCTTAGTGGATACGTCAGCGGATTAGGCAGGCCCAGGACCACATAAGCAGGGAATCTCGGGATCTGCATATCGAATTGTTGATCTACATTGTCCAAAATGGCCTCCCAATAACTCTTCAATTCTGTGTCTTCCCATAATAAGTGTACCAACGTACCATCTGCCCCACATCCACGCCAGCAGGCTGGGCTGCGATCAAGGTTCCCCTTGTGAACCCAGTACATAGCTACCTTAACTGCAGTCTCCCTGCTAGCAGTGTTGTGTGCTGTGTGGGTAGCACGGTAGTAAACATCCATCCATTCCTTTGCTGTAAATTCTCTCCCTAGCTTCCCCGCCCACCTCCTCTGACCACAGTGTATTTTTTTGGGGCTTGAGGGCGTAACTCATTATAAAGCTCAGTGATCATTTTCTTATCCGTGTTCTTCGTGTAGAGCCATTTTTCAAATTTCGTCAGCTTCTAGGAGACCTTCGGCAGCACCTCCGGACTAAGTAGCCAGTGTTTCAGTTGTAGGTAGTGAAACCGTTCGTTCTCTGGGATGCCATATTTTGCACGTACGTCCCGGAAAGATGGGATCCCCTCCAAATCGAAGAAGTGCCCTGCTGCTTTGCATTCAGCCTCCCTCCATCTCGGGATTGCCCTTTTGTCAGCACCCGGGGTGAAGTCCTTATTGTCTAGAATAGGAATCATGGGCAGAGGGAAAGAGGACAGTCCCTTCCTGATGGCTACTCTGTCCCAAACTCGATGCACTGTGTACGTTATGAGTGAGCCCCTGAGATTAGGAGGTCGTTCCCCACTTTTAATAAAGGGAACCTTCCAGAGCAATAACTTGGCAAACGCCCTATCTTGGAAGAGCCATCTCTTCTTGGATTCGGCTCTATTCCACTCCACTAGATACCGGAGCTGTGCCGCCCTGAAATATTCCAGAATATTTGGGATTCCCAATCCCCCTTCCTCCGGCCTTAAGTAGCTTAACTCCCTGCGCAGCCTCAGTCTAGCCCCAGCCCATACAAAGTGATGAATTGCTTGTTGGAATTTCTAAATAGTGCCTGGTAGTGGCCAAATCAGTATTGTTTGGAAAAGATATAGTGCTTTGGGCAGAATAAACATTTCGATGGCAGCCACCCGTCCAAGGAGGGAAAGCTGGTGCTGTTTCCACTGCTAGACTGGTATAAATGAGCGTAACCGTTTGGGACACGGACGGCACCAGCTCAATGCCTAAGTAGGGGATAGATGTCTTAACCGGGATCCCTTCGTATGTGTGCCCCTGCCGCAAGTAAACGTCCTGCGCTATTCAACCATAGGATCATTGATTTCCCGACGTTAACCCAGAACCCCGAGACACGACCAAAGGCCTCCAGCTCCCGCAAAAACATTGGGACCAACCGCGCCGGCACTTCCAGGGAGGCAATGATTTTGTCTGCATATAGGCTTATTGTGTGTCTTTCCCCACCAAACGGGATGCCCAATATGTCGGGATTCTCTCTGATCTTCTTAGCCAGCGGCTCGACATAAAGGGCGAAAAGAAGGTGACCGCGGGCACCCCTGAAGGGTTCCTCGCTGTATCTCGAATGGTCTGGACGTGACCCCATTAACCCGTATGGTCGCCGTGGGCCTGCTGTAACAACTTGCCACTCATGCCCGAAACCTCTCCCCAAGCCAGAAATGGAGCAAGGTGCGGTCTAGAAAATCCCAGTCCACCCGGTCAAATGCCTTCTCTGCATCCACCGACAAGAGAAGGGCATCCATATCCGTGCGGTGGGCCTTGTCGATGAGATGGAATAGGCGTTTGGTGTTATCACCACTCTGCCTGTTGTGTATAAAGCCGGATTGATCGGGTTCTATGATACCTGGCATAAGGTGCCCCAGTCTAGCTGCCAGTATACCCGTAATCTTCAGGTCCACATTAAGCAACGAAACTGGTCGGTAGGAGCCGCACAGGGATTTTTATCTTTCTCAGGCTTCGGTAGTACCGCTATGGAAGCCGCCAGCATGTCCGCGGGGATCGCCCCGGGTCCCATAAAGGATTTAAAACGTTTTGTCAAAATAGAGGCCAGCACCATGCAGAACGTTTTATAAAACAAGGCCGAGAAGCCATGTGGTCCAGGCGACCACAAAGGCTTAAGGCGCGAAATAGCCCCATGACCTCCTCTATGCATATGGGTTCCTCCAGCAAGTCTGCGTGAGTGGACGCCATAGCGGTTATGTGGGTCTCTGCCAAGTAGGCCGCTACCTTGTCGGGTGATGGGGACTCCCTAGGATACAGGTTGGCGTAGAAGGATCGAAAAACCCGCTCTCTTCTCATCACTGTCCTCCACTGTCCCATCGGTCTTCTTGAGAGATTGTACCTTTGCGTGTAGGGTGCGAAATCTCAATTTACTCGCAAGCATGCGTCCTGTCCTGTCTCCCCAATGTAGTAGGAATGCTTGAGCCTGAGCGCTGCGTATTCGCCACGGTCTAGGTCGAGTCCCGCCAGTTGGGCTGTGCCGCCTTGAGCTGCCGCCAAACCCTCGGTGCCCCTGTACTGCTGTGTACCCTCTCAGGTTCCAACACTTGGGCAGTAAGCTGGTCGCGTTTAGCCCTTCGCTCCCTATTTTCAGCAGAGGAGATCGCTATCAGTTCTCCCCTTACCACGGCTTTAAGAGCCTCCCACAGAGTAGAACTAGAGACCTCCGGAGAATCAGTGGTGGCGAGGGAGTCTGTGATGCATTTGCGGATCTGCCCCGGCACTACTGGCTTGTGAAGCGTGCCCTCTCCCAGTCTCCAACCCCCTCCCGTCCTACGTGGCTGCGGCACCCACATGGTCGCCTGAACCGGATCATGGTCGAATAGGGCCGCAGGCGTCATAGTGACCTCCCTCACCAAGGCGTTCACCTCCGTTATGCCCAACAAATGGTCTAAACGGATATATGTGTGATGTGCGTGTGAATAGTAGAACTGCGAGGCGTGAGGATGAGCTGCTCTCCACATATCTATGAACCCTTGATTGTGTAGCCACTGCAGCCCTTCCACAGATATTGCCCGTCTGAACATACCTGTAACTAGACCGGTCCGCTGACGTATCCATGACCAAGTTCAGATCCCCTCCAACTACAGCCCAGCGTACCTGCGCCCCAGAACATCGGACAGGGCTGCCTTGAGGAATTTCTCCTGTGCAGTATTGGGCACAGAGAGACCCCACCACCAGGGGCGAACCTCCCACCCAGAATTTGTATGCTAACAGCCGGCCTTTGATCTCCGCTATTTTGTCTCCCACCTTCCCCACGAAGCGTTTAGCCACTAACAGGGCCACACCTGCCTTCTTGTCCTGTGTGGAAGAAAAACATTGTTGGGGGAATGCCCTGGACTGCATCTGAGGCCAATCTTTAGACAGAAGGTGGGTCTCCTGTAAGAGACATATATCCGCCCCGGAATGCTTGAGGTATGACAGTATGGACTTTCGTTTGTTAGGGCTATTTGAGCAGCGCACATTAAGGGTTGGAATGCGTAACTCTGAATGTGTCATCGACGAGCGGTGATCACTCGCACTGGGCCGCCTTCAAGATCACCATAACCGCCCTCCTGGACCCTGCGCCCCGCCAATTGCCTATGCCGCTTACGCAGACTCCCACTCCGTACACCAGTTCCCCACCCTAACCCCAACCTGCCCTCCCATGTCCGGAGCCCACAGGGCTTAATTGTGCATCCCTGGAAGAAAAGGTGAACAGGGGCATTACGTGGCACAATACCAGTGACTTCTCTACCCCCCCTCTAAGCCCCCCGTCCCCTACCGCATTACAAATGGCTGCAGTCCCCTTTTCAATCAGGAGCTATCATTCGATGCAGTGTCTTTGAGCACAGACTCCAATGCCGCCTTTCGTTCCTGTGCCATCGCCTATGGGTCTGGCCCCCGGGACGCTCCAGAAAGCAGTCTCAAGCCATCTTTCTCGAGGTGGCTGCTGAATGTTGCTGGAATGCTCATCTGGACTGCGCGGTGGATGGCCCAACATCTTATGGGCCTCCTGTAGCGAGCGGATCTGGTGGAGTCTGCCCTCCCATTTAAATATGACGCAAAAGGGATGGCCCCAGGAATATGCCAATCCTTTGTCACACAGGTGGGAGGTTACCTCTCAGAAGTCTCCTTTTTTGCTCTGGCTTACTGGAGTATGCGTTCCTTCAGGGGATAGTCCGGCAGGAAGGCAAGGATATCTGGAGGTGGCGCCAGGGCCCTCCGGAACAAACCAACTCTGTGAGCCTTATCAATGCGGATCTCCGTGTCTTCTGAGTCCCTAGTATCTCTCGAAACAGAGCCTGGAGGTATTGGACCATGTCTGACCCTTCAGCGTCCGACAGGACTCCCTGGACTCGTATGTTATTTTGCTTCGGATCGGTTTTCCAGATCCTCTGTGTGTGCCTGGAGGTCAATTTGCTGTTCCCGCAAGCGGAGCACCTCTTGCTGGAGTTGTCACACCTCCTAATCATTTGCTTGCTCCAGATCCTCGATAGAGGCCACTCGGTCTCCCAGGTTATCCATCTCGCGTAGGATCTCCCTCACTTCCCCCGCTACTTCGACTTTCCGAGTCTCAAGATCTTCCTGCAAGGTGTTAAATAGTGCCTCTAAAAAAGCATGGGTGATCGGGCCATCAGCCCCCTCCACGTCGGAGGTCGTTGGCGCCGGTTAGATGAGCATATCCTTCAATGTACAATTCTTTTTGGTTCGCTGCGTTGTCATGGCGATAACGGGCCAGGCGTGTCTCCGGTCGGGAGCCCCTTCTCACTCTTGATGGCGTCCGCCTATGGCAACTTGCCCGCTGGAGCGTGGCTCACAGCCCTCCTTTCTTCAGATTAGTCGCTCTGACCCAGAGCCCCTATATGTGAGGCCTCCTGTATTCCTCCCGCTAGACCCAGGGAGGACGGTCTCAGTGGTGTCCGGGCCCCTCTTGTCCCACTGCCAGCGATCTAGTTTCCCTTCCACCAACGAAGGTGAGGCTCTTGCCCTCCTCTCGCTCTCTCTGACCTCCAGTGACTATCAGTCAGACCGGGCGCCAACCAATTCCCTGGCCGACGCCCCGTCCGCGCAGCTGTCCACCTGCCTTTGCTGCTTTCAATCCGGCCCTCTGCCTCGGACGTTCTGCTCACCTCCAAGCCAGCACTCTCCCCAGAGCGAGGTGCGACCTATGTGCATCACTGATTGGCGATGCTGCTGCCCGGGCCCTGCATGACCTCAACGGGTCTACCATTTACCGCAGCAGGCCCCCAAGGGCACCCCACTCTGCTATAGGGGCGTCAGACGATTAGTCTGACCATTACCCCCTACTCCGCGCTCTGCCTCCTGCACCGCCCTGGTTCCTCTCGTACCATGACAGGGGCGCTTGGATTCTCTTGCCGCTCTGTACAGGCTTGCCTGCGACTGCCAGCAAGGCCCCGATATCCCAGATGCAGTGCGGCCGGTGCACCCCACTCCCCTTAGCTGCACCTCCAGGGGGCAAGCCAGTCAGTGCGTCTGGCCAATTTAGTCTCTGCCGGGGCCCCCGACAGCAGGGTCGCCCCCACCCGCACTCCTGTCGACCTGTAGGGTGGGCAGTCTCCACGTGGCGTTCTCAGCTCCTGGCCCACCGCCTCCTGCTCACACTTGCTTTTAAGGTCTCTGCCCCGGTGCTCGGCTCGAGCCTCTTTATGCGTTATCGCACTCCAGTGCTGTGCCGCCTGGGGTCCAACGGGGTCCGCCACCTACAGAATCCCCGCTGCCCCGGAGATGTCGCCCAGTCCCGATCCTGCAGTTTCTCTCCAAGTAGGGGCTTGCCCCACTGTCAGTGGGTGCCACTTTGCTGTAACGCGGTGCTTCCCCAGGGCCAGCCGATAGTCTGGCCGCTGCCAGGGAGATGACCACTGCTGCCCCTCTTTGCGTCACCTGCACTGTCACTTCATGCCAGGGCCCGCACCCTCTAAGCGCGCTGGGCTTCTCCTCCCTGTTCCTGGCCTGGCATCTGCCTGCCCTCTGTAACTGCCAAATGCTGCCCAGATCCCCCGTCGGCCCCCACGCCATCTTCCCCCGTGTCAAGCAGGCGCTAGGCTGCGCTCAGGGGCCAGACTGCTCCACAGAGCCCACCGTGTTCTGGGCTGTTCCCTACTTCGGCCCCTGAGCCAAACTCTGTCCACCGTGCCTCGCGCCACGTGGGGCCCTTCTCTGACCTCTTTGGAAATGGCGATACGGGAGCGCTGCAAATCCTCGAACCCACCCGATAGTCTGGCCGCTGCCTGGGGGATGCTTACCTCCGCCTCACCCTGCGGGCCCTGCGCTGCTACCTCCCTCCGGGGCACTGCGCCAGTTGCTGTGCCCGCCGGGCCTCTATCCCCTGCTCCCAGCCTGGCTCCCGTCCGCCCCTTCGGCATCTCTGCTCGCTGCACCGGACCCTGCTGGACTCCTCACCGCTGTGCCGAGCAGGCTCTGGTCTGCTCTCCGGAGCCGGGCCGTTCTACGAAGTCCGGCCGCCGATCGATTCCCCCAATCACCTCTCCTCTAGCCGGAGGCGGCCGCCATTTCTTCTCACGGTGTGTCTCACCTCCAGCACAGAGTCGGCTGCTCCCCAGCCCCCATGTTGCTTAAATAACTAGCGTTGACGGGCCGGAGGTATAGCTCGCTGCAGTCCTTAGCTTATGAGGGGAAGCACTGTGCCGGCATGGGCGAGTTCGGGCCTCGGGAGCGGGGAGACTAAGTAAAACACGTTACCCGATCGCCATCTTGTCCACGCCCCCTGCATTTTTTTAAAATACATAAATAGAAGGTATTGTCATTTACAATGCCAATTGCGAGACCTATTGCATTACAAATGCTTGTTTCAAAAACTTGCAGGCGAGTGTTCACTAACAAGGATGTCACCCAGGAAGGGGCACATGACGTTGGTCTCGGGGACAGTGAGCACAGGACACTACAGGACCATCTGATCATGGGTGCTGGGCAGACCTGAACGCTAGGGGCACTAAGCTGGGTCTTAAGGTAACTGTCAGGGCCTACAAAAACATTGCTAGGACAAGGCGGCACTCACCTGGATCTGCAGGGTCACAAGCCGCTCTTTGCAGCTCTTGCTCACTAGGAAGCCCTTTGGCAGGTCGATGTACTGGCCCCACTTACTGACGAAGAGCTGCACTACGATCTGGTCTCCGTAGAAGCTGAGGAACTTCTGGATCAGCACTTCATATCCGGAGCCATGCTGCACGGCAGAGGTCCGCTTGAAGACTGAGAAGGAGAACAGCAAGGGGACGCTCCCGTTCACCTGAGCAGTCGCGGCAGAAACCGGTTGGTACTCCATGTTCATTGCCCCTAAGCTCCAAGCCCTCATGAGAGGGGAAGGAGGGTGCCAATAGAGGAGGCGAGCGCGGACTGGCTGAGGGATAGGGCAGCGAAGTAGCATCAGCTGCTCCTGGCAGCGTATCAGGCACAGCGACCTCAGCGTGGTGTCTGTGAAGCGGACGCCACACTTTTTATGAAAGTTTTAAAAAAATAATTTAAAAGACTGAGCGGTGCTGCGTTCATTATTAAAGTTAAAAATATAAAAACAAAACCAAGTATGGTGTCCCTGAAGCAGTAGCCACGCTCAGTATTAAAGTTTCAAATAAATAAATAAACAGAGCGCAGTGTCCCTGAAGCAGGCACCGCGCTCAGCATGCAAATACAAAGAAAAGCAGCCACCATTGTCCCCATCAGGGTCAATAAACAAAATAGTGCTCACCCACTTATAATGCAGACCATGTAACAAGCCAAGTAAAAGGCCCAGTCGTGATGGGCGTTAACAAATGCAGACAAGGTGAAATCAAGGAGGGATTAACAAGCCTATTTGTAAATTAGAATCCAGCATTAAAGAAATACAATGACAAAAGCCAATGACAAATATGGGAGGAGAGTGGGCGAGACTTCCAGTGCATACCCTGATACAGCATACCTTGCAGAGCGAGCAGCGAATGAGCGACTCGACCTATAAAAGGCTCTCTTAGCTCACCAGGGAATTATCGGCTCATTAGTCTTACAGACCATATAAAACACATTTTTATAAACATGTTTTAGACAATCCGATTTGCAGTTAGGAGAAAAACAGATATTCACTTTAGGCTAGATTTAGACCAAAGGTTAGCACCATAGACCAGTTTTTTTTGTTTCATGTTATTAAAATGGAAGGCAATTGATTTAAATCAGAGCCATTTGTATGTCAAATTTGCAGATATGTGAGCTGCATTTAATTGGTCCCAAGATCTAAGTTATGGGAAATACTCTTTGATCAATGTGCTGCCTGCAACAAGTTATTAGTAATTATGCAACTTTATTCTAGCATATTTGCAAAAGTCAAATGGGCTATCAATGGAGCGCTAACTCAAACAACTGATATTGAGAGAGTCCTATGGCAGGGCTGTATCCTAGCACCCAAACTTTTTAGGGCAATCCTAGACAGTGCTTGTGCGGTCTCTTCGAAACATGTTGGATATACATTGTTGGCTTACAGCCCGCCCATTGCTTTTCATTTGTTTGGTTCAGTGTCCTTTAAAAATCCATACTTCCAAGTTGTTATTTGTTCCTATTTGTCCCTCCTTTTCGTTGTCAGTTCTCTCCCATACAGCAGTCCCCAATTACTTGTAGACATCCACTCGTCCCTTTTTAGTTCCTGGCTCAGGAACTTTTTAAAACAAAATTCTGAACGAGCACTTCCCACAAGTGTTAGTGTTTTGTTTGGCTTGATCAGCACAGCGCCTGCTTCACGTCATCCCTGCTCGTTGTCCTATGCAGAGCATCCCTCTCTACCTCCACTGCAGCATTAGCATTCATCTTCACTGCGATTACAGAGGCTCCATGCACAACATGTTCTAAGGCTAGTTTTTAAAAAACACTTTTTTGAGCTCTCTCCTTCTCCCCCAACATTCCCCTGATCATATTAGACTCTACCGTCTTGTTTTTCCATTAAGTGAATACTGATGCCCAGGTGCCAGCAGAGGGCGGCAGATCGGCTTACTTCCCTTTTACCCATGCTGGAGTACACCATATCCCACGAAGAAGGCCAATGCTGGGCTCTTCCACGATGCACAGGAGGTTCAAACAGACCAGTTTCTCACTTTACAGTTTCCATTCACTAGACCAGGCTTTCCCCAGATGCTGTTACTATGGAGTACCAGATTTAGTGGAACCGCTGTGTTTTTTACTTGAGCACTTTTCCGTTGTCAGCCACGTGCATACAAAAGCTCCTACCTGTCTAATCTGTGTTACGATTCTGCATTGTACAAGTACGAAACCCTCTCCGACAGTTTAGCGGTTTGTACTGTGCTTGACACAAGAGGAGTGAGCGGTGCTTGCCACTCTTTCACTTCATAGCATAGAGTGGAGCAGAGTGCAGTAGATGGAAGTGGTATAGAGTGTTGTACAGTTGAAAAGAGTAAAGTGGAGTGGCGTAGTGAGGAGTATACATGGTGTGATAGCGCACTGCCATTACAGACCACACATTTCCAATCGAAAAAGGTCCTTACATTTACACACAACATACACTTTTACTGCGCACAAATGATAATGTGTGGAAATGTCATCACCAAGTGTATTGATTTGTTTTGATCGTATTAAAATACGTTTCCATCACACTTCAGAATTACACATTTTTTTTACTTAATTTCTACTGTTCTCATTCTTAATGTATTCTGAAATATCATCACAGTTCATTTTGGTTGTGTGCTAGAAAAGAAAACATCCTACAGCCTGTCCTCTCGCATGGGTACTCAGCAGGGATGGATTGTCAGACAAATTCTCACACTTTGAAGTCAGCGAAAGAACAGCAAACACCAAGTTCCCTCAGAATACAATGACTGACATGTGACCTCAGTCTCTGAACGCACAGAAAATTTGACGAGATGAGAGCAAAATTTAAAGGCCTGTTTACAGATAGCGAGTACTCACAGGAGAGACAAAGTCAAACCGGACAGCCTAAAACAACAAGCAAACTACAGCGTCAACTAGGAAAGATGCACCCTGTACAGTGGATCAATAAAAAGAAAAAATATAGGTCCAAAAGTGCGAGCAGTGTAAGGAAACAAGTACTTGGGCCTAGCTCTAGGGGAGGGTCACAAGCAAGAAGAGGAAAGTGCTGACCGTAGAACTGAGCAAGCAGGCAACTAAGAGTGGCTTTGAAGCCCACAATGGTAAGTAATGAAAGGGCACCAAGCGCACCATCAGTAAACAAAACTTCGATAAGAGACCGCGCATGCGCCGCCTACGAGAAACCCAAAAAGGGAAATTCAAGACATGACTTAGTTAGACACTCAGAATTAATTTGCAGGTTACTGCCAAGGTTAACAGAAGGAACACCAATGGAAATTTCACAAAGAAATATTAGGGGAGATATAAAAATTAATTATTTCCTCTACCCATTAAGAGAAACTCAAAAGAGTGTTGCTAATCCAACTCGAGACGTGCAAATTGTTATTATAGGTGTAAGAGGGGACAACCTCGGTCTTATTCTGAGATCACATGCCATCGTGAGAACTCTCCCCAAAGTTCACTTGGACAAGAATGTTCCTTGCTCCATGAGAAATCCACATTAGAGTCTGCATACAGTCCCAAAAGCTCTCTGGATGGGAACAGCAATGGCCCAATTCATACTCATGTGAAGGAGCTTTCAATCCTTATGGTATTCAAGTCCTACATTTAAACCACACGAGAGAGTGCCTTAAGCCTAAAAGACAGGCAGGAAATAAAAAGTGTTTTTTATGACTGGCGGTCCAAAACTTCGATTAGATGCCTGTGAGGATCAATCTTCATTGAAGGTCACTGGGATCACACTGATGTTAAGGGTGGGCTCAAAATTAGCAGAAGGATTAATCTTGCTTGACCAAAGAACTTTTCCACCAGGTGACTCCAAGATCCAGCTTAATTTAATCATGCAAAAGGAATGAAGCCTAATCCTTAAACTAGTAGTAAACTTAACACCTCTCTTTGTACCCCCAGCCGAAATCCTGCTAACTCTGAGGGCCCTATAATAACAAAAACCTGACTCGCTTTGTCATGCAACAGTGGTCTGATGAGACTAGTGTGGCTAACAAATTTGAAACTTTATTAAACTCCACTTTCCTGACAGATGAAGTACATCTAACTCATCCCCCAAACCCTCCCATTGCCCAACACCCCTCCCCCAAGTTCCCCCAGAAAGTTGGAAGCAGAATTTTGCTTACCAAGGTTCCAGTTGTCTAAGGAATATAACTATTGTAATGCACCCTGACATTACAAAGGGAGAGGAGTGGAAATGGGTAATTGGTGCTAACTCTCTTACAACCCCACAGACTAAGTTACTTAGCTGGAACATTGCAGGGATTAATGCAAAAACAGTGGTTAGAAAGTTGGGTCATTTTATTGAGGACTATCACTTTTGCTTGTTCCAAGAAACCTGAGCTATTTCTCCAGTCTGAAGTTCAGGCTATATGAATTACAGTTCAGGAGTCTACAGCTGGTACAGTGGGCTATTATATTGGTTAGGTCATCTTTAGACTGCAAGATGAAACAGATTAAGATTGGTTAGTGGGATATATATTGTCATCACTAGATGAACACAGAAATAAAGAATCTCCCACTACTATTCTTTTAAATGCTATTCGCGATTACTGTAGTAAGTCAGTTGTGGTTTATTCCAGTGGTTCCCAAACTGTGCGCCGCGCACCCCAGTGCGCCACCAAAAGCAGCCAGGGGCGCCACAGTCACATTTGCTGAGATGAATCCAATAATCCATTAGGAATGATGTCGGCTGCTGGTATGTAGGACGGGTGCACTGCACCTGGCGCTCACTAGGTGGTACACTTGCTCATCCAATCCAGCTTGTTTCTTTCCATTTTGGGACTCAGTCCAGAATTTGTAATCTCTAACAAAACTACAAGCACCATAATGCAAAGAAAAGCCTGTGCTGGAAAAATGACTTGTGCATGGATCTGGGAAACTAGAGAGCTTCGTTAGTGCTTGGATTCTTGGCAAATCACTTAATCTCCAGGTGCCTAAAAAAAATTAATGTCTCTGTGTGCAATGTAACTGAAGCTCGTGTGAAGCGCTCTAATACCTTTGGGTCGATTTGGAGCTATATAAAACTGCCCCAAAAAAAAACACAGCTCATGCACGTTTTAATTTTGACTGCCATTTTAAGGTTGATTAAATTGGTTCCACTGTGTAGTAGTAAGTAAACCATTATTAATGAGTGCGAAAAATCAATGCCTTTAATAATTAAGTGATAGATAAATGGTTGAGTGTATATTTGTTTACATATATACACTGATGGCAAGCCGAGGCAGGGTTTAAATCCCCCCCTTACTTCCTACTACCCGCCAAAAAAAAAAGAAACAAAGGGGAGCCGTAGCCAATGGCCAATAGGCCAAGGGAGCCGCGGCTCTGGAAAGTTTGGGAACCACTGGTTTAGGCACTGGTCACTTCAACACAACATATGGATCGCTTGGCCCAATGATCGACCTCATAAAAGACCAGAATGAATATTGGGGTATACGGAGCTTCAAAAAACCCCTAGGAAGCGCTGTATTTCTACAGATCTTATCGTAGCTGCCATGACCCTTTCACATGACAATTGAGCTTGTAATAGTCATTACTTTCAGTTAGCACAGCTTAGCCCACCTTCAAGAGAGTGATTTACCCCAATTGCAGACCATATCGTGCCAGATCTAGAACTGTATAAGTAACCATGAACCACTGACTTAATCATTTGCAATACAATAAGTCTCGCATTTTAGAAACTTTGACCTATTGGTATTGTAAAAGGCAAAGCCTTTTATTTTTGCATTTTTTTTAGGTTTAACTTTGTTTTTATTGGCATTCAGCAATAGAATAACAAACATTTCCATATGCTAGAAATATACTGTGCGCTATACCGAGCAGACTACCACGTATAGCCGTCCTTAACGTGCTGTGACTGCGTGCCCCCAACCTGGCCTCGAAGGGCCTGTACAAGTGTCCACACAGCTCCTTATAGTCCATATAGTCCAACATTTCGTGCCCTGTCTGGAAAAGCAATGCCTTTTTAACAAGAAAAGAGAATAAAACCCCAAAGGAAAAACCAACAGAAGAGCAGAACCCCTCCCTCCCCTCTCCATCCCTCGAACTGGTGGGCTTGGGAATGACTGATTTAATCGCTATTAGCGGCACAAGCATACGCGGACTGCCACCGTCCTACGGCGGGGAGGCAGCGCCCGTCAGGCGGAGAAGGCGCAGATATCTGGGGCAGGTGATTTCATTCATTTCTGTTGACAATAATGATAGTAGTGGATGCCAGGTTTCAGTGAAGCTTGTCGTGGAGTTGGTGAGTGAGGCCTGAATGCGTTCCATACCCATGATATACCAAAGCCTATGTAGCCACCCTACTTAAGTCGGCTTCACCCACGTTCCCCAGTGCGATAAGATGTTTTGAAGAGCTGCCCCCCAATGCCAACCCCATTTGTTTCCCTCTACGGGACCTTAGTGGATACGTCAGCGGATTAGGCAGGCCCAGGACCACATAAGCAGGGAATCTCGGGATCTGCATATCGAATTGTTGATCTACATTGTCCAAAATGGCCTCCCAATAACTCTTCAATTCTGTGCCTTCCCATAATAAGTGTACCAACGTACCATCTGCCCCACATCCACGCCAGCAGGCTGGGCTGCGATCAAGGTTCCCCTTGTGAACCCAGTACATAGCTACCTTAACTGCAGTCTCCCTGCTAGCAGTGTTGTGTGCTGTGTGGGTAGCACGGTAGTAAACATCCATCCATTCCTTTGCTGTAAATTCTCTCCCTAGCTTCCCCGCCCACCTCCTCTGACCACAGTGTATTTTTTTGGGGCTTGAGGGCGTAACTCATTATAAAGCTCAGTGATCATTTTCTTATCCGTGGTCTTCGTGTAGAGCCATTTTTCAAATTTCGTCAGCTTCTAGGAGACCTTCGGCAGCACCTCCGGACTAAGTAGCCAGTGTTTCAGTTGTAGGTAGTGAAACCGTTCGTTCTCTGGGATGCCATATTTTGCACGTACGTCCCGGAAAGATGGGATCCCCTCCAAATCGAAGAAGTGCCCTGCTGCTTTGCATTCAGCCTCCCTCCATCTCGGGATTGCCCTTTTGTCAGCACCCGGGGTGAAGTCCTTATTGTCTAGAATAGGAATCATGGGCAGAGGGAAAGAGGACAGTCCCTTCCTGATGGCTACTCTGTCCCAAACTCGATGCACCGTGTACGTTATGAGTGAGCCCCTGAGATTAGGAGGTCGTTCCCCACTTTTAATAAAGGGAACCTTCCAGAGCAATAACTTGGCAAACGCCCTATCTTGGAAGAGCCATCTCTTCTTGGATTCGGCTCTATTCCACTCCACTAGATACCGGAGCTGTGCCGCCCTGAAATATTCCAGAATATTTGGGATTCCCAATCCCCCTTCCTCCGGCCTTAAGTAGCTTAACTCCCTGCGCAGCCTCAGTCTAGCCCCAGCCCATACAAAGTGATGAATTGCTTGTTGGAATTTCTAAATAGTGCCTGGTAGTGGCCAAATCAGTATTGTTTGGAAAAGATATAGTGCTTTGGGCAGAATAAACATTTCGATGGCAGCCACCCGTCCAAGGAGGGAAAGCTGGTGCTGTTTCCACTGCTAGTCTGGTATAAATAAGCGTAACCGTTTGGGACACAGACGGCACCAGCTCAATGCCTAAGTAGGGGATAGATGTCTTAACCGGGATCCCTTCGTATGTGTGCCCCTGCCGCAAGTAAACGTCCTGCGCTATTCAACCATAGGATCATTGATTTCCCGACGTTAACCCAGAACCCCGAGACACGACCAAAGGCCTCCAGCTCCCGCAAAAACATTGGGACCAACCGCGCCGGCACTTCCAGGGAGGCAATGATTTTGTCTGCATATAGGCTTATTGTGCGTCTTTCCCCACCAAACGGGATGCCCAATATGTCGGGATTCTCTCTGATCTTCTTAGCCAGCGGCTCGACATAAAGGGCGAAAAGAAGGTGACCGCGGGCACCCCTGAAGGGTTCCTCGCAGTATCTCGAATGGTCTGGACGTGACCCCATTAACCCGTATGGTCGCCGTGGGCCTGCTGTAACAACTCGCCACTCATGCCCGAAACCTCTCCCCGAGCCAGAAATGGAGCAAGGTGCGGTCTAGAAAATCCCAGTCCACCCGGTCAAATGCCTTCTCTGCATCCACCGACAAGAGAAGGGCATCCATATCCGTGCGGTGGGCCTTGTCGATGAGATGGAATAGGCGTTTGGTGTTATCACCACTCTGCCTGTTGTGTATAAAGCCGGATTGATCGGGTTCTATGATACCTGGCATAAGGTGCCCCAGTCTAGCTGCCAGTATACCCGTAATCTTCAGGTCCACATTAAGCAACGAAACTGGTCGGTAGGAGCCGCACAGGGATTTTTATCTTTCTCAGGCTTCGGTAGTACCGCTATGGAAGCCGCCAGCATGTCCGCGGGGATCGCCCCGGGTCCCATAAAGGATTTAAAACGTTTTGTCAAAATAGAGGCCAGCACCATGCAGAACGTTTTTATAAAACAAGGCCGAGAAGCCATGTGGTCCAGGCGACCACAAAGGCTTAAGGCGCGAAATACCCCCATGACCTCCTCTATGCATATGGGTTCCTCCAGCAAGACTGCGTGAGTGGACGCCATAGCGGTTATGTGGGTCTCTGCCAAGTAGGCCGCTACCTTGTCGGGTGAAGGGGACTCCCTAGGATACAGGTTGGCGTAGAAGGATCGAAAAACCCGCTCTCTTCTCATCACTGTCCTCCACTGTCCCATCGGTCTTCTTGAGAGATTGTACCTTTGCGTGTAGGGTGCGAAATCTCAATTTACTCGCAAGCATGCGTCCTGTCCTGTCTCCCCAATGTAGTAGGAATGCTTGAGCCTGAGCGCTGCGTATTCGCCACTGTCTAGGTCGAGTCCCGCCAGTTGGGCCTGCGCCGCCTTGAGCTGCCGCCAAACCCTCGGTGCCCCTGTACTGCTGTGTACCCTCTCAGGTTCCAACACTTGGGCAGTAAGCTGGTCGCGTTTAGCCCTTCGCTCCCTATTTTCAGCAGAGGAGATCGCTATCAGTTCTCCCCTTACCACGGCTTTAAGAGCCTCCCACAGAGTAGAACTAGAGACCTCCGGAGAATCAGTGGTGGCGAGGGAGTCTGTGATGCATTTGCGGATCTGCCCCGGCACTGCTGGCTTGTGAAGCGTGCCCTCTCCCAGTCTCCAACCCCCTCCCGTCCTACGTGGCTGCGGCACCCACATGGTCGCCTGAACCGGATCATGGTCGAATAGGGCCGCAGGCGTCATAGTGACCTCCCTCACCAAGGCGTTCACCTCCGTTATGCCCAACAAATGGTCTAAACGGATATATGTGTGATGTGCGTGTGAATAGTAGAACTGCGAGGCGTGAGGATGAGCTGCTCTCCACATATCTATGAACCCTTGATTGTGTAGCCACTGCAGCCCTTCCACAGATATTGCCCGTCTGAACATACCTGTAACTAGACCGGTCCGCTGACGTATCCATGACCAAGTTCAGATCCCCTCCAACTACAGCCCAGCGTACCTGCGCCCCAGAACATCGGACAGGGCTGCCTTGAGGAATTTCTCCTGTGCAGTATTGGGCACAGAGACACCCCACCACCAGGGGCGAACCTCCCACCCAGAATTTGTATGCTAACAGCCGGCCTTTGATCTCCACTATTTTGTCTCCCACCTTCCCCACGAAGCGTTTAGCCACTAACAGGGCCACACCTGCCTTCTTGTCCTGTGTGGAAGAAAAACATTGTTGGGGGAATGCCCTGGACTGCATCTGAGGCCAATCTTTAGACAGAAGGTGGGTCTCCTGTAAGAGACATATATCCGCCCCGGAATGCTCGAGGTATGACAGTATGGACTTTCGTTTGTTAGGGCTATTTGAGCAGCGCACATTAAGGGTTGGAATGCGTAACTCTGAATGTGTCATGGACGACCGGTGATCACTCGCACTGGGCCGCCTTCAAGATCACCATAACCGCCCTCCTGGACCCTGCGCCCCGCCAATTGCCTATGCCGCTTACGCAGACTCCCACTCCGTACACCAGTTCCCCACCCTAACCCCAACCTACCCTCCCATGTCCAGAGCCCACAAGGCTTAATTGTGCATCCCTGGAAGAAAAGGTGAACAGGGGCATTACGTGGCACAATACCAGTGACTTCTCTACCCCCCCTCTAAGCCCCCCGTCCCCTACCGCATTACAAATGGCTGCAGTCCCCTTTTCAATCAGGAGCTATCATTCGATGCAGTGTCCTTGAGCACAGTCTCCAATGCCGCCTTTCGTTCCTGTGCCATCGCCTATGGGTCTGGCCCCCGGGACGCTCCAGAAAGCAGTCTCAAGCCATCTTTCTCGAGGTGGCTGCTGAATGTTGCTGGAATGCTCATCTGGACTGCGCGGTGGATGGCCCAACATCTTATGGGCCTCCTGTAGCGAGCGGATCTGGTGGAGTCTGCCCTCCCATTTAAATATGACGCAAAAGGGATGGCCCCAGGAATATGCCAATCCTTTGTCACACAGGTGGGAGGTTACCTCTCAGAAGTCTCCTTTTTTGCTCTGGCTTACTGGAGTATGCGTTCCTTCAGGGGATAGTCCGGCAGGAAGGCAAGGATATCTGGAGGTGGCGCCAGGGCCCTCCGGAACAAACCAACTCTGTGAGCCTTATCAATGCGGATCTCCGTGTCTTCTGAGTCCCTAGTATCTCTCGAAACAGAGCCTGGAGGTATTGGACCATGTCTGACCCTTCAGCGTCCGACAGGACTCCCTGGACTCGTATGTTATTTTGCTTCGGAGCGGTTTTCCAGATCCTCTGTGTGTGCCTGGAGGTCAATTTGCTGTTCCCGCAAGCGGAGCACCTCTTGCTGGAGTTGTCACACCTCCTAATCCTTTGCTTGCTCCAGATCCTCGATAGAGGCCACTCGGTCTCCCAGGTTATCCATCTCGCGTAGGATCTCCCTCACTTCCCCCGCTACTTCGACTTTCCGAGTCTCAAGATCTTCCTGCAAGGTGTTAAATAGTGCCTCTAAAAAAGCATGGGTGATCGGGCCATCAGCCCCCTCCACGTCGGAGGTCGTCGTTGGCGCCGGTCAGATGAGCATATCCTTCAATGTACAATTCTTTTTGGTTCGCTGCGTTGTCATGGCGATAACGGGCCAGGCGTGTCTCCGGTCGGGAGCCCCTTCTCACTCTTGATGGCATCCGCCTATGGCAACTTGCCCGCTGGAGCGTGGCTCACAGCCCTCCATTCTTCAGATTAGTCGCTCTGACCCAGAGCCCCTATATGTGAGGCCTCCTGTATTCCTCCCGCTAGACCCAGGGAGGACGGTCTCAGTGGTGTCCGGGCCCCTCTTGTCCCACTGTCAGCGATTTAGTTTCCCTTCCACCAACGAAGGTGAGGCTCTTGCCCTCCTCTCGCTCTCTCTGACCTCCAGTGACTATCAGTCAGACCGGGCGCCAACCAATTCCCTGGCCGACGCCCCGTCCGCGCAGCTGTCCACCTGCCTTTGCTGCTTTCAATCCGGCCCTCTGCCTCGGACGTTCTGCTCACCTCCAAGCCAGCACGCTCCCCACAGCGAGGTGCGACCTATGTGCATCACTGATTGGCGATGCTGCTGCCCGGGCCCTGCATGACCTCAACGGGTCTACCATTTACCGCAGCAGGCCCCCAAGGGCACCCCACTCTGCTATAGGGGCGTCAGACGATTAGTCTGACCATTACCCCCTACTCCGCGCTCTGCCTCCTGCACCGCCCCGGTTCCTCTCGTACCATGACAGGGGCGCTTGGATTCTCTTGCCGCTCTGTACAGGCTTGCCTGCCCCTGCCAGCAAGGCCCCGATATCCCAGATGCAGTGCGGCCGGTGCACCCCACTCCCCTTTGCTGCACCTCCAGGGGGCAAGCCAGTCAGTGCTTCTGGCCAATTTAGTCTCTGCCGGGGCCCCCGACAGCAGGGTCGCCCCCACCCGCACTCCTGTCGACCTGTAGGGTGGGCAGTCTCCACGTGGCGTTCTCAGCTCCTGGCCCACCGCCTCCTGCTCGCACTTGCTTTTAAGGTCTCTGCCCCGGTGCTCGGCTCGAGCCTCTTTATGCGTTATCGCACTCCAGTGCTGTGCCGCCTGGGGTCCAACGGGGGTCCGCCACCTACAGAATCCCCGCAGATGTCGCCCAGTCCCGATCCGGCAGTTTCTCTCCAAGTAGGGGCTTGCCCCACTGTCAGTGGGTGCCACTTTGCTGTAACGCGGTGCTTCCCCAGGGCCAGCCGATAGTCTGGCCGCTGCCAGGGAGATGACCACTGCCGCCCCTCTTTGCGTCACCTGCACTGTCACTTCATGCCAGGGCCCGCACCCTCTAAGCGCGCTGGGCTTCTCCTCCCTGTTCCTGGCCTGGCATCTGCCTGCCCTCTGTAACTGCCAAATGCTGCCCAGATCCCCCGTCGGCCCCCACGCCATCTTCCCCCGTGTCAAGCAGGCGCTAGGCTGCGCTCAGGGGCCAGACTGCTCCACAGAGCCCACCGTGTTCTGGGCTGTTCCCTACTTCGGCCCCTAAGCCAAACTCTGTCCTCCGTGCCTCGCGCCACGTGGGGCCCTTCTCTGACCTCTTTGGAAATGGCGATACGGGAGCGCTGCAAATCCTCGAACCCACCCGATAGTCTGGCCGCTGCCTGGGGGATGCTTACCTCCGCCTCACCCTGCGGGCCCTGCGCTGCTACTTCCCTCCGGGGCACTGCGCCAGTTGCTGTGCCCGCCGGGCCTCTATCCCCTGCTCCCAGCCTGGCTCCCGTCCGCCCCTTCGGCATCTCTGCTCGCTGCACCGGACCCTGCTGGACTCCTCACCGCTGTGCCGAGCAGGCTCTGGTCTGCTCTCCGGGGCCGGGCCGTTCTACGAAGTCCGGCCGCCGATCGATTCCCCCAATCACCTCTCCTCTAGCTGGAGGCGGCCGCCATTTCTTCTCACGGTGTGTCTCACCTCCAGCACAGAGTCGGCTGCTCCCCAGCCCCCATTTGGCTTAAATAACTAGCGTTGACGGGCCGGAGGTATAGCTCGCTGCAGTCCTTAGCTTATGAGGGGAAGCACTGTGCCGGCATGGGCGAGTTCGGGCCTCGGGAGCGGGGAGACTAAGTAAAACACGTTACCCGATCGCCATCTTGTCCACGCCCCCTGCATTTTTTTTAAATACATAAATAGAAGGTATTGTCATTTACAATGCCAATTGCGAGACCTATTGCATTACAAATGCTTGTTTCAAAAACTTGCAGGCGAGTGTTCACTAACAAGGATGTCACCCAGGAAGGGGCACATGAAGTTGGTCTCGGGGACAGTGAGCACAGGACACTACAGGACCATCTGATCATGGGTGCTGGGCAGACCTGAACGCTAGGGGCACTAAGCTGGGTCTTAAGGTAACTGTCAGGGCCTACAAAAACATTGCTAGGACAAGGCGGCACTCACCTGGATCTGCAGGGTCACAAGCCGCTCTTTGCAGCTCTTGCTCACTAGGAAGCCCTTTGGCAGGTCGATGTACTGGCCCCACTTACTGACGAAGAGCTGCACTACGATCTGGTCTCCGTAGAAGCTGAGGAACTTCTGGATCAGCACTTCATATCCGGAGCCATGCTGCACGGCAGAGGTCCGCTTGAAGACTGAGAAGGAGAACAGCAAGGGGACGCTCCCGTTCACCTGAGCAGTCGCGGCAGAAACCGGTTGGTACTCCATGTTCATTGCCCCTAAGCTCCAAGCCCTCATGAGAGGGGAAGGAGGGTGCCAATAGAGGAGGCGAGCGCGGACTGGCTGAGGGATAGGGCAGCGAAGTAGCATCAGCTGCTCCTGGCAGCGTATCAGGCACAGCGACCTCAGCATGGTGTCTGTGAAGCGGACGCCACACTTTTTATGAAAGTTTAAAAAAAAAAAATTAAAAGACTGAGCGGTGCTGCGTTCATTATTAAAGTTAAAAATATAAAAACAAAACCAAGTATGGTGTCCCTGAAGCAGTAGCCACGCTCAGTATTAAAGTTTCAAATAAATAAATAAACAGAGCGCAGTGTCCCTGAAGCAGGCACCGCGCTCAGCATGCAAATACAAAGAAAAGCAGCCACCATTGTCCCCATCAGGGTCAATAAACAAAATAGTGCTCACCCACTTATAATGCAGACCATGTAACAAGCCAAGTAAAAGGCCCAGTCGTGATGGGCGTTAACAAATGCAGACAAGGTGAAATCAAGGAGGGATTAACAAGCCTATTTGTAAATTAGAATCCAGCATTAAAGAAATACAATGACAAAAGCCAATGACAAATATGGGAGGAGAGTGGGCGAGACTTCCAGTGCATACCCTGATACAGCATACCTTGCAGAGCGAGCAGCGAATGAGCGACTCCGCTAGGCTCGACCTATAAAAGGCTCTCTTAGCTCACCAGGGAATTATCGGCTCATTAGTCTTACAGACCATATAAAACACATTTTTATAAACATGTTTTAGACAATCCGGTTTGCAGTTAGGAGAAAAACAGATATTCACTTTAGGCTAGATTTAGACCAAAGGTTAGCACCATAGACCAGTTTTTTTTGTTTCATGTTATTAAAATGGAAGGCAATTGATTTAAATCAGAGCCATTTGTATGTCAAATTTGCAGATATGTGAGCTGCATTTAATTGGTCCCAAGATCTAAGTTATGGGAAATACTCTTTGATCAATGTGCTGCCTGCAACAAGTTATTAGTAATTATGCAACTTTATTCTAGCAGATTTGCAAAAGTCAAATGGGCTATCAATGGAGCGCTAACTCAAACAACTGATATTGAGAGAGTCCTATGGCAGGGCTGTATCCTAGCACCCAAACTTTTTAGGGCAATCCTAGACAGTGCTTGTGCGGTCTCTTCGAAACATGTTGGATATACATTGTTGGCTTACAGCCCGCCCATTGCTTTTCATTTGTTTGGTTCAGTGTCCTTTAAAAATCCATACTTCCAAGTTGTTATTTGTTCCTATTTGTCCCTCCTTTTCGTTGTCAGTTCTCTCCCATACAGCAGTCCCCAATTACTTGTAGACATCCACTCGTCCCTTTTTAGTTCCTGGCTCAGGAACTTTTTAAAACAAAATTCTGAACGAGCACTTCCCACAAGTGTTAGTGTTTTGTTTGGCTTGATCAGCACAGCGCCTGCTTCACGTCATCCCTGCTCGTTGTCCTATGCAGAGCATCCCTCGCTACCTCCACTGCAGCGTTAGCATTCATCTTCACTGCGATTACAGAGGCTCCATGCACAACATGTTCTAAGGCTAGTCTCTCCTTCTCCCCCAACATTCCCCTGATCATATTAGACTCTACCGTCTTGTTTTTCCATTAAGTAAATACTGATGCCCAGGTGCCAGCAGAGGGCGGCAGATCGGCTTACTTCCCTTTTACCCATGCTGGAGTACACCATATCCCACGAAGAAGGCCAATGCTGGGCTCTTCCACGATGCACAGGAGGTTCAAACAGACCAGTTTCTCACTTTACAGTTTCCATTCACTAGACCAGGCTTTCCCCAGATGCTGTTACTATGGAGTACCAGATTTAGTGGAACCGCTGTGTTTTTTACTTGAGCACTTTTCCGTTGTCAGCCACGTGCATACAAAAGCTCCTACCTGTCTAATCTGTGTTACGATTCTGCATTGTACAAGTTACTCTGGCATATCCTATACATTTTTCACAGCATCATATTTCCGCCATCACCACAGTTGCGAAAAGGTTTACACGAAACCCTCTCCGACAGTTTAGCGGTTTGTACTGTGCTTGACACAAGAGGAGTGAGCGGTGCTTGCCACTCTTTCACTTCAGGCAACCGCAGAGGCGGTGGGAGCACAATACAATCCCCACAGGTCCCCCTGCGTTCGTTGCGGCTGCCACATATATCGCACTCACAGGACTGGAGCACTTAAGCTTGAGAGGCCCCCTCAACGGTGCCCCCGTAAGCTAGCGTGTAAACTTCCCCCCTCCCCAAACATGCAGAATACACTGTATGTGTAAATGAAGCCTGAAGTTTACCAGAATGTCCACTCATTCACATCCTCGGTAAATTAAAGAGGTCATTAAATTGAAACTGCACGGTCACAGTGACACAGTGAAAAAAAACATGCGTGAGGCAGTGAATGGACCTTTTGGGCAGAATTCATCAAACGTGGAGCTCATCTCACCATTTTTTATTGTTTACTTTAACAGAACTCACAGGTCTGATGGTATGCGTAGGAAGCCCTTGACTTTACATTCACACCTAGTGTTCAGTCTATCCATGTGCAAAGTATTGTGCAATTCAATGCACACAACGTGAGGACAAACACACCCGAGGATCCAATGCAAATAGCACCACTGAGATCACGAAGGTATAGCTATCACAAACATTGAACATTCTAGCCCCCTCCCACGCTTTTTAGTGAGCCGCCTTAGTGTAGTAGTAAAGATAGTCAGTGTGTTTTAGCCATTTCTCAGGCCCTTGAGGCAAAGTGCAACTTTCTATGTCCCGAACAAGGAAATAGTTTTACATCACACTACAAAGAGCTTCTGACAGAGGCACCCCTTTCAAGAAAACAGATGCAAAGCATGAAGACAGAAATTAAATGAAAACATTCGGTGTATTCAGAATGAGGGTCATAGATGTTATGCTCAGGGTCCCAAGATTGTGAATACACAGACCAATGCACTTTTGATCGAGGAGCACAGAATGTGGACGGTTATAGTCCACCATGACGTCTGAACATTGTGGTGGCTACCAACTCTAAAAGCCCATTCATGAACATGCAGGAATCAGCTCCTGCATGTGCACATGCCTCTTAACTCACCTGAGGAATTACCTGGGTGAAGAGAACAAGCCTGTTTCCTCCAGCAGAGAGAATGGACTCCTCAGTATTTGGCTCACAGAGGAGTTTCTGAGGATTTTATTTATAGGTGAAATCAGTATGTTTAGTCCTTAGCCACAGATAAATGTTATTGCTGAGGGCTTAATTCTTAAGGGATTAATTCTTGAGGGATTTGTGTGCAGATCTACATTTATACTGGTACTCGTACAAAATTCAAATGGAACCATTCGTGCTTGTAAGCGGCTCCTGAACCAATTAGAAACTAGTGTAACTGCAAGTAGTAAGAGAGAGAGAAGGTAGAGATAAAAAAGAGAGAGAGAGCTTGTGTGTGTGTCTCATATCCCTCTGAATGTGCCATGCTATGACTGGCTGCTCAACACTCAAGGTCCACCTTTTATTTATTCAGAATTCCTAGATGAGCGTCTCTTACTGCACATCCACGAAGTTCGTTGACAATAAGCATTTTTTCTATGTGCACAAATTTCAATTTGCATTACTACAGTTCACATTGAAACAAGAATTTCGTTTGGGACAATTATCCCTTGTATAATCACTGCCTGTCCAGTATGTAATGTGACAATTAATTAAGATCTTAAGATTCCCTTTATTGACATGAACCCTCATTTTCAGCTCTGTTTGAAAGATATTGAGCCCGTTTTAGAGTTGGGTAGCGTAAGAAACACCAGTTTGCAAAAGTGGTACTAAGCACTTCCCCCAAGAACCCTACACAACTCCTTCATAATTCAGACGACACGTCCCAGCTTCAATAGGAACAGTTCAGCAGGAACTGCCAGGCTGGGTTCCCTCTAGGCAGGAGCATAAGAAACCCCAGAATTGTTTAATTTTCTGCCTGCCTTATCCATTAGGTCCAGCTTAATTCCTATAGCACATCAGGGGATATCCTTGATAGCTAGGTCATTTAATTTGAAAAACAAAATAATGATGGGTGGATTGTTTGCATTACATTTATACACTGGTCATTATTTAGGGTTGCATTCCAGTCTGAGGGGTGGGGACGACCTGATCAGGTAATTACATGGACCATGTTCATTTCTTGGTGGGACTGAGTGTGCTATTTTGGTCTGCACAATTTCTACTAATTTGCAGATGGCTGGTTCCTGTCCATAAAGTGAAAATATGAGAGTAATATGCAAAAATAATACTCTGAAGTGTGGCCTGAATAAATATCTAGGAGTAACATTTATTCTGCAATTTTCCTGTGGTAGTAAGTGTGCATCGCGCGGGTAGTGCGCAATGCTTTGTTCTTTATTGTTCACGCGACATGTGCATGTTATGTACCATGCCTTTGTTATTGTTCGAATATGTGGCTCATGCGCGCTTGGTGAGCGAGGACCGATAGTCACCGTTGGACTTGCCACTGGAAGGATGCTCCTTTGTGCTGGGTGGAGTTGTTATCTAATAAACTCATCTTACGACATTTGTGGACATTGTATAATTTCAACATTTGGTGACAATCGGGAAAACTCCACCCATACCTGCGCAGAGGATTATATAATTTCCACATCCTTCGTCATTCCATTAACCCGGTTGTTTTCGGCGTTTGCTTCACGAGTGCTCCGGTAGGATTTGGACTTTACTTTCCTTCAAGGGTTTGAACCGGAAAAGGTACGTGGAAAGCTTGCTGTTAAATCCTCCATTGGCTTATCCTCTCCTTCATGGTGTGAGACGCTTTGTGATTGGCTGCAAGCGTTAAGCCATTACCCCGCCTGTGACTGACTTGGATGGTTATTTTAAAGAAGCAAACCCTTCAGCCCGTTTCTTCCGCATACGCTGATTTGTTAGCGTCTATCTGGATACATTGTATCTCTTGGGGCTCATGATTGACAGCACGTTTCGTCTTTCTTTCAGCGACGTGAACGCTTATTATTCTGGGTTTCAGAAGAGATTTATTGCGCGCATACAGTTTTAACAGCGATGTGCACGCTTTGATGTTATTGCATACAGTTTCAGCAGCGATGCGCACGCTTTGATGTTATTGCATTATTTGGATTCTACAGTCAAAGCGCCTCACTCTTCTATACCGATGCGCACGCTATATTAACTGTGTCACAGTGGAATCTTCCTCTGTTTTCAAATTCCAACACACAAATATATCTCAATTTAATCATCGTGTGATCAAATTCAACAACAGCGACACACACGCTTTAATTGTTTGTATTTTTAACTCATTTGCCAAGTATATTTCAGTTCAATCATCGTGTGTCAAGTTTAACAGCAGCGACACACACGCTAATTACTTATTTTTTATTTTCATTGTGGGCATATTCTTTTACGCATGTTTTAATTAATTATTTGAGTGTGTTCTGTAATTTACAAAAAATGTTAATCCACAGCTACAACAAGTTACTCAACCACCTCCTTTTCTAAGCAAACCTGGAAGCACTGAAATTATCTGGTCATAATGGTTTGGGCTCTTTGAGAACCATTTAATTGCCATTGACGCAGCGGCTTATTCTCCTGCCCGCAAATTTGCAATACTTTTTAGTTGTCTTGGCCAAGCTGCACAAAGAAATTTCAAAAGTATTGTTCCTATTCCTTTTCAGGCATCTCATGCAGGTGATGGGCAGTGGAATGTTTACCTTGAAGCTATTGCTCGTCTTAAAAAACAGTTTTCAGAAGAACCAAACATTATGCTAGAACGTCATAATTTTTATGCAAGGAAACAGAAAAAAGAGGAGAGAGTTGAAGAGTACATATCTGCACTCAGAGTCTTGTCAACAACATGTGGTTTGGTCCGTTATCTGATAATTATATTAGAGACCAATTTGTTTTTAATTGAGCTTCACGAAAAAATTAAAGAGGATTTTAGGGTACAAAAAATCCTTCTCTTTCAGAGGTAATTGATCTTGCTTTAAGTATTGAGCGTTCCACTCTCTCCAGTAAAGCAATGCAGAATTCTTCGAAAAGTGGAATTAATATGGTCTAATCATCAGATACTGAACAAGACAATGCCATTCATGCTGTAAATGTAAAGAGTAAAAATTTTAAATTTGGACAGAGGAAACAGTCATTGTTTTGCTATAGATGCGGTTCTAAAAACCACATTGGAAATTCCCCAAATTGTCCTGCCATTAACAAACGATGTGTAATTTGTAAAAAGATTGGACACTTTTAAGGGGTTTGCAGGAATACCAGGCAGTCAGTGGATGTGAACTATGTGGATTCAGAGGTTGAGGCATGTAGTAGTTCTCTTAACCGCATGCGCGCTAGCGGTTTTCCCGCTGTGCGCTGAAAATTTGAAAAACCTGCGTTACGTGACAAAGCCAGCTCGTCATGCGCGTAGGGCAGGTAACGCCCATGACGAGCTGGCTTTGTCATGAGCGCTGAAGGGGTTAACAACATAATTGTCACTTTAGATTGTGACTGTGAAATTGAATCCATAAAGGGTCCTTTATGTTCTGCTGTAATTGATTATGTTCCTTTACAGGTGATGGCTGACTCAGGGTTACCAATTACGATCTTGAGGGACTCTACTTTTTATGATTTACGGAAAAGGAAAGTGGATCTTTTAAAGTCTGATGTAAACCCTTAAAGCGTTTGGGGAAAAAGACAAACAGGATTGAGTATTTCACCGGTTTAGTACAATGTCTTGGAAGGGAAACGATGACAAAAATGTATGTTGCAGAGAAAGGTAAAAATATAGTAGGCTGGAAAGACCTTGCTCGTATGGGTCTATATTTAGTTCCTGGGGACGAAAACCCAATTAAGGTGGGGGAACTACCTGTGTGCAAAATTGAATGTAACATGTCTGATTCAGATTCAGAAATTTTAAAGGAGATTAGCTCTGAATTTAAGCCAGTGTTCAGTGACAAAGTAGGCAGTGTTAAAGGTTTTGAACACCAGATCAGGTTAATCCCTGGGTCCCAACCTATTTCCCACAAAGTACGCCCTGTCCCCTTAAGCAGGAGGAGTGAATTAAAAGAGACCCTGAAGAATTTGTGCAATCAAGGTATTATAGAACCTACAGATTCTTCAATGTGGGTGGTCCCCATAGTTGTCGCACGCAAAAAGTCTGGTGAAATTAGGCTTTGCGCGGACTTACGAGCACTGAATAGGAATAGGATCATAGACTGCCACCCCCTTCCTAAGATCCATGAGTTACTTGCAAATCTCAGAGGTGCTAAGTGGTTTTCGTTGATCGATTTAAGATCAGCATACCACCAAGTTTCTTTAGCAAGAAACTCCCAAGAATTAACAACTTTTATTACACCATTTGGGGCATACACATTTTTACGACTTCCGTTCGGCTTGGCATCAGCCGGAAGCGTCTTTCAGAAAATCATGGATTCTCTTTTTTTGTGAAGTTAAGGGCGTACAGGCTTATCTTGACGATATTTTGATTTTTGCAAAGTCTATTGAAGAACATAATACAATTTTGAAACAATTTTGAAACGTTTTTTATCAATTTTGATGTCAAGGAATATGACTGTACGGTCAGACAAGTGTAAGTTCGCAGTTCAAGAACTAGAATATTTGGGACACACAATTTCTAAGCAAGGGATCAAACCTAATTTTTCGGTTATTAGAGCCATCGAGGATTCAAAACACCCCACTGACAGATTCTTTGCGGTCTTTTTTAGGATTGGCCGAATATTACGCTAGGTTTGTCCCATCCTATGCTCAAGTAGTTGAACCCTTGCGCATGCTATTAGGGAAAGGTAATAGTTTCAACTGGTCTTCTGATCTTGACAACATTTTCAGTGAGGTCAAGAAAATGATTGTATCTGCTCAAGCCCTACATGTTTTCAGAGATGATTGTACATCTATTATAACTGTAGATGCAAGTATTTCGGGACTTGGGGCTGTGCTTACGTAAATAATAAAAGGTCAGGAATAGACGGTAGCTTTCGCGTCAAGGTCTCTCAAGTCCTTTGAACGTCAATACAGTACAATTGAGAGAGAAGCATTGGCATGTGTATGGGCAGTTCAAAAATTTTAAATGTACATATGGGGCCAAAAATTTCAAGCTTCAAGAGTTTCATTTTGATGTGAAACATATTCAGAGCGGAAAGAATTTCCGAGCAGACTGCCTTTCTAGGTTATCAATGATCAAAGATGATGAGGAGGACATTTCTAATGAGGATATTGAATGCGTTGCTGTTGTGGATGCTGTGTTTGAATATAGTTCGGTTTTATCAGAAAAAGATTGGAAGCTGGCTTGTGAAAAAGACAGTACCCTTCAGAAAGTCATTGATTAGTCTACCCATTGCTGGCCAGAACCTAGGGGCTTAGATGGCGATTTACGTAGATTCGCTCAAGTTTCTGAGGAACTTTCAGTAGAGAACAGCATTGTTCGGAGAAGTGACAAGTTTGTTCCTCCATTTGATTTACGTCCTTCAATTGTGAAGGAAGCACATCGGGGTCATCTAGGGGTCACTAAAACATTATGAAAATAAAACAACATTACTGGTGGCCTCATTAGACACTCCGGTTAGGAAGGTTGTTGATGATTGTCCGGAGTGCCTCTTGTCAGACAAGCACTGGCAAACCCTGAAAATCTCTTTCATCCCACTGAATTCCCACATATTTCTTGGGAGAAAGTTGATCTGGACTTTCCTGGTCCTTATACTGTTTTAAATCAAGAAAAGAAATATGTCATTTTATTGATCGATTATTATTCTAAGTGGATGTACCATGATTTTGTAAAAGCCCCTGATACTGATTCAACGATCTCTTTCTTAAGAAAGATTTTCAGTTTGGAAGGTTCTCCTAAAGTGATCATTACTGATAATGGTACACATTTCGTATCTGAAAAGATGTGCAAGTTTCTATGTGAGTTGGATATTAAACAACTCAAGATTGCTTTATATTCTCCTTCATCGAATGGTTTGGTGGAGATATGAAATAAGGTAATCAAAGAAGGGATACAAACTGCCTTGGCTTCTAACCTTAATGTTGAAGATTTCATTAAACAGAAAGTGTGGAGTTACAACACTGCACCGCATTGTACCACTGGGGTCTCACTTTTTGTTTTGTTGAGGGGTAGAGAACCACATTCTGTATTATTCCCAACATTGTTACAAAATATTGCTGGAGAAAAGAAAATTGACTTGAAAGAAGAGTGTGAGAAAGTGAATGCTAAACAAAATCAAATGAAAATTAATTTTGATAAAAAGCACAATTCTTTCAATACGGATGTACTAGTCGGGGACTGGGTTTTAATTAAAAAGCCAAACAGAATTAAAAAAGGGGAATCGAAATACTTTGACCAAGTTCAAGTCCTTAAAGTTAGCAAAGGAGCTTCTTTTATTGATAAAAAAGGTTGGTGGAACAAACAACAACTTGTAAAGATTTCTCATCATCAAGTAGAGATTATTCAGAGTAGGCGGGTGGTTTAACAGAGAATCTAGATTGGAGTCACTGGCTAGATATTCCTAGTAAAGTCGAAACTCCAATTCAGTCAACCTCTGTTGTTTTTGCATGTTCTTCTCGTGGTCGGACAATTAAGGTCCCTATAAAATTTGATAGTTTTGTCAGATATTAAGAACTGTACTATTTCATCTTCTTCCTTATTTTTTCTTTATTTATTTATTTTCTTGTTCATTTTATTGTCAGGGGGAAGGTGGTGTGGTGGTAAATGTGCATCGCGCGGGTAGCACGCGATGCTTTAATGTACTTTATTGTTCACGCGACATGCGCGTGTTATGTACCATGCCTTTGTTATGGAGTGGTGTGGCTCACTGGTTAGAGGCGGCAGACCCGGAAGCAGAGAACGGCCCGGGACCAGGGTTCAATTCCTGACGCGGCAGGGTCGTGGACCAGGGTCAGCGGACTCAATAATTCTCGCCTCGGTGCCTACTCTAACCAGGGATCACACTCGGCAACTCTGGGCATTAGCTTGCCTCATCTCTACAAAGGCCCCCCACATTTGCCGGGGATGCCTGGTTTCACCTTGGAGATACCCAGTAGGGACCATCTCACAGGGATAGCCAGGACGGGTTCCCCAGTGGTCTACAGCGCCACGACGCCTCAGGGCAGCAGTGCGCTTTACAAGACACATACATTTACATTTACATTTATTGTTCGAATATGTGGCTAATGAACGCTTGGTGAGTCCGTTCAGTGGAGGTTCGAGCGAGGACCGATAGTCACCATTGGACTTGCCACTGGAAGGACGCTCCTTCGTGCTGGGTGGAGTTGTTCTCTAATAAACTCATCTTACGACATTTCTGGATTGCCTGGACATTATAATCATTTCAACATTTCCACTGGTTCCTTTCATTTCTGGCTCTCGAGTGCTTTTCTTCCCAATCTTTTCTTTACAACTATAGTTTTGGTTTTTTTTCATTCTCACACAGGTTATTATCCTCCCCCCCACCTATGGATGTAGGTGGCGGCTGTTCTTACAGTATAAACTCAATAAATGGATTTGAATCAGAAAATGTAAAAACAAGTTTAATAAATCATTACTGAAATTACCCGAGTGCACCGGCAATGCCTTTGCAGATTGTTCTTGCTTTAAAGACCATAGAATTTGTAGCAAACCTATGTTTTGAACAACGCAGGAATAAGACATTTCTAGAAAGGTGCTAAACGATATCAAACGAAGTTCTACTGTCTTAAGATAGCTTGGATCTGTGGTACTCGGAGTATAGACCGGCAGACCTTCCATGGCGGCTCGCGGACCGCTGACCTTTTGCACAGCTGCTCCATTTGTAACGGACTCCTCGAGATTCTCAGTAAACACAATAGATGGCACTGGAGCAGTGTAATCGCTCCAGTGCGCATGCTCCAACGGCCCTCTTTTTTGTTTACTCATAGCCTCAGTGACGTCACGCGCTAAGCACTGGTGGGAAGCAAAGAACTTTAAAAGTCAGCTGTTGTACATTGCCAGCTGACTTTTGCGAGGCCTTTCAGAAAACTTCCTGCTGCCTTTACTGATACTGTCGCCCGCATCCCGATCTTGTCCTTAATCTACGCCACCATTGAGGAATGCAGCAGGGGACCTCCTGTGGATCGGGCCAGCCTGCTTTTCTCCTCACCACCCACAGACCAGCTTCTTTGTCAGTCTGCTCACTGCCAGCAGACCAGATTCTTTCCCAACTTGCTCGCCACCAGCCTGTGCTCCTCGCAGGTCATTGCAGGTCCTCCTTCAAGTCAGTGACGGACTTTTTTTGGGCTGTTGGTGGGTCTGTTTTAAGGTCTGCTGGGCCAGTTTTTACTGTTGATTTCCCGGATGTAAAAACTATTGCTTGCATTAAGCTCAAGTCCATGAAGTCTTCCATACCATGCAAAAAATATATACAGCATGTCTTTATAAGATACAAACTGTCCTAATGTGCTGACATTGGTTGCTTTTTTAGTTTTCTAATTTACTAAAAGGGGACACTTTTACTTGGGTACTGGGGATTATTTTATGTCCCAATTTGACTCTGACCCTCCCGCCCCCGATGCCACTGCACGTCTCTTTTTATAGGCATCTCTGGCTCTGTTCACAGTTGACCAGACACCCTCTTACCAGTAATTGCCTTGACCCCCACCTCCTGCCTTATCAAAAGCTGCAGTCGATAAAAAAAGGACACTGACCTCCCAACACGGGAGCAGCCATGTTGTTCTTTTTTTTATATTTTATATAATCTTGCATTCCCTGCGTTTCTTTTTTTTTAGGATGTGTTTTCATAGCTATTTTCATACAATACATTACTCTTGTGTGCTGCACTGTGTGAAGAGCTGCCTCTGTATCTGTGTGTGTTCAGATTGTGCTCAGGTGTTTATAACAGGGCACAGCTAAGAACTGTGACGTTCAGGTCTGAGAGAAAGCAATTGTGTCACAGTACCCATCAGTCGGTCATAAATGGGTTCAGAATACATGCTCATCCAATCCTTGGACTGTCTCCGCAGAGCACATAGAGCGCAATGGTCAGGTATGTCAAACATAAGTGTGCTTCATTGTGAAAGAATGTGACTGAGGAATACAACTGTTCATATATTGCTATGGCTATATATATATATATATATATATATATATATATATATATATATAAAACAAAACCCTTTCAGGCATAGAGTGACGCATAAATTATGCAAAAAAGAAGGAGAGAACTCTGGGTAGGTCTCAGTTTAGGTGGAAAGCAGCTCCTTTTAGAGCACTCTCAACACCAGCGACACTCTAGATCTGCTCACCTCAAATGTCTGTTTTTCTATCAAAGTTTTTAAGCATAGGATTAGACAGTGCTATCCATGCCGAGATAGAAAATGACAAAGTCTTTCGCCATTTAAACAGCAAAGTCTTTAAGCATAGGACTAGTACAGTGCAGTCCTTGCCGAGCTGTCAAATAACAAAAGCCATTTATCACTCCAGGCACAATATTACAGCTTTGAATTGGTAAAATACCAACTCAAGCCAACCTGGAATGAATAAAAGCAACCCCTGACACCGTGTTTCGCTCTAATTAGAGCTCTTCAGAGAGGTATAGCTTTGTCCAGACACAAGGGAGCACCCAGTATTAAGTCAAAACAAAACCCTTTCAGGCATAGAGTGACGCATAAATTATGCAAAAAAGAAGGAGAGAACTCTGGGTAGGTCTCAGTTTAGGTGGAAAGCAGCTCCTTTTAGAGCACTCTCAACACCAGCGACACTCTAGATCTGCTCACCTCAAATGTCTGTTTTTCTATCAAAGTTTTTAAGCATAGGATTAGACAGTGCTATCCATGCCGAGATAGAAAATGACAAAGTCTTTCGCCATTTAAACAGCAAAGTCTTTAAGCATAGGACTAGTACAGTGCAGTCCTTGCCGAGCTGTCAAATAACAAAAGCCATTTATCACTCCAGGCACAATATTACAGCTTTGAATTGGTAAAATACCAACTCAAGCCAACCTGGAATGAATAAAAGCAACCCCTGACACCGTGTTTCGCTCTAATTAGAGCTCTTCAGAGAGGTATAGCTTTGTCCAGACACAAGGGAGCACCCAGTATTAAGTCAAAACAAAACCCTTTCAGGCATAGAGTGACGCATAAATTATGCAAAAAAGAAGGAGAGAACTCTGGGTAGGTCTCAGTTTAGGTGGAAAGCAGCTCCTTTTAGAGCACTCTCAACACCAGCGACACTCTAGATCTGCTCACCTCAAATGTCTGTTTTTCTATCAAAGTTTTTAAGCATAGGATTAGACAGTGCTATCCATGCCGAGATAGAAAATGACAAAGTCTTTCGCCATTTAAACAGCAAAGTCTTTAAGCATAGGACTAGTACAGTGCAGTCCTTGCCGAGCTGTCAAATAACAAAAGCCATTTATCACTCCAGGCACAATATTACAGCTTTGAATTGGTAAAATACCAACTCAAGCCAACCTGGAATGAATAAAAGCAACCCCTGACACCGTGTTTCGCTCTAATTAGAGCTCTTCAGAGAGGTATAGCTTTGTCCAGACACAAGGGAGCACCCAGTATTAAGTCAAAACAAAACCCTTTCAGGCATAGAGTGACGCATAAATTATGCAAAAAAGAAGGAGAGAACTCTGGGTAGGTCTCAGTTTAGGTGGAAAGCAGCTCCTTTTAGAGCACTCTCAACACCAGCGACACTCTAGATCTGCTCACCTCAAATGTCTGTTTTTCTATCAAAGTTTTTAAGCATAGGATTAGACAGTGCTATCCATGCCGAGATAGAAAATGACAAAGTCTTTCGCCATTTAAACAGCAAAGTCTTTAAGCATAGGACTAGTACAGTGCAGTCCTTGCCGAGCTGTCAAATAACAAAAGCCATTTATCACTCCAGGCACAATATTACAGCTTTGAATTGGTAAAATACCAACTCAAGCCAACCTGGAATGAATAAAAGCAACCCCTGACACCGTGTTTCGCTCTAATTAGAGCTCTTCAGAGAGGTATAGCTTTGTCCAGACACAAGGGAGCACCCAGTATTAAGTAAAAACAAAACCCTTTCAGGCATAGAGTGACGCATAAATTATGCAAAAAAGAAGGAGAGAACTCTGGGTAGGTCTCAGTTTAGGTGGAAAGCAGCTCCTTTTAGAGCACTCTCAACACCAGCGACACTCTAGATCTGCTCACCTCAAATGTCTGTTTTTCTATCAAAGTTTTTAAGCATAGGATTAGACAGTGCTATCCATGCCGAGATAGAAAATGACAAAGTCTTTCGCCATTTAAACAGCAAAGTCTTTAAGCATAGGACTAGTACAGTGCAGTCCTTGCCGAGCTGTCAAATAACAAAAGCCATTTATCACTCCAGGCACAATATTACAGCTTTGAATTGGTAAAATACCAACTCAAGCCAACCTGGAATGAATAAAAGCAACCCCTGACACCGTGTTTCGCTCTAATTAGAGCTCTTCAGAGAGGTATAGCTTTGTCCAGACACAAGGGAGCACCCAGTATTAAGTCAAAACAAAACCCTTTCAGGCATAGAGTGACGCATAAATTATGCAAAAAAGAAGGAGAGAACTCTGGGTAGGTCTCAGTTTAGGTGGAAAGCAGCTCCTTTTAGAGCACTCTCAACACCAGCGACACTCTAGATCTGCTCACCTCAAATGTCTGTTTTTCTATCAAAGTTTTTAAGCATAGGATTAGACAGTGCTATCCATGCCGAGATAGAAAATGACAAAGTCTTTCGCCATTTAAACAGCAAAGTCTTTAAGCATAGGACTAGTACAGTGCAGTCCTTGCCGAGCTGTCAAATAACAAAAGCCATTTATCACTCCAGGCACAATATTACAGCTTTGAATTGGTAAAATACCAACTCAAGCCAACCTGGAATGAATAAAAGCAACCCCTGACACCGTGTTTCGCTCTAATTAGAGCTCTTCAGAGAGGTATAGCTTTGTCCAGACACAAGGGAGCACCCAGTATTAAGTCAAAACAAAACCCTTTCAGGCATAGAGTGACGCATAAATTATGCAAAAAAGAAGGAGAGAACTCTGGGTAGGTCTCAGTTTAGGTGGAAAGCAGCTCCTTTTAGAGCACTCTCAACACCAGCGACACTCTAGATCTGCTCACCTCAAATGTCTGTTTTTCTATCAAAGTTTTTAAGCATAGGATTAGACAGTGCTATCCATGCCGAGATAGAAAATGACAAAGTCTTTCGCCATTTAAACAGCAAAGTCTTTAAGCATAGGACTAGTACAGTGCAGTCCTTGCCGAGCTGTCAAATAACAAAAGCCATTTATCACTCCAGGCACAATATTACAGCTTTGAATTGGTAAAATACCAACTCAAGCCAACCTGGAATGAATAAAAGCAACCCCTGACACCGTGTTTCGCTCTAATTAGAGCTCTTCAGAGAGGTATAGCTTTGTCCAGACACAAGGGAGCACCCAGTATTAAGTCAAAACAAAACCCTTTCAGGCATAGAGTGACGCATAAATTATGCAAAAAAGAAGGAGAGAACTCTGGGTAGGTCTCAGTTTAGTTGGAAAGCAGCTCCTTTTAGAGCACTCTCAACACCAGCGACACTCTAGATCTGCTCACCTCAAATGTCTGTTTTTCTATCAAAGTTTTTAAGCATAGGATTAGACAGTGCTATCCATGCCGAGATAGAAAATGACAAAGTCTTTCGCCATTTAAACAGCAAAGTCTTTAAGCATAGGACTAGTACAGTGCAGTCCTTGCCGAGCTGTCAAACAACAAAAGCCATTTATCACTCCAGGCACAATATTACAGCTTTGAATTGGTAAAATACCAACTCAAGCCAACCTGGAATGAATAAAAACAACCCCTGACACCGTGTTTCGCTCTAATTAGAGCTCTTCAGAGAGGTATAGCTTTGTCCAGACACAAGGGAGCACCCAGTATTAAGTCAAAACAAAACCCTTTCAGGCATAGAGTGACGCATAAATTATGCAAAAAAGAAGGAGAGAACTCTGGGTAGGTCTCAGTTTAGGTGGAAAGCAGCTCCTTTTAGAGCACTCTCAACACCAGCGACACTCTAGATCTGCTCACCTCAAATGTCTGTTTTTCTATCAAAGTTTTTAAGCATAGGATTAGACAGTGCTATCCATGCCGAGATAGAAAATGACAAAGTCTTTCGCCATTTAAACAGCAAAGTCTTTAAGCATAGGACTAGTACAGTGCAGTCCTTGCCGAGCTGTCCCTTGTGTCTGGACAAAGCTATACCTCTCTGACTTTGCTGTTTAAATGGCGAAAGACTTTGTCATTTTCTATCTCGGCATGGATGGCACTGTCTAATCCTATGCTTAAAAACTTTGATAGAAAAACAGACATTTGAGGTGAGCAGATCTAGAGTGTCGCTGGTGTTGAGAGTGCTCTAAAAGGAGCTGCTTTCCACCTAAACTGAGACCTACCCAGAGTTCTCTCCTTCTTTTTTGCATAATTTATGCGTCACTCTATGCCAGAAAGGGTTTTGTTTTTACTTAATACTGGGTGCTCCCTTGTGTCTGGACAAAGCTATACCTCTCTGAAGAGCTCTAATTAGAGCGAAACACGGTGTCAGGGGTTGCTTTTATTCATTCCAGGTTGGCTTGAGTTGGTATTTTACCAATTCAAAGCTGTAATATTGTGCCTGGAGTGATAAATGGCTTTTGTTATTTGACAGCTCGGCAAGGACTGCACTGTACTAGTCCTATGCTTAAAGACTTTGCTGTTTAAATGGCGAAAGACTTTGTCATTTTCTATCTCGGCATGGATAGCACTGTCTAATCCTATGCTTAAAAACTTTGATAGAAAAACAGACATTTGAGGTGAGCAGATCTAGAGTGTCGCTGGTGTTGAGAGTGCTCTAAAAGGAGCTGCTTTCCACCTAAACTGAGACCTACCCAGAGTTCTCTCCTTCTTTTTTGCATAATTTATGCGTCACTCTATGCCTGAAAGGGTTTTGTTTTGACTTAATACTGGGTGCTCCCTTGTGTCTGGACAAAGCTATACCTCTCTGAAGAGCTCTAATTAGAGCGAAACACGGTGTCAGGGGTTGCTTTTATTCATTCCAGGTTGGCTTGAGTTGGTATTTTACCAATTCAAAGCTGTAATATTGTGCCTGGAGTGATAAATGGCTTTTGTTATTTGACAGCTCGGCAAGGACTGCACTGTACTAGTCCTATGCTTAAAGACTTTGCTGTTTAAATGGCGAAAGACTTTGTCATTTTCTATCTCGGCATGGATAGCACTGTCTAATCCTATGCTTAAAAACTTTGATAGAAAAACAGACATTTGAGGTGAGCAGATCTAGAGTGTCGCTGGTGTTGAGAGTGCTCTAAAAGGAGCTGCTTTCCACCTAAACTGAGACCTACCCAGAGTTCTCTCCTTTTTTGCATATATATATATATATATATATATATATATATTTGGTGCTTCTTTTTAGTTTATTTCATATGTGCACCCATTCATCACGACGCGTTTCGGCAGATCCCTGCCTTAATCACATGACGATATATATACACACACACACATATATATACACAACAAGAAATTATGTATAAAATATTGAGGCGTAGAAGTAGGTTGTAAATAATCAGAAAATGCTTGAACTGAAAATAACATGTTCATATTTGCGATGTAAACCGGGATCACACACTGTTGGGAAATGTGATTGTCTTTTTGTTAATGTCTATGCCCATATACTGCTGTTCTTTTTTATTTTAAATGATTTTTAGGTATGGGTCAGGCATCGTGAACAAGGCTGTGAGGTAACGGGTGAAACACTTTCATGTTTTCTTAAAATAAAATCTGCCAGATATCTAACCTACGGAGTGCTCATTTTGCTTTCATTCAGAGGGAGAACACGTTTTTCTTCGATAGAGATATAGACATATCTGTTATAGGTTTTATCTGAGCCTCACCCCATTAAAAATAATTTCTAGCGGTCAGCAAATATCCTATATTTTCAACTGGAAAAGGTGGCAATACTACTTCCTGTACATTTAAAAAAAACAAAATGCTTTTCTTGAATCCTTATCTATCACCCTTAATAGGTTGTAGTCATATTTGTATTTGGCTTGCTGGCATTATTTTCTTCCACAGTTGATTTCTTAATTGTTTTCTCACTCTCCCCCTTTTTTTAGGTCGAGCTAAGCAATGCGAAGCATTCCATCAGCTCGACAACTATTGTCGCCCGTCTCCTGGGAATCTGAGACAGGGGTCGGGCATGAGCGTGGATTGCACCTCGTGGGCGCGCACGCCCAGCCCGGCACCGTGCACAACTCCTATCTCAGATTCCCGGGAAGTCATCCATGCCGCCATGCCTCTCTGTCGCGCACACATACACACAGCCACACACACACACACACACACACATACACCCACGCAGGCACACACGCAGGCACACACGCAGGCACGCACGCACATACACACACTGCATACTCACACACGCGCACCCCCACCTCTTATCTCAATGGGCTGTTGTCGCGTCATCTCTGCACTCCAGCTCCTCTGCCAGCACGACGCGGGTCTCTCCCCTTAGGCATGGGAGCCCCGCTGTGCTATCTGCTGGTCTTCACCCGGGCCCCCTCCTGGGACCTGGGACTTCGGCTCCCGGCCGCACTTCGCTTTGGCTCCGGGCTCGCCCCTCATAAGGAAAGTTATGAATGGCGCGCATGCGCGGGCAGCCCCCGCCCTCCCAGGTCTCCTCGAATGTCTTGTTAACTCCATGTCGGCCGTGTCAATATTAACCGACACGGATTGGATAAAGGACTATCAGAAGCACCGGACTGTTACGGAGGGACAGCATCCTGCAAAAACTCGCGACAGACCAGGCAGGTTGAGAGTACCAGGGAAGGATTTGGTTCCGTGGGGAGGGCTGTAACTGACCCGGATTGCGTGGCCTGTTGACAGTACACGCATAATGCAGACGAGTCACATTGGACAATAGCTAACAAGGCTGGAATCAATGACTGAGTTGTTTAAGGATGGGTTCTGTTTAGCAGCTGGTGGTTTTCACGCCTCGTGTCAGCACCGTCAGTGCAGGGATAAACCGAGGTTTAGGAAACATTAGACCGGATCCCTGTTGAGTCCTGCTCGGACGGCGAACAAAAGCTGCTTTTCTCACTGTTGTGTGTTTTATTATTATTTTTTTTTCAGTGTCGAGGGCCAGGCTCCTCTTCCGGAAGCCGAGAGTGATAAAATAAATTGCTACTTAAAGCGTCTTGAAACCCATGCCTCAAAATGAAGTTTTTTGTGTGCAGCAGTGATGGGCACCGCAGACTCTGGTGCGCACTTGTCTGCCCGCTGCATGTAGAAACAGCACTGCTCACTGCACTATGGCACAGGACAGCCTTTCCACTGCACTCAAGCAGAGCACCGGTTGCCCCCTGCACCACGGCACTGCACACCCTGCCCACTTCCCATGCAGGGGTGCAGAGCAGCCTGCCCACTGCCGAGGTTCACACAGGTCTTAGAAGGCGCACATCTGTCCACTGCCAGGCGCTAAGAGTTGCCGCGAGGTGCTTTAGGTATCCTGGTGCCACACAAGTATTGTGCACCATTTAGGCATCTCTGGTGCATATTTAGTGTGCCTTTCAATGTAAACTCTGATCCTTGTAACAGTAGTAGCCTACCGTCCCATGCTTTAGTTTATTTCGGACAATATGCTCAAAAATACACCACTGTACACATATTGCGTTCCTGTCACACTCCTGCTGAACAAGCGTGGCTCGCTTCCTGCACTTGTGATTTGTGTAATGCTTGGGGTTTTCACAACCCCTACAGCTTCAGGACTAACATTGATGGCAGCACCCCCATTCTTAAAACTCTCTCCGCACCGGTGATGTTACCTACGGGTTCTCCCCTCAGAGTTATCGTGTTGTGCCCTGAACGCCAGCCCAGTGCGTCCAAGATCTGAGCAGGGAGCTGTGGGTGAGCCGCGCAAGGGGTCACCTCCCTCTGGACCCTCGTTCAAAACTCATTAAAGTGACAACTAAGGGGGGGCGCCCTCCACAACACCCAGGCACACGTGGCACTTTCTGTGTGTACCAGAAAACAGTGAGTCGCCGAGAGGTGACGGCAGATGAGCCCCACACAACAGCCAAAGACTAAAGGGGGCATCATTTTAACGAGCCTGGCAAGGGCACGCCTATTCTTAGCCGCCACCACACAAAAACACACAAGGAGGAAACCTAACAGGTGATCCGAACTGTTTACACTCCAAGAGACTTTTCAATGGTGAAAAAGACTGAACGCAAGAGATACATATAGAGGAAAAACTCAAAAAAATAATCTTGCCACTTCTCTTTAATCTAGTTGACTTCGCTGTCAACTGTAAAACAACGCTAACTGAGTTCGAATCCCGGCTACTTATTGCTTCAAGTCATGTGACCTTAGACAATTTAAGTTATCTTTCTATGCCTCATTTCCCTAAAACCAGGAAGAACGAAGAAAAAATAAATAACACCAATAGGAAGTGTTATTTGATATAGTCATTTTAAATTCATCCAACAGGAGGTACAGAACAATCTTCCACTTCTGTATAGGAATGTATGTCCCCAGTGAATGCAGGGTTTCTGGCTTCTCTGCATTAGGAGCCCTGTCTCTCTCCCACATTGGCACCAGCAGTGACAGGCTCAACCCACCCCGAGCGGCAGGTGCCATGTGCTCCTGGGCACAGGGTGGAGATGCGCGAGTGCGCGCGCCGGGCACCTACCTGCAGCTGGCTGGAGCATCCGTACTGGATAAGGGGCGTGAAGGTGGTGAGCTGCAGCTCAGCGTCCGTATGGAGCTCGTGCCCCACCAGGTTGGGCATCTTGGTCACGTGGTAGCCCAGGTGGGAATGTACACGTTAATAACAAAAAACAAACTGGGGGTCTATAAGGGAGATATTGGTGCTCCAAAATTACACAAACTTGCTACAAAGGTAAGTACGTGCTTAAGGTATTAGAAAAAATCAAAAAACAAACTACGCTGATTGGACCCATTATGATTGTTGATAAGACCCGTACAGAGAAAATTGGATTCCCATCAAAAGTGAATGTAGATCAAATGTTCTCATTTGGTCATCCGAGTAGGGATGGTATGCCTCTTGATCATCGAGACTGACCCATTCCCTCTACTCTGCTGGGTCACACCTTCAATCATTATGGTGACCGTGAGACTAGGATCAGGACGGGATCTGGTGCAGTGCAAAAACTAAAAAGTGTAGCGAGTTAAAAAAGGGTAGAGGATCAATGAGAACAACTTTATTGAAAATTGACCTCTCCCTCAATAAAAACAAGAAGAACAGTGCAAAAAGAAGCAGTCTAACCATATAGCTGCTTTTATAAGGCCAAAATGTTTCAGCCAAGCAGGAATGTATCCCAAGGCTTTCGTCAGGGCCACAGTTCTTAAAGTCTGCTACTGCATTTAGAAAGTGCAAAAAGTAAATCAATTAAAGGATATCAGTGTATGAATCAAATGTCGATTTCCTCTGTATCAACTGGTGTCTCATTACATCTGTGCAAGAAACAAAACATACAGTGAGAACCAATCACTCAAAGAACAAACCTTACACTGCCCCCTCGCGGTGAAACAGTCCATTTTATATTACTCACCCGAATTGTACAGGGAGTGTACCTCACCTCTCCTGGAACCTTGCTCAGGAATGGAGGAGGCCCCGCTCTGTAAAAGGTAAGGAAGGGGTATTTTGGAGAAAAGGGAGTAAAAGAACACCAGTAGCTCTATCCTACCCTTTCAAACGTATTATACCCCTCACATACTCAAACCTCCCCGAGACAGTAACAAATCTCAGATCAACGCTCCAGGTACCATTACCACGCTATGAGTCTCTAGTCTAACCACTAGTCTCATCCTTTGTTGCTAGAGAGCCAACTTTGACCCTCTGTTGTCTGTGAAAAGAGCACTTCTATATATCTGCTCACCCATATCATACTAGACTATGCTGGATCAACTCTTCATGATTTTAATAAGAGCCATCACACTAACCTGTCCGTCGCGACCTCGTAGCTGGGTACTGAGCTCAGGGGGAGGCGAGGTAGAGTTAGCGTCAACTGTTAATATAGGGAGGAGCACAGTTTGGGGAGGAGCTGAATATAGCGTGTAGCTCCTATGTGGCATAATATTACATCTTAATGCTGCTGTTCATGTACCACCAAATATTGTCACTCGGCCCTCTCCCTCGTAGCCGAAGTATTCATACGTTTGCTAAATCTCTGTTTACATTAGAGGCAAGCCCCGTCCTCGAAAGAGCGTGATCTTGCGAGAACTGCGAGATGGACAACCAGATGTCGTCATTGTTCAACACTCCTGTAGTTTCTAAGTCTATTCGAGTTTCAACTTAAATTAAAAAAGCCCCGATCGCTCTATATTTATGGTCAACGAACGGAGTGTGTTGCACAGGACACCCCCGGTTTTCTGTCCGTCACGTCCCAATGTTGTGAGCAATATACAATTATCGTATAATCTCGGCAGATTACGAAAAAGAAATCAATCCTGACTGCATGAAAGTTAGATCTCAAACTATTCAATCGTAAACCCTATAGGAGCCATATATCATGATTGTTGGCCAGGCATGTGTGATACACGCCTGCCAACAAAGACTACATGATGGCCCCATATTTGTAGTTTTTTAATACAAAAACGGCCGTGCTTTATTGGTACTCATCTTCGAGCAACCAAGTGTTATCTATTTAGCCAACAAACTTTCCTCGGTGTGAATTCCAATAATACAATACCGGCTCTACAACCTCTTGCTAACTAAAGCAGATGTATAAAACAGTTTAGGAAAAGAGTGTATATTAACAACTGGGTAGCAATAAATTTGCATGTACACAAAATGAAAAGAAGCAAACCACTCCTGGATATAGGTTCCCTCTTATTATTATCCAGAAATGCATCTGACCCTCTTATGTTACAGAAACAAATAGCAATACATTGCACACAAGGGTATTCAGGTTAGGGCCACCCAAGGTATCTCGTCATTGAGCCCCTGGGTGTCAGATGATAACTTGTAAACCCATTTCTGTTCTTTAAGAAATAGAAATTTAGAAACATCTCCTATATGGGAAGGAATATACGGTTTGTCTAAGACCGTCCATTTGAAATCAGTCTCCAAGTGATTAAATTCTACAAAGTGTTTTGTCAATTTGGAGACCGTTTTCTTGCACCTAAATAGACTCTTGTGCTCCAGCATCCTCGTCCGTACTTTCCGGGTAGTCATGCCAATATATCAAGTAGAGCTAGACGATTGGTATTAGTAGTTCGTTTGAGTGAGCGTCTAATCAATTTCCTCGGGTATTGTCTTTCAGTTAAATGGTGGCTTAAATCTTCTGCATGTTTAGAAAAAGTGTCTTTCTCCGAACAATTACGCCTAACACGGAGAAATTGCCCATATGGTAAATTATATCGGAGGACTTTGGGGTGTTGGCTCCAATACAACAAAAGGGAATTCCTTGCCATTGGTTTGCGGAACAATTCGCTCTCCAAACCAGTCTCAGTGGCATAAATAGAGAGGTTTAGAAAGGAAATCCTTTCTCTATTAATCTCCACTGTGAAACGCAGGTATTGATTTTGCATATTTAGCCACTGATGGAACAAAAGGATCGACTCTCGGTCACCCCTCCAGACCATCAGGATATCGTCTATATACCTCTTCCACCACTTGATATAAGGGTGGAAGGGATTAGTTGGTGTTAAGACGGATTGTTGTTCGAAAGCATGGACATACAAGTTCGCCAAACTTGGGGCGAAAATGCTGCCCATGCTGGTCGTCTAGCTCTACTTGATCCCCCAGTGGAGAAACCACCTCTAGAGCGCATGACCTTTGTGAGTACCTTCAATACCAGTTCCAATTGCATACAACAAATAGTAAGACGGCACTGGAGGCTCTTGAACGCAAGTAATGACAAGATTGAGCCTCACTTGTATGCCTTTAGGAGGTCAACAAGCCTGCGTGACAGACTGGTACACACTCGTCCCAAGGATACACCTAGAAGAGCGGTGGGCACCTTATGGGATTTACCAGCACTGATAGGGCATCACCCTTGTGGGGCTTGCTCTGTCTGTCAACATACGTCACGCTCCCTCCAAATAGACATTGGGATGGACCGCCCATGGGTGCAGACAAAATTCACTAATTGCAATAGCACTCACGTCATTTATCAACTAACCTGCCCATGCAACAGTAAATATATTGGCATGACTACCCGGAAAGTACGAACGAGGATGCTGGAGCACAAGAGTCTATTTAGGTGTAAGAAAACGGTCTCCAAATTGACAAAACACTTTGTAGATTTTAATCACTTGGAGACTAATTTCAAATGGACGGTCTTAGACAAACCGTTCCTTCCCATATAGGAGATGTTTCTAAATTTCTATTTCTTAAAGAACAGAAATGGGTTTACAATATCATCTGACACCCAGGGGCTCAATGACGAGATACCTTGGGTGGCCCTAACCTGAATACCCTTGTGTGCAATGTATTGCTAATTGTTTCTGTAACATAAGAGGGTCTGATGCATTTCTGGATAAAAATAAGAGGGAACCTATATCCAGGAGTGGTTTGCTTCTTTTCATTTTGTGTACATGCAAATGTATTGCTTCCCAGCCGTTAATATACACTCTTTTCCTAAACTGTTTTATACATCTGCTTTAGTTAGCAAGAGGTTGTAGAACCGGTATTGTATTATTGGAATTCACACCGAGGAAAGTTTGTTGGCTAAATAGATAACACTTGGTTGCTCGAAGATGAGTACCAATAAAGCACGACCGTTTTTGTATTAAAAAACTACAAATATGGGGCCATCATGTAGTCTTTGTTGGCAGGCGTGTATCACACATGCCTGGCCAACAATCATGATATATGGCTCCTATAGGGTTTACGATTGAATAGTTTGAGATCTAACTTTCATGCAGTCAGGATTGATTTCTTTTTCGTAATCTGGCGAGATTACGCGATAATTGTATATTGCTCACAACATTGGGACATGACGGACAGAAAACCGGGGGTGTCCTGTGCAACACACTCCGTTTGTTGACCATAAATATAGAGCGATCGGGGCTTTTTTAATTTAAGTTGAAACTCGAAGACTTAGAAACTACAGGAGTGTTGAACAATGACGACATCTGGTAGTCCATCTCGCAGTTCTCGCGAGATCCCGCTCTTTCGAGGACGGAGCTTGCCTCTAATGTAAACAGAGATGTAGCAAACGTATGAATACTTCGGCTACGAGGGAGAGGGCCGAGTGACAATATTTGGTGGTACATGAACAGCAGCATTAAGATGTAATATTATGCCACATAGGAGCTACACGATATTTTCGGCTCCTCCCCAAACTGTGCTCCTCCCTATAATAACAGTTGAGGCTAACTCTGCCTCGCCTCCCCCTGAGCTCAGTACCCAGCTACGAGGTCGCGACGGACAGGTTAGTGTGATGGCTCTTATTAAAATCATGAAGAGTTGATCCAGCATAGTCTAGTATGATATGGGTGAGCAGATATATAGAAGTGCTCTTTTCACAGACAACAGAGGGTCAAAGTTGGCTCTCTAGCAACAAAGGATGAGACTAGTGGTTAGACTAGAGACTTATAGCGTGGTAATGGTACCTGGAGCGTTGATCTGAGATTTGTTACTGACTCGGGGAGGTTTGAGTATGTGAGGGGTATAATAAGTTTGAAAGGGTAGGATAGAGCTACTGGTGTTCTTTTACTCCCTTTTCTCCAAAAAAACCCTTCCTTACCTTTTACAGAGCTGTGCCTCCTCCATTCCTGAGCAAGGTTCCAGGAGAGGTGAGGTACACTCCGTGTACAATTCGGGTGAGTAATATAAAATGGACTGTTTGGCTCACCGCGAGGGGGCAGTGTAAGGTTTGTTCTTCGAGTGATTGGTTCTCACTGTATGTTTTGTTTCTTGCACAGATGTAATGAGACACCAGTTGATACAGAGGAAATCGACATTTGATTCATACACTGATATCCTTTAATTGATTTACTTTTTGCACTTTCTAAATGCAGTAGCAGACTTTAAGAACTGTGGCCCTGACGAAAGCCTTGGGAAACATTCCTGCTTGGCTGAAACATTTTGGCCTTATAAAAGCAGCTACATGGTTAGACTGCTTCTTTTTGCACTGTTCTTCTTGTTTTTATTGAGGGAGAGGTCAATTTTCAATAAAGTTGTTCTCATTGATCCTCTACCCTTTTTTAACTCACTACACTTTTTCGTTTTTGCACTGCACCAGATCCCGTCCTGATCCTAGTCTCACGGTCACCATAATGATTGAGGGTGCGACCCAGCAGAGTAGAGGGAATGGATCAGTCTTGATGATCAAGAGGCATACCATCCCTACTCGGATGACCAAATGAGAACATTTGATCTACATTCACTTTTGATGGGAATCCAATTTTCTCTGTACGGGTCTTATCAACAATCATAGTGGGTCCAATCAGCGTAGTTTGTTTCCTTACACATTGAATGGTACTAAGATTTTTTCTAATACCTTAAGCACGTACTTACCTTTGTAGCAAGTTCGTGTAATTTTGGAGCACCAATATCTCCCTTATAGACCCCCAGTTTGTTTTTTGTTATTAATGTTCACAGTTAGGGGGATTCCATTCAGGGTAGGTCTTAAAATATTTCCCTCAGACCCTTCTTCTCGTAGGTTATTTAATATAAGGGAATGTACACTTCCCTGGCAAAAAAAGAAACAATCACACCCCCTCGCCACTGATACCGATGGCCTCACAGGAAATGGCAACTTTGACACCTAGTGGTATGTAATTTTACTTTTTTAAACGATCTTTATTGAGAAATGCACCCAACATCATGTTAGGAGTGGTTTATAGTAGGCCCGGGCAAGCAGCGACTTAAGCCAGGTAGAGTCACACCTTCTTGTAAAGATCAGAGGTCGGGTCACCACAACTGCTCGAGCCTTCCTCTGGCTGTTTCCACCGCAGGCGGGGCAGTGTCATGTTACTAAAAGGATATACGTTAAAAAAAGAGCCCCCCACTCTATGCATGGAGCATACACTCCAGACAATACCACTCAGTGCCACATAATTACACACCAGACAAATACCCTCTCCTGAATACAGCATACACTCCACACAATACCACTCAGTGCCACATAATTATATGCTACATAATTACACTGCGCTTAATGAAACATACACTCCAAATACCACTCTGTGCCACATAATTATATGCCACATAATTACACTTCACTCAATGCAACATACACTCCAAATACCACTCAGTGCCAGATAATTATATGCTACATATTTACCCTGCGCTCAGCGCAACATACACTCCAAATACCACTCAGTGCCACATAATTACAGGCCACATAATTACTCTATCGCCCACACTCTATCTATCGCCCTCACACTATCTATCGCCCACACTCTATCCATCGCCATCACTCTATCAATCTATCTATCTATCGCCCTCACTCTATCTATCTATCTATCTATTGCCCTCACTCTATCTATCGCCGCAAAAATTTAAGCTATTGCCATTATAAATTACAATAACTTTTATTGAAGTATTAATTATTAAAAAAATTAAAAGTCATTGTTATTTGTAATATCAATATATCTAAGTCACGTAAATACAACACATATTGCATTACAAATGCTATAGGTGTCACATTTGAGAAAGTTATAACTATTGGCATTGTAAATGACAAAACTATTAATTTCGCTATTTTCAAAACCAACACATAAATAAAAAATGTGTCATTTACAATACCAATAGCTCAAACTTTCCTATTGCGAGACCTATTGCATTGGAAATGCTTGTTTCCCCAGGTCGTGATTGCAGGCAGCACAGACGCGCTGTTGCTTGGTGACCTACTGCATTAAAAAACAGATTATATATATATATATATATATATATATATATATATGGAATATGCTACTTACCAGTATGCATCTGTTCTTGGCATGTAGGGCTGCTGACATTCATATTTTGTGCATAGATCGCCGCCTAGTGTTGGGTCCGGATGATTGCACATTGTTGTCCTGGAAGAGTCTTCGAAGTATCACGAGATAGGTGGCTCCTCCCCCGGACTACAGTGCGCATGGGCATCCTCTCTATCCTCAGATTGTTTTTCGCCATTGTGGCAGGGATGGAGTATGATACAGTAAGTGATGTCCATGCTAGAGATTAATTCTGAGTGCTACAGCTGCGACAGGCACCGGGGAGGAGGGAGGGCGATATGAATGTCAGCAGCCCTACATGCCAAGAACAGATGCATACTGGTAAGTAGCATATTCCGTTCGAGGCATGTGGGCTGCTGAATTCATATCTTGTGCATAGAATGTATAGCAGTCTCCCCCTAGCGGCGGTTGCCCGTGCCAGCTGCAGCAGTCTGAAAAAGAGTCTTGAGTACAGCCTGCCCTACAGCTGCCTGCTGTTTGGAGTGTACATCTACGCAGTAGTGTTTGGTAAATGTATGTATGGTAGTCCATGTGGCTGCCTTACATATGTCTTCTAGAGGAATGTTTCCTAGGAAAGCCATGGATGCCCCTAACTTGCGTGTTGAATGCGCTCTTGGGGGAACTGTTAATGTGCGTTAAGCTTTTTGATAACAAATTTGTATGCACTTAACAATCCATCTGGCTATACCTGATTTCGAAATGGGGTTGCCTTTGTGCTGTGGTGAAAAGGTAACAAACAGTTGCTTAGTCTTTCTGAAAAGTTTTGTTCTGTCTATATAGTACAGGAGAGCTCTTTTAACGTCTAGGGTATGTGGAGCTCGTTCTGCCACGGAATCTGGATTCGGGAAGAATACTGGCAGTTCTATAGCTTGATTGATGTGAAACTGGGATACCACCTTTGGCATACATTTAGGGTTTGTTCGCAGCACTACCCTATTTGCGTGAATTTGTATGAATGGCTCCTGAATAGTTAGGGCTTGCAGCTCACTAAGGGTCAGATGTAGGTCGGTCGGTAACGGCCGAAAATCGGTATTTTCGGCCGTTACCGACCGGTATTACAGATTTGGCATGTAGGAGCACAATTTTACAGAATCGGTAAATTTACCGATTCTGTAAAATACCGAATCGGTATTTTTACCGATTCGGTAAATCTCAGATGTAGGTGGGACTCTTCAGACTCCCAAAGGCCCTACAAATTCGGTATTTTAACACCCAATCCAATTGGGTGTTAAAATACCGAATTCAGGTGTGCATGCACATGTGTGCATGCACACCTAGTCATGTGACAGACAGACATGCCCTTAGGGAATGTCTGTGTGCCACATGGCGCACATGCCTATTTTTGGGGTGCCAGAGGGTGTCAAAGTGACAACCCCTGCACCCTTGCTAAAATCGGTATTTACCGATTCTGTAATTACCGAATCGGTATTGCCCATTGATTCCTATGGGCTTCACAGCCCATAGGAATCAATATGAAATACCGATTCGGTATTTCCAGATTCTGTAAATACCGAATCTTAACGATTCGGTATTTCCACATCAGGAAATACCTACATCTCACCCCTTCATATTTACCACTTCTTAAATATCGAATCGGTAAAATTCGGTATTTAAGAAGTGGTAAATAAGAATTACCTACATCGGGCCCCAACTCTTCTAAGTGATGTAATCGCCACTAGAAAAGCCACTTTCCATGTTAGGAATTGTATCTCACGAGTGTAGAGGTTCAAAAGGAGGTCCCATTAGTCTGGTTAGAACCACGTTTAGGTTCCAGACAGGTGAAGGTGGGTGTCTTGGAGGAATGATTTGTTTGAGTCCCTCTAGGAAAGCTTTAATAGCAGGTACTCTGAAGAGTGAAAGGTGCTGCCTGTTTTGAAGATAAGCTGCCACCGCAGCTAAATGTATACGTATGGAACTGTAAGCCAGATTGCATCTGTAACAGGTAACATATGATGTTTTGAGTAGATGCATCTAGCGGATTTATGTCATTATTGTTACAATAGATGACAAATCGTTTCCACTTCGCCGCATAGCATGCTCTGGTTGTAGGTCTTCTTGCCTCTTTGATAATATTCATACAGTCAGGAGGCAAGTTTAGGTAACCGAACTCTATGACTTCAGGAGCCAGATCGCAAGGTTCAACTGTTGCGGATCTGGGTGCTGAATGTCGCCATGGCTCTGCGTTAAAAGACTGGGTGTTAATCGCAGCCTTTGATGAGGAACCACGGAAAGTTCTAGGAACGTGGTGTACCATGGTTGCCGTGCCCACGTTGGAGCAACTAGGATGAGTGTCATTGAGTGTTGTCGCAGTTTGCGTGCCACTAGTGGTATGAGCGGGGCTGGGGGAAAAGCGTACGCAAACTTGCCTGACCAGTTCATCCATATCGCATTGCCCTGAGACTGCGGATTTGGAAACCTGGCGGCGAAGCTTTGGCATTTTGCGTTTTCCCTTGTGGCAAACAAGTCTATTTCTGGGTGACCCCACCGCTGGAAGTACGGTTGCAGCACTGAGGGATGTATCTCCCACTCGTGCATTTGGTGGCTGTGTCTGCTGAGCAGATCCGCCATCTGGTTGTCCCTGCCTGGGAGGTGTTCCGCCATGAGGAAGATGTTTCTCTGAATGGCCCACTACCACATGCTTTGCGCTAGATGGGAAAACTGTGGAGAGTGTGTCCCTCCCTGCTTCTGTATGTAGTACATGGCAGTCATGTTGTCCGTCCGGATTAACACGACTTTGTTGCACAAATTTACCTTGAACGCCTTCATTGCCATTAAGATTGCCATCAGTTCCAGCAGGTTGATGTGCATCCTTTTCTGCTGTGTCGTCCATAGTCCCTGCACTGTGTAATGGAGGACATGCGCTCCCCATCCTAGGAGAGATGCGTCCGTCGTCAGCACTATTTGTGGTACAGGCTCTTGGAACGGTCGTCCCCTGCAAAGGTTTTCTGGGTTCCACCAATGCAGAGAGCTGTATGCGCGACCGGTCACCAACACTAGGTCTTTCAATTATCCCTGAGCCTGGTTCCACTGCCGTGCAAAGCACTCCTGAAGCGGACGCATGTGTAGTATCGCGTGAGGGACTATGAAGATGCAGGAGGCCATCATGCCTATCAACTGCATAAACACCCTTGCTGTGAGCGATTGTAGGGGTCTGAATTTCTGAATCAGTAATAGAATGCTGTTGATTCTTGCTGAGTTTGGCTGCGCCTTTGCTGCCAGAGTGTCTATTGTTGCTCCCAGGTACTGTTGTACGTGGGTGGGCTGAAGATGAGACTTTGGGTAGTTTAATGAGAATCCGAGGCTGTGTAGGAGGTGAATAATGCGGGACATGTGGCTGGCACATTGCTGGGCTGACTTTGCTTGGATGAGCCAGTCGTCCAGATAGAGGTAGAGTGAATATGGTTCTCTCGTAGGTGCGCCGCCACTGTCGCTAGGCACTTGGTAAACACCTTGGGGGCTGTTGTAACCCCGAAAGGCAGTACCTTGAACTGGTAGTGCTGATTTTGGATGGTAAACCTGAGATACTTCCTGTGTGCTGGATGTATTGGTATGTGGAAATATGCATCCTTTAGGTCTAGTGTTGCGAGGAAGTCTCCCTGACTGAGTAATGGTAGAACTTGCTGTAAAGTGAGCATGTGAAAGTGTTCTGACAAGATGTATTGGTTTAGGGGCCTGAGGTCCAGTATTGGCCTGAGAGACCCGTCCTTTTTGGGGATTAAGAAGTACAGCGAGTACACCCCTGTACCCTGTTGCTGTATAGGGACGAGTTCTATGGCCCCTTTTTGCAGCATGCTGATGACTTCTTGCTGCAATAAGTGTATGTGCTCTGCGGACATAGGACGGTGTCTTGGGGGTATGTTGGGTGGAGTGGAGGTTAGCTCTAGACAATAGCCGCACTGAATAAGTTGTCTCACCCACCAGTCTGTGGTAATGCTTTCCCAGACTGGCAGGAACTGTTGTAATCTGCCCCCGACCGGTGTTACATGGTCCGGGGGCAGTGACCAGGCGTCCCTGTTTAGTATTGGCGGAGGACCTGGTGTTGTTATTCCCTCGTCCTCTGCCTTTACTGCTGTTGCCACGGTATCCACCTCTGCTGGTTTTATTATAGGTGGTTTGCGTGCTCCCTTTATTTTATTGAGTCTGCTGGGATGCCTGGCCTCTTGTAGCTCCTCTGTTATTGGAGCGACGAAAGGAGCCTCCTCTGAATTGTTGTGACTGCAAGGTACCCATAGATTTGGCTGGCTCTGTGTCTTTTTTAATCTTTTCTAAGATTGTGTCCACATCAGGACCAAATAAAAAAATCAGGGTTCACAGGCTGATTTAATAATGTGGTTTGAATCTCAGGTTTGAACCCAGAGATGCTCAACCAAGCATGCCTTCTGAGCATGACACTTGTGTTGATGGCCCTGGCTGCGGTGTCTGCTGCGTCCAGTGCACATTTAATGGATGCGTTGGATATCAGTTTCCCTTCTTGTATCAGTGTTTCTGCTCCCTCCTTGTAGGCATCAGGCAAATGTTGTAGCAGTTGCTCTAATGTGTCATAATGCGCCCTATCGTATCTGGCTAATAGGGCCTGTGTGTTGGAAATTCTCCAGATATTAGCTGCTTGAGCAGCTACCCTTTTCCCAGAAGCTTCTAATACTTTAGACTCCTTGTCTGGAGGAGGAGCATCACCAGTAGTTTGTGAGTTGGCACGTTTATGAGCATTGGATACCACCAAAGAGTCCAACGGCAGCTGTCCCTTAATGTATGTAAGGTCCACAGGTGCCGGTCTGTATTTTCTTTCAATTCTGGGGTTAACAATCCTTGCTCTTGTGGTTTCCTTGAAAATGTCTCCTGCGTGTTTAAGGACACCTTTTAATATTGGCAATGTTTTAACTGATTTCTCTGAAGTGGAGAAAGTGTCAAACAAGAAGCCCTCTTCAATTGGGTCAGCATGCATGTCCACATCATGATTTTGTGCTGCCCTTTCTATTAATGCGTTAAACGCTGCTGTATCTTCTGTTGGCAAAGTTTTGACAGGATAAGAAGGAGTATCAGGAATAGTTTGCGACTCCCCCTGGTCAATAGGGTCTGTCCAAGTTTGAGTCTGGTTATCCTGATCATTGTCCGCAGGGTAAGAATATTGTTCATCATAGTCATACCCCATATCCTCATTAGAGAGTGTGGGTGAGTATGCAGAAGTGTCCTGGCCATGGTACCTTACAGTCTCAAAAAGGACAGGCGATGTAGAAGAATCCCTTTTGTTTTTGAGTGGAATTTTATGATTCCAGTGGATTTTCCGACCTGATCCTTCTTTGATAAATAGTAAGTCTGCTGGATTCGGAGTCGATATGTAGCTTCGACTGATCGTCATAGGAGGGCTCCTGGTACATAACGTCCTCTTCCAGAGGATGACTCCTTTTTCCAAGTGACACCGTCTTGGGTGTTTCAACCCCTGTTTTCGGATCGATCGCCTTAGGGCGTGCAGTCGGGGGCAGCCCGAATTTTATCGGTGGCATAGCGTCTTTAGACAGACTGACCTTCTTCGGGGCCGGCGTCGATATAGGACTGACCGACTTCGCCCTGTCGTCGTGCTTGTGGCCTTGCGTCGACTTCGGTGCTTGTTGCGTCGGAGGCGCGCTCTTTTGCCTTGATTCGACTTGCTCCTTCGAAGCGCCTTTGGGTTTTGGCTCGAGGGCTTTGACGAGCTGTGGTCTGTCGACTCGGTGCTTCGGATCGAGAACCTTCCGAGACTAGAGTCCCTTGTTTGTGTCGCTGTCCGTCGACCTCGTCGGTTCGACGTGCTTGGCTTTAGCAATGGACTTTAGCGCACCAATCTTCGGCTCGACACCCTTTATGTTTGACCCCGCAGGGTCGTCAACACTATTTTTCTTCGTCGAATCCGATGTTTTCAAACTCTTCGATCCGAAGACTGTTTTCAGCAGTTTCGGTTTAGTTTTTGACTCGATGGCTTTCGGTTTCGCTTTCAGTAGTGCGACCGATGGCTCGTGTGATATATTCTTAGCCGGGCCGAGACGCGGGGCTATAGAATGTTTGTCATAATCTTGGCTAAGGCCTTTTGGCGATGCCTCGACCTGAGCCTTTGGAAGTTTTTCAGTGTCTTTTTTGGGCCCAATACCCACTGCTGGGCCTGGTTCATCGCTCGAGTCGTCATCGACGGCTCCGATGGGGGACGTGTCGTCCCTTACCTCATCGACGTTTTCATCATCGACGTTTTCTTCGTCGTCTTCATAATGATTGGAGTCGTGCTCCAAACCCGGATCCGACGGCTGTTCTGGATCCTCAGTCTCGACGACCTCATCGTCATCTTCATCGAAGATATTCACCGGGTCGGGCGCTGGCTTCGTCAGTTTGTCTCGCTGCACGTCGGAGCCTAAGCGTCTTCTTTGACCGGAATCGAGCACAAGCTAGACAGTTGTCCTCATTGTGGTTTGGTGATAAGCACTTGTTGCACACTGGGAGTACATCGATGTGCGGGTATTTAGAGTTACAAAGGGGGCATCGTTTGAACAGGCTCATTCCATCGACGATCGGGCCTCTGGTGTCAAAAAGGCCACGCGGCTCTCTTCGACGTCCTGCTCGAAAAGACCTGGAACAAGAACTCGGCACCGATCAAAATAACAATACCGACTACCCCGAAGGCCTTTTGGCCTTGTAGATAAGTTTCCGAACTTGAGGAAAGAAAAGTACATCCGAACCCAATGGCGGAAAAAAACAATCTGAGGATGGAGAGGATGCCCATGCGCACTGTAGTCCGGGGGAGGAGCCACCTATCTCGTGATACTTCGAAGACTCTTCCAGGACAACAATGTGCAATCATCGGGACCCAACACTAGGCGGCGATCTATGCACAAGATATGAATTCAGCAGCCCACATGCCTCGAACATATATATATATATATCGAGAATGAGAGAAAAAAAAGTGGGGGCTTTAGCCCGCCAAATACTTCCCATCATTGGCATTATTGCATTATTCTCACTGTTCTTTGCTCCTTTACAGTTTGGCACTGCGTTTGCATCTGTCACTTCTGGGGTGGTCGGACAAGACTAGATGTGGTCAAGTGGGGTAGTGCAGGTCTATGGGTTGTGAGGCAGTGCCAGACCATCGGTCGTGAAGCAGAAAATCTGATTCCTGGTCCTTGTTACTTATTACACTGTAACAAACCAGCTGGAGAGCTTTGCAATGGCCTACTGTCCTGTTACCAAGCCTTGCAAACGACCCAGATCCATAAAAAGTGATGGCAGAGCATTTCAGGCAGCATGGGAAGAGGAGTACTTATTTGTTGAATGTTCAAACGAGAAAGCCACCTGTTTGTTTTGCAAAGAGAAAGTAAATGTTCTTAAAAGATATAACCTGAATGGCACTGCAAAACTCGCCACTCAGGGAATACAGAGAACTTGCCACTGAACTCAATACTGTGTTATGCAAAAATGGCAATGTTAAAGCAATCTCTGCTTTCCTAGCAGAAGCTCTTCCTTTTCCAGATGAAGGAATCGGATGCTGTTACAGAAGCATCTTTCAAAATATGCTACTTGCTTGCCAAACATGAAAAAACATTCACAGAGGCAGAGCTGGTAAAGATATGTTTCCTTTTGGCAGCTGACATTTTATTTGAAAAATACAGTAATAAAGCATTTTAAAGGATATTGGTGCATTACAACTATCTGACTCTAATTGTGTACACAGAATAGAGGCAGTGGGTAAAAACGTCCAGGAGCAGCTGATCCCCACATTCTTCAGCATTACTGTTAATGAGTCCACAGATATAGGCGATGTGGCCCAGTTATTAGTTTGGGTGAGGTATTTGGGCCAATCGTTTCATCCCAAAGAAGAGATCCTAT